>NW_006399753.1:18707538-18735514 GCF_000299155.1 Elephantulus edwardii
TATATATATTTAATAGTGGAATGGACCTGGGGGGGAGGGATTGTAAAACAATGGGGGAACTTTTCTTTTACTTTTTTTTAAAAAAAGAGTATCCTGGGGGAAAGGCGGCAGGGAGAAAAGTACAACAGTGAGTGAAGGGAAATAAAAAATCTCTGTAAATTTTCATTAAAATTAATTAAAAAAAGAAAAGAAAAATTGATGTCAAGATTCTCATAACCAGTATTTTGCTAACAATCCTAGTTAGAATGTTTTAGGAACACTTAGTGCCACATGAAATTTTATTTCTCCACAGATATGTTTCTATCTTACGCAGAAAATGCATAGCTTTTCTCATTACCTGTACATTTTGCCTTTCTGCTTTTTCAAAATATCTGTCAGGTTAAATGTATACTGTGTTGTCATGTGCTGTCAAGTCGGAGCTGACTCATAGCTGACCCTGCAGCAGGTTTTCAGAGGCAGTAAATTGCATCAGAGGAGATTGCTGTCTTTCTCTGGCAGGGCTGCTGGTGGGTTTGAACCACATGCTTTTGGGTTGCCAGCGCAGCTCCTTACCACCAGGCCATCAGAACTCCCTAAACATATAACACAGTACCAACATCTGACTCTATTTCTCTTTTATCTCATTTCATCATTATTTATTTTTTTTAAGTCACTATTGGGAAATCTCGGGGGGGGGATTTCCTTACCTCAAGATTCAAATACTCAGCAGCGTCTTTTCTTCCATTAAAATGAGCAACTCTCTTCAGTTCTTTTAATGATTTTTCTAACTTTCCTTCCATAGTCAGCCAGCGAGCAGATTCTGAAACCCACCTAGAAAAGACAGAAGGGCAGAAGTGCTTTCAGAAAGAAAGTGGTCCCATCAAATGCGGACTAGAAGCTAGTGGGCTCTATGTCCCTCTTCAACAAGGTAGAAATTTAAGAACCCTTTGAGAAAGTTAAAGTCTCCTGAAATAAATTCAGGCAAGAATACTCTCTCTTAGTTTTGCGCTTGCTTTTATTTATTTGTGTGCTTATTTGATTACTGTTTTTATTCTGCATACAAATTAGGGAAGAACTCCCTAAGGGTCAACAAAAAAAATTTTTTAAGTTACTTAGTTATAGAGATGTGAGTCTAGCAAATGGGTAGACAGCACTATTCTGATGTGTCTTTTATTCTCATCAACCACTTCATACAATAAACAGAATTATTCAATATATCATCTTTTTGTGCTTGAAATATTTTGCTTAACATAATACTTGTATGATTTTGCAAATCATGGTGCATTAGTAGTTTAGTCTTTGTAATTTCTGTGAATTCCTCTACTGTATTTTTCCATTATCTATTTGATAGGAATTTAGATTTCACCCCGCTCAAATTTTAGACTATTTGAATTAAGTTGTCATAAACTTTCTTCACATATGTATGAATTTCTTGTGACTAAGAATGAAATTACTGGATCATGAAGTACAAATATATTTATCTTTGACAGATATCACTTCCCCTAAAATGTTAAAAGGTGACATGAACATTTTATACATTGAGTAGAAATACCTGAGAGTTCAAATTGCTCCACATTGTCTGAAGTGTAAGATTTTTCGGCCTTTTAAATGTTATCCACGCTAGTATTTTTGCATATGGGATAGATGTATACAAATATGCTTGTAATACAGTTTTCTTGTTTGTTTGTTTGTTTTGTTTTTTGGTTTTTCTCTCTTTCCTGTCATAGTCATGCACTCACCCATCCAGCTCCTTTATTCAGTTACTGGAGTAAGAAGTAGAATCAAGAAGTGGAATTGAAAAAGCATCAAACTTTTAATGCTGTGGTCCCATCAGGAAAGCAAAATAGTAAAGATTAGATCTACACTTACCATAAATGTAGGAAGAACACAAAGTAGGGCAAAGAAATGGACAGCTGCCGTGTTCACCAGTCACAGAAGACATAAGCCAGTCCTGCAAGTAATACCTGGCCAGTGCTCAAAGACAATGCAATGGCTGTCATGATCACAGGCTGGAATTGAGTTGGACTCCATTCTGTCACTTGAAGCCAAGAAAAAGGAACAGTTTTAATATTTCATTGCATAGAGAGGATGCTGGAAGAGGTCTTACAAAGACCTTAGAAATACTTACTGAGTATAAGACTATTATTGTAGATTGTTCCCAGACATACTGACATAATCAGTCTTAAAGCATAGTAAACCGAAAAGATGGGGGTGAAGACTGAGCAGGTCCCCATCAGAGCCATGACCGCAGAAAAACACAGCAGCAGAGGCTTCTGCCCAAATCTGGGGAAGAACCATTTGAATTAACACGCAAATGGTAAAAGGGGGTTTATGCTATTGGACAGGTCTACAAAGCACTCCTGGAAATCTAAACTATGTATGGGCTACCTAGTCTATTTCTATGGAGGCTGGTAATTTCCTATAGCAACTGGTTTGCTATTTAAATGAAAATGAAATGTTCTACTAAATGTCTATCTGACAAATGAGCAACAAGCTGACATTGATCATGATAGTTAATCATAAGTCTGTCTTCTCAGGATTTTAGTTAATGTTTGAGAAGCCCTAGTTGGACTATTGTTAAGTGCTTGGCCCATAACTAAAAGGTCAGCTGGCTGAACACACCAGCAGCACAGTCACTCTGGTTTAGAGTCGCTGTGAGATGAAACAGACTGCATGATACTTAACACAGCAGAAGTCTGGTAAATAGCACTTGACAGACACCAAAACTTATTTATTGTATGATGCTGTTTTCAAAGCAAATTTAATATTTGAGCTTCAAAAATAATGACTATTATTTTCTCTTGGTGATGCCACAAAAATAAGATCCTTCTCAACTTTCATAATCAAGTCAGTAGCTCCTTTTTATCTATCTAATGGATTTTCATATTTGTATTTATCTCTTCTTTTGTTACCTTGATACAGGCACATTACTTTATATAGATTGATCTCATTCTTTTTTTCCTTTGAATGAATTGATTTCTCTAATCTTACCCTTGTCTTGCCTCATTTACTAATGATTATGGAGTATTCTGCCTACATTGCCACTTGCATCCTATATCACGGGCAGTATTATTTTCCGTACTGTCATGCAAAAGTTAAAGTTGCTGTAAACACACATCAGCTGCTGTCAAGTCCATTGCCTCATTGCAACACCATGCTCTTCAGTCTAATCCTGTGCTCCATACAATTTTCCACAAATGCTGTCTTTTGACAGTAGATCACAAGATCTTTCTTCAGAGGCCCCTTTGAGTGGTCTTGAACGACAAATCTTGTAGTTTGGGATTGAGCACGTTAACATATGTAGTCCCAGGGTCCTAAAACCATTTCACTGGGCATTAAAGCAGCTATAAAAGCTGAGTCTTAGCTCATCTTCCTTTAGCCTTTGATGAACCTTTGATTTCTACTTACTTACTTTCCTTAATTATTCCAAGTAATACACATTTACAGAAATCGCCACACTAACACACTTGACAAGACCAATCCTGGGAACTTTGTCTCAGCCCTTTGTAGCATTCGTTTAAGTCTCAGCTCACATGTTACTGTTCCTGGGAACACTCTTGACATGGTTTCCGTCAATTCTTCACCCTATGATTGATGTGCTTCCCCTGTGGCTGCATTTGGCGTATATACTTGCCCTCTGTGCACTTTATCTTATGCACAAATCTCTTGGCTTCTTCATGAGTCTACTTTATGCTGATTATTTTGCCACTATCATGATCCAGTATAGTGTACTTCACCTCTGAATCAGAGGATTTTTCACCTGTCAGCAAAGTAACCATGTATGGGCGTTCCAAGCATGGACTCAGCCGGAATATGGACAGTGACAATGATCTGAGTGACTTGGAATCACATACTAAATCCCACTGCAGAAAAACAGAAAAGGCAGGTCTTGCAAAATCACAGGAGTTGGCAAAAAAATGAAAACTCAGTCACAAGTAAGCCAAATACTGATTAAAACAGACTTGTATTAACTGTGTTGAGGGAAGCCGAATATCAAATGTAATAATGGTAGACCAAATGCTATATCAGGAAATGTTGTTGTTGTTGTTGTTATGTGCCATCGAGTCGTTTGTGACTTATAGCGACCCTATGTATTATGTGTCAATCTCATTGCCTCTGACACACCCATCCCGATTACCCCAGTCACTGAATCAATCCACCTCATAGAGGGTCTTCACCTCCTGCGCGGTCCCTCCACCCTACTGAGCATGATGTCCCTCTCCAAGGACCTGTCTATCCTTACAACATGTCCAAAGTATGTCAGATGAAGCCCCAGAATCCTTGCCTCCAAGGAGCATCCTGGTTTAACCCTCTCCGGGATGAATCTGCTTGTTTTCTTGGCAGTCCACAGTACATTCAATACTCTTCTCCAGCACCACAGCTCAAAGGCATCAATTCTCCTTCTATCCTCCCTAGTCATTGTCCAACTCTCTGATGCATAACAAGTGATTGCAAAGACCATGGCCTGTATCAGATGCACCTTAGTCTCCAGAGAGACTTCAGTACTTTGGAGAGGTCCCTAACAGCTGACTTCCCCATCGCAATACGTCTTCTAATTTCCTGGCTGCTGGTGCCCAGAGCGTTGACCGTGGAGCCAAGCAAACTGAAGCTGTGAACAGTTTCAATCTCTTTGCCATCCATCCTGATACTGCCAATTGGCCCAGTGGTGAGAATCTTTGTCTTCTTGACCAAAATTTAAATACAAATTTGAACAAATGCTTTCCATTTCCCTCACACCCTCACCTATCAAATTGTACAACCCAATGATTAATCCCTCTTTCCCCTTGTATATCCACATCCCTCTGCTTCCAGCCTTTCCCACCCTCTCCTGGATCCTTATACTCATTCTACAATAACGGTTTTACACAGTATTTATCTTTGTGGGACTGAGTTAGTTCACTCAGCATAATGCTCTCCAGTCCCTCCCAAGTTAGGTAATGATTTACAAAGTTATTGCTCCAAAGTCATCTTTGAGGAAACTGATCTTCAGTTCATCCATCCAAAGGGAGTCCTGGGTGGATGTCTGTTGCTGCACAGCTACCCCCAGGCTTCCTCTCACACTTCCGTTGACTACTTAGCTTTCCGGAAGCTTCTTTTATAGGAACACTGTGAGACTGTCTTTCAGCAACCCCTGTGATAAGATTGGATTTTGCTCTTCATTTATAAAGTTTCTTGACATTTATCTTCTACCTTCTGTTGGTGCTTTCAACCCCTGCTATCTGTCTGCCTTAGATGTCTGCTAATCTCTTTTGATAGTTACCATCCTGACAGATGTCACAGCTCACTGCCTATGGTCTGATCTGACCCAGCCCCTCCAGCCCACATCTCTTGTTACCGCTTGTTTTGAAAAACCATATGCTCCAGAGTGCTAGGAAGTTCCCCAGCATTTCATGAAATATTGATAACATGATGGGATCTTTCCTGCTCACCTCCCTTTCATCTTCAGAGCATCCTTGACCCAGGTGTTACTGCTTTGCTGCAGCTCCACTCACGGACTCTTTCTTTTCCTGTGAATAATTCTGTAACTACCGTTTCTTAAAATCAGTTATAAAACAGGCATCAGTTTGTGCACTTTGTATGAATTTCCCCTACTTCTTAAGCCAGTCTTGTCAGTGGGAACAATCGTCCATTTTCCAGGCAAAGAATAGCAGATATCGTGAAAGAATTAAAGCCCTCCACATCTTGCAAGGCAGAGTTTTAGATGAGAGAGTGTAGACGTGCATGATGGTGTTTTCTCATTAACTTCACCCCTCGGAAACTCTCCAGTTTCTGAGGAGTGGTGATCAAACTCCAGGTTTTTTTCAACTCATGAAGATCAAGAATCCTACAATATTACCCTTAGGTGTTCTTGGAAATAACACAAACTCAATGTATTTTGGAGTTTTGTTGCTGTTGTCATCTTTTTCTGACAAAGTAAAGAGTAGAATTGACCCAGTGATTCCCAAGCTCATCTCTAAAGAAACGTTATCATTGCAGAAAGGGCACACACGCTTGGCCTGCTCTCAGTAGTGGTGACAACACGGTTGGTGTCACCCAGGGCAGTGACTTCTAATGTCACCTCGCCCCAAAGGACCTCCTCCCATACCAGACTATGCAGGATCCCTAGTAACGTTTTGTATACATTTCAGTCACAGAATTACATGTGATAGATATGGTTGTAAACGGCTTACATCTATTTCTGATACTGTATGAATACTTATAGCAAAATTGTTTTATAAAATCTTTACATGTTGAATTACAACACTACTGGTTATGCCATGATTAGTAACAGAAAAGTTTTAAAAGGAATTCCTTTCCTTTTGTCACTATCTTTCATTCTCAAAAAAATATTTCCATGTAAGTGTAGAAAAAGCACTTTCCCCATTATCTTAATTTAAACATTAGCAAATGTGATGTGATTAGCAACTATAAAAACACCACCAGCAAGCAAAGTAATAGCAGACACTCACAGTACAGGTAGACCAATTAATATGACTTGAAGCTTCGTTTTAATTGAGCAGTAATTAGTGGAGTAAATTAGCTTGACATTTTAGCCTTGTCGATACATTGATCCAAGTAAGATGAAGCTGTTGACAGTTTCAGTCTTCTCTCCATCCATCATGACGCTGCCTTTCGGTCATGAATCTTCTTAAGTAAGAGTTGGTAAGAATCTCCATTTTCTTGACATTGAGATGCAATCCGTACCGAAGGCTGCATTCCTTGATGCTCTGAAACAAGTACTCCAAATCCTTTCAGCAAGCAAGGTTGTGTCATCTGCATAGCACAGGTTAATGATGAGTCTCCCTCCAATCCTGATGCCACACTCCTCCTCATAGAGTCCAGCTTCTCGGATAATTTGCTCAGCATCCAGACTGATTTGGTGTGGTGAGAGAGAGAATACAGCCCTGGCACACTGCCTCCCAATTCCAAAGCGTGAAGTGCTCCCCTGCTCCGTTCGCATCTTGGTCCCAGCAGTAAGGAAATAATGAAACACATAGAACTGGGGAAAACTGCAGTAAGAAACCTCTTCAAATTATTGAGGAGTAATGTTAGTTTGAGGACTAATAAGGTGCATCTGATTCAGGCCATAATATTTCTGATTAGTGACTATGCATGTAAAAGCTGGAAAATGAGTAAAGATTGCAGAGAAATAATTGATGCCTTTGAGCTGTGGTGTTGGGGAAGAACGCTGAACATCCCATGGATGGCCAAGAGAAGGAACTGCTATGTCTTGGAGAGGGTGCAGCCGGAGTGCTCTTTGGAGGCAAGGATGATGAGGCTTCACCTCTTATACTTTAGGCATGTTTGCTAGGAGGGGCTTTTCCTTGATGAAGGACATGATGCTAGGAATGGTGGAGGGTCAGTAAAGAAGAGGAAGACCCTTAACTAGGTGGATTGACACGGTGACTCTGCAACGGGCTCTTACGTGTCAGGAAATGTGAGGATGGTGTAGGATAGAAAATGGTTCAGATCTTTTGTTCAAAGGATCGCTCTGAGTCGTATTTGACCTGATGGTACCTGACAACAACAACAACAGGTACTTCAATTCATTGTTGTTGTTGATTGCCTTTGAGTCGAGCATGACTCATAGTGATCATATGAACAAAAGGCCTGAAGCCTTTCTATAGCTATCAACATTTATCAAAGTTCAGAGAATTTCCAGAGGCATGTTGTTTAGGAAGTGGATGCCACTCCTGCTTCCAATCAATCCATTGATTTTACTAAAACGGTTTTTATTGTTATGAATGGCTACAGAGATATTTTTATAAATAATAAATATCTGCTGAGACAATGCACACAATTTTTTATGTGTAGTCACTTTTCTGTCAGGCCTTCTGACAATATCTGTGGGAAGAATCACTGGAGAAACTCAATATCAGCTGTAAAAACTAGGCCAAGTGCTGATTGTGGAACAGACCACCAAAGCGCCCTGTACTCCTCAAACTCCCCTCGTGACGATACTGACTCCCAGGGCCTTACCTTGGAAGAAGCAAAAGCAGCTTTAAGTCTCAAATAGTGGTGTGTCATCAAAACTATTACTCAGCTTTATCTATGGCCCGCAATCCCTGCCTTCCCACAGTTCCACCTGATGGGATTTTCTAAACAGTAATGTTAGGTGATAACCATGTAACATTCTTTCTGTTTGCTTTACCTATTTTCTGACCTCTAACTGTGCTTCTGAATTTGCAGCCCAGTGAGCCTCCATACCGTTTCCCAACTCTCCTTCCACTTCTGTCTGTCATTTTCTAACTAGATGGGGAATTTTAGTTGTTGTTGTGTATTTGTTATGTTTGAGTACATAGTTTTCTCTCCTCTCACCTCTTCTCTTTGTCCACAGGAGCAACTATCATTGATGAAGTTCTGTCTTATCCTCCACATCCTTTGGAGAAAGAATCTGACTGACTGCCACTCTAGATGGATTTTATATGATTGTATAAGCAGTATTGGTAAGCTAATAACTTGAGCCTATCAGCTGAAAATGAGAAAAGATCTGGTGATGTGCTCCCATAAAGATTACAGCCTAAGAAATCGAAGACAGCAATTCTGCTCTGTCCTATTGGTTTTCTGTGAATCAGAGTCAACACCACTGCATATAACAAACGACAACAAGTTACCATTGAGACAACATGTTACCATTGATACTCTGTAGCAGTTGTATGTTTACGTGGCCATCTCTTTTTGTTAGATTACAATTTTTTCTATTATTTATACTTGGAATTCAATATCTGGCATAAAGTAGGTCATAGATTATTAGTAATTGGATACACCAGTATTGGAAAGTTACTCAGAAAGAAGAATTTGCACTATCTTCACTCTCCCCTTCTTTTAAAATATTCAACTCAATGAAAATCCTAGCATTTGAGTTTTGGGTTCCTTTAAGAAAAGACACAGCAGATACACAAACTTATTCATGCCAATGTATAGTACCATCTACTCAGTCTTGCTAATATCAAATCAAAAGGCGTAAACCTATTTTTAAATACCCGAAACATGAACATACATTCAAAAAGAGCAAACTACATCCAACCTGGAATGATTGGGTTTAGAAATGGCAAACTCAGGCGATTTTAAGAAATGAGTGAATTTGATGGCATTCGGATATGACTTGTGGGCAAAGAAAAAAACTTCTAATGATCATTACAATAATTATTTAGGTTTCTGTTTTTGGTCACTCATAAAGATTCAGCTCTGAAGGAAGACCTCAAAGGGCACATTCCCAACCAAGACTGGCAGATCACACAGTCTTCTTCACAGATGCCTTTTCATGAGCGAGGCTAAACTTCTCCACAGTGATTCCTCGTCTCTGGAATGAGCTCACTGACTCAGCTGCTGCATCTTTATGCTGGTGCCAAAGCTCCTTGATGGTGACTGACACACCATCTCTTTGAAACAGCAAGCAGGTCACAGAGAAGGCCATTTCTTAAGACAACAGACTTTCTAAAGCCACAGACGGGTCTGGGGCATCCACAATCCTGCTCCTGTCTCACAAACAATGCTTGGCATTTGCATCAGCAGCCTGCATTGGTTGAGGATCGCAGGGTGTCCGGAATCTTGGCGCGTCTCTATGGGCACAGCTGAAGACAGCCAGTGTCGTCAGCTGCTTGTTCTTACGAGGGTGGGGAAGAGGGAAAGCCCACATTCTAAACTCAACTTCTCAGTGAATTAAAGAATGAATAGAAAATACTAGAGGGAGACCAACTCTTGTCATGTCCCCAGAAGGACTTTCCAAGCTTCTTGTTTCTTAGTAGCAGGACTGGTCTTTTGGTTTTGAATTTAAGCCTTAATTACAACAGTAGTTAAAACACAACAGAGCACAGTTAGAGCCCTTCTAAAAGTGCAGATGATTTTTATGTCTCTCAGTTTTGTCAAAGAGGTTCAGTGATATGTGCTCTGACAACACAAAGGTGCACAGTTCTAATCCAGCAACTGCTCCTTTGTGACTTAATGTCTCTGAAAACCTGCTGGAGGGTCAGCTATGGGTTGCTTCTGACTCCAAGGTTCACAACAACATTAACAGCAGGTATGTCAAAGGAGCACTGGTACTGTAGTGGTTAAAGCAATGGGATGCTTACCAAAAGGTCGTCTGTTCAAAACCACTAGTCACACTGGAGAGAGAAAGAAGAAGCAATACACATCTGTAAGGACTGGCAGACCTGGAAACCCTATTTTACTCCTAACAAGTCACTATGAGTCAGAGAACTATCAATAGGAGTAGGACTGTTGTTGGGTTTTGTTGTTGTTGTTAAGTGTCTTTGAGTCCTAGTTGACTCATAGCAACCCTATGAATGAAAGACCTGAAAGCTTGTATAACTTCCATCCTTTTTCCAGGTTCATAGGGTTTCCAGAGGCAAGCCATTTTGAAAGTGGATGACATTCCTGTCCAAGCTTGTTTTAATCGGGGAGTTCCATCTAACGCTGTCCACCATGGGTAACCATTATTGCATTTGACACATCAGTGTCACAGTGTTCAGCTTCACAGCAACCATAAGTTACCTCTGTACAACAAATGGACAGAGCAGGGCTGTATGGCCTAGAAAAATGTTTGACCAAAAACAATTAAAAACAGGCCTGAGGGTCATGCATTAAAGTTACCCACCTTTGGATTGGTAGCCTAACTTTCTATCTCCTATGCCAACAGAGCTCTCTTGTTGTTGTTGTTAGATGCCATTGAGTTATAGATGACTCATAACAACCCTATGAAAGAACGACCTGAACACTTGTATAAAATCTTCAAAGTATAGAACTTTTTCCTGTTTCTTCAATTGACCAAAACCCTCGAACTTACTGCTGTTGAGTTGGAACTGATTCATAGCTGACCTTCAACCAGGTTTCCCTGAATCTGTCCGTCTTTATCTTACAGAGCACTGGTGAGCCTGAACTGCCGGGGAGGTGCTGCTTTGGGGTCAGCAGTGCAGCTCCCCAGAACGGTGGCTCCACTGATGGTGAGTGTACACATTTTTCTCAGGTCATATTTCCCAAAACTCTTTTAGAATGTTGTCGTTGTTGTTGATTGCTGTTGAATCGAGAGTGACTCAATAGCGACTCTGTGAACAAAAGACCTAATGCCTTTCTGTAACAATTGTTATTTCTCCAAGTTCATTGAGTTTCCAGAGGCATGTGGTTTAGGAGGTGGATGCCACACCTGCTTCCAAACCACGAAACACTGTCCACATTGGGAAACCATTCTGGTATTTGAGACCCCAATGGCACAAGGTTCAGCATCACAGATACCCAGGTTACTTCATACTACACATTGGCAAAGAGTGATACATGAAGTGGAAGAGTGTTCCTCCAGGTATAACAGCTCTAGTTTCATTTAGCAGTGGTTAAGCGTCATCGAGTCGAATACAACTGAGAGTAAGTTTTTCACAAAAGACCTGAACTGTGTTGTATAACTAACATCATTTCTGTGCAGAACTCTGTTCTAGAACTAACATCATTTCTGTTCATTTAGAGAGTTTGTAGAGTTTCCAGAGGCATCTAGTTTAGGAAGTGGATGCCACTCCTGCTTCCAGAATAAATCAATCTGGAAGCTCATCTAAGCATTGTACATAATGGGTAACTTGGTATTTGGCAAGACTATGGAACAGTGTGCAGCATCACAGCAACACCAAGTTGTTCAGTTCAGCAAATAGACAAAAGATTGCTGTATTATTTAAGGAATAGTCATTAAAAATTAATAAATTTGGCAGAGTTGCAGTCCCATCCCCTTCCCCTGTGGGGTTTTAAAGCTACACCTTTGAGCAGACCTCCCCCCAGGCAAAGTCTCAAGGACACCTTCTCTTGGGGGGAAAGAGCAGTAATACACATCAAATATGACCCAAAAACCCTCCTTATGTGCCCGTCAGGACTGCCATCAAGATGCAAGCAGGCAGCCAAGCTTCCAGAGTGGAGGATCCAGGCCCTGGCCTTCGATCCCATCTCCTCCCCCTGTGGGGTTTTAAAGCCAGACCTTTGAGCAGACCTCCATCCTAGGCAAAAGTTCAAGGACACCTTCTCTTGGGGGGAAAAGAGTGGTAATACACATCAAACGTGACCCAAAAAGTTCCCTTACGTGCCCATTAGGACTGCCATCAAGATGCAAGCAAGCAGCCAAACTCCCAGAGTGGATCTTTTAGAATAGAATCCAAAAAACATGCATATACTCAATCAAAATATATAAATATTTTAATGCCCCCAAATAAAATTAATGAATAAAAAAAGCACGAATAGACAAGATTACACTCACAATCAATCAAGGAAATAAATATCTGTATCTTTTTTCTATATCACCTCTGGAAACTTTATGAAAACTTTTAGAAATGACAATAGTTATAGAAATGCTTCAGGTATTTTGTTCATAGGGTCCCTATGAGTCATGCTTGACTCGACAGCAATCAACAACAATAACGTCTTTATTTCTCTCTTTCGCTTTCTATATTTATATATCTGTGTATATATAGATATATATACATATAGATATATATACACACATACATATATACATATACATATACATATACATACCTATATATACATATATACACATATATACATATACATATATACATATATATAAACATTATATAATTGTTGTTAAGTGCCATTGAGTGGAGTATGACTCATATCAACTCTATGAACAACAGATCTGAACCGTGTCCTTTCCTGTGTTGTGTTCACCATCTCCAACACATGCAAGCCCACTGCTGTAGTCAAAAGGTACCTGTAGCTATTTCTCCTCATTTTGAAGGAGTTTCAATCTGAGGTCTACAACTAAGACTATTATCTATTCTTCATAGGGCTTTCAGAGGCCTGTTATTTCAGAAGTTTATGACTATTCCTGCTTCCTATTTTGTCTAAATCTAGGAGCCCTACTGAAACTTGTTTATCATGGATGACTTTTCTGGCAACTCAAACATTGGTGGTGCAGCTTTCACAAACCACAGTAGCTCACAGGTTACCCCAGTACAGCAAACTGACAGACAAGTGCTATACTAAATACAAAAAGCTACAGATTGATGCCTTTGAGTTGTGTGGTATTGGAGAAGAGTATCAAACATCCCGTGGACTGCCAAGAGAACTAAATGATCTGTTCTGGAGAGGGTGAAGCCAAGCTGTTCCTTGGAGGCAAGGATTTTCAGGCTCTGTTTCATATACTTTGGGAATGTGGCCAGGAGGGACCAGTTCTTAGAGAAGGACATCATGCTTGGAAGGGTTGAGAGACAGCACAGGAGAGAAAGACCCTGGATGAGATGGATTGACACAGTTACTGGGGTAAAGAAAGTTAAGTGTGCCAGAGACAGTAAGATTGGCCCAGGATAGAGTGGAATTCAGAACTGTAGTAGATACAGTATCACTATGAGTCACAGTTGACTTGATGGCACATAACAACAAGTTACAAAGTATTTAGAGACATGCAAATCATTCCCCAAGTTATTACATATTACATATCTTAATAGCTGGTGGCCTAGTGGTAAGAAGCTGCACTGCAATCTGAAAGGCACACAGTTTGAGACTACCAGCTGCTCTGTGAGAGGATGAGCAATTTCCTTTCATGTGATTAACTGCTTCAAAAAACCCACTGGAGGGTCAGCTATGGGTGGTTATGACTCTACAGTACACAATGACAACATCATATACAATATCCGGGAAATTTAGTAGCATGTTACACTACATGTTGGGCTGCTAATCAAAAAGTCAGTGATTCAAATTCACTAGATGTCTCACTGGGGAAAGATGGTCTTCTCCTGTAAATATTTACAAAAAAACTGATAAAGGATCACCATGAGTGGGACTTGGATTCAGTGGCAATGAGCTTAGTTTTTAGTTTCTATAATATTCTATCCTAGTGAGCTGTAGTGGCCTAGGGTAAGAAGCTGTGCTCCAGTCCCAAAGGCGAGTGATTCGAATTAGGCAGCTTCTCTGTAGGACGATGGACAATCTTCTGTGCAATTGACTGCCCCTGAAAAATCCACTGGAATGTCAGCTATGGGTTGATTCCAACTTCATTGTACACAATAACAACAATTAAGCTGTGGTGCTGCAGAAGAGTATTGAATATACCATGAACTGCCAGCAGAACAAACAGGTTCTAGAGAGGGTGAGACCAGGCTGGTCCTTGGAGGCAAGGATTCTGAAGCTTCATCTGACATACTTTGGATATGTTGCAAGGAGGTATCGGTCCTTGGAGAGGGATGTCATACTTGGGAGAGTGGAGGGACAGAGCAGGAGAGGAAGACCCTCAATGAGATGGACTGATTCAGTAACTTAGGTAATGGGGTAAGGTGTGTCAGAGACAATATGATTGGCTAAGGATAGAGCAGGGTTTAGGGCTGGTGTACATAGGGTTGCTATGAGTTGCAGATGACTCGGCGGCACATAACAACAACAACAACAACGAGATGGCATAAACAGTTAAGTCGTTGATCAGAGGCTTAAAGTTTGTGGATTTGAACATGCCCAGGAGCTCCTCAGAAGACATAGGTATAAGCTTTGAAAAAGGTCACGGCTTCAAAACTGTTGTACTCAGAATATGTAGTTGAAATTGAGTTGGTAGCAAGTAGCAACATTTGTCCTTGCAGGAGTTTTCATCAGCTTGATACTTCCTGGAACTAATGCCTATAATGGTCTGGCACGGCAGTCCCACTGGTGGTACATGGTGCAAAAATCAAGCCCACCTCCTACCTCAGAGATGAGAAACAAGAGATGTAAGAATGGTGGATTCTGATGGAAAATAGCTGTAACTTCTCCCCTGGTGACATTTTAGTGACAGTGGCTAGGACAGCAATCATAGCAACATGAGTATGCTTTGTGGTCCACGTTCTTTATACGATGGTATATTCTTTATCCAGCAACAAAACAAACAAGCATGTAGGGTGATGTTCCCTTCTTAATACACGCATTTTTAGAGGCAGTGACCTGCAAAAGCCTTGGTTAGATCCCAGCAACTCCCAGCTGCTGCTTCCTGACAGTCCCTGAGAAGTCCCTTGGGGTAGAGTAATCGGTGAGTGTTTCGGAAGTTGGTGAATGGGGAACAACAGAGAACTGATGAGCAAGCCTGTAAGAAAATTAGTCACTGGGAAAACGTTCAAGAAAAACTATTAAGATTTCTTTTCTGTAAAAGGCAGAAAATAATCTCGTATTTTATTTAAAAAGTAAATGTTCATTTAAAGAGCATTGTTTCCTTCTCCCCTACTTTGCTGAAAATGGTAATACCCAATGCATTTGCTTGGTTGTTGAATAAGACATCACTTAGAACCTCTCAGCCTAAACACTAAATATTGTCAGGTAACAAGGAATGCTTTGAAGGCTTGGAAGATAGATCTTATCTTGTTTATAAAGATAATTAGTTCTAAGAGACTAGTACTCTAATAGAAGGATTGGGGAAGCAAGTGGCCAGGAGATGTGTTAAAAGTAACATGTATCCATAAACCTAGCATTCTATTTAATGAGTTCCATTAGAGACTTAGACAAGCTGAAGACATAAAACTTGAAGTAGTGAAGGGAGGACCTGGAAAGAACTCAAACAACAATGACAAAGGCTATCAAACACATGGAAACTACTTAACAGAGCCAAAGGAGGCAGCTCAGATATGCAACAGTTATGTGACCTTGTTCAAGTTCCCGAAGCTGAGTGCCAGCATTGTCATCTGTGAAGGAAAGAATTGAGATGAGAAGCTTGATCTACTTGTGTTGAAATCTATGCAGAGATTTCTGGAGAAAGAATGATTTCTTCCCTTTATTAGCACTTAAACATTTCTTCTGATATGGGCTTTTTAGCTACTATTTAAAAATTTCCTTCTGCACATCAATTCCTTCCTAGTTCTCTCTTCCTTATCCCTTCTTCCCAGTTTCTCTTTTATTCATTTTCCTTTTCTCTCTTGTTTTTAATTCTCTTTCACTAACTTGTTTTTCTCACAGAATAAACATACTTTCCTCCTATAGTAAGAGATGAAGACCATGACAATGATAATAGTAATAATAAAACTACTTCTCAGATGTAACGCTATGTATCCCTGCCTTGATTAATTGTGACTCTCATTGACTTTAAAGCCAGGCTCCTTAAAAGATTACTCTACTTTAACTGGTCTAGTTCACTCTTTACAGCAGGTCCATGACCATAAAAAGGCAGAATGGCATGGGTATTTTTAATACAAAATTAATTCTAGCTCAATATATATGTGTGTGTGGGGTGGGGGGGGGTCAGTGGAAGGTCAAAATTTGCCAGGGAATATCTCCAAATCCTTTCAATGATATAAAATGTTTCTCCTTCAGAATAAAGCCATATCAGAGGGTAGTAATATTGTTGTTGTTGTTATGACCCTATGAACAACAGATCTGAACTCTGTCCTATCCTGTACCATCCTCAAACTTCCTGACACACTAGAGCTCACTGTGGCAGTTACCATGTCAATCCACCTCATTGAGGCTCTTCCTCTCCCTTGCCAGCTTCTGCCTTTCCAAACACCATGCCCCTCCCCAAGGAATAACCTCTCTTAGAAAGAGGTAAGTGAAGATAAGTGAAGCCTAAGATAAGTGAAGCCAAGCTTTATCATCTTTGCCACCAAAGAGTACTCTAGCTGCACTTTCTCCAAGACATATTTGTTTGTTCTTTTGGAAGTCTACGGATGTTCAGTACTTTTCTCCAATACCACAGCTCAAAAGGTATCAATTCTTCTGTTATCCTAATTCATTATCAAGTTCACAGGTGTATAACAAGTGATTGTAAAGGCCATGATCTGAATAAGACACACCTTAGTCCTAAAACTGACATCATTACTTCTCAAAAATTTGGAGAGGTCCCTAACTATAGACTTTTCCAGTGCAATATGTCTCCTGATTTCCTGACTCCTAGTACCAAGGGTGTTTATTGGAGATCCAAGTATGATAAAGTTGTTGATAGTTTCAATATTTTTTCCATCTATGGTGATGTTGCCTATCAGTCCAGTGGTAAGAATTTTTGTTTACTTGATGTTGAGATGCAATCCATATTGAAGACTATTCTTTGATTTTCTACAACAAGTGCTTCAAGTCCTCCTTACTTTCAGCAAGCAAGGTAATATCATCTGCATAATGCAAGTTACTAACGAGTCTTCCTCCAATCTCGATGCTACATTCATAGAGTCCAGCTTCTTGAATAATTTGCATACAGCATAATCGGCATACAGATTGAATAGGTATGAAGAAAGAACACAACCCTGACATGCTCCATTCTTAAATTTAAACCATGTCGTATTCCCTTGCTCTGTTGGCACCACAGCCTCTTGGTCTAGGTCTAGGTTTTACATGAGCACCATCAAGTGCTCTGGGATTCTCATTCTTCTCAATGTTAGTCATAACTTGTTATGATCCACACAGTCAAATGTCCTTGCATAGTCAAGAAAGCATAAATAGACATTCCTTTGATATTCTTCACTTTCAACCAGGATCCCTCTGACATCAGAAACTATATCCCTGGTGCCGTGGCCTCAGTTTGAGGACTAAGTTTAAGAAATAAGGTGCGTCTGATTCAGACCATAGTCTTTTCAATTACTAGCTATACATCTGAGACCTGGACAATAAGGATGATGGGAAAAGAATTGTAGCCTTTGAGGTGTGGTGTTGGAGAAGAGCACTAAACGTTGCACGGACAGTCAAGAGAATGAACAGTTATATCTTTGAGAAGTGCAGCCTGAGTGTTTTTTGGAGGCAGAAATGACAAGGCTTTGCCTCACATATTTTGGACATACTGCTAGGTGGTGCTATTCCTTGGAGAGGGACAGGATATTGGGAAGAGGTGGATGGTTGGTGAAGGAGAGGAAGACCCTAGACCGGGTGGATTAACATGGTGACTGCTGCAAAGGGCTCTTGTGTGTCAGGAAGTGTGAGGATGGCTCAGGACAGGACGGGGTTCAGATCTTTTGTTCATAGAGTCACTATAAGTTGTACTTAACTCAATGACACCTAACAACAAATGCTCTCATCTATCATCCATCTATCTATCTATCATCTAATCTATCATCTATCTATCTATCTATCTATCTATCTATCTATCTATCTATCTATCATCTATCTATTATCTTTCTATCTATCTATCATCTATCATATTTCTGTACATATTATTACATAGTTCTTGATCAGATATCTTTTCTGTTATAAAACCTAAACATTCTAACCACTAGCCATCTAGTTGATTTTGACTCAAAAAGCTTCTCCATGGGTTTTAAATCATGTAAATCTTTACAGGTGAAGACTGTCCTTTCTCCTCTGGAACAGCCAGTATATTTTATTGTTTGGTTTACAGATTAACAGCCCAGTTCTGTGCAACCTATATGGTTTATATTGTGTGCAGATACTATGCTTACACATTTATGAAAGACATGGAGATCAAGGTAGACTCCAAGTACATCAGAATTTAAAGGTAAGCTAATTTGAAAACATAGGTTTTCAGTTTTGGCTCCACAGTTAACACTCTTGGTACCAGCAGTCAGGAAATCAAAAAGCGTATCGCGATGGGAAAGTCTGCCTTTAGGGACCTCTCAAACGTACTCAGGAGCAACAGTGTCTCTCTGGAGACTAAGGTGCGCCTGATACAGGACATGGTATTTGCAATCGCTTGTTATGCATCAGAGAGTTGGACAATGACTAGGGAGGACAGAAGGAGAGTGGATGCTTTTGAGCTGTGGTGCTGGAGAAGGGTACTGAATGTACCCAGGACTGCCAGGAAAGCAAACAGATCCATCTTGGAGAGGATTAAACCAAGCTACTCCTTGGAGGCAAGGATTCTGGGGCTTCGTCTAACATACTTTGGACATGTTGCCAGGAGGGACGGGTCCTTGGAGAGGGACATCATGCTTGGGAGGGTGGAGGGACAGCGCAGGAGGGGAAGACCCTCTATGAGATGGATTGATTCAGTGACTGGGGTAATCGGGATGGGTGTGTCAGAGGTGGTGCGGTTGGCGCAGGATAGAGCAGGGTTTAGAGCTGTTGTGCATAGGGTCGCTATGAGTCGGAAACGACTCGATGGCACATAACAACAACAACAACAATTTGAAAACAAAGCAGCCTCTTTCCCCTTTCTTATTTTGTAACATGACAGTGTTTATTTTATTCTGAAATGTATATAACTAACATTGTGTAATGGCGTATTTGTTGGACAATCTCCTGTGTGATTTATAGCCTCTGGAAATCTCCTGGAGATCAGTTATGTGGTGCTTCTGACTCAAGGACACATAACACTGACAGCCTTTGGGTTAATAATCTCGACTCCTTACCAGTAGGCTGCCTGATAAGTAGTGAGTACTAATGAAATATCTGTTTAATGCATAGATGACTATTTAAGCAAATGTCAAATAAGTTTGAGAGAGATGTTGATTTGAGAGAAATTATTTCAGAAATCTAAGCCTTTTATTTTATAAGTAAAATTAAATCATGACGTCTAATTTCCTGAAAGATCTGTTGCCCAAAGAATAATTTATTCACATAATAAATTTCCTTAGTTCATCAAGTGTTGATCTAGAACATCAATAGGATACAGGTGGAATAGATTGGTAGGACTAATGCAAGGGGTGTGTAGTTGTGATCTGAAGACTAGAAGATCTTCAAACCCTGCTCTTAACTCCCACCAGTGAGATCCACTGTTAAGCTAAGCCTCTCTGGGACTAGAAAGCCCTCTGTTTTGCTGAATCGCTTGTTTGTTTTTCTACCAGCAGAGGGGCCCCTTGCTCTATAAGGGTTTATTCAACTCTAGCAGCAAGGAGTTGAGCTTAGTGGTTTCTTAATTGGCTATCAGGATGACAAAAGTACAAAATAGCCAGTAACCCTTTATAGATATGTTTAAGCATTGTTAAAACGATCCGATTAATTTTAGTCATTCTAAATTGACTAAATAACTGAAAAGGACACGCCGCCCTTTATTTGTAAGTAAGTACAAGAACATCACAAACCTTTTAATCAGCAAAATTTGGCAAATGTCCTGAAAAATACTAAAATGTTGACAAAATAAGAAACAGCTTTAGAAAGATTAAAAAGAGAATTGATGTAAGTTGAGATCGTCGCCTATAAGACGCTGACGTTTTAGCGTAAGAGTCATAAGAAAAGTATTTTCCAAATAAAAGCTAAGGCACTTAGTGATTTTCAATTTTGACAAAATGAATATTTTTTTGGCACATGCTTTTTAGAAGTGTATGTTGACTACATATATTAAAAAGCATCTTTTTAATTTATTATAAGATTACACAGCTACAGAAGATTATATATCTATGGTAAACCAAAAAATAAAGCCTAAACCACCACTGTTGAGTTGATCCCAGCTCATAGCAACCTTCATTGAGTTTCCAAAGCTGTAAATCTTTTCAGAAAGAAACATCTTTCTCCTGTGGAGTGGCTGGTTGATGCAAATCACTGGCTTTGTGGTTAGGAACTGGGAGTATTAGATACTCCCTCACCAGGGTTCTTGACCTTCCAGAGAGTATCAATCAATAGCTACTAGTCAGAATCTGCTTTGCAGCAATGAGGTTTTTGTCTTGAACTAGGCAGTGACACATTAAGTAAGTTAGTGTTTAATAAGATGAGTATTTGATAAATTTGTTTTGGCAGGGTTGATTCTCATATGAAAAAACAAAAACAGGTAACAGACCAAGCAATGTGCATGCTAATAGCTCATAATATGTAAGAATTACACAAAAACCTGTAATAACTCTAATTCTGTCAAGTCTGAGTCAACTCGTAATTGGAAACAATTTAGTATCCAAAGCTATAAATTTCCCAGAAATTGATTGCCCGTCTTTCTCTTGGCAAAAGGAGCAGCTATAGTATGGGAGTGGCTGAGTTTGACTTCTGCCTGCTTTATCAAGGTGAACATTCCCCATAAATCATGTCCATAGCAGCAACCAGATAGCTGCTCAGTCAGACATGCCACCCTTCATGCTCCTGCATCTCTTACCAATCATTTGTGTTTTGTAGATTCTCACCACTGGACCAATTGGCAGCATCAGGATGGATGGTGAAGAGATTGAGATTGTACACAGCTTTAGTTTGCTTGGCTCCATAGTCAACACTCTTGGCACCAGCAGCCAGGAAATTAAAAGGCGCATTGCCATGGCAAAGTCTGCTGTTAGGGACCTCTCCAAAGTACTGAAGGGCAATGGTGTCTCTCTGGAGACTAAGGTGCGTTTGATACAGGCTATGGTCTTCACAATCACTTGTTATGCATCAGAGAGTTGGACAATGACCAGGGAGGATAGAAGGAGAATTGATGCCTTTGAGCTGTGGTGCTGGAGAAGAGTATTGAGAATACCATGGACTGCTAGGAAAACAAACAGATTTGTCCTGCAAAGGGTTAAACCTGGTGGCTCCTTGGAGGCAAAGATTCTGAGGCTCCGTCTAACATACTTTGGACATGTTGTGAGGAGAGACCGGTCCCTGGAGAGGGACATCATGCTTGGGAGGGTGGAGGGACAGCGCAGGAGAGGAAGGCCCTCTATGAGGTGGATTGATTCAGTGACTGGGATAATTGGATGGGAGTGTCAGAGACAGTGAGACTGGCACAGGACAGAGCAGAGTTTAGGGCTGTTGTACATAGGGTCGCTATGAGTTGCAAGCGACTCGACGGCACATAACAACAACAACAACTATTTGTTGATTCACAGACTTTACTCATAGTTGTGAAGGTTATTAGAGAAATATGTTGGAGAGTGGAGGAGACCAAGAATATCACCCAATGCAAGTCCAGGTTTAGTCCAGCAGTCCCAAGCCAGATTAACAAGGCACAGTTCCCCAATTAGTGAAAGTCTGGGTTCCTTTCAGCAACACAAGTCCAAGTAGCCTCTGGTTTCCTCAATCATCCAGCAAACTTTATTTCAGAGCAATTACAAGTCAGCTTTTCCTTCGATCATCCAGCAAGCAAAACCTTTAACTGTGGTCTTTATCTCAGGTTTCCTCTGGTTATACTTTGCCACGGTTTCTTCACAGCAGTGCCACAATCTCTTCACCTTCTCTCGACCACTGTCACTAGGGCACCTTACAATGTAGAAAGCTTTTTCCTCTTGTATTGGACCCACAGCTGTTCATGATTTTCAAGACCATGTGTCCACAGCTAAGGTAGCTAGAGACTAACACAATGGTTAGAAAAGCCAATTTTCAAGGGTTCTGACACTCCACACTCGTGGAACCTCTAGTTGTTTAGAATTTCTAGAAGGGCAATTCTCTTTGGATTAAATTGCCACCGGACACTGAAACTAACTCTTTGTGATTGAGTTGGAACTGGCTCATAGCTCAGCCTCCACTAGGTTTTCAGAGGCTGTAAATCACATGGGAGGAGATTATGCAGTTTTCTTTCTCAAAGTGGCTGGTGGATTTGAACTGCCTGCCTTTGAGTTAGCAGCATTACTCCTTCCATCCACCAGAGTTCCCTATCTTGGCAGAAGTTTGAAATAATATTGGGCAGAATTTTTAAAAAGAGAATCGAACTCGAGGCCATCTCTGAGAATTAATTGCTTTATAGAATAGAATGGTCTCAGAATGGTACAAATAGTTAAGTGCTTGACAGCTTCCTTAAAAGGTTGGTGGTTGAGAGGCATCTTGTTGACAGATCTAACAATCTGTTTCCAAAAGGTCAGAGCCTTGAAAAGCCTATAGAGTAAATCCACTTTGCACTCTCTGAAGTTTTCACAAGTCGGAATCAACGTTACAGGAACTGTTCTTGCTGTGTGTGCTGTCGAGTCAGAACCAATCCATGGTTGACCATCGAGGGCTTTCAGAGGCAGTAAGCCACATAGCGGGGGAGTGGCTATCCTTCTCCCCTGGAGAAGTATGGTATATTTGAACTGCATCCTTTTGGGATTGCACAACAGCTTCTTACCACTAGGCTTGTTAACAACAAATGACGACCTAGATTAGAAAGAAATCATTAGTAAATATAAGCCTGAATTTCAACTTGGTGACTTTCCCAAGGCCATGAAGATCTTCAATTTCTACTCCTGTTTTTTCTTTCCTTCAATTTCTCTTTCGTCCTCTACTGTTATTTTCTCTAGCATAGAAAGAGTCTCTTAGATCTTATTCGAGTAGTGAGTATCTAGGCATATTTTAATCTTAGCCTAAAATCCTGAGTAATTTTGCTGATGATTAAACTAGTTCTGAGTTCCAATGCCTTCTATTTCAATAAAATGTGGGATGTTGTCAAATATAACTGTTCCTTTCCCATTCTTCACTATTTCCTTAAAATAAAGCAGAGATGAGCGAACTGATGATATAGTCAGTCTTTGTTACATGCAGATTTCATGTTCATGAATATACATGTTCTTTAAAATGTGTTGATTTAGCGGCTGCAACAATGGGCACAGTGTAGGTTGTGAGGACAGCAGACGCTCAAGTAAGATTTTGGTCTTTGATTTGTTGCTGTGAATCAGAGTGAACTCAACGGCCATGAACAGCCCCCACAGGCCCCCACACACTGTCCTGCTGTCATCACTGATGGATGTGCACAAAGGGCCCCACATTTACCTCACTCACTCTGAGTCTTCCTTTTAAAATTTAATTTTAATTTATTCTTAAATATTTTATATTGGTTTACTTAGAAAATTCATATACATTGTGTTTCACACTATCCTTCATTCACTTTGTGTTTCCTGCAATCATTCTTATTCATTGTTGTTGTTGATTGCCTTCAAGTCGAGCACAACTCATAGTGATGCTATGAACAAAAGGCCTGAAGCCCTTCTACAACTATTGACATATATCAAAGTACATAGAGTTTCCAGAGGCATGTTGTTTAGGAAGTGGATGCCACTCATGTGCTATAAAATCATTCACCATGAAATTATGCCCATCATTAACCTGTCTTTCCAGATCGTCCACCAGATCTTTCCCATTTCCCTTACGCCCCTCCACTCATCAAATTGTGGAATCCTATGATTGTGCTGCCCCCCTCCTAGCCTCCCCTTTGTTCCCACCTCTTTCCCCTTTGGATCCTCATTTACATTTTGTTAGTAATCCTTCCGTTTTCACAATAATGGTTCTATGCAGTATTTATCCTCATGAAACTGAGTTGGTTCACTTAGCATAATGTCCTCTAGTATCTCCCAAGTTATATAGTAATTTTCTAAATTGGTTCTCCTGAGTGATGCATAGCATTCCATCACATAAATGTACCATAATTTCTCAGTCCACTTGATTGTAGTTGGACATTTGGACTGTTTCCATGTTCTTACAATTGTGAATAATGCTGCTATGAACATTGGTGTACAAATCTCAGTTTGTGTCTCAGTTCTAATTTCTTTGGGGTATGCTCCTAGGAGTGGAATAGCTGGAACATATGGAATTTCTATGCTCAGCTTTTTGAGGAAACACCAATCTGCCTTCCAGAATGGTTATACCATTTTACAATCTCACCAACAGTGTATGAGAATTCTTATCTCTCCACATCCTAATGTATTGCTTTCTGGCCTGTTAAAGTTTGCCACTGCTAATGGGGTGAGATGGCATTGTTGTTGTTGTTATGTGCTGTCGAGTCATTTGCGACTCATAGCGACCATATGTACAACAGCCCTAAACCCTGCTCTAAGAATCGCACTGCCTCTGACACACCCATCCCGATTACCCCAGTCACTGAATCAATCCATCTCATAGAGGGTCTTCCCCTCTTGCGCAGTCCCTCCACCCTCCCAAGCATGATGTCCCTCTAAAGGACCTGTCCCTCCTTGCAACATGCCCAAAGTATGTCAGATGAAGCCCCAGAATCCTTGCCTCCAAGGAGTTGCTTGGTTTAATCCTCTCCAGGATGAATCTGTTTGTTTTCTTGGCAGTCCATGGTACATTCAATACTCTTCTCCAGCACCACAGCTCAAAGGCATCAATTCTCCTTCTGTCCTCCCTAGTCATTGTCCAACTCTCTGATACATAACAAGTGATTGCAAAGAACATGGCCTGTATCAGGCGCACCTTAGTCTCCAGAGAGATACCGTTGCTTTTGAGTACTTTAGAGAGGTCCCTAACAGCAGACTTTCCCATCGCAATAAGTTTTTTGGTTTCCTGACTGCTGGTGCCAAGAGAGTTGACTGTGGAGCTGAGCAAACTGAAGCTGTGAACAATCTCAATCTCTTCACCATCCATCCTGATGCTACCAACTAGAAGAATACTATACTATACTATACTATACTATACTATACTATACATTTTTGTTTCAGCCCACAGATTGTAAACCCCCCTGCCCATTCTTCCACTAGTCTACTAGTAGCTGTTTTGTCACATTTTCATGGTGATTTTTCTATTTAAAGTGTTGTGAAAGTGCTGTCCAGTGTTCCTGAGCATGTGAAGTCTTTACAAAGAAATTATATGTGCTTCCTAGCTCTTGTACAGGTATGAATTGTAGTAAGGTTGGCTCAGAGTGCAATGTTAGTGAATGAGCAGTACGTATTAGTGATATATCTATAAATAGAAATACAAATAAAACAAGATTATTTCTTGACTGGTTTACAAACATTTCTGACCTGAGTTTAGTAAGAAACAAAACTTGTATTTCCAGTAAAGGCAGTATCCAGTAAACGATTCAGTACCCATAGTGCTTGATACAACTTTGTAGACTGTCCCAAAGCCAAAATACTTGTCTTTGAGTTGATTCCAAGTCATGGGGACTCTCCATGTATCAGGGTAGAATTTTGCTCTGTGGGGTCTTCAAGTGGTTTTGACCTTTCAGAGGTTCCATTTGAGTAACCCATCTGAGGAGCTTGTGGACAAATTTGAGGTGACAAACTTTAAATTAGTATTTTTATGTACACTGAGTTGGAATTGGCTCAGCAGACCCTCAGTAAGTTTTCAGAGGCTGTAAATTGCAAAGAAGGAGATTGTCCACCTTTCTCCCATGGAACAGCTGAGGGATTTGAACCGTGTGCCTTTAGGTTAGCAGCAAACCTGCTTATCCACTAGGCCACTAGCACTCCCTTAAGTAAACAATCTTTCACTTCATCATTTATATCAGAGTCCTTTATAGATGAATGTAAATAATAAGAATGGAAAGTATTTAAATTCATTTTATCACTGTGTGTAGACTATTTTGAAATGTCCCTTCAACCACGAATTATAGAGGTTTTCCCCCAAAAGAATCAGCAGCAAGACAAGGACATATGGAAGTCTCAGTTTTCAAACTACATACATGTCACCTCTGGAATCCCTAACACACCTTGGGCAGAACTGAATGTCCTTTTCTCTATTTTTCAGTGTTGGGCAACTAAATAGTCTTAGGAAAAACCTCTAAATGTCAGACTGATTTCTCAATCACTGGTGAGAAAGGTTGAGGCTCCATAGCTAATTAAAGTGTAAGAAAATTTAGCTTAAGGAACAAACTCCGACCAAAGAAAACTGAGTCCCAGTGAAAATCATCATAATCTCCAAAATTGATGTAAGTTTATGAAGGCATATGCGAGCTTAGTTTCATATAAGTGTGGGACTTAAAAGAAGACAGTTGAGACAATAATGATGAGATAGAAATTCCTGGCAAGTCCTGTGTACTGATTCTGCGATGACTTCTTCCTTTCCATTTAAAGAACCCTGAAGTTTGTCTGGTTTTTAGTATCAGTCTCTGCAGTTCTTCCTGCCGCTTACAGACCCTGATAAAATGCATGGGAACTTGATTTGTTTGTGACTCTAACGATGTTGGTGTGCTAAAGGAAGTTGAAAATATGTGAGCAAAGCAAACCAGATCCAAAAGGCCATATTGGCAACTGAATCTACTAGTCCTGGAATTATGAGCCTGCAAAACTGGCTTAGTTTTATAAAACACATTCAATTACATATTGTGCAGTTAAAATCTCAACAATACAAGTGACTACTTTTGGTAGAAAATAAGCCCCTCTTTCTTGACCTTCTACTTATTTTACATGTTAAGTACTGGACACCGACAGGATTACTTTGAATAGTTAGCTGTTTGACATTAACTCTATCATAGACATTTATCGTTCATTCTTTTTTTTTGGTCTTCATTCTAACTATTACAAAAAGCTAAAGAAATGTTTCGAGAGAGAATAATTTATTCAGGGTTACCAGGATGGGAAGGAAGGGTAGGAGCTGTGGTGAAACGAGTAAAATTAATAAAAAGAATAGACACTTGTTAAGTTGAAGGGAAAGGTAATGTTAAATACTTAGATGGTCAGACATTGTAGTTATTGTACTAAATATTATGAAAGGAGATGTTCGTGAGTGATTGAATGAAAATACAATATGTTTTGTAATATTTCACTCAAATCATAATTTTAAAAAATGAAGGTAAAAGATAAAGAGAGGAAGTTTTAATAACATCTTATGATCACATTTGCTCACAAATTGCAAAGTTAGGTCTGAAATTGAGATATATTTCACTTACTGTCAAGTTGGAACTGACTCTTAACTGACTCATCAGTGGGTTTCCAGTGTGTAAACAGCACTTTTTCTCCATGGTGGGTTCGAACTACCTTCCTTTGGATTGGCAGCTCAACTCCTTATTCATTGTTGTTGTGTACCTATCAAATGTGCACGGAAGTGCATTAAGTCACTTCCAGGCTGAAGTGACAATGGAAGATAAGTGTCATGTTGTGTACCATCGAATCAGAACCGACCCATAGCTGACCCTCTGGTGAGTTTTCAGAGGCAGTTAACCACTTGCTTGGGAGAAGATTGCCCATCTTTCTTCGGCAGAGCAGCTGGTGGTCTCGAACCACATGTCTTCAGGATTGCAGCATAGCTTCTTGTCACTAGGCCACCAGAGCTCCCCATGCCACTATTTAGTTCTAGAGAATTAGCAAATGGAACACTTCTTTTTAGAATGTATTATATTTTTCAGGGAATCTAACAGCTTATTCACAAGACATTGTTTCTCAGGATGGGTAAAACGACAACTGTCACAACCCTGTGTTTTTAATATTTCTATTCATCAAATTAATGTCCTATGTGCCCATCAACAAACGAATGGCTAGAGAAGCTGTGGTATATTCGCACAATGGAATACTATGCTGCATTAAAAAACAAGGAACTTATGCAATATTATTCAAAATGGTTGACTCTGGAGAACATTATGCTGAGTGAAATATCC
>NW_006399753.1:18738655-18739702 GCF_000299155.1 Elephantulus edwardii
GATTGGCTATCCTCCTGCTGCAGAGTAACTGGTGGCCTCAAACTGCCTGCCTTGGGGATTGCAGTGCAGCTTCTTGCCACTAGGCCATCAGAGTTTACCACTGGGTAAATGCAAAAGGAAAGAAAGAACAGAAATACAGAAATTGAAAGAAATACAGGGAGTGGGTTAGAGAAAGAAAGAATGAGAGAAGAAAAAGAAAGGAAAAATATTTAAAACTCAGCCTTTCTAGAGAGACACATCGCATATATTACAGTTTAATTAAGATATAGGATTACATATCATTGTTCTTTATCCTTTGGACATTTCATTGTGGTATGTTATCCCCTCAGTAATCAAATACCAAAAGTTATGAATTGATTGTCCTCTAAAATGTATTTCTTTTCTAATGTCATAAAATTGAAGGCTTTTTATCTAAATAAGTGAACTGAAAGCATTATGTTGAGTAAAATAATTCAGGAAGCTCTAACAACTTAGTGATAAGGAGTTGCACTGCCAACCCAGAGGCGTGTAGTTTGAATCCACCAGCTGCTCTAAGGGAGAAAGATGGGCAGTATACTCATGTGTGATTTGCTGCCTCTGAAAAGTGGCTGGAGGGTCAGCCATGAGTCAATTCTTACGAGTCCATAACAACAACAAAATAGTTTAGTCAAATGAGAAAATTCTTGTGTGGTTGTGCTTATATGAACTATCCACATTAAGGAAAGAGATCAAGATTTATGAGAAAGTACCAAGAGCAAGTCGGAAGAAACAATGAAGGAAATATCAATACTGAAAGATTATTGAGGTTCTGTAGAGAATGACAGAAAAAAAAACTTAGGAGTGGTAAATAATGGTAGCTAAATATCATGATGATCACTGAAAATTATTAAGATGACAAACATTTTTTGTTACCTAACAACAATAACATCAACATCGAGAGAGAGATCAGCTGGCCCAGAGGACAGAAAGTGATGCTACCAAGCCAAAGGTGAGTGACTTTTAATCTGCGGCCCTCAGGCCTGTCTTTCATTGTTTTTGTTCAGACATTCCTCTAGGTCGTATAGCCCT
>NW_006399753.1:18741452-18753617 GCF_000299155.1 Elephantulus edwardii
TATTTAGAAGACATCATCATGGATGATGAGTTCCAGTTGCTTCAGAGAAATTTCATGGACAAGTACTACCAGGAGTTTGAAGACACAGAAGAGAATAAACTTACCTACACACCTATTTTTAATGAATATATTTCTTTGGTAGAAAAGTATATTGAGGAGCAGCTGCTGGAGCAGATCCCGGGGTTTAATATGGCAGCTTTCACAGCAACATTACAGCACCATAAAGATGAAGTGGCTGGGGACATAGTTGACATGTTGCTCACATTTACAGATTTTCTGACTTTTAAAGAAATGTTTCTGGACTACAGAGCAGAGAAAGAAGGCTGAGGCCTAGACTTAAGCAGTGGATTCGTGGTGACTTCGTTGTGCAAATCATCTTCCCTGCCAGCCTCCCAGAACAATCCGCGGCACTAGGTCCCTTCTCTGGCCCAGGGACTCGTCTGGACGTCGCCAGCCCAAAACACTGGGACAAGCTAATGATGGCAGTATCCACCCTGGAAGGACTGTGGAACTCTTCTCCAAGTCTTCTTCATGTTAAATATTGTGTGCCAAAAAGAACATTTCCTGACCCTCCTGGGGCCTCTCTCCTGAACACCCTCTTGTATTCAATAATCCCAATATGCCTCCCTCAGTACACGCCTCAGGTGCTCCCACTCAGACGCTCCCTCTGCAGCACACAGTGTGGGGTAACCACCGTCATGAACTTGCTTTGTCACAGCTAGCTTTACAGGAATTGACACTCACAGCTCTTGCTCGGTTCAGTTTTCGGCCCTTCAGCCTCAGTGGCCCAACTATACGGGATCTTTGATTAGGAGTGTCTGTGTCTTTCAAAACAACTGTCCATCTTGTCATTTCCTATTCACACAGCTAACCTTGCGGGGCTCTGCCAAGAGCTGCCCTTTCTTCATCTAACAGCTCCAGGTGAAAATCATCTCCCAGGCTTCTATCTATCTATCTATCTATCTATCTATCTATCTATCTATCTATCTATCTATCTCTCTCTCAATTTAGTCCACTGATCCTAATGTAGTCCCACTATTTTGTAGTCTTTCAAACATTTTTTAAAAAATATTTTTATAGATGAATACTCAGGCTCAACTAGTGGATCTAATCTTGGGAAAGCCCTGATTACCCACTTCAAGATCAAAAGTATTATATGCTATGTGCTTTTTAGCTTTTAGTGCTACGAAGGCAAAATGCTGTCTCCGTTGGTATTGCTGTTTCGCTGGGCACCAATGAATGTATGCTCTGCTAAACATAGACTAGAAGTAGTCTTTTTCTATAACATGTTCAGCGTGTTTGGGCAATTTGCATGCTATCCTTTATGTTCGTGAGGCTGGCTTTTGGGGTGCGGGCTGTGGGGAAACCTGTGATTGCTAATCCTCCCTCCTGTCAGAGTCTCTTTTACCAAGACTGGTACAGTGCTTTGCGGAGTTCAGCATGAGGAGCATGTGAGAGACGCCTTTAATGATTATGTCTCACTCTGGTTTCGTCAGATGCTTGCTATGACCAGAAACATGTACAGAGCATCTTTATGGGGGAAAACAGTTTAATGTCCAATTTATACCTTTGTTGGTTTAGGGGGATTTTCTTTTTTAAATAAAATATTCTATACCAAAAAAAAAAGAATTATTATAGGAATTTTCATTAAAGATTGAATATGCTAATATTCAATTTAATATTGTAATATTATATATTTTAAAAGGTAAAAGGTATTCATAACAAGTAGTCAATGGTGTTCCTGCAGTATAAAAACATCAGCACAAGCCACACAAAAATAAAATACATGAAGAGAATCACCTAACCATGCCAATCCATGCAGAAAAGGCATTTGGCAAAGTCAAACACCCATTACTGATAAAAAAAGTACAACACAATTAGAGTAGAAGATTAATTCTTCAATACAATTAGGGGTATACTTTAATTACTTCCTAAGCATGTGCAACTTGAACAATGAACAAGGAAAGCAGAATTGATATCTTTGAATTGTGCGGTTCTCCAAGGATATTTAATACATCATGAACTGTCCAAAAAACAAACAATTCTTAACATGAAAGAGGTGTGGCCAGGATGCCTTTGAGAAGACTTGGTCTGGAGGAGTCAATTCCTGGAAAAGGACGGAATAATGCTTAAAAGGGGAGAGTCAGCAGAAGAGAGGAAGAGGAAGGGGCACAGTGAGTAGGACAATGGGCTTCAGGCCCAAAAGAGATTGTGAAGAGAGCTCAGAACCAGATGGGGCATCATCTTGTAATCCAAAGGTCATTATGTGTCAGTGCCAACTCGATGGCACCTAACAGCACCAAGGACAAAGAAAATCAATGGCCAATGTCAGTGTGATGAAGAGAGACTTAAATAATTTCCTTTTTAAATGGAAACCAGGCAAGGAGCCTTAATTACCGCTTATAGTTAATATTAGTTTAATTAGTATTAATATTAGTCCTAGCCAGAGCAATAAGGAAAGAGAGGGACACGAAACATTTATAGGTTGGCAAAAAAGAAGTAAAATTGTCTCTATTTTTAGAAGATAGGATTCTCTATACAGAAAAATGTCAAAGATTCAGCAAGAAATTTGCTAACTGAAAGATTTAGCAAAGTATGAATAAGTGAAGTGGGGGAGAAAGTGATATTCTTCTACAAAGTGATCACTGAAAAAGCAGTATAATTTAACAACCATTGAGGAAAGACTCTTAGCTATTGTCAAGTTGGTTGTGGCTCATAGTGACTGTATAAATCTAAACAGACATGAAAAAGAAATATAAGATACAAAAGTTTCTACATAAAAAGAATACACCATGCTCATGGATAGAAAAACTTTGTGAAAGTTTCTCTTGTGACAATTTACAATGTTTAAAAAAAAATTCAAGAACAAACTATGCATATATTACAATTTCAATCTAGAGTGCATCATCATTCTTTAAAGAGATGGAAAAACTAATTATCAATGTTATATGGAAAGAAAAGAGATGCCAGTTTAGTAAAGCACTACTCAAGAAAAACACAGAAACCATACATTTTCAGATCTCACAACCTGCCACACAATTACAGTAATGAAAACTGACTGGTACTGGTAAAATGACAGAAGGACAGTCATGTGAAATGACAGAAAGGTAGTCAGGGGAATATGACTGAAAACTTGGAAACAAGCCCGTCCTTTTATAGACAGTAAACACTAATGGCAAAAGTACAAGCATACCCGTCTTGGAAAAGTGCAGGCAAGGTGTTCCTTTGAGGTAGGATGGTAGGACTTAATCTCACATATTTTGGCCAGAGGCATCAGTTTCTGGAAAAAACATCATACTGGGGAAAGTGAAGGGTCAGAGGGAGAAAGGAAGACCCTTAACAAGACGGATTGGCACTGTGACTACAACAATGATCTTTTTGAGTGATGCAGCATATGTCGAGGTTTTAATCTGTTGTTCAGAGTTTCTATGAGTAGTAGTGATCTTGATACCACCTAATAACAGCACCGCCAACATCTAAAGAATGCAAATACAAACAATCTATTTACATATGAGAAAGGGACATGAAATAAGATACTCCGCCAAGATGATATTTAGATGGCCAACAAAGAAATAAGAAAATGCTCACAAAAACTTTAGTTGTTACGGAGATGCAAATAAAAATAACAAAAACAAATCAAAAGAACAAATAACAAATCTCATTGTTTGATCTCATCCCAGCAACAATAACAATGTTTGATAAGAGAAAATAGCAAATGTAGAAAATATGAAGGAATTGGAACTCTTACAGTGGAATATAAAATGATATGCTACTTCTTCAAAAGATCGGGAAAAGAAATATTTGATCCCTCAATCCCATTGCTAAATATATATACATTTCCCCCCCTCGCTCCCAAATAAAAGTTATGGCACAATCAGCTACGTACACACCCACATTCATTGCAGCATTATTTACAAGAGCAAAGTGAAGAATATAAATAACCCAATTTTCCATCAACAGATGAACGACTTAAACAAACCATGGTACATATGTGCAGTGGAATACTATACAATATACAAGGCAAATGAACAGCAAAGAATTTGAGAAGCACTGGTTTCTGAAAGACATTATGCTGCATGAAAGAAGGTGATTATAAACAAAAAATGCTCTCTGAGTCAATGGAAAGATTAACAGACAAAAAAAAACACCAAAAAAAAAAAACACCCCACAACAAAACCCCAAAACAATGTTTAATGGACATCAGGAATGAGATGGGAAGGAGAAGAGAAGAAAAAAATTCAGTAATTGGATAATGTGATGTTTGTTTGCTGAGTCAAAACTGACCCAAAGCTGACCCTCCACTGAATTTTCAGAGGCAGTTAATCACACAGGAAGAGATTGCCTACACTTTCCCCACGAGGATTCAAACCTCATGCCTTTAGGATTGTAGCATAGTGTCTTACCAGTAGGCTATCAGAGAGCCCTGACTGAAATATAAACGTATATTAAGTTGAAAGGCAATTAAAAAGAAAAAAAACTTTAAAAGTATATAAAAAAAGATGGACTAGGTTCAGGAGGGAATATATCCTGAGTTAAAAAAAGATAAAATACTTGAAGACAGGAGTCTGGACTGATTCAATCTTTTATTTAGCTGGATGCTACAGATTTTGTAATGACTGGATTTTTATAAGGTCTTTTCTCATCTGTATCGATAGTGTTAACTTTAGACACTGTTAACTGATGGCCACAGACTCAAGGGGCATTTTAGGCAAGGAGCCTGATCAGTGGGGAGTTGTGCTGTAAACCTAAAGGTGGTGAGTCTGCAGGGCTATGGTTCCACCAGGAACTCTGAGGCTGAAGACCAGCAATCTCCTCCTGTAAGATTTACAGCCTCGGAAACCCAATGGAGGGTGAGCTGTGAATTGACTCTGACTCCATGGCAGTGGGTTGGAGGGTTTCTTAGGTGACATTTCAGAAGTGATCTTCATAACAAATCAAGAAATTCATATCTTACCAATGCACATGTAGTTAAGCCACTCTTTTTTAAAAAATTTTATTATTATTATTAATTTCAATGAACATCTACAGAGCTTTTAGAATTCCATTCATTCATTGTTGCACTTTTCTCCGCACCCACCCCACCCCCACCTCCACCCCCAGTTCGCTCCTCTTCTTGAAAAGCAAAAGGCAAACTCCTTCATTTGTACACACTTGTAAGAAATTGTATAGCCTTTTAAACAATCTTTGCCGTTTCCTTTTTCTAAATATTCCTAAGGAAAATGCACAGTTTTTAGATCATTTTTAGGGAGAGAAATACACTAGATAACAATGATGCACAGATAATACTGAGAAAAGGAATAACGCAAACACTGAAGTAGACAATTTGCAGTGTCAAAATGACCTACAGCCCAGAACTGAATTATACATAGTAAAGAATGAACAGAAAGTGATTGTAAGAAGACAAAAGACATAAAGATTACTAATTGAAAGTTCTGATTGCTTCTTTTACATGGTTTTGAATATTTGTATTCTCATCTTTTCTATAGAAGTGTCTTAGTGTTTTTGTTCAAAGGGGAGATATAAGAACATTTTATTTTCATATTGTTTTCTCCTAAATAATAGTTTACTTAACAATGAAAGTTCTCTACATCAGATTTCATGGTCATTCTTTACATGACTTTTCTATTGACTCGTAAATTCCACAGGGATCTTAGTCTTCTAGTGTCCCGCTCACTGGTCTTCATTTTCATTTTCCACGGGGACATTCAGTGTTTTGAATTCATGTTGTGCATCACTGATGTTGGGATCTATGTAGGGCTTTTCTGAACCAATATTTTTAGGACAGGTGCTATTAATTATGCTGCATAAACATGTCAAATTGCATGTGGTCATTTTGTAATGAAGAATAAATGGTAGGAACTTAACAAAATGCATAAATTATTCAATATATTTTATTTCTGGGTCTCATCAGAGGCATGTGGCTTTTCAACAATTTTTACTTCCAACTAAGAACGGGATCACGACAAATGTCCATTTTTGGCACAAAGGGAAAATTGTCATCAGTTCCCTAACAAGTCATACTTAGTACAAATACTGATTAACAGTTTCAAAGTATCACTTGGTGACATTTTCACATAAGACACAGTAATCACAGTATGTGCTGTGATCATAAAATTAAGCACTGCTTCCCCAGAATTCAACAGAAGAGTAGTGTAGATGAGTACTAGAAACTACCCACACTGAAACAAACTAACTAAATCCAAGTGACCCTAAGGTCAACAGAGCAAATCCATGCCCTAACTTATAGCATCTTCACAACGATCTCGGCTATGATCAAGCCCATTGTTGCAGTAACGGTGTCAATCCATCTTGCTGAGTCTTCATCTCTTTTGTTGACCCTTTACTTTTCCACACTCAGAGCCTTTTACCAAAGACTGACCCCACCTGACAACATGACTAATGCACATGATATGAAGTTTTACTACCCTTCTCTCTAAGGAGCAACCTGGTGGTACTTCCAACAAGACAGATTTGCTTGTTCTTTGGAAGTCCATGGTACATACAACATCCTTCATGAATATCACCATTTAAAAGCAACAATGCTTCTTTAGTTGTCTTAATTCACGTGAATATGAAGCAATTGAAAATAACATGACTGGGATCAGACACACTCTAGTCTTCAGACTGGTATCTTTGCTCTATAAAAAGGTCTTTAATAGCAAATGTTCTCATTATAACATGTCTTGATTTCTTGACTACTGTTGCCAGAGATGTTGATTGTGGATCCAAAGAAAATGAAATCATTGACAAATTCAATCTTTTCACCATCTATCATGATACTAGCCATTATCCAGTGGTGAGGATTTTTGTTTTCTTAATGTTGAGGTGTAATTCCTATTGATGACCATAGTGTTTGATCTTGTTCTGTTCAACCAACTGTTATTCAAACATATCTACCAACAACTTACTCCACAGATAAAGAAATCGAAGATTTCAATTGACCTTTGCACTATGAAATTGGTAAAATGTGCAATCAAGATGCATTAATAATAAGTGGGGATTGTTGTTGTGTGACGTCTAGTCACCTGTGACTCATAGCGACCCTATGTACAACAACCCTAAATGCTGCTCCACCCTGTGCCAATCTTATTATTTCTGACACACCTACCCCCATTACCCCAGTCCCTGAATCAATCTATTTCATAGAAGGTCTTCCTATCCTGTGCTGTCCCTCCACCCTCCCAAACATGACATACTTCTCCAAGGACGGGTCCCTCCTTGCAACATGTCCAAAACATGTCAGATGAAGCTTCAGGATCCTTGTCGTCAAGGAGCAGCCTAGCTTCACCCTCTCCAGGATGAACTTGTTTGTTCTCTTAACAGTCAATGGTACATTCCAGTACTGTTCTCAAGCACCACAGCTCAAAGGCATCAATCCTCCTTTTGTCACCCTTAGTTTTTGTAAAATCTCAGAGATTTGGGGGGGGGCGGGGAGAATCACGTGTATAGAATTATAACAGTCTATTGGAGAAAATTTCATGTCAAAATATCAGTTAAGAGAAAAATGCTATTATATACTATTAAGTTGTCTGTTACTCAAAGCAAATTTCGTGCGACAGGTCTGGACCTTGTCCTGCTCCATCCTATGATCTTTAACACGTTCAGGCCTGTTTTACAGTCATCATGTGAGTCTATCTTGTTGAGGATCTCCTCTCTTTCTCTGAGACTCCACTTTCCCAGAAAGATGTTTTTTTTTCCAAAGACTGGCTTTTCCTGACAACTTGCCTAACGCATATGAGATGAAGTTTCAGCATCCTTGCCTAAGGAGCAAGCTGGTTGTACTTCCTCCCGGACAAGACTTGTTTGTTGTTTTGGCCGTCCATATGGAAGTCAGTATTTTTTGCAAAAACAACTATTCAAAGGCATCAATTTCTTTTTTTATCATTGTTCATTGACTAACTTTGACATAAGAAGCAATCGAAAAATATCATCATTTGGATCAGGCCCACCTTAGTCTTTAAAGTGACATGGTTGCACTTTAAAACTTTGGAGAGGTTCTTGACAGTAGACTTTCTTGACAGTAGTTGTTCTGGCCCAACCACAAAAATTGTTATCCGGTCTTCTGTTTTTTCGTTAACTCACATTCATTCACTTATTCAGAATCAGTTTGCTTTAATATGGTTTTATGTTTTTTAACATAAAATATGTGAATAATGAAACATATTAAAAGGGAAATAATAAATGCTGACAACAAAGACATGCTTTCTTGTCTTTCTTTTATAATCTCTTACTTATGTGTGTTTTACACATAATTTCTTTAATAGAAGATTTCATATAACTATAATTGATTTAGTAATTTCTTTTCTTTTTTCCAGAATGGCTTGGCTCAACTCTATGTTAGGATTTTGCAAATGTTTTTTTCAGGTGCTTTTTGTTGTTCCCTTGGGCCTTCACAAGCCTCCATACGTCTTATTATTTTAGACTCAAGATTATCACCTCAGTGGGCCATAGTTGCAACATGGCACATGAAGGCTGGAACTCTGCATGACTAACAGACTCATGTTGTCACAGCCAAACATGCTGGGAAATGAAGAGACACTTCTATAAAGGGGAGAGCTAAAGAGGAGTCTAGGTTTTATGTGTAAACTCTGCCTCAGTCTCTGGCTGATCCCTGAAACACGATTTCTTCAAGCAGATTCCAAGAACTTCTGCTGGGCATGGGAATATTGGCAGCTCAAGCACAAGGTGAAGTCGATGTGGGCAAATGGACCTGCATATGCACAAGGCTTCTATATTTCACGTGAAGTGTTATTTTACTCACGAGGCACACCCAAGGAACAGTTAATGTTCTCTAAAAGTATATATAATACGAAGTCTAGCAAATGACCCAAAGGGGAATTTAACTATAATTCTGAAGAAAAAAAATTATTTGGACAATCCAAAAGATGTTAGGAAATTTTATCAGAGGAACATCAATGGCAGTAATAAAACCATTAAACAAATAAATACAAGGACAAATGAAAAGCTAAAACATTATTGTTATAGCTAAACAGAGTTATACAAATGATGAGGCATAATAATGAATGATTATACAATATCATATAATAATTGTCAACAATCTGTGTTATGCAGATGACACAACCCTGCTTGCTGAAACTGAGGAGGACCTGAAGCACTTGATGCAGAAGGTCAAGGACTGCAGCCTACAATATGGATTGAATTTCAACATGATGATTACAGGTATTTTCAAAGCTGAGATAAATATTACTATTTGCATAGCTAGAAAAACATTATATTGATTTGTGTGTAATTCAGTTTAGCAGGATGATGTGAACATCTTCTGTACTCATCACATTGCTCTCTCTGACTCTTTAAGTAGAAGTGTGTAAGGTGTCATACTGTCAGAACTTTTCCTGGACACATAAACAGCAGGGTCTCACTTTTAGTGGAAAGTTTGATAAGGTTGTAGAATAAAGGGAAATCTGAATAAATAAAATTTACATAGGAGAAAAGAAATGGAAAAATATGCATAAGAATTACTCTTCTGGAAGTCTAATTTGGTGAGTTGAAAATTTGTTATGGGTGAGGCTATAATATACAATTGTATTGAATGGGGGGAGGAAAAATAGCTCTAGAGACCTAGCGATAAGGAGTTCTGCTGCCAACTCCATGTTCCAAATCCATCTGCTGTTCCTTAGGAGAAAAATGGGCAATCTTCTCCCATGTGGTTTACAGCCTCTGGCAGCCTACTGGAGGGTCAGTTGTGAAACGGTTCCAACTAAGAAGTACATGAAACAACAACATGGTAAAAAAGGCATCAGACTTCTGAATAATTGCTTGAATAATTTTCTGCATCAAAAGAGATTACATATGTAGAGGTATCTTCCACGAAATTTCAATAGGAATTGCAAAGGAATGCTGCCTGCTCTTTCCATCGTAATGGTGCTCTCCTAAAATATTATTTCTTCAAATAATTTTGGGAAGTACGTACACTCTAAATGAAAATACCAAAGCTTTAACGACTAAACTACTCAGGGTCCAGGTCTTCATATGAATTTTAAAAGTCACAGGAAAAATAGAAATAGAAGTGCACCTCAGTGTATTGGGAAAGGCTGCCAGGGACCTCTCCAGAGTGCTAATGAACAACAATATTTGTCTAGAGACTAACGTATGCCTGATCCAAACCATGATCTTCTCAGTTACTTCCTATACCCTGGAGAGCTGGACAATAACTATGAATGACAGAAGAATGAATGCCTTTGAGTTGTGGTGCTGGGGAGGAGTATTGAACATACCATGGACTGCCAAGAGAACAAACAGATCTATCCTGGAGTGGGTGAAATCAGACTGGTCTTTGGAGGCAAAGATTTTGAAACAAAGCTTTCACATACTTTGAGCATATTGCTAAGAAACACTAGTCCTTGGAGAAGGACATCATGCTTGGAAGCACAGAGAGGAAGACCCTCAATGAGATGGAATGACATGGTGGCTATGGCAACGGGGGCACATGTATCAGAAGAGGTGAGATTGCCTCAGGATAGGGCGGAGTTCACAGCTATTGTTCTGAGCTGGGGTTGCTATGCATTGTAGTTTACTCAAGAGCATATTTATATATATTTACAGTTATATAACTCCTACAACAGCAATCTCTATTTGGGTAGAGAAGGAGGAGTTCTGCCTGTTCTCGAGCCTGAAAACCTGGAAAAGATTAAAAGTGGGTATTTTCTTATGTCAGTTACTCAAATCAGGAAGCACCGGTGACCTTGGAAAATGGAACTGACAGTTATCAGGCAAGGCTATACCTTGGAAAGGGATATCATGCTTAGAAAAATGGAGGATCAGCAAAGGACAGAAAGACCGATGCAATGATTGATACAGTGACTGCAGCAATGAGCTGTATCAGAGATGATCAGGATGGCATCAGATTGGACAGAGATCAGATCTGTTGCTCTTAGAATTGCTGAGTCTTGACCAGACAATATCTAACAACTTTTGAACATGAATCTCTGTTGCAGGCAGACAGCTAAAACCCTGTTAGAAGCAGTGCCATGTGTGAAATATTTCATTCGTTCAACTCCTGGGTAAATTCAGTTGGCCAGTTGTTTACAAACCAACAAAATATGTAAAGATGTATCATTACAGTAGAGCTGAACTTTTCAAAATGTGATCCTCCAACCATTTGATTCAGATATAAGAACAGTTACTCTTAAATATTAGTTTAAATAGGTGACATAATTAGAGTTGTTACATAGACACTTTTCCGGATCCCATTCTCCAATTAAATTATCTGCATTTTGGACCATCACATGACTCACATGCAGGTGTGATTTATAGTATCACACTTTGAGAAGTACTGCTATTATATTTGCCTTAGTTTGGTTCTGATTTTATGTCTACTAGAATGAGCCACTGTCGACCCTGTAACAGCTTCATGATTATTAAAACGTTTGAATTCATTGTTGAAGCTGTGTGTCACCTTCTCATTCTTTCTATTTGTTTTACAAGGAAGACCCAAAAAAATTAAAAAATCAAATGTTATGCTGGGATTGTGCACATTTGCTGTGAAGAAAACATTCAAGTATTAATGAGCAAGGATGTCACTTTGAAGACTAAGGTATGTCAGCCAGATCCAAGCCATGATATTTTTCATTATTTCCTAAGCATGGGAAAGCTGGACAGAGATAAAGGAATAGCAAATGTCTTTGATTCATGCTACTGGCAAAGAATATTCGGTATACCACAGAACAAACTTCTGTCTTTGTTGAAGTACAGCTAGACTGTTCTTTAAAAGAGAGAATGGCAAGACTTTGTCTCATATACTTGAGCATATCATAAAGAGAGACCAGTCCTTGGAGAAATAGATCAAGTTTGATACAGTAGTTGCTATGTGCTGTTGAGTCAAGTTTGATTCCTAGTGACCCTATGAATAACAGTTCTGAACCCTGGCCTATCCTGTGCCACCATCCTTCTCATCTAGAAAAGTAGAGGGTCAGTGAAAGAGAGGAAGACCTTCAAAGAGATGGGTTAACACAGTGACTGTGCAGCAGAGATTTTGAGAATGACATGAAATTAGTTAAAATTTCATTCTATTTTTCATATAGTTTCTAGGTATCAGAGGCAATGAAACTGCATCTAAATACTAATAACAAGAAAGAAAGAAGGAAAGAAAGAAAGAAAGAAAGAAAGAAAGAAAGAAAGAAAGAAAGAAAGAAAGAAAGAAAGAAA
>NW_006399753.1:18753717-18755908 GCF_000299155.1 Elephantulus edwardii
AAGGAAGGAAGGAAGGAAGGAAGGAAGGAAGGAAGGAAGGAAGGAAGGAAGGAAGGAAGGAAAAACCTGGAGCAAAAGATGGACAGGCACCTTTCCTTTTTCTTTTCTTTTCTTTTTTTTTTTTTATTCATAGGGCTGGCATTTGCTGATCCAAGGACTCTATTTTATATCTTGGTCCAGTGTTGACTGGAAGTATTGAAACTTTTGAACAATGAGGATAATAATAGTTAAAATGAAATAATTCTACAAAACTTTACAATCATTTAAAATATTTGTATTATTATCTCTCCCCATTGTTTTTCTTTTTTAAAGAAACAAATCCTAATAATTTAGAGTAAATAATAAGTATTTACCTAAGAGTCTATGTCCTGTTAGTATATTGTAAAGGTCAGACAATTTGATTCCATCTTTTGAACTTCTAACCACTCTACTGTGTAGATGATAATTTACTGAGCTGGGAAGAACAACTCTGAAGACTAGAGGGCAGACGACAGGGCAGCCAGAAGAATAGACACTGGATTTTAGGATTGTTCTAGTTGAACCACATGATCAGAATGTGAAAAGAAAGTTCAAATGACTATTGGTGAAGAAATCTAGAGGAAGAGCACAAAACTAAAGAAAAAGAAATGTGAGAATTTAGGCTTGTTTTTCAATGAGTTACCACTGAATGTCTTTTCCTTCTTGGTTACAGAAGATGCAAAACTGTAGGCAAATCAAAGAGCATTTTATTTCGTTACAAAACCATGAAGCCATAACACCATGATTTCAGGCGGGATCTGTCCTTGCCAAATGGTCCTGCTTGGAGATTTGCTTTTCTCAAGATGATTCTCTAGCCACCATATTAGTGTGTCATTCACCTAGTAAATTCAGACTTCATCTCCCCATGTTTAGCTTTTTTCAAAGGTTTTACAGAGGGTTTACATTCTGTGGTTGGATCTGTCTGTGTGTAAAGAGAAAGATAAAAGGGTTTAAAATTCCCAGGCTGTCTGCGTCTTTTGTTTGATGACATTCAAGCCATGTGATTCCACTTTTAGCAAACTTCACCCAATGGTTGGTTTGAGTGTTGGAAAGAAATGCAATTTCGTGAGTAAGCCAGCCTGATGGGTGGGATCTGACTACATGCAGAGACCCAAATTTAGGCTGAAAGGAAAAGAAAAAATTAGAAGAAGGTGATAGCCTGCCCACCAGAGAAGGAATCTTAAACTACTGAGGAAAAAAAAAAAAGCACTTGTATCTTGAATTACTGAGCATTATCTTTAGATATAATATTCTCATTTCATCTCTTTATTTTTTTCTTTATTATTTTGAAATTTGACACACAGTTGGAAGGCTAGTATAAGCAATATTTAAATCAATTTTGCTTAACAAATTATCAATAAAAGGATAATAAAAGAATTCCATGTAAATTTTATTTTCTGAATTAAAAATTCTTGTATTTGAATAATTAAGTTCCATTATGTAATCTATAAGCCTAATATTGATACATTTTACTATGATAATTAATGAATATTGTTAGTTTACTTAGTAATTTAAGGGTTGATCATTTTTGTATCTTTCTTCTTACATTATTATTATTTTTTACTATTATTAAATGTTATTTATTTCTTAACTTCGTAATATTTTAAAGAATTGTTTTAATGGTGATCTTTTAAAATAATTTTTAAATATCTTGATTCTTTTCTTTTCTTGAAACGTGTTTTGTTTCATATCCATTTCCTTGTCTGATATCTAAGATATCAGACTTTTTTTAGGCTTCTCTTTCTAGAGTCATGCATTCTCATCCTTAGTAAAAAAATTATTTACACGTATCTTTAGCTGCATTTTTTGCTCACCAATTTAATGTTTTCATTTTTGGTTTTATTTAGACATCTATTGTAACGTCTTCACTTTTGGTTTTTGTCTTCGCTGATGTTGCATATAATATTCATAATATTTGAATTTACCAAACCTTCTTGAATATAATGTGCTTTTTCAAGAGTAGATAATCTTTAGAAATTATATTTTAAATAAGTCCCTTTCTTCAAATATATCCTGTATCTTATTGCTTTCACCTTTTGGAATTCCAGTAAGACAGAGGTTGTAAAATATATACTAACTCTGTTACCACTGCGTTTCTATCACTTTCCTAGTTTCTGTCACAATTACCTTCTGTGTTGTAATGTAGATGGTGAAGAGATTGAGATTGTTCACA
>NW_006399753.1:18756363-18768581 GCF_000299155.1 Elephantulus edwardii
GGAAGGCCCTCTATGAGGTGGATTGATTCAGTGACTGGGGTAATCGGGATGAGTGTGTCGGAGACAATGAGATTGGCACAGGACAGAGGAGAGTTTAGAGCTGTTGTACATAGGGTCGCTATGAGTCGCAAGCGACTTGACAGCACATAACAACAACCACAACCTTCAAATTGTCTTACTCTCTTTTTGATAGTGTCTAAACTTTTGTTTAATCTAATTACTAAATTTCAAATTTTAATTCTTTTGTACTTTATGGAGCTTTGTTTGTTAGAAATTTTTTTCCCATTTTATACTACCTTTTAAAATATATTGTTGACAGTTTCTGTATTAGTTAGGCACTATGCTCAACATATTTAAAAACCACTTTTAATTTGTATGATACTAATATCAGAAATGGTTTTAATCTGATCCTACTAATTTCTGTTAGATTTATGTTAATTTTTCCCCCCATTTATTTACTGTGAAGTAGCAATCTTTGGTGTCTTATCTTTCAGATCTGACTTTAACGTTCATTTCTCCAGAGATGGCTTGCATTTGTTTTCCATGAATATAGAGACATTTCCCTCTGGAAATCTCCTTTATTTAAATGGTCAGCTAGCCGTATTTCCAGGTTGTGAAGGAAGAGTAAATTATCTCTTCAAATAGGTACATAATTAGGCTAACATTTAAGAAGTCATGGAAAATGCTGCTTTTTGAATCCTTCCACTATCCACATGCTAAAATAGAATTACATTTTCACTTAGAAAAATGTGTGTGTGTGTGTGTGTGTGTGTGTGTGTGTGTGATTTATTTTGTTCATTGTGAGTTGTCAGTTGAGGATTTTTTTATTTTGTTTTAATTGTAATTTTAATGGAACTTTACAGAAAAATTGGGTTTCCTTCCTTTACCAACACTCATTTCCTTCCCTTTCGATCCCCAACTTCACTTTGTAATGTATGTCTTGTTCCAGATTGTTAATTGTCATATATATATTTAATTATCTAGCCATGATTTTCATGTTCCTTCCCTATGGCCATACATTCTAGTTTTACAACAGTGGTCTTACGTAGTTTTTGTTCTTTTGTGACTCAGATGTTTCTTTCACTCAGTGTAAAGTCTTTCAGAATCATCCGTGCTGTGTAATTTTTTACAAGTTAATTTTTCCCAATGTTGTATAATATTCTATTGTGTGAATGTACCATAGATTTTTTCTATCCATTCATTTGTTGAGCATCTGGGCTGCTTCCATCTCTTGAAGACATCTCTGAGCCAATGCAAATACATTGCTGGAGAGACAACAAAAATGACAGACATGACATTTTTCCATGGTCTTTGGGCTTTCTCTGTTGTGCCTCCTGAGATGTTGTTATATGCTGTCAAGCAGATTTTGACTCACAGACTTCATGCAGAACACAGGAAAACTGCTCTCTGTGATTTTCAGTGCTACAATCAAGCAGATGGCCACATCTTCTTCACAGAGCTGCTGATGAATTAAAATTATTCATCTTTCAATTAGCAGCTGCACACATAACCACGACGTCACAAAGGCTCTTCACTGGAGGTGTAGACCATATGAGTCATGGCTAATACCCAAGACCAGGGTATGGTTTTGATTAGAGTAAGGCAAATTTATAAATATATCAATTTTCCTCTGTATTTGTCCATAAGTTAAAAATAAAAGTACTAAATCAAGGCATTTTGAGAGATAGGAGGTTGCATTATTATCAAAAGTACAAAAGCAAATACGAAAGAAAAATGAAAATTTAAGGTGCATGAGTAATAAAAGTAAAAACTTCCTGTCCGATATTAAATCATATTTCAGAACTTCAGTAACTATTAAATTTAAGATAATGGCACAAAAAGAGCCATGTAAGATCAAAGAAATATCAAAGAAACAAAGTAGTGCTAAGCTTCAGGCTTAAAGAGATATGGACTTTAAAGGCAGAATTTTTTCTAATTTTTATATTGGTTTGCATATAATCTTTCATATACATCATGCTTTATACATGCACTTTGTGTTTTATGGAGTCATTCAATCCATTATGTTTTATAGAATTAGTTGCCATTGCTCTATGCCTATTATCACCCCACCTTTTCAAACTACCCACTACTTCACCCCCCTCCATTGACTGACCTCTGCTATCCTAGTGATTCTTCCCCTTTCCCTTTTGGTGTACCTCTTCTTTCTTTCTTTTCTTTTCTTTCTTTCTTTCTCTCTCTCTCTCTCTCTCTCTCTCCCTCCCTCCCTCCCTCCCTCTCTCTCTTTCTCTCTCCTTTTTGACTATATATATTTATCATATTTAGTTATCCTATTTTCACTAAAGGCAGGATTTTTATACAATATAGAAAAAGTAAATTGTGTAATAAATGATGGTTGAAGCAAGGGTTAAACATATGAAAAAAACCCCAATTGAATCTACCTTTGTCCAAATTCCATATGTACAAAAAGATTAACATATTTCTTAATTAATATGTTATCATGTATTCTAAGTATCCTTTAAAACCCAGAATTTCCAAAGAAAAGTATTAATAAATTATATATGTGCATTGGGAAATCTGCTGTCAGGGACCCCTCCAGAGTAATGAGAAGCAACAATGTCAATCTAAAGACTAAGGTGCACCAGATACAGGCCAGGGTCTTCACAATTACTTGCAATGCCTCAGAGAGCTGGACAAGGACTAAGGACGACAGAACAAGAATTGATGCCTTTGAGTTGTGGTGCTGGAGAAGAGTCTTGAACATACCATGGTCTGCCAAGAGAACAAACAGGTCTGTTTTGGATAGAGTGAAACCAATTTTCTCTTTGGAGGCAAGGATTTGGAAGCTCCATCTTACTTACTTTGGACACATGTCTAGGAGGGACTGATCCTTGGAGAAGGACATTATTCTCAGAAGGGTAGAAAGACAGGGCAGGAGAGGAAGAGCTCAGATGAGATGGATTGGCATGATAACTGGGGTATGATGTATAGGTGTGTAGGAGTCAGTGAGACTGGTTCAGGATAGGGCAGACTTCAGACCTGGTGTACATAGAGTACATATATATATATATGGTCTCTGGTGGCCTAGGAGTTAGGTGTTATGCTGCTAAGTCAAAGAAATGTGTTCAAATATACCAGTTGCTCTGCAAGAGAAAGATGAGCAATATTGTCCTGAGTGATTTACAACCTCTAAAAACCTGCTGGAGGGTTGGCTACAAGTCAGTTCTGACTGAACGGCACATAACAATAACAACATATAGATAGAGATATACAGATCGTTTTTGTTATTCTTAGGCGCCACTGAGTGATCTGACTCACAGTGACCCTACGAACAAAGGATCTGAACTTTGCCCTATCTTGTTCTATCCTCACCATCATACACACACACATGAACACACACAAAGCAAATATTTGAAAAGTCAAAACAAAACAACCGAAATAAACCCATATTAGAGTTCGAGAAAGTGTGAGAAGTTAGAAAGTATTAAGAGGATGTTATACATAGAATAAGAGAAATGAATAATGAGAAACAAGGAGTGGGTGTGTGAGAGAGAAGAGAAATAGTGACGAAATAAAAAAGGGAAGAAAGGAGGACAAGATAGAAGAAAAAAGTGTATACAAAAATAGAAAGTGAGGAAATGATTTACAGTTAGACAGTATGGCGGTGAGTGTGTTGGAGACAGTGAGACTGGCTCAGGATAGGGCACATTTCAGAGTTATTGCTATGAGAAGCAGTTGATTGGAGGGCACAAAACAAAAACATTCCTTCTCAGCCTATGGTGAAGGTCAAGTGCAACATCCGTTCTAACTGGTTTAATAACAGTAACAACAAGAAGTATTCCTCAAATGAAGATAGATTTCTACCATTAAATAGTTATCGTTAAGTGTCATTAATTCAAGTAAAAGTTATATTGACTCAAAGTGACTTCCTTGCTCGTTAACATTTTACAGAGATCCTTGGCAGCAGATTTACAGACGCAATTGCTGTTCTATTATGTACATCATTTTATTACCAATGTATCATCTTACCAGCTATCTATTTGCATTTCATGCAGCAGCTGTAGAAAAACAAGTATATTTAAAATAAATCAGATCCTTTCTAAGAAAAGAATGGACAAGAAAAGCCATTACTTCATGAAAGAGAAATTACAAAAAAAAAAAAAAAACACTGGACAATTTCCTTTAAACTGTTAATAATTAAATAGAAGCACTACATAATAAATGTATTTAATTTTTCACATGCAAGGTTGCCAAACATTAAAAATTTTTAAATAGAATTAGTAAATTAGAAGCATTTATTAGGAAGAAAAAAATTATTCTCACCACATATTTTTTTTGTTTTGTTTTAATGTTCTAAGCATCTCAGATGGACAAGGAAGAAAAAAAATAAAGGAAAATAAAATGAAGATACTTGAAAAAATGAAAAATTGTACTTTCTACCTACACAACTCAAATAATCTACATAAATTGTTAATTTCCAAATAATCAAACTTATTTCAGTTTTTTCTTCTTGAGAGCTGTTGATTATGTACTGTCCTTTTGGTTTTATAACTCGAAATCGTTGTACATTTTATTATTATGATGAATCATATTGTCAGTATGATACACAAGCAAAATTGTAGAGAAGATTATTCAAAATTTACTAAGTGTTATATCAACAGGAAACTTTGAGGACTTTGAGCTAGTTTCATATGAAATGGTAGAACAAGTAATGTCACTGTTAATATCAGATGGATCTTGGCTGAAAATCAGCTGCCATAATGAGATTTCTCTGTGTTTTAGTGACTATGAAAGACATTCAACTATGTGGTTCATAATAAATTACTGATTGCACTCAGAACAATGAGTGTTCCATAACACTCAACTGTGCTCATGTAAAACTTGTAAATAAACAAATAAGCATTATTTAAAACAGAACTAGAAGACATTGTGTGGTTTAAAATCAGAAAAGATGTGTTCTAAGTTATATCCTTTCACTTTTCCTATTCTTTCTGTATGTTGAACAAATAATTCAAGAAATTGAGTTGAATGAAGGAGAATGTGACATCAGGTATAGAGCAAGACTCATCAACAATTGAGAAAACAAATAGGTCTACCTTGGAAAGAGTGAAACCAAGTTTCTCCTTGGAGGCTAGGATTTTGGAGCTCCATCTCACATTCTTAGTACATGTGACCAAGAGGGATTGATCCTTGGAGAAAGACCTCATGCTCCTGGTTGGAGGGACAGCGCAGGAGAGGAAGACCCCAGATAAGATGGATTGGTACAGTAACTAGGGCAATGGGGGTAGGTGTACAGGTTTAGTGAGACTGGCTCAGGACAGGGCAGGCTTCAGAGCTGTTGTATGTAGGGCCGCGACACAATCTACATTATTCAAATGATCCAACCTTACCTGTGGAAAGTGAAGAAAATCTGATACATCTACTAAAGAACAACAAAGACTACAGCCTGTAGTATGGATTATACCTCTACATCAAGAAAGTTAAAATTTTAGCTTTTTATATGATGGATCAATTCTGTGATTGGGATGGTGGGAATGAGTGTGTCGGAGATGGCGAAGTTGTCATAGGATAGAGCAGCATTTAGGGCTCTTGTAAATAGGGTCACTATGAGTCGCAAGCAACTCGATGGCACATAACAACAACACCACAACAGGTCTCTAATGTAAAAAGCTAACAAGAGACCCATTTTTGGATTATTAACAGGGATGAGAAGGGAGTGAGCGGAGAACAAAGATTAATAAACAGATTGAATGAAGAGGAAGGCAATTTGCAATAACAATTTGATTAATGTCATTAATAGTTATTGTGATTAGGGTTATAAAACAAAATGTTATGAATGACTGAATGAAAAGCCAATATAATTTGTAAACATTCACTCTAACAGAAAAAAACCCAGATCTCTAAAATCCTCACACTCGAAGAATAGTGCAATAGATGAAGAAAATAACGAAGTCAAGAATTTAATTTTACATGGATGCACAATCAATTCTCAAGGTACGGGCCGTCAAAATGTCAAAAGGCATAATGCATTAGACAAATTTGCTGTCAAGGACCTCCTGGAAGTGCTAAAGAGTAAGGGTATCAGGTAGTGGCTTGAACTGCTGATCCAGGAGGGGTGGGAGAGGCTGGGAGCATTGGGATGTGGATGTGCAGGGGGACGAGGGGATTAATCATTCGGTTGTACAATTTGATGGGTGGGGAGATGAGGGAAATTAAAATAATTTGCTCAAATTTTTATTCAAATTTTGTAAATAAACTAGTAGAAAACAAACAAAAAACAAAAACAAAAAATAAAGACATAATCTGCTTTCCAATTCCTCCGGAAGGGTTTCTTCCCACCACCATGATATTCCTAGGCACTAATAGTGACTTCTGAGGTTGATTGACACAGTGACTGCAACAGTGTGTCAGAGATGATGAGGATGGCACAGAAGAGAACAGGTTTCAGATCTGTTCACAGTCACTAAGGATTTAAAAAAAGAAGTAGTATAGCACTGGTCTGTTTATTGCTGTACAGAGGTAATTCGTGGTTGCTGTGATGCTGAACACTATGACACTGATGTGTCAAGTGTGGTAATGGTTACCCATGGTGGACAGTGTTTGGTGGAGCTTCCTGATTAAAACAAGCTTGGAAGCAGGAGTGGCATCCACTTCTGAAATAGCTTGCCTCCAGAAACCTTATGAACCTGGAGAAAGGATGAAAGTTATACAAGTGTTCAGGTCTTTCGTTCATAGGGTCACTATGAGTAGCCTACGACTCGACGGCACTTAGCAACAACAACAATCTAAGGGAAGGTTCCCACATTGCATCTAGAAAGGGTAGCAAGTGTGTGGAGGGCTGCGAGGGACAGCGACAAAGCAGCAACACAGGCCCGTGAGAAGCTGACTTTCTCTAGCAATCAGGCCTCTTTCCCTTCTCCTCCTCTGTGCTCAGTTGGCCCCTACATTCCAGCTTTCTTGCCCATAAACTCAGGGCCTGGAGAGTATGTTAACTTTTGGACCAGTGCTAAATGAGTATGAGTGCCAACATCTCTGAATGTATGTTCAGTTGCTATCCCTGACCAAGGCACACCATGAATTCTCTGCTCAGAAGACTGGGAACTAATTTAGCTGGCTTCCCAAATGTGATGCTCACAAAACGGAGACTGTCTCACACTCCGATGTCCTTTCATGTCCATTTCTTCCTGGCTTGGCCCTTCCTCCCTTTTCCTTCCCTTGTTTTGACCTTCTTGGGCAGACAGCAGCATTTCAGATGGGCCATTTCAGGCCCTGTCCTGATCACACCCCTGGGAAAGCGCCCCCAATGGCCACAGGTGTCTCCGTTCTGAATCCAAACACCAGGCTTTGCCATCCTCAGCAACCAGTCTCCACGGCACTTGCCAAGATAAATGAGTAAAAATCTGGCAGTGTCTGGGTTTAAAGTCCCCCAAAGCCAAATCTCTATACGGGAGACAGTGAGAAATGGGCACCGGGGTAATTTATCCCAAGGGCTTTTCTGAACAACCATGAGAAAAAGTTGGGTTTTGTTTTTAGAAAAATAGGGAGAAATATTTTCTCAGCATCCCTGATTGGTTCTCATGACTTCTTTTGTATTTGTCTTTGAGGGGTTTTTTTGGTTTTTGGTGGTTTGTTGTTTTTGTCTTTTTTTTTTTTTTCTTATTTTAATTGTACCATATTGGACAAATCTCAAAAAAATACTGTGATCGATTATTTAGTTGATACTGACTTCTTTCAGCTAAGAATAATTTGGTGATATGAATTGAACATCTGAATCTCTTCAAATTTTAAAATTTGTTCAAAATGTCTCCCTCATAGAAAATAGGCCCTTGATTTTACCTAACAGATTATCACTGAATTTATTTTCTCAAGTCTGTTTGTAATGATTGAAATTCACATTTTAGCTTTAGACACCAAATGACTTAGACAGAAATTTCAATTTCATATATTTGAACTTGTGGGTAGAATTTTTTTTGTTTAATATGTATTAATAATACCTACTTGATGGAAATAAAGGATCCTGGTTTTTTTAATAGTTCTTGACAGCTAACCAAAAATTTGGCAGTTCAAAGGTATCATCCATTTCACAGAAGAAAGATCTGATGAGTTGTTCTGTAAAGAATAAGTCTTAGAAACCCTGTATATAGTTCTACTACATCCTGCAGGGTTGATAAGAGTCAGAATTGATTCAACAGCGACGAGCTTGGGGGATTTGTTTGATAACTAGCTCGCTCGCTAGCTTTGGTAGCATAGTCTATAATCGTTTGCCCCGCCAACCCAAAAACCTGCAAGTCTGTAATGGTTCAAATCCACCAGCACTTCCAGGGGGAAAGATGGATAATCTCTTCCCTTGAAATTTTCAGCCTCAGAAACCCACTCCTCTGGGTTAGAATTGACTTAATGACAGTGAGTCGAATTTTTTGTGGAAATATACGAATATACATGTTTTTTATATTGTTGTTGTTGTGTACCGTCGAGTCAGAACCTACCCATAGCTGAGCCTCTGGAGGGTTTTCAGAGGCAGTTAATCGCACAGGAGGAGGTTGCCCATTACAATTGCACCAATAGCTTCATAAAAAGCCTCAGCTCTACTGTCCTGTGTGGTTTCCAAGAACTGGGCCTGCCATTGCCTATCCTGCCTATTAAACCTCTCACTGTCTGGATGGCTGTCTTTTAGACTACTACCACTGACTCTCTCTCCTTCCTTCCTCCCTAACTGCCATATCTCTTTGGACTTTGAAGTTCTCTTGTCTGACTTAAATTTCTGTCTCTGTATCTTCCCTCTGCTGCCTTTGCTCCTCCTTCCACTACTTCTGCAGTCAAGGGGCCATCACCTTAGACAAGGTATTCCGGTAGCATATCCAGAGGAGTCTACCTGGTTCCTGTGTGAGGAAAGCTGGGTGGGCAGACAGTCATGGATGGGTGCTAGGAGCAGTCACAGAACCAGAAACTAGGAAGAAATTGATGAGAGCTATTATTACATACTTCTGTATGTCCCCTTTGTCCCATCTCAATTTATGAACTCTGTTACAACCTTATAAGAGATGTATGCAGTTGGTCACTGCCTGATTTTAAACAAGCATGAAGGTAGTAGACAGAGCAAGGAAACACCACATCGTTCAAAATCAGGAAAGGAGAATTTCAGAGATGTGTCCTGTCTCCACACCTTCACAATCTGTAGGTAGAACAGATTATTTGAGAAACTGGACTTATTAGGACAAATGTGGCATCGAGATTGGAGGAAGACTCATCAACAAACTGCATTATGCAGATGATACAATCATACTTACTGAAACTGAGGAGGGTATGAAGCATTTGGTGTAGAAGGTCAAGGGCTGTAGTCTGTAATATGGATTGAGGCTCAATGTCAAGAAAATGAAGATTCTTACCACTGGCCGAAATGGCAGCATGATGATAGACAAAGAAGAGACTGGAATTGTTAACAATTTCAGTTGCTCAGCTCCACAATTAACACACTTGGCACGGGCAGTAAGAAAATCAAAAGATGAATTGCACTCGGAAAATCTGCTGTAAAGTACCTCTCTAGCGTGCTGAAGAGCAAGGATGTCAGCTGAGAGACCAAGATGTGCCTGATCCAGGCCATGGTCTTTGCAATTACTTGGTAGGCATCAAAGGTCTGGACAGAGACCAATGATGGCAGAAGAATTTATACCTTTGAGTGTGGTTCTGGAGAAGAGAATTGAACATACCATGGACTGCCAAAAGAACTAACAGGTTTGTCCTGGAGAGGATGTAACCAACCTTCTCTTTGGAGGCAAGGATTTTGAGACTGTCTCACATATTTTGGGTATAGAGCCAGGAGGGACCAGTCTTTGGAGAAGGATATCATGCTTGGAAGGGCTGAAAGATAGTGCAGGAGAGGAAGACCTCAGATGGGTGGATTGACACAATAGCTGGAGTAATGAGGGTAGGTGTGTCGGAGACAGTGAGATTGACTCAGGATAGAGCAGGATTCAGAACTATTATACATACGGTCACTATGAATTGTAGCCAACACGACGACACAACCCAACCAAATGCTTGTGTCTACATATTTCACCAGAATCACTGGTATCAAAGATGAGAAAAAAATATCAAAAAATGATGCTAATGAGAGCTGCATTCTGTATTTGTGGAGACAACAAAGAAAACAAAAGGAAATGAAAAACCAACATGCCGATATATGGCCATTCAAACATATTCAAAGACCTTGGTGGTTTGCAGGAATATTATTGTGTTGTTGTTGTTGGTTGCCTTCTAGTTGAGCATAACTCATTGTGACCTTATGAACAAAAAGCCTGAAGCCGCTCTATAACTATCAACATTTATTAAAGTTCACAGAGTTTCCAGAGACATGCTGTTTAGGAAGTGGATGCCACTCCTGCTTCCAAAAGGAATATTATTAGAGAATAGAAATAGATATACTCTCACATTTTCTGTTTCCCAGGGCTTATTTCTTATTGTATTATAATGCTAACATCAATCAAATTGGACTATTGTTTTTAATAAGACTTTACTGTAAATCCTCTGTGTAATTTGGCAACTGATGTTTAAACTCTCTCAGGCATAGTTTCATTTACAGGTAAAATGAGAAAGTTAGACAAAATTATCTCTAATGTCATGAAAAAAAAAATAAGTGAAGTTTATAGTCCCAGGGAGATATGCTGCAATTTAATTTGTGAATTAATTTAGCAATTAATTATTTTTAATGATATGCTATAACTGTTGGGGGAGCCGGAACAAGGATGAAATCTTATATTATGTGCAAAACCACAACTCTCAATGACAAAAGGGCATAAAAAATTTTTCTCTTTTCTTTTCCTTCCTCTCTTCTTCCTTCTCTTTTTCATCCTAGTCTTTCTACTTCTTGTTTTTCTCTCTTCATTATCATTACCAATTAAAAAGTTGGTTTTATTGTTGTTTTTAGGTGCCGCTGAGTCAAGTATGACTCATAGCAACCCTATGAACAAAAGATCTGAACCCTGTTTTATCCTGTGCCGTCCTCACACTTCCTGACACATAAGAGCCCACTTTGGCTGTCACCATGTCAATTCTTCTGGTTGAGGGTCTTCTTCTCCTTTGCCGACCCCCTCACCCTTCCTAGCATCATGTCCCTCTCCAAGGAATAGCCCCTCCTAAAAACATGCCCAAAGTACATATAGCAAAACCTCATCATTCTTGCCTCCAAAGAGCACTCTGGCAGCACCCTCTCCAAGACATAACCATTTGTTCTCCTGGCCGACTCTGGGATGTTCAGTGCTCTTCTCCAACACCACAGCTCAAAGGCGTCAATTCTTCTGTCACCCATGTCCATTGTCCAGCTCTCAGATGCATAACAAGTGATTGAAAAGGCCACGGCCTGAGTCCTCAAACTGATATAATTACTCCTCAATAATAAAAAAGTACTAATCATAAGTGTTTCACTGAATGGGCAAAATTCTACATCAAATCTATGCTCTTTGAAATGGTGTAATTTAAAACCAACACAGGACGTGTTCTTTCTAGAAGAACAAATGAATCTGCCCTGAAGGAAAGTACAGGCAGAGTCCTCATTAGAGCTAAGAATGGTGAAACTCCATCTCCTTACTTATACTGGCAAGAAGCTGTGCTGCAATCCTGAAGGCATGCAGTTTGAGCCCATCAGCTGCTCTGCAGGGGAAAGACGGGCAATCTCCTCTGGTGCAATTAACTGCCTCTGAAAACCCGAGGAAGGGTGAGCTGTGGGTTGGTTCCGACTTTACCGTACACAACAACGCTGTTTTCATGTCTAGATCCTTTATAAACCAAACACCCTCTGACTGATTTACCTAGAAATGGTTTTCATCAATTCCATTTTACTTGCTACTCACAACATGCCCACACACGTAACTTTCTCCTGAAACTCTTTCATCTTCCCCAATATATAACCCTTCCTAGTAGCTCCTTCAAGATTTACCACTTTTAAAGAAGTGTTTATTTTGTGAATGTGTTAACATATACAAAACCCCATATACTCTTTCAACAATCTCCACATCTAAATTCAATAGCATTTGTTACATATTTTACACTTTTTAAAAATCTTTCTCACCATCTCTACTTGTACAGTCTCATCCCATTAACTTGCACTCCTTGTCTTTTGAGGAACCACTTTGCTTCAACAGGACCTCTTGCGGCTTAGTGTTAAGGCCAACCCAATGGCACATTGTTCTAGTATACCAGCTGCTCTGTGGGAGGAAGAGGAGAAATCTCCTCTTGTGATTTACTGCCTCTGAAAACCCTCTGGA
>NW_006399753.1:18769396-18776747 GCF_000299155.1 Elephantulus edwardii
AGTCCATACTGAAGGCTGCAGTCCTTGACCCTTCGCAGCAAGTGCATAGGTCCTCCTCAGTTTCAGCAAGCAGGGTTGTGTCATCTGCATAATGGAGATTGTTAATAGACCTTCCACCAATCCTGATGCCACAGTCTTTATTAATTGAGCTAAAGTGATATACAGATTTCTAATCCAAGTTTACAAATTCTTTTCAGTCACTAGATTTCTAAGTTGCCCCATTTTATCAAATGTTTCAAGTCTGGTTTCCTAGAGAATTTAAAGTTCTGTTCCATACTTTTCCTCCTTTCGATGATGATCCATCAATTGAGTCTTGATCAAGATGTTCAGTAATGATAGAAATGATTTATTTCTTCTAGTCTCATGGAAAATTAATGTCTTGACACAGTGACTATATCAATGGGCTTAAGTTTATCAGAAAGGTGAGGATGGCACAGAAGAGTGTGGTTCCGATCTGCTATTCATAGGGTAACTATGAGGTGTGGTTAACTCAATAGCACCTAACAAGAAGAACAATAAAGATTGGCTGTTATTATGGGTTGGTTTATAGTATATCCACTATACTTTAGGTACCAGCAGCCAGGAAATCAAGAGACAAATTGCATTGGGAAAGTCAGCTGTCAGAGACCACTCCAGAGTCAGGCTGGAGACTAAGTTGTGCCTGATCTCGGCTATAGTTTTCACAATTGCATGCTACACATTGGAGAGCTGCACAGTGACTAGAGATGATAGAAAGAAAATTGATGCCTTTGATCATTGGCGCTGGAGAAGAGAGTTGAATATACCATGGACTGATAGAAGACCAAACAGCTTTGTCCTGAAAGGGTGAAATTGGGCTGCTCCTTGGAGTCAAGGATTCTGAAACTTTGTCTGACATACCTTGGGCATGTTGCAAGAAGGGGCCAGTCCTTCGAGAGGGACATCGTGTTTGGGAGAGTGGAGGGACAGCGCAGGAGAGGAAGACCCTTAATGAGACGGATCGATTCAGTGATTGTGGTGGCGGGAGTCGGTGTGTCGGAGACAGTGAGGTTGGCACAGGATAGAGTAGGATTTAGGCCTCTTGTACATAGGGTTGCTATGAGTCACAAGCGACTCGATGGTACATAACAACAACAACAACAACCATGAAAAGTGTTACTATAGGAAACAAAATTACCACCTAATGAGGAATACCATACTTGATTGTATCTGAGAGTCTGTGAGGTGTTGGTCTGATTTAAGACATGGTCTTCCAAATCATCTTCTATGCAGCTTAGAGCTGGCCCATGAATAAGGATAATAGAAAAATAATTGATGCCTTTGAACTATGGTGTTGGAGAACAGCACTGAACATCCCATGGACTGCCAAAAGAACAAACATATATCTTGGAGAAAGTCCAGCCAGAATGTTTCTTGGAAATACGGATGATAAAATTTCAGCCCACATACTTTGAGACTGTTGCTAGGAGAGACTAGTCCTTGGTAAAGGACATCATGCTTGGGAAGTTGGAAGGTCAGTGAAGGATAGGATGACTTTGGATGAGATGAAGTGACAAGTTGACTGCAACACTGGGCTCAATCGTCTCAAAGATGATGAGCAGGACACAGGGTAGGACAGTTTCCGATCTGTTGTTCGGTGGGTTGCTCTGAGACATACTCTACTTGATGGAACCTTGAGACAGGTGGGCTCAGTGGCTGCACCAGCAGGCTCACGCACAGGGGGGTGATTGTGAGCACACGGCAGGGTTAGGTAGAGTTTGGTTCCTCCGAGTCTCTACTTATCAAAGCTGACTGGATGGAGCCTAACTACAACAAGAACCAGAGGGTGATGGTCAAATATTCTGCTACTAACTGAAAAGTGGAGGATTAGAACCCACAAGATGCGCTGCGGCAGCACAGATCTGATACTCTACTTCTGTAAAGATTAGAGCTTTGAATCAAAACTGACTGACTGCAGCACTCATAAACTGTGCACAATTGTTGTGCACCGTTACATCAGAACTGACCCACAGTGACTCTCCACAGCTTCTCACAAGCTGTATGTCACAAGGTAGGAGATTGTTCATTGCCCATCTTTCTCCTGTAGAGCAGCTGGTGTTTTCGAACTGCCTACCGTTGGGTTAGGAACATGATTCCAACCACTGAACTAGTAGAGCTCTTGCATTGTGGCATAGATCAGACAAGATTGCATTTCTGTAAAAAACAAACAAACAAACAAACAAAAACCCAACAAACCAAACCACACAAAAAAAACCTAACACTGTTGGGAAGGATCAACTGGGGACAAAAATACCAAAAAAGGATTCTACAATGACTGACTAATTTGATGATTTCCCTTTCATATAAAACTGAGACGACTTTCCTTTACAGCCCTCAGGCCCTAGACATACTTTTCAGGAACTCTCAACCCTGCAATCAAGTATGGCTGTTTATTTATGAGCTTTGTTTCAGGATATTTCCTCTTGAGCTGCAGAGGACAGAGGATGTCTGTTGTCGGACTGCCTGCATGTTTACTGATGGGTAACTAGTGTTTCACAGCTTTACAGCAATTTTGACTACTGGCTCCCAAAGTCTTTAGGGACATCTCATTCAAGAGTTGCTATACAAACATGAGGTCCCAGTCTGCATTCTTCTCCTCTGCCTGTTAAAGTCTGGAGAGCCTGTGGTCGCATCAGGTTACCTGCCCTCCAGAGAAGGTAAACAGCAACCCGGATGTGGCCACATTCGTGCAGAATTTGTGCTTTCTATCCTGCGATTCATGCTCAGCGTAGCTGAAAGGATCTCCACTAAAGAGGGCTTCCTTTGCTCAGAGGCCCTTAGGCTGAGAAGCCAGCCTAACATTTTGTTTTCTTTGTCCCAGCAAAATGAAAGCTTGCTAACTTAGATCAGACTGTGACAACTCTATTTCTGAAAGAAGCTATTCATTGTGCACTGAGTCAGAGCTAATGTGGGAATTTCCCAGGAGGGAACACCGAGCCTTTTCTTCTCCTCTATCACCTTGGAGCTGGCACTTGCTAGGTCTTTGACTGTGGGGAAGTTGCTGAAGACTCTGGGGGCCCTCTGTCCTCAGCTTCGTTTTTAATGAAGAGCATCATCATCCAGCAGACCAGCGGGGTAAAGTTACCAACCTGTTTTGTAATTGACTATCAGTTATCGTTGGGTACCATCGAGTTGCTTCCAGTTCACGGTGACACTACCCAGTGCACACAGTAACACTGCCTGCTCCTCGTCATCCTCAGAATTGTCACTGTCTTTGAGTTTGAGTGTCATGATTCCAGTCACTGAGTCAATCCATCTTGCAGCAATCTGCCTCTTTTTCATTGGCGTGCTTTTCTGAACATGATGTCCTTTTCCAAGGACCGATCTCCACTGATAACACATTCAAAATACATGAGAGAAAGTTTCCTCATCTTCACTCCTAACAGGCATTTTGATTCTATTTCTTCCAGTACAATCTGTTTGTCCTAATAGTCTCTTGCTCTGTCATCTGTCTCTCTCTGTCTCATTGCTGGCTAGTTGGAACCTACTTAGGTCTGACTGTCCAGTGAGATTCCAAGGTTATAAACTGCATGAAAGGAGATTGCCCATATGTTTACGTTGGAGCTGCTGATGGATTCAATTAGATAGAGAGGTGTGACTTTTGATATAGCAGAGAAACTTCCTATGGACCAGACCACTAGAGCTCCCTATAACAGTCCATAGTAGATTCAGTGTGTTTTGCCAACACAATAATTCCTATGCTAATTATTTAGCCTTTCCTATTCATTGTTCAGCATTTTAATACATATGAGGTGATTAAAACTATCCGTGTTTAGATCAAGGACACCTTAGTCTTGAAAGTGATTCCTTTGCCTTTTAACACTTTTAAGAAATCTGAAGGCACCGTTGCTAAGGAATCACAGTGCTAGCCAAAAGACAGCATCGCTCTGGTCGTTCAGATCCCCCCTTCCTGCAATCTCGCTCCCATTAATTCCTACCTATCAATCAGTTCAGACTTGGCAGTGTTTGAACTGCAATTTCCTAACTATTTTTCGCTCACTTACTCATTGTCTCATGTCTGCACCTATTTATAAGCCTACAGTGAGTTACCAAGGCTGTAAATTATTGCCTGGGTCAAGGAGATTGCCCATCTTTCTCCTGACTGATGGATTTGAACCACCCGAGAGGTTTAACCTTTGAGTTACCAGCACAAATACTTGCAGAGCATCTCACTTGAATTTCCTAGTAAGAGTATAGAAAAATAAAACGTATTTTCATGTGGGAGAATTTCTAAACACTCATCAAGAACAATATGTTTTTATAGATTAAGTCTTGAGGAAAGCCAGGGGCTTAAAAAAATAAAGAATCAAACTCTGTACCCAGAGATTAAAAGAAAAAAAAAATCACATATGTTACTAAGTATGCTTCTACTTTCTACCTAAGGTGGTCATGTAATATGTGTTGTGCTCACTACTTGATTTATATTTTAAATCTCTCTGGCCCAAATCTATCTTTATTTTACTTTACTTTTAAAATTATAATAGCACATAGGCTTCATTTTCTCTCACCAAATGGACAGAAATTTTTAACAAGTAAACCTCGTATCTCTCTCCCATCATGTGAGAATATTCCACACATCTGCTTGGCAGAATTGTTTTTTAGCAATAATGGGAAAACCTTGTATTAGCTCCTTATAAACTATGTTGATTTTAAAAAATGGTCATCAGTGATCTTCCAAAAAGAATAGTTTTGCTACAAGACAAGCAATGAATTATGAAGTGATTAGATTGTTGATCTTGTTGTTTTGATTCTTATGTTCTTGTGGTAACTCAGTGAATATCTCAGTAAACATAATCAATAGTAAACCAATAAAGTGAAATTGATAACTTAAAAAAATGCACACACAAACAACAAATAAGTTGCTGCCTCATCAATTCTAAATTCTAGCAATGCCATCTGTATCAGAGTAGAATTGTGCATCACAAGATTTTCTTTGGCTGATTTTTCAGAACATTTTCAGACTTTTCTTCCCAGGAGTCTCTTCTGGACTTGAACTTCTAACTCTTCAATAAGTAGCTCAAAACTTGAACAGTCTGCACCAGCTGTTACACAGAAACTTATATTTATAAGCCTCACTAGAATCTTCATTGTTCATTCCTAGGGAAGTCTCCGCTGCTCCTAAATAGGCCTGAAAGTCTATCTTTTGGAAGAGACCATTATTCTAAATGTGATCTTGTTAAAAAAAATAAAACTTAAAAACCAAACAAATAGGATGAGATATGTGCAACCATTTCCAAGGTTTATCTTGTTTACTTTCTTTCTTCCTACTTGATTAGATGTCCTTTGAAGAGAGATGTAGCTCTCTGTTTTATTTTTGGCACAGAGTAAGCACACAGTAAATACATTTGGTACTTAGGGGAAGAGATGCGTTCAGATGCAATGAGATGAGTGCATTGGGATAGATGTAATAAGAAAGCTGTCTTGAAGCCCATGGGAAGGATCATTAACTCAGAACACAGGAAGCAGAGAAAGCTCACAATCTTTCTGTGGTCTGTTTAATGCTGGAACTCAGTAACCTTGTGATCACAGAGAAAGGGAAAAATACAACCACCGATGGTGCTGGTTTAGGGCACACATGGTCCAGCCGGGACGTTTGGGTTTCCAGGAAGCAGCATGAGGTCATCTTCTGGTTGGAAAAAGCTACTTCACTGATAAAGAGAAGGAGTCTGATTCCAGACAAGCAGGTGGAAAAAAGCATATAAGTGAGGTAAACAAGTAACGTGGAAACTTGGGGAAAAAAACACACTCCAAAGCCCGACAAAAGCAGTGGTGAAGAGCACACGTGTTTGCTTTTGTTGTCAGCATAAGAGTTTTGTATATATGCACACACAAATCAAAGACTGAAAACAGAGATTATAAAATTCCTTCAAACATTTAATTCTAAAATACCTATAAGTGCAATTTTTTCAACTGGAGATATGTTAAAAAGTTTTACTTTGGAAAACCTTGGCTTCATACATAGAAAAGGTCCATGCTATACTATTCCCAAGAAGCCTTAGTGGCCTGTTGTTGTTATGTGCCATCAAGTCACGTGTGACTCATAATGACCCTATGTAAACAGCCCTAAACCCTGTTCTATCCTGTGCCAATCTCACCGTCTCCGACGCACCCACCCTCACTACTCCAGTCACTGAATCAATCCACTTCATAGAGGGTCTTCCTCTCCTATGCTGTCCCTCCACCCTCCGAAGCTTGACATCTCTCTCCAAGGACTGGGTCTCTCCTTGTATCATGTCCAAAATATGTCAGACGAAACTTCAGAATCCTTGCCTCCAAGGAACCACCCGGTTTAACCCTGTCCAGGACGAACCTGTTCATTTTCTTAGCAGTCCATGGTATATTAAATACTCTTGTCCAGCACCACAGCTCAAAGGCATCAATACTCCTTCAATCCTCCCTAGTCATTGTCCAGCTCTCTGATGCATAGTAAGTGATTGCAAAGACCATGGCCTGTAGTAAACACACCTTAGTCTCCAGAGTGACACCATTGCTCTTCGATATTCTGGAGAGGTGTCTAACAGCAGACTTTCCCATTGCAATATGTCTTTTAATTTCCTGGCTGCTGGTGCCAAGAGTGTTGACTGTGGAGCCAAGCAAACTAAAGCTGTGAACAATCTCAATCTCTTCACCATCCGTCCTGATGCTTCCAATTGGTCCAGTGGTGAGAATCTTTGTCTTCTTGATATAGGTGACCTAGTACATGAAATATTGGACTACTCACCAAAAGGTTAGCAGTTCAAACTTACCAGCCTCTATATGAAAGAAAGATGAGTTTGTTTCCTCTTATTGAGATTTGTAGCCTTTGAAACAACTGACTTCAAGGGAGTGAGTTTGGTTTTTGATATACTGTTGATTGAAGGAAGACTGAAAAAAAAATCAATGACTTCATATTTGGTGTTGGTGAGGAACATTGAATATACTACAGACTGAAGAACAACAACAACAAAACATGCAAACAAATCTCCCTTGGAAGAAGTGCAACCAGAGCGCTCTTTAGAGGCAAGGATAGTGAAACTTTGTCTTACAAAGGGCATGTAGACAGGAGGGATGAGTCTGTTGCAAAAGATATCATCCTGGAAAAAGAAAGGTAGAGGGTCGGTGAATGAGACATGACCTTTAATAGAATAGATTGAATCAGGGACCGCAACAGGCTTGAACATGACAGAGATCATCCCAATGGCTCACGATAGGACAAGGTTTAGATTTTATGTTCATGGGTCACCGTGAGTAATAAACGGCACAATGACATCCAACAACAGCAGCATTGACTGGTCTTGAGAGCTTAGACACATTATACAACTAGACTGGTCTTGAGAGCTTAGACACATTATAC
>NW_006399753.1:18776847-18798682 GCF_000299155.1 Elephantulus edwardii
AGAGCTTAGACACATTATACAACTAGACTGGTCTTGAGAGCTTAGACACATTATACAACTAGACTGGTCTTGAGAGCTTAGACACATTATACAACGAGAGCTCACGTCTAAGGTTTGGGAGAGAAAAGAAAACAAAGTAATGTGTGCTATTAGTAAAACAAAAGAAAATAAAAATAGTGTTGCTTTCTAATCTGAAATCTAAGAAGTGAAGCATAAATAAAGCATGACTATATATGGATAAAATATTAATTTTAATATTGCCCTTAGGAGAAGTAGTTTCAGGAAAAATAAAAATAAAAGTAATTGTATTAATTACTGTAAACTTCAGTATTACATTCTGTAAGCCAAAATCATAGTATACACATTCATCAAACACTTTCTAAATTTTATTAATAACTTAAGACTCTTGCTTTGTGTTGTTGTCATGTGCTGTTGAGTTGAAATCAACTCATAGCTGATTCTGTAGTGAGTTTTCAGGGGGAGTGGCCACACGCACAGGTCTAGTGTTACACTCACTATTCCCATCCATCTCAACGAGCGTCTTCCTCTTTTCTTTGACAGTCTTCCTTTCCCATTCTGTCTTCTAATGACTGGTCACTCTTAAGCATCCCCAGAGAGTATGTGAGATGAAGTTTCATCATCTTTTCCTCTAAGGAGCACCTTGATTGAACTTCCTCCAAGATAGTTTGATTGGTTCTTTCGGTAATGCAAGGGGTATTCAGAATTCTTTGCCTCTTTGTCAACGGTACAGTTCAAAGTCTTTGATTATTCCTGATTAATTTTCCCAAATTTCAGATGTATAGGAAGTAATTGAAAGTGGCTTAGATCAAGCACACCTTAGTCTTTAAATCTGACATCATTGGTCTTTAGAACTCGGAGAAGTCCTTGACAGCAGATTTTCTCAATGCAAAGTCTTTTGATTTCCCAGCAGTTGCTAACATAAATATTGATGTGGATCCATTATATTCAGGAGCCAAAAGACCAAAAATGTAAACTAATCCCAATACTATTGAGATGATTCTGATTTATGGTGATTTCATGTGATACAGTGTAGAATTGAGCTCTGTGGGTTTTTGTGGTTGTAATTTTTATGGAAAAAGATTGCCAGACATTTCGTTGGGTGAGAATGAACCAACAACCTTGCTGCTGGTAACTGAGTTCAAAACATTTGTATCAACCAGGGACCATTTCTTAATAACATTGTTTTCCTTCTGATTCAGAAGTTTTCCACATCTTTATCTCTAATATATTGAACAATTAGAATTATAATTGCTCTGGTTTCCTTCTTTCCTTTTGCTCTCTGCTGCTCTCTTGCAACCTTTATTCTGTTCATTAACAAATGAGTTATATAATTAAACAGAAATCCTTAGTGAGTATCTATTTTACTGGGATTGGTATTAACAGACATATGCTCAGGCCTGTTTCCAGGGTGTGCCAAGTACAATGTGGAGACCGACATGCTAATTATAGTTATTATAAATTGAAAACACTTTTGTTGATCATAATGGCACTGGTTGGAAAGAAGCAATTTAAATAAAGGGATCAAGTTTCTAGTTGACTACATGTAAAACGTGAAGGTTTATTTTGGAAGTCTTGGCTTTGGATGAGGGCACAAAGTGAGGGTGGGCAAAATTTTGAAGAGTTATTAGTGTGAGATGCATTTCCACCCTGTTCTGAATTTCTTGGTGAAATAACTGAACTGGTAAAATGCTAAGTATGATTTCTGGTCGAGGATGAAGAAGGAGTCTGGTTTCATGCACACTGACTTGGGATCCAAGGAAGACAGAAAGCAAGGACCTGAGAGCACTGAAAGAACAGAGAAATATATGGAGTCCATGGTGAGAGCTCTCAACTGCTTCAGAACCTACGATCTCACCATTTCTCCAATCACGAGAGAAACTCTATAATTAACTGCTGACTGAAAGGTAAACAGTTCTAACCTAACAGTCACTCTGAGGGAGAGAGATGGGCAGTCTCCTCCATAAAGGTTTACAGCCTTGAAAACCCAAGAAAAGGTCAGTATGAGTCCAAACCAATTTGGCAGCAGTAATTATTGGTCTGGTAGTATTGTGATTAAGGCATTAAATTGTTAGCCCAAAAGCGAAAGAAGGGCAGTCTGTTTCGGTAAAGACGGACAGCCCTTGGGAGCACCCAGGAACAGTTCTGCTCTGCCTTATTGAACTGCTCTGAGTCAGAAGGAACTTGATGGCTGTGCCTCAGCAGTCACTGGAGGGCATGGTGATGGAGGCTCAGGAGGCAAGAGCACAAAGCGAGAGAATTGTATTGTCTTACGTCAGGGCTGTCGTATTATATTTTATCAAGTATCACACTCACCTTGTCAAAGAGTCTTCATTTGTCTTCAAGTCCTAACTACATGAGCAACGTTAGGATGAATGTGTTTGTCCATTTCCCATTTCCTTTGAATGATCTGTAGGACTTTTTTCTGGGATAGAGCGTCAGAAGTCATATTATTGGGCTCCAGGGTTTTTTACATATTTAATTACACTAATTTTTGCCAGATTGCTTATTAATTTGATTGCTTAAGTTTCAACTGGAGAAATGGTTTTAACTTTTCCCCACATCTCTGCCAATATGTGGTGGTAACCTAACCAGGATTTAATTCCCCCCCCCCCCCGTTAGATGTAGGAAAATTGATATTTAAGCATCATAATTTTCAATTCTGCAATCTAGCCATCTGAACTCAGAGTTTAGATTTTACTGGATGCTCATATATATATATGTTGAAAAGACTGAAAGTATTAAAAAATACTGATTTAAGTGCCTTTTTAAAATATAAATTTAGCATGAGTAAAAGATTTCAACATTCTGAGGAGTTTTATCTTTCAGGGCCAACTCTTTGGGGTTCTCTGGCACAAAGGTCGAGTTTAGGAGAGGTCAAATCCCACTGGCTTCAAAATTTTATGTGCTGTTGATTTTCATAACACTTCTCCTAGAGGTTTATTTTCAAGACATGAAATAGCTATGATTTAGTACTAGTTTTATTTGTGTGTAGTTAACACATTTTTGTTGCCTTCCTAATCCTACCCCACCTTTCTGAGAACTGACCTCTCCCTCCCACGGAAGCCTAACTGGCTGGAAGAGCAGTTCTCCATGAGTGACTTTGACCTCCTGGCCATCCTCAAACAGACCAAGTAAAGACATAGAAGCTAAACAAATCTCTCACTGATGGCTAATATCTTATGCTTTAATTTCAGACCAAGGGAAGAAATAAAGAAGAGTGAAAGGAAAGTGGCTAGCAAGACGTTGCCCCACAGTTATGTTCATCATTTAGTAATTAACACAAAGGGGAAGGGTGTGAAGTTCATCTGAAAGAGTGGAGGTCTCATGTAGAACTGCTTAAACCTTCATCCAGAAAGGAGGATGGAACATTTGCCGCAGTATTAATATGGTGACCACGTGTGTCTCTACTGCACTGAGCTAACCTTGACAGTAACTATGCTTTATTGTATTAGGCTGTCTCGTACAGTCTGCACAGACTCACACCCTGAATCCAAATGCCCACTTCTGTAATGGTTTGAATCTGTTAGCAGCTCTGAGGGAGAAAGATGGGAAATTTACAGTTTTGAAAATCAAGTGGAAGTTTGCAAGGAACTCGAATTGATTCCACATCAATGGTTTAGTTTTGGGAAGATGAACACAGGACATGTAGTACATTAAAGGGATGGAAGTATTGGATGAGTATTGATAAGAATTGAAGTGTGTCTTTCAAAATTCACATATATGCAGTGATGCTATGTGGAAGTTATATTATGATCTCCCGTCATGTGATAAAGCAATTCAGTTACTACCAAGAAAGATCAGGAACAAAATTTTCCTTTGAACCTCGACACAGAACTGACACACAGAAACAGAGACAGAGAGAGACAAAGAGAGAGAGGCTTTCCCTAGAGCCAGCACCCTGAATTAGAAGATTATTGAGTCTTCTAACCTGTCAGATAATAAATATCTGTTTATTAAACTATCTGTTTGTGGTGCCTTTATTTTAGTAGCACTACATAACTGAGACAATTGTGTTGGAAAAAGATGGTGGGAATTTTGTCAGAAATATAAGGTCTCTCAGAACATCTCTCCATGGAAACATTCATTAAGAGATATCTGCCTCCAATACTAAATTTTAATCCTATAAAAATATAATTCTCATGTCTCAGCTTGGGCCTGGCCTAAGAAAGTGTCAGTTCCACAGGAGCATATGACTCAGAAGAAGAAAAAATAAAAAAGGTCAAATTCATGCTGTAACCAAGTGTTGGACTGGGACTTGAGCCCAGGTTGTATTATCTGCAAATCGAATGCTGAAGGAAAGTAGGAAAGACAGGCAGGTGCTTAGGGAATTATCATTTGAGAAACAGAAGAAAATTCTTGCTGTGTTGGACAGATGAATTACTATTGTTTCATTGTTAGATGACATTGAGTGAGTTGTCTCCAACCCACAGCAACCCCAGGCACTACAGAACGGGACCCTGCGTGGTCTTGCCTTATTCTCACAGCCTTGGCTATGCGTGAGCCCATTGTGGCACCCCTGCGTCAGTCAATGCTATTGAAGGTCTTTTTCTTTTGATTCTCACTTTCTGTGCTACTGAGAATTATGCCTTTCTTCAGGGACTAATCCTTTCTGACATGTCAGGGCTCACAAAATATTTCAAACATCAACCTGGGATTCCATATACTATTAAAACTGATGAGATAATTAATTTCAGTGGCAAAGAAGGAAAGGCAGCAAGTACTTGGCAATGAGATCAATCATTCTGTCACTACCACAATACCCGGAATCCTTAGGACTAATGAAGTGGTGGAATGACTTGTTGATGGCATAGTTGAGGTTCCAGGGGTTCTTTGCGAAGATTAGGAGGCATCTTTCAATCTTCAATATTTATTTTTTAAATTACATGTGGTGCTTGTCCTTACATATAGAATGCATAGGTTCAAGAACAAAGGTTTTAAAGTAGCAAAGACCTAATTTTTCATCAGTTCCAATGACTTGCTTAGAGCATTTGTGTCTCCCACGCTCACAAGTTTGGACTCTCTAAGCTCTTTGTGTTTGGATATCTTGGTTCCTTATGAAACATATTTCTACACAGGAACATTAGATAAAGGCTCCAACCAATACTAACCTAGAGCCCTGGTAGCCTATTGGGTGAGCAGTTGCACTGCCAACCCCTAGGCAGATGGTTTAAATCAACCAGCTGCTCTGAGGTAGAAAGACAGACAATCTCTGGTGCAATTTATAGCCCCCGCAAACTCACTGGATGGTCATCTGAGTCCATTCTGACTTGACAGCAATGAGAGGACAGATTTGAACTTTTTATTGGATTTCCAAGGATATAAATCTTCTTAGAATTAGACTACTTATATCGCTTTCCCACAGATTGGCTGGTGGGTTCTAACTGACAAACTTTTTTTCAACAATCTAACTTTTATAACCACTGTGTCACCAGGGCTCCTATCTGCCTGTTATTTTGGGTTTCTCAACCTAAGGAAATGTCACATAAGACAAGAAGCGCCATTGTTGCGTAGAAACCTGGTAGCATTCTTACAGCTAGAGACCACACAAGAATATGTTGGCATAAAAGAAGTCCATTTCAGTGTCTCCTGTTGCACACAGGACTGGTTTTTATGGCAAATAAATAAGTTCAGCAATTACAGTTCTGCAAAGTCACTGTGACAAGAGGCTCATATACATGTGAGATAATGATTTGTATCACATAGGGTAAACCAATGAGATCTAAAGTGTATTAGCTAAAGGAAGAGAAATCTAGAAACAGTGAGGTGTAATAAACATCAGATGTCAGATTCAGGTGGTTCAAGGAGCGTCACTGAGGCAGGAGAACAAGAGCTTACCTTAAGAATCTTGTTTTTAGCAAGCAATAAATGCTGGCGAGGTTGTGGAGAAACTGGAACCCTGATTCACTGTTGGTGGGAGTGTAAAATGGTGCAACCCCTGTGGAAAGCGGTATGGCGCTTTCTCAAAAAGTTGCAAATAGAGATACCATTTGACCCAGCAATACCACTACTGGGAATATACCCCGAAGAGACCATAACTGACACCCAAGCAGATATATGCACACCCATGGTTATTGCAGCTTTGTTCACAATAACAAGGAGTTGGAAACAACCTAAGTGCCCATCAACAAACGAATGGCTAGAGAAGCTGTGGTGTATTCGCATAATGGAACACTATGCTGCATTGAAAAACAAGGAACTCATGCAATATTATTCAAAATAGTTGACTCTGGAGAACATTATGCTGAGTGAAATATCCCAGTCACAAAAGGACAAATATTGCATGGTGCCACTGTTGTAGAATGGGACTGTTCTTGGGGTTGGGGAGAGACTAAGATGGGTTCAATAATGTATACTGCACTGAAACAGAGAAGGGAGAAAACTGTTTAAAAGAGATATGTGATTAGGTATTTCTGTCATGACAGGAGTCTAGAGCGATGGCTACATGGTGGAGTGGACCTGGGGGAGGGTTTGTAAAATAATGAAAGAATCTTTTCTTTTACATTTCCAAGAGGGTAATGTCTGGTGGTGGGGGGGAACCTTGGGAGGGGACAAATCTACAACAATGAATGAATGGAAATCCAAAGCCTCTGTAAATTTTCACTGAAATTAATAACAAATTTAAATTTTAAAAAAAGAATTAAGTTAGAGTAAGGATGGCAATGGAACCACCTTACCTCTGTAACTTGATTTGTGCCACTATTAGAACCTCATAAGCAGTTCCTTAATTCACCTCTACCTTGCATTCGAACTTCCGAGTTGTAAAACAACCCAGTGGTAGATGGAATTTCCTCCAGGACTTAAGAACCATAAATGACATAGCTGAGCCTCTACATCTTGTGGTTCCTAACCTCTACACTATAATAGACAAAGTGCTAGTCTATAGGCCTTTTATTGTAAGAACCACCTTCCCTCTGTAACTTGATTTGTGCCACTACTAGAACCTCTACTCGGAATATTATTGCTTTTTACTTTTTGACTCATGTACTTTTAACTTGTTAGTTAAATTTGTATCTTCTAGGCTGCAACAATTCCATGATACATCTTCAAGGATATGAACATGTACGGCTAAGCACAATTGATAACAGTGAATCTAAATTCCAAAATCAATCTCCATAATAGTCTATGTGTTTCCTACTGCCAAAGGGGCCCTTTAGAGTAGTGAGAGAAGACCTTCACCCTGAAACCCACAGCGTCCCTTTTCAGCAGGAAGTAGCTAAGAGAATACGCCATCCCCTTTTCCTTATGAATCAGGGTGAAGTCTCTCTCAGGGAGGAGTGATAGGGAATGGCAAGGGACACACTGACAAAAGAGATTAATCAGAACTGGCTTTGACAAGCACTGTGGCAATTGGACAATTAAAACAGACATGGGGGGGGAAGAAGAACGAACTGGGGAGGAGGGTGGAGAAAACAGTGCAACAATGAATGAATGAAAACCCCAAATCTCTGTAAATGTTCATTAAAACTAATAAAATTTAATAATAAAAAATCCTCAAGGAAAAAAAAAAAAGCATCTTGTTTTTCTGAGTTTTCAACACCAAAAGGCCAAAGAAGTGAATTTGAATGGTGCCGAGTTGTTGTTATGTGCCATCAGGTTGACTCATAGCGACTGTATAAATAATGGATTTGACCCCTACCCTATCCTCTGTCACCCTCATCATCACTGATAGACTTCGGCCTGCTGTTACACTCACTGTATCAATCCATCTTATTGAAGGTTTCCTCTATTTTAATCCTCTGTCTTTCCAAGCATGATATCCTTCTCCCAGAAGTCCCTCTTAAGATCATGCCCAAAATATATGAGACAAATCTTCCCAAGTCCTGACTCCCAAGAGCACCCTGACTGCACTTGCTCCAAGACGTATTTGTTCATTCTTTTGGGAATCCACAGCATATTCAATTACCCTTCTCCAACACCACAACTCAAAGACATTCTGCTGGCATTCTTAGTTCTTGTCCAACTTTTAAATGCATAACAACTAATTGAAAAGACTTGGATTGATGCACTTTGGTATTTATACTGCACAGGTGCACTTTATTTGTTTTTAAATCCCCCCACCCCAACATACACACTATTCATCATTCACATTGTGTTTCATACCATCTCATTCATTGTGTTTTGTAAAAGTAATTATCATGGAACTCTGCCTACCATTCCTTCATCTTTTTAGACCCCTTCCAGGTCTTTCCCATTAATTTTTAAACTGACATCATTACTCCTTAACACTTTGGAGAGGTTTCTGACGGCAGATTTCTCCAATGCAATACTTCTTGACTGCTGGTGACAAGGAGGTTGATTGTGGATCCAAGCAAAGTGAAATAATTGACAATGTCTACCTATCCTCGTTCTATCATGAGGTTGTGTATTGATCTAATGGTGAGGATTTTTGCCTTCTTGGTATTGAGATGCAATCCATACTAAGACTGTAGTCTACTCTTCTGCAGCAAGTGTTCCAAGTCTTCTTTGCTTCCTGCAAGTAAGTTTGTGACATCTGCATGACACAAATTGTTGATGAGTCTTCCTCTGATCTGATGCTCTTCTTTGCAAAGTCCAGCTTCTCTAGTGATTTGCTTAAATAGGTATGGTGAAAGAGGCTGCACACCTTTCTTCATTTTAAACCATGCAGTGTTCCCTTGTTTTGTTTGGATGACAGATTCTAAGTATAGGTTTCACATGAGCACGATTAAGTGTTCTGGAATGCCCATTTTTCTCAATATTAGCCTCAATTTCTTATGATCCACATGGTCAAATGTCTTTGCATAGTCAATAAAACACAAACAAGCATCCTTCTGGTGTTCTCTACTTTGTAGACTGCTCTAATTGTCTCTTGATCCTGACAACAGGGTTATAGTATCTATTTATTTTTCCTGTTGACTGACAGCCTAAACTATTAGTTCTCTCTGGAAGTTGTCCTGGCCTGAAAAGAACTGCTTCACCAAGATTATACCTACTTCCCAGTGGCAGCCTTCATATGACAATGACTTGATGCAGGGATCTAAAGTATTGGTTCCTTCACCTCAGATCAGAAGGATTAAGACTTTGCAATTCATCTTGAGAATTCCCTGAAGGCTTGACTGAGGCATATAGTGCAACTGCACAGCTGACCAAGTTTCACTCTGTCTCATTCTGCTACCTTCAATACCCTGGGCTTAATCTTGAAAGAATCCCTTAATAAATGTCCTTCCTACTAATCTCTATCTCAGAGTTAGTTCTATTAGGAATAAGACTGGCAATATTATCCTTTATTCATGAAAATGACACAAATAACCAGCTTATGTTTATGTATAACTTTTTATCCTAACTCCCCCTCTCCTAATTTATAGCTAAATAATAGAGACAAAAATACTAACTAGGGGATATAGGAATATATATATTAGGACATTAGGGTTATATATATATTTTAACTATGTTCTTCTATTACACATAGGGGTTTCAGAAGTTGATGGCCAATCCTGTTTATTAATCTGTCTTGATCTGAGGGCTCTGCTGAAATCTATTTACCAAGAGTGACCCCACTAGCATTTGAAACACCAGTGCCATAGATTCCAGCATTACGACAACCCATAAGTTGCCCTAGTACAGCAAACTGACAGACAACTGCTGTACTAATAAGAACAAACAATATCCGGCCATAGTCTTTGCAATTGTGTGCTATGCACTGGAGAGCTGTACATGGATGTTGGAAAGAGAATCGATGCCTTTGAACTGTGGTGCTGGAGAAGAGTGTTGAATATATTATGGACTGCTAGGAGAACAAACAGGTTTGTCCTAGAGAAGGTGAAGTCGGGCTGCTCCTCGGAGTCTGAAGCTTCAGACTACTGAATTGAAGGATTCTGAACCTTCATCTAACATACTTTGAGCATGTTGCAAGGAGGGACTAGTCCATGGAGAGGGACGTCATGGTTGGAAGGGTGGAGGGACAGTGCAGGAGAGGAAGACCCTCGATGAGATGGATCAATTCAGTGATTGAGGTAGTGGGAGTAGGTGTGTCGGAGACAATGAGGTTGACATAGGATAGAGCAGGTTTTAGGGCTTTTATACATAGGGTCACTCTGAGTCGTAAGTGACTCAACGGCACATAACAACAAACATACTCATCTCAACAACAAAGTAATTAGCAGCATACAATCATTTCCAAATTCAATGAACTGATATATGGGTATTGTCCTTCTAACAGTAAACAAAAAAAGACAAAAATGCATATTAATATAATGGAACAGGATAGCCTTGTCTAGCCCGGCTGATGCGGTCAATGGTGAGATAGATGGCAGGATAACATCTTGAAGGGGAGTATTATGGCACAGATGGTGCCATAATGACTCAGCTGGACTTTTGGTGCTGTTGCTTAGTACACGAAAAACAGAGTGGGGTGGCTCCACCTCTTCCCATCATGCTGCTGCAGGTCCCAAAGTCAGAGTAGAGTGGTTCCAACTCAGCCTTGGATGTGCTCACCAGTTTATGCCAGGAAATCTGGGAGACAGATACTTGGGTGACTGACTGGAAGAAATCTATATTTGTCCCCACTCCTAAGAAGATGATTCAAAAGAATGAGGACATTTTCAAACAATATGATTAATATAGCATGCAAGCAAAATTTGACTGAAGATTATCTAAAACTAGCTGGAATAATGCATGGAGAGAGAACTGACATAAGATCAACGACTGTTTACAAGAGGTCATGATACCAGGGATATTATGTCCGATGGGTCTTGGCTGAAAGCAAAGAATAGCAGGAGAACATTGATTTGTATTTTATTGACTATGTAAAGGCATTTTATGGTGTGGATCATAACACATTATGGCTAACAATGAGAAGAATGAGAATCCCATAACCCTTAATTATACTCATTTTTGTTGTTTTTAGGTGCTGTTGAGTCTAATATGACTCAGAGACCTTGTGAACAACAGATCCGAATCCTGTCCTGTCCTGTGCCATCCTCACACTTCCTGACACATTAGAACCCATTGCGACAGTCATTGTGTCTATCCCCCTGGTCAAGGGTCTTCCTCTCTTTCACTGACCTCCACCCTTCCAAACATCAAGTCCCTCTCCAAGGAAAAGCCCTCCTAGCAACATGCCCAAAGTATATGAGGTGAAGCCTCATCATCTTTGCCTCTATAGCGTACTCTGGCTGCACTCTGGCCAAGATATATTTATTTGTTCTTTTGGCCGTCCATGGTATGCTCCATGTTCTTCTCCAACACCACAGCTAAAAGGTGTCAATCCTTCTTCTGTCATCCTTATTCATTGTCCAGCTCTCAGATCCATAACAAGTGATCAGAAAGGTCACAGCCTCCAACCTGTCAGTCTTCAAACTGACATCATTACTCCTCAATAATCTGGAGATTTTCCCAGTGCAATGCATCTCCTTATTTCCTGACTGCTGGTATTGTTGTTGTTGTTGTTATGTGCCGTCGAGTCGTTTCCGACTCATAGTGACCCTATTAAGGGTGTTAATTGTGGATCCAAGCAAGACGAAGCTGTTGACAGTTTCAATCTTCTCTCTATCCATCATGATATTGCCTATTGGTCCAATGGTAAGAATTTTTGTATTCTTGACATTAAGATGCAATCCATAAGGATTCCAAAGGCTGCATTCCTTGCTCTTCTGCACCAAGTGCTTCAAGTCCTCCCTACTTTCAGCAAGCAACTTGAACTTCTCTGAACACTAAAGGAATGAGATCTAGATATAGCTACAGATAATTCAAATCAGGGTCTTTTCAGTTACTTCCTAGGCTGAAGAAACTTGAACAATGAAAAAGATGACAGAAGGAGACTAGATGTCTTTGACTTGTGTTGGAGAACATTGAATATCCCATGGACTTCCAAAAGAACAAACAAGTCTGTCTTAGAAGAAGTTCGACCAGAGTGCAACTTAGAGGCCAAGCTGGTGAATCTTTATCTTACACACTTTGGTCATCTTGCCAAGAGGGGCCAGTTCTTTAAATAAGGCATCATACTGGAAAAGATGGAGGGTCAGAAAAGATAGGAAGACCCTCAACAAGATGAGTTTACACAGTGACTGTAACAATGGCCTTGAGTGTATCAGAGATGGTGAGGATGACACTGGATAGAGCAAGGTTCAGTTCTACTGGTCATAGGGTTGATAGGAGTCAGACTAGACTGGATGGCACTTAACAACAATGATACAGACAGTTGTTATTATGTTCCATCAAGTTAGAACCAACTCATAGCTGACCCTCCCGCAGGTTTTCAAAGACTGTAAATCACATAGGAGGAGATTGGTCAACATTCTCCCATGGAGCAACGAGCAGATTTGAACCACTTCCCTTTTGGTTAGCAGTTCAACTCCTTGCCACTAAGCTACCAGATACATTGATATGTTTGTTGTTGTTTTATATGTGCTATTGAGTGTTTGCAACTCATAGTGACCATATGTACAATAGCCCTGTATCCTGTTCTATCTCGTGCCAATCTTATTGTCTCAGACATACCTACTACCCCCATTACACCAGTGACTGAATCAATCCATCTCATCGAGGGTTTTCCTCTTTTGCACTGTCCCTACTTCCTGCCAAGCATGACATCCCTCTCCAAGGACTAGTCCTTTCTTGCAGCATGTCCAAAGTATGTCAGACGAAGCTTCAGAATCCTTGTCTCTAAGGAGTAGCCTGGTATCACCCTCTATAAGACAAACCCGTTTGTTTTCCTAACTGTCTATGATATATTCAATACTCCTCTCAGCACCACAGCTCAAAGACCTCAATTCTTCTTCCATCATCCCTAGTTATTGTCCAGCTCTCTGATGCATAGCAAGTAATTGCAAAGACCATGGCCTGTATCAGGTACACCTTAGTCTCCAGACTGACATCATTGCTCTTCAGTAATTGGAGAGGTCTCTTACAGCAGACTTTCCTAATGCAATTTGTCTTTTAATTCCCTGGCTGCTGGTACTAAAAGCATTGATTATAGAGCCAAGCAAATGGAAAAAATCTCGATGTCTTCATTGTCTATCATGATGCTGTCTATTGGCCCTGTGGTGAGAATCTTTGTTTTCTTGATGTTGAATTTCAATCCCTATAGAAGGCTAAAGTCCTTGATCTTCTGCAGCAAGCACTTCAAGTCCTCCTCAGTTTCAGCAAGCAGGATTGTGTTGTCTGCATAAATGAGATTGTGGATGAATCTTCCTCCAACCCTGATGCCACACTTCTCCTCATAGAGCCCAGCCTCCCAGATGATCTGTTCGGCATCTAGATTAAAAAGGTATGGAGATAGGACAAATCCCTGGTGTACACCCTTCCCAATTTTGAACCATGCAATGTTCCTTGCTCAGTTCTGATGACTGCTTCCTTGTCCAAGTATAGGTTTTGCAGAAGCACTATCAAGTGTTCTGGGATTCTCATTCCTATATAAATAAATTTTAACTATTTTTTCCCTCCACAGAACATCTTTAAAGACCATTTTCAATATTTTGTTACATATTTTAATCCATTGTTGATATCTTTATAAACCAGAAAAGAGAAGATGGAAGAAAATGGAAACATTTATTGAAATGACTGACAATTACACTCCTGGCACTTAAAATATGTTCCAACATGTGCAAGTGACTCAACAGCACATAACAACAACAATCGTCTCACACTTGTATTAGAGAAACATTTCACCTGTATGTATTTTCTTTCCATTATGTCTGTTTCTAGAGTAGTTACAAAGTAAAATGAAAGAAGCTTAAACTTTAGAACTTTAACTTGCATGGCCTTTTCCAGGGCTCTGGGAGAAGCCTGTGTGTGCTTGGCTGTATATCACAGATTTGCAAAAGTATAATTTTAAAATTAATTTCTAAACAGGGCTCCCACAAGTTGTCTAAGTGCCAATCCCAGAAAGCCTGGATCTGCCTCTGAGGCCATTTGCTCCTTTGGATTTCCTCATATTAGTCCTAAGCTCAATCCAAATTGGCCATTGGCTCTAGGTAAAAGCCAACCCTAATTTAACCCCACCGATGTCCCCTGTATTCTGATCAGGTTTTGGGTGAAAGCTTAGTTTCTTTTATTGGGCCTGGATCACTATTCCTCCAGGACTTTAACTGGTTTTGAGGACAGAAGTACTGGGGCTGCTTATTATCAGGATTTCCAGATTGTCCTCCTAAAAATATTTAACCTTGTCAATGTGCTGGAGCAGGTTGACAGAATGTGAAGAAAATTGGCCTGAACACACCAAAGAAATGCTGCCAATGTCTTTGCTTTGACCTAAAGGGTGTGAGAGCCAGACTTGAAAGTGATTCTCTTTGAGCCTGGTCCGTATTCCATATAAGAAACCAGAGTTTGCAGCCAAATCTTTCCTAAATCCTATTAGCTCTTCAAAGTTTTAATTTCTAGCCAACAGTTCTCTATGTCCCTTATCATTAGGGTATATAGAAATTTTCTTTTAAAAACCAACATTGATTATTTTTAAAAAACCCCAACACAACAACAACAACTATGAAAGGTAATTTGAAATCTCTGAAAAAGATACAAGGATATTAGAACATTTGCCAGAATGAAAAGAAATTCACATAACTGCTAAAGCAGTTTTACAATGAGGCCAACCTTTCTATTTGTTCAGCAAGATAGGATGAAACATATAATTTTAGAAGTGATTAAGTTTGTAAAATTTTAAAAAAAATTCCTGCGGGGCTTGAGGGAAATTGGAAGAATCTGGTGTGAAAAACAACGCATTTGAATTTTGTAAATAAACAATAAATATTAAAAAAACCTGAAAAAAAATTTCTTTTTCTTTTGTTAAAATTTAGTATTAGTCTTTAATCATTCAAATTTTGAGCACATGGTGCATTTAGTCTATTGAAATTTCTCATTGTATTTTAAGTGTTCATTTTCAAAGCAAATGTATGTAGAGGGTAAATAATTTCTTTCCTTTTTTTTGTGGGTTTGGAAAGTCTTTGTTTTGGTTCCAAAATTATAAACCTGAAAACAACCTACTGCTTTTGAATTAATTCCCAGTCATGGAGCCTGTCTATCACATTTCTGAGGCAGCTCTGCTGGTGTAATCTGTAGCAAATTCTACAACTAACCCAAAGGCCAAGATGCTAGAGTGGTTCAAATCCACCCGCAGCTCCATGGGAGAAAGATGGGCAGTCTCTTCCTGTGCTGTTGGCAGCCCTGGAAACCAGCTAGAGGCTCAATTATGCGTTGGCTCTGACTCCACAGTTATGAGCCGACGTTTGAAATCTTAACAGAAGATTACCTCATCTTTCTCTCATGGAGTACATCATTGATTGAATTGTGTTCCCCAGATACAAATCCATCTAATGCTGGACAATGACTAGGGATGATAGAGGAGAGTTGATGCCTTTGAGCTATGGTTCTGGAGAGGAGTATTAAATAAACCATGGACTGCCAGGAGAGCAATCAGGTTCGTCCTGGAGAGGGTGAAGCCAGGCTGCTTCTTGGAGGCAAGGAGTTGGAAGCTTTGTCTGACATACTTTGGACATGTTGCAAAAAGGGGGCCAGTCCTTGGAGAGGAAGGACATCATGGTAGGGAGGGTGAAGGGACAGTGCAAGGGAGGGAGACCCTCAGTGACTCAGTGACTGGGTAATAGGGGAAGGTGTGTCAGAATAATGATAGAGAACGGTTTCGAGCTGCTGTACATAGGGTCGCTATGAGTCACAAGTAACTCAATAGAATCCAACAACAACAATGTATAATGCTGATGCTATGTAGTAATCCCCTATGAACTAATAAATCAAGTAGTATTCAACGTGGAAAGCAATGCTTTTTATTCTCATCCTAGGCCTGATCTGATGTAAGGAAACCTTCCCTGGGATGTGGTCTGTAATACCTGCCTTCTCCCTAAAGATAAAAGGGAAGGGAATTGGGAGGCAGGGGAAGAGGCTGTTCCACCAATGGAGCTTCAACCAGGAGGGAACGTGGGTCTCTCTACAAGAAAGCTCCTTGACTCTGGGGGAGGCCGAGCCACAGAGCTTCTCCGTGTAACATCAGATCTCTGACAGCTGACACTCTGAATTTAAACTTCTAGAAAATAAAATTCCATTTTGTTTCTTGCCCCCCACTTGTAGATCAATAGATAATTAAGACAGAAATCCTGATGGATTTGAACCCTCAACCTTTTGGCCAACAAGTACTATAGTCCAACAGAGCTCCCAGTCCCTCTCCATATTTCTTAAAATACCACCATCACTTCACACTGAATTTGGTTCTATCCTCATCATCTGTACTTGCAGCTAAAATATAAAGGTAATTTTTAAAAAAAATTTGCTCATTTAAAAAAAATTGTTTAAAATATACGTAGCAGAATATACACCAACTCAGTAGTTTTTAGAGTTGGGTGGTACTGATTACAGTCTTTGCATTGTGTAATCATTCTCCCCTTCCTTTTGTGTCTCATGCGTGCCTCTCGTGTTTCCTAAACTCACTGCCTCTAAGCTTCCTTATTCAGAGATCCTGAAGATGACACACAATAGAACAAGTGTCAGGTCTGCTGCTTAGAGGGTTGCTAGGAGTTCAAGTTAACTCAAGGGCATCTAACACCAACAAGCTTTCCAGCTAATCTATTGTTGATTTGATCCTTGAGCGAGAATTCTTTAAAAGAACACAGTGCTGAAGATCAACAGTCATTATAATAAGCTAAGCTGTTGTTAGGGAACTCTTCCAGGGGGCACTGCGAAGTGGCACCTGTTTTGTTTTTATTGTGGTTCAAATCCACCAGGTGCTCTGCAAGAAAAAGGAGAAGAAAATCCTCATATGTGTGATTTACAGCCTTTGAAAACCTGTTGGAGCTTTGGGTCTGAGTAGTTTTAAAAGATTTCTGGTGGCACAGTGGTGAAATTCTTGGCTCCTGCTTGAAACTCATCAGTTGCTTTGAGGTAGAAAGATTTAAGCCTTGGAAATCCCATTAGGCCATTTTGGTCTGTCTCATAGAGTCCTTATGAGTAAAAATGCATGTGACGTCAATGGCTTTGCTATTGTCTTTGTATGCCATCAAGCCAGAACTGACCCAGAGCTGACCCTGCAGAAGTTGTTCAGAGGCTTTAAGCTGCTTGGGAGGAGAGTGTCCATCTTTCTGTTGTGAAGCTATTTGTATATTCAAACCAAGTGTCTTAGAGTTGAGAACAACTTCCTACCAGTTGGCCACTAGAGCTTTCTCAATTGTTTTGGGGTTGCATTGGGGTGGGTTTTGTTGTTTGTTTTATTTTTGTTTGTTTTTTTTTTCCTGATTGTTGGTTTAAAAGGGATATTTTTAGTTTAAGGTTTAAAGAATATCTAATTCAGTCTTTAATGCCTGGAACCCTAAAAGCTTGTAAGCTGCAATCTAAGCTACAAGAATTGTTGTCTATTTGTTTGCAGAAATAAGAAAGAGAAAAAAAGTGAAAAGGTAGAACGTGAGGCTAATAGCCTTTCTGAACAACTGCCTCCTTTACCTTTAGATCACATGGACAGTGCCCAGCTAACATTATGCAATATCTTAATTAAAGATTCTGTAGAAGAGTTATGATCCAAAATGGTGAAGATAGGAAACGAAATTTCAGATTCCCATGGAGTCCAGATTTTCTGGGGTCTTTGAGGCCAGATGAGCGCCTGAAACAATGACCGTCAGATAATCATCAAACTTGTAACCTTAACACACTCTTTGATACCGTAACTCACTCTTAACTGACAAAGAAGGTATTTGTTACGAAGGTATTAAGTCACATGTTCTATTTCTTCCTGTTTTTGACTCTCTTTCTTCTGATTCATTAAACAAACAGAGACCAATTATTTGACGTTGGATGGCCACTTGCAAACTTTAAAGTGTCCACGCATTGCAGAGTGAATTAAAATGCAGTGTGTTTTGTGTCCACTGTTTCTAGGTAACAGAATATCATCTAAGATCCAGCACAATTTTTCAAGTGGAACCACCCCGAACATGTCTAGTTAGTTTTTCCCTCTTGAAGTTTCTGTGACTCTGTTAATCATATTACCTAAAAACAGTTAAAGGTTGTTTACTTCCCATGCAGTGTAGAGAGGCTTCACTAACTCCCTTCTCAAAGACCATGATGTACCTCAATGCATACACAATTTCTAGGCTCAGAGAAAAATGTTGTGTGTTTTTTTTTCTCTATGAAGCAAATTTTTTAAAAAAGTTGATTGTAACATTGTAACATCTTTTACTCCTAGAAATTACTTGCCTCAAAGGTTGTGCCCTTGAGAGTTGGGAGAAACATGTTCTCTCTAAGATAAGGAATAGGGAATATATTTCCCAACACCAATTCACCCTTTAATCCTCTCTAATCAAGGAAGCTTAACTTTTTGTTTTCAGACTTGGTGGGGGAAGTCGATGGTGTGCATCGAAAGAAGTGTCCAGCAAAGGTTAGGAAAACACAACAAGAGCGAATCGAACTGGAAAAGACATTTTCAGTCCTGAGGCTACATGGTCTTTATCTCCCCACAGAGGCAGACATTATTGTTGGACAGGGTCACCATATGATCTTATCCTGTACTCCAATCCCAATAATATTTTAATGACAAGAAATCTAAACATGGACCAAGACAAAACAAACTGTATAATGAAACAATGGAGAGTGAATATTGCATGAGAAAGCAAAAATGCCAGCGTGTTCCTCTCGGTCACTCAATGAGATAAGCTGGTAGACAAAGACTAAATATTTGTAACTGCTCATTCTCTCCAAGTTCATTCTCAAAGTAATATAATCTCATTCCAAGTCCCAATAGGATGCTTTAGCTAAACGAGAATCTAATTACTTTCAATTCAATAAAACTAAAATAACATGATACATAATTCTATTCTCCGGGATGAGAAGACTTCAAATTTACCCTTTCAGGTTTTTAATCTTTTTTTTCTTTAAGTATAGAATTTTCATTCTTAGTTGTTGCTAGGTATTGTTGAGACTATTTAAAATCAGCAACCCTATATGGCAGAGAAGAACTTCACCAGAGGGGTTTCTAAACTGTCCTTTCAGGGGATTTGATTTGAAAGCAATGCTTCCCCCCCCTTTCTTAATTTTAATGAGGAGAAATGTGGGGTCAAGATTGGTGGAAGACCTATCAACACTCTGTGATATGCAGATGACACAACCCTGCTTGCTGAAACTGAAGAGGACCTGAAGCGCTTGCTGCAGACGGTCAAGGACTGCAGCCTCCAATATGTACTGAGGCTCAATGTCAAGAAGACAAAGATTCTCACCTCACCACTGGGCCAATTGACAGCATCAGGATGGATGGTGAAGAGATTGAGATTGTTAACAGCTTCAGTTTGCTTGTCTCCACAGTCAACACTCTTGGCACCAGCAGCCAGGAAATTAAAAGATGTATTGCCATGGGAATGTCTGCTGTTAGGGACCTTTCCAAAGTACTGAAGAGCAATGGTGTTTCTCTGGAGACTAAGGTGCATCTGATACAGGCCATGGTTTTCCCAATCACTTGTTATGCATCAGAGAGTTGGACAATGACCAAGGAGGATAGACGAAGATTTGATGCCTTTGAGCTGTGGTGCTGGAGAAGAGTATTGAGGGTACCATGGACTGCTAAGAAAACAAACAGATTCATCCTGCAAATGGTTAAACCAGGCGGCTCCTTGGAGGCAAGGATTCTGAGACTCCACCTGACATACTCTGGACATGTTGTAAGGAGAGACCGGTCCTTGGAGAAGGACATCATGCTTGGGAGGGTGGGGGGATAGCGCAGGAGGGGAAGGCCCTCTATGAGGTGGATTGATTCAGCGACTGGGGTACTCAGGATGGGTGTATCGGAGACGGTGCGGTTGGCACAGGACAGAATTTAGGGCTGTTGTACATGGGGTCGCTATGAGTTGCAAGCGACTCGACGGCACATAACAACAACAACAATTTTCAGGGGAGGAGATTTCCAGGTCTTTCTCCAGCAGTGCTGCTGGTTGGGTTCCAGCGCCAACCTTGTGGTTTGCAACCCAATGCTTAGTTACTGTATCATTAGAGCTCTTTCTTACTGAGTTCTTTTTATAGGTTACACTTCTGTATAAAGCTTTTATGAATCGCTCCACTCCTCTTTCCAAAATTCTTCCCTCCACTGACACTTCAGAGAGCAATTCATTTGTGCTTTTCTTTCAGAACTGCACTACTTCTTCACTAACTTGTAATTGTGCACATTTGATCTATTCTACTACATTCTTCTTGTCATTGGACCAATAAGAAGCATCATGATAGATAAGATGGAAATAGTCAACAATTTCATCTTACTTGGATACCCAATCAGCACCATTGGTACCAGCAGTCAGGAGATCGGGAAATGCATTGCATTAGTCAAGTCTGCTATCAGAAACCTCTCAAAATTACTGAGAAGCAATTGTGTCCATTTGAGAACCAAGGTGTACCTGATTCCTGATTCAGGACATGGTCTTTTCAGTCATTCACTATGAGAGCTGGATGGCAGGTTTACCGCAGTCTGAGAGCTGGTCAACGAATAAGGATAACGGAAGAAGAATTGAGGTCTTTGAGTCATGGTGTTGGAGAAAAGCACTGAGTATCCCATGGAATGCCAGAAGAAAAAACGAATGTGTCCTGGAGAGGTGCCGCCAGAATGAGCCTTAGAAGGAAGGATGGCTAAGCTTTTGCTCACACATTTTGGGCATGTTGTTAGGAGGGGTTATTCCTTGTAGAAGGACATCATTCTTGGAAAGATGGAGGGTCAGGGAAAGAGAGGAAGACCCTGAGCAAGATGGATTGACACGGTGACTACATCAACGGGATGAACGTGTCTGACATGATGAGGGTGGCACAGGATAGGACAGGGTTCAGGTCTGTTCTTAATAGGTTGCTTTGAGTCATACTCTACCTGATGGCACCTAAAATATCAACAACAGCACACCCCATAGTGGCAGTGCACACCGGGTCCTCATGTAGGCACAGTCATCCTTCAGGGCTCACATTCTCTGAAGTCACAGGCTTTTCCTTTAAGAAAGAGCTCACCCGTTCACTTCCTGAGCTCCAGCTCTGCCACAGACCTCCTGTTAGAACTTGTGCTTTCATCACAAGCATTCAAAATGTTCCAAAAGCCAGTCCCCACAGAACGCTTTTCAGTTGATTTAAGGTGCCAAAAGGCAGAGGTGTGGTTTTCAGAGCAGTCCCTTAGCTCCCCTGCCTTGCAAAACTCTGCTGCCTTCCCGTTAAAGGGCTGGCTGTGCCAAACAAGCAGAGCCTTCTCCCCAACTCCCACAGCATCGGTGCAGGGAACATAATAGGCTCCTTTAAATGTTACGCTTATTGTCCTGCAGGGAGACAAGCCCACATGATATTAGTTTTCAACAAGTCTCCTGCTGTCCCGAGGAAGCTGAGACTGTCAACTAGCTGCATCTCCCAGATGCAAGCAGAACTGTGTCTGCAGGAGGATTTTCCAGGGTGGGCTGTGTGGTTCTGAACCCAGTGTGGGAACAGCATGTGCTCTCACCCCAGTGACAGCTTCCTCCTCCCTACAAGGTCCTCATCTCTTCAACCCTCTTCTGCTGAGCCTGGTATATTGGTTTGGCAATTCCATTCAAGGGGATAGATCTAAGCAGCACTGGTAAAGGGAGAATACTGCTTCTACCTGCTGCCAACAGAGGGAAGGAACAAACATATCCAAGTTTACAAAATTGAAACATTCAAAAATGAATGTAAAAAATTTACTGAATATGCAGAAATAAATGTATTAAGACCCTATAAAGCACTACATATGGAAACAGAAAATAACAAATTAAGTTCAAACACTGCATGGTTCAAAATTGGGAAAGGTGTGCACCAGGGATGTGTCCTATCTCCATACCTTTTCAACCTGTATGCAGAACAGATTATCTGGGAGGCTGGGCTCTATGAGGAGAAGTGTGGC
>NW_006399753.1:18799959-18816768 GCF_000299155.1 Elephantulus edwardii
GGCATCCACTTCCGAAATGGCTTGCCTCTGGAAACTCTATGTACGAACAGTGCTCAGGCTGTTCGTTCATAGGGTCACTATGAGTCGTCTACGACTTGAAGGCATCAAACAAACAACAACATTCCTTCTAGTATGTTCTCTTTAGTTCTGCTGTTTAACATATTTATGTGTTGTTGTTATTGTGTACCCTAATGCTGGAATCGATCCATAGATGACTCACCAGTGGTTTTTCAGCAGCAGTTAATCATGGAGAAGAGATGCCCATGCTTCTCCCACAGAGCAGCTGGTATATACCAACTGTATGCCTTTGGGAGTGCAGCATGACATCTTACCACTACGTAGAACTTAAAACAAATTACATAGTTCTTAAAAACCAACAGAAGCCATGTTTACTGTTAAATTTAGTAAAACAGAATACTTTTCAGTGATAACTTGGGCCAACGATGTTGAAATTCTGTTTTGTTTCTAGTTACCCTCAGAAGATAATCTGACATTACATATCAATATTTATAAACTGATGGTGTGACTTAGAATCCGATTTCCCTTTTGTTTGGTCATCCTCCAGTGCATTCAAGAGCCCATATCTTACCTACAAGAAATTCTAGAATTCTCTACTGAGTTATACTGTAGCTCTCTCTCATGGTTTTTTTACTGGTTTCTTACCTAGTAATCCACAAAGAAGTATAATGATAATAAAATCATACCAGTCGCAAGCTTATACTAAAATAGGGAAACAATTGTTAGATACTTTCAATGATAATACTAGCAAAAACTTAGTCTTCTTATTTGCTTTGCCGTCAACACTATATATTTTGTTGTAATATCACCACATTTTATTATAATGTGCCTTTATATATCATGTACCTTAATTATTTTACAGCTAAGTAAATTGAGACTTAGAGGAGTTTTTTAGTAACTTTACAAAATCTTACATTTAGTGTCCATGATACAATTTGAGTCTCTTTTATTTATTTTAAGTCAAAACCAAGTAACTTTATATCACATATTGTAAGAACATTTACATACAGTGGGTATTACACTGTATTACACTCTTCAGTTTCTATGAAGATAGGTCAGTTTTCACAAACATATATCTTTAAATTAAAACGTTCATTGTAACTTAGAATATCTGCATAAAACATTATGATAGGGAATAGAAATTTAATACTGACCATTTTTAAGAAAAATCAAAATAGAAAGAAGATTTTATATATATATATGGAAGGTTATGTAAATACAGAGACTCCTGGTAGCTTAGTGGTTTAAAAGACTGACTGTTAACCAAAAGGTCGGCAGTTTGATGCCACTAGTATTCAGAAGAAAGAGTGTTTGCTCCCATAAAAATTACAGCCCTAAATCCTTATGGAGCAGTTATACTCTGTTCTGGAGGATACCTATGAGTTAGAATTGATTCATTAAAAATAAGTTAGTGGACATGCAAAGATCACACTGGCGATTCATTTCTGTCAACATTCATCATTTGGGAGCTCTGGTAGCCTAGTGGCAAGAAGCTGTGCGGCAATGCCAACGGCACACTGTTCGAGGCCACCAGATGCTCTGCAGGAGAAGGATGGTCAATCTCCTCCTGCGTGATGTGATTAACTGCCTCTAAAAACCTGCCAGAGGGTCAGCGAAGAGTCAATTCCAACTTGACGGCACACAACAACTTAGTAGAAGTAATAGAATTTTGAGGTGGTGATTAAACTTTGCACTATACAACCTGAAAGAAAAAGCTATCACTAATTATAATTGCTATAAGGAGAGACAGTTAGGTTTGGTTTGATTTGGATTAATTTTTATTCAATTCTACTATAAAATACTGAGTTCTTGTTATGGTACAGTACACACATGGGAATTTCATTAGTTCTCAGAACTATGCTTTTGAAATTAGACTAAGAAGATCAGCTCTGTGGACAGGGATTTATTAGAAGATATGTGGAAATGATATAAATTATCAGACTAAAAACCTCTTAGGATGAAAGCAAAAGAAAACTAAAACTGTATTTCCAAGATGCCTCTGCCTGAGATTTGAAAAGACGAAGTGAGGTGTTGGCGTTCTTCCTGGAGCAGTTTTGTGGACAGACAATAGCAACAGATGGGACTGTTTAGAAATAATTTCGTCAACTAGACCAGTGTTCTAGTTTCTGGTTCGGCCTCAGCTCATGGTTGGGAAGGGCACTAGGAGTGGACAGTGGCAAGGGAAGAATGAACATCTTGACCTCTGAGTCATACCTATGAGGGTGTGCCCTTGGATTTAGGAGTCTAGTGACGTTCCTCCTGGCTTCCTCTCCTCCAATAATCAAATACTTTTATAAACTCATTCCCAGGATTCAATCCCATTCTGCTCCAAATATCTAGAGTCATTTCTGCACCTGCTTTGAACTCTTAATGACAATATTGTCAACAGGAACATCTTTTGCAAAAGTGAAGCAAAGAATATAAAGATAGAAGAATGCACTTGGATTTTAACAATTAAGAATTTCAAGTCCATTTATCTTAATTATTAAAATGCTAATGAAAATATAGCTAGGTAAAATGGTGAGTAGTCTTCCATATGGATTGAAGCTCAACATCAAGAAAACAAAGATTCTCACCACTGAGCCAATTAGCAGCACCATGATTGATGTAGAAGAGATTGGTGTTAACTATTACAGCTTGCTCAGCTCCACAATTGAAACTGTTGGCACCAGCAGTCAGGAAATGAAAAGATGAATTGCACTGGGGAAAATCTGCTGTCAGGGACCTCTCCAGAATACTGAAAAGCAACAATGTCAGTCTAGAGACTAAGGTGCACCTGATCTAGGCAATGGTCTTTGCAATTACTTGCTGTGTTATCAGAGAGCTGGATAATGACTAAGGATGACAGAAGAATAATTGATGCCTTTTAATTGTGTTGCTGGAGAAGAGTCTTGAGCATATCATGGACTACCAAGAAAGCAAATAGGTCTGTCTTGGAGAGGGTAAAACTAAGTTTCTTTTTTGGAGGCTAGGATTTTGAAGCTTCTTCCCACATACTTTGGGCAAATGGCTAAGAAAGACCAGTCCTTGGACAAGGATATCACGGTTGGGAGGGCAGAGGGACAATGCAGGAGAGGAAGACCCAGGATAAGATGAATTGACACAATAACTAGGGCAATCAAGATAGGTGTGTCAGATTCAGTGAGACTGGCACAGGACACAGCAAGCTTTAGAGTGGTTGTATGTAGGGTTGCTATGAGTTACAGATGTCTTGATGGTACATAACAACAACAACAACAAAAATGGTGAGACTGGATATAATTGTGATGGGAAGGATGATGATGATGATGGTGATAATAATAGTGAGTTCTTATTGTGTGGCAAGTAATTCTAATTGTGTTATCTACTTAAAGTCATCAAATCTTACAAGTATTCTTTGAAGAAAGTATGTTATATCTCAACCTTATGGATGGAAAATTCTGAATCATTGAGAGGTTTTGTACAGTGTCCACCACCACACAACCACAGAGCTGACATTGTAATTTGAAAGAAAACAATCTGGCTTCAGAGCTTGTACTTTACCTAGTAATTAAAAACAACAGTCTGTGAAATGTTTGTGAATATATTACAGTGAATTGTGAGACGGATGATTACAATTTTGAATGTAAATCTCTTTCTACTAGCCCAGAGCAACTGATTTTAAAGATTTAAGAAGTTGAAGTAAAGGTGTGTAGAAGTTAGGGCAGTCAAAAGAGATTATACTAATTTAATTTTTATCTCCATATGTATTTATAGTCTAATTTCCTTTGATGAATGAAACAGATAGTTGGAACAATAATTTTCCCAGGGTGTTTTAATAATGAATATTTCCAATTAGACTTTGAGGATGAGAGCTTTATGATAGTTAAAAAATAGACAAATGGAATGATTGACAGGGTACCCTGTCAGACGATGAACAGATATGTGGGGGGTACAGGCCTCAAGCACACCTCTAAGCCAGAGTTGACACCTAACAACAACAACAAATGGCAAAGTATAGACAGAGTAGGGAAACAAACACGGAAGCTTGCTAGTCTGTTTCCTACATATCTCCATTCAGTGTTTACACAGTTTTCATGTACACATATTGTCATTCATTCAATATACTGAACATTAACATTGAGCCTGGATCTGCTCTAAACTGGTAGGCTTCAGTTGGTATTCTAACTTTGAAATTTACATAAGGTTTGCCTTGGGAATTTGCCCACACTCTGACCTGGCTATGACGAGGTGGCTTCATATAAGATGAAGGTTATGTAATAGAATGTTTCAAGGATGTCCCCGTTAGGTTCAGCCAGAACAATCTCAGAGAACCCATGAATTTATCCTTTCCTTTCAATGGAAATACCTCTATCAGAAACTAAAGCTGAACTAAGAATATCTGGCAGATAGGACTGCTTTGAAATGCAGATTTCATAAGAGTTCCAGTAGCTGGTTCTAATTATTTTCAAAGGGTACATTTTTGGGGTTTAAGCAAAACATGCCACAGCAGAAAGGAGATGGGATTCTGATTAGCATTTGAAGGTCTGCTGGACACAGGGCACCAACTGGAGGTAACCAGCAAATCAAAGCAAAGCCGTGATCATTTCCAGTAATGATTAGCTTAAAAGACCAGCAATACTCCAGAGTATTACAAAGCAAATTTGTATTGCTTGTATGCAAGGCTTTCCCACAAATAGCATATGTTGTAGCTATCTTTCTCAATAACCCAAGTTTTCATATCATCTGGGCTCTTCAGTGGCCTAACCTGTAAGGAGTCACATCTCTAACCCAAAGCCCATATCTCTCTGGTAGTTTGAATCCATGAGCTGCTCTGGGGTTGAAAGATGGGCAATCAATCCCCCATATGATTAACTCTCAAAAACATAATGGGTCAGCTATGAGTGGATTCCAAAGAACTTGGAGCAATGAGCTTTGAGTTTTCTCATTGTCCATCCTTGATGATTCTATGCTTATGTTCATATGCTTCATGAGCAAGAGAAGAAAAACCTTGAGGAAAGCCTGGGTGCTATCCCTGGTGGAACACAGGTGAGCTCTCAGCTACCAATCACAGAAGGTTGAGCAATCCCCCAATTCCACACTCAGGCACTGAGTTTCCTGATTATCAACTTGTATTTTACCTTTGGTTATTGTGCTTGGAGTTTTTCTGCTAGGAGCATCAATGGCATCTCTAGGGTGGATGTCATCCTGTTTCAATAACCACCAGAACTTCCTCTCATACCAGAGCACACAGAATCCGTTTTATACATTTTACACAGATATGTGAGTAATAATGTTGCAAATTGCTTAAATGCAATAATTCTTACAGTATATGAATTCTAGGATGGTACAGGCTAGGTCAAGTTTCAGATCTGTTGTTCATAGGGTGCTATGAGTCTTACGCAACTCAATAACAACAACAGCAGCAATTATTTTAGATCATCTTCAATTCAATTATAACATTATTAGTGACTGAGAGTACACCTTTTGAAAATGTTTATCCTTTTCTTTTAATTACTCCTTCACTTTAAAAATTTTCATATAAGCTCACAAACATAATATAGCACAATCTTATAACCAATATCAGATAATTTGACAAAATCAGATGAAACTATGTGACCTAAGTGTCATTGTACTTGAGTATAAATGCCATCTTTAACTTAAGAAGGTTAAAATATAAATTACCACAGAGTTCTCATCTTGTAGATATGTCAGTATATTTAAGCAGGATTTAAAATTAAATAGTTTTGACCCAGCAATTCCACTACTGGGAATCTACCCTAAAGAAACCAGAACTGCCACTCAAGCAGATATATGCAAACCCATGTTTATTGGCAGCTTTGTTCACAATAGCAAAGAGATGGAAACAACCCAAGTGCCCATCAACAAACGAATGGCTAGAGAAGCTGTGGTATATTCGCACAATGGAATACTATGCTGCATTGAAAAACAAGGAACTCATGCAATATTATTCAAAATGGTTGACTCTGGAGAACATTATGCTGAGTGAAATATCCCAGTCACAAAAGGACAAATATTACATGATGCCACTGTTGTAGAATGGGACTGTCCTTGGGGTTGGGGAGACACTGAGTAAGATGGGTTCAATAATGTATACTGCACTGAAGCAGAGGAGGGAGAGAACCGTCTAAAAGAGAGATGTAACTGGGTATTTCTGTCATCACAGGAGACTAGAGCGAGGGCTGCATGGTGGAAGGGACCTGGGGGAGGGTTTGTAAAACAATGAAAGAATCTTTTCTTTTACTTTTCCATAATTTTTGGACTCATGTACTTATAACTTGTTAGTCAAATTTGTGTCTTCTAGGTTGCAACACCCCCATGATACATCTTGAAGGATATGTACATGTACAGCCAAGCACAATCAATAAGAGTGCATCTGAATTCCAAAATCAATCTCCATAATAGTCTATGTGTTTCCTACTGCCAAAGGGGCCCTTTAGAGTAGTGAGAGAAGATCTTCACCCTGAAACCCACAGCGTCCCTTTTCAGCAGGAAGTAGCTAAGAGAATACGCCGTCCCCTTTTCCTTATGACTCAGGGTGAAGTCTCTCTCAGGGAGGAGTGATAGGGAATGGCAAAGGATACACTGACAAAGAAGATTAATCAGAACTGGCTTTGACAAGCACTGTGGCATTTGGACAAGAACAAACTGGGAGGAGGGTAGAGAGAATAGTGCAACAATGAATGAGTGGAAGCCCAAAATCTCTGTAAATGTTTATGAAAATTAATAAAAAATAAATTAAAATATTAAATGAAAAAAAAATGAAGGAAATAGGGGGAAAAAACCAAGAGCTCTTTCTAGGGAGTGAGAGTCAGGATGAGGGAACAGGAGTTGAGAAATCACACCGGATGAGGCACAAGCATAAATTATCAAATACCAATAATAATTTTTAACCCACTGTCCATCTGACTGCAATTTTGTCCACTAGTCTCTGAGTTTACCTGAGAATCACCTAAACAGTCCTAACAAAAAGTGAGATCTGTTGTTATCAGGTTGATTCCTCTCACGGCAACCTTATATGCTACAGAGTTAGAATGGCACCACTGGGAAATTTTGGCTTTAATCTTCACAAAAGCAGACCACCAAGTCCTTTTTTTTTCCCTGGCTTTATCACTGGTTGGGATGAAATGGCCAACCATAATGTTAGGTGTTGTTAGTTGCAGTAAAGTTGATTCCCACTTACAGCAACCAAGGTAGAACACGTTGAAACCTTCCCTAACACTGTTCCATCCTCACTACCTCCCCTGAGCCTGACCCCGGTTATTGAAGTCATTGTGTAAAATTATCTCATTGAGTATCTTCCTCTCCTCCTTGTTATCTGTATAACAAAGGAGGTTAACAAGTCTCCTTTCAAACCTGATGCCACATTCTTCTTCATGTAGTCCAGCTTCACATGTTGTTGTTAGGTGCCATCTGTTGTTGCTGTGTGCTGTCGAGTTGGAAATGACTCATAGCTTACCCTCCGGTGGATTTTCAAAGGCAATAAATTGCATGGAAGGAGATTGCCCGTCCTTCTCTGTCCAGCCAGATGGTGGATTCATACAGCCTATTATGTCAACTCTATGAACAGCAGAACAAAACATTGCTTCATGCCATCCTCACAATCAGTCAAGCCCATTGTTGTCATCATGAACAATAGATCTGAAACTTGACCTAGCCTGTACCATCCATTCATCTCATTGAGGGTTGGGTTTTTGTTTGGTTTTTTTTAAAAAAAAGTATTTTATACTGGTTTATTTACAAAGTTCAAATACATTGGTTTTTCACCCTGGACCTTTCCCATTTCCTTCACCCCCACCTCACCCATCAAACTGTATGACCCTATGAGTAACTTCTCCTCCCTGCGCCCCCATCTGCTCTCCCCCTTCCCCCACTTGGATCCTCATACACGTTCTACAATAATGGTCTTATACAGTATTTGTCCTTATGGCACTGAGTTAGCTCACTTAGCATAATGCTTTCCAGACCCTCCCAAGATAGGGAGTGATTTACAAAGCCACTGCTCCTGTGTGTAGTATTCGGTTGTGTGTCATTGAGGATTTTTATCTCACCTTTCTCTCTGCTTTCTCCAGCATAGCATCCTTTTCCAAATATGATGGTTTTGTTATGATGCCTCTCCTGACAACATGCCGAAATTGTGTGAGTTAAACTTCACCCTTCTTGCTCCCAAGGCTCCAGCGTGGTTAAAGCTCCTCCAACACAGACCTGTTTATTCTTTTGATGACTATCATGCTTATACAATACTCCTTGCCAACCCACAGTTCAAAGGCAACAAATCATCTTTGAACTTTTTTATTCCTTGTCCAACATTTGGATGTGTGCAAAGCAATTGAAAATACCATGGCTTGAGTCAGGGTCACCTTAATCTTTAAACTTTGCATTCTTCTCTTTTGATTTTCTCACACCAGGTATTTGTATATTTTGTTGTAATACTGTCCTTAATATTCTTGAGTATTCTGCATATTCTTGGAATCTCCTCAGTTCTCTTAATTTCTTCCTTCACGTTGAAGATCATGTGTCAGAGTTTCTTCTGAAGTTCATTGTGATATTTGTGATCTTTCTTGACTGTTTTAGGAATTTTTGCTTTCTTCATGGACAATGTCTTTGATATCTGCCCTCTACTACTCTGGTCTCCAATCACTAGTGTTTAATACTTCAAATATATTCTTGATATAAGTTTGTTGTGGGTTTTTTTGTTATTGTTATTGTTGTTTTGGTTTTGTTTTGTTTTCACTGAGAGCTATAAGTTCAATTTATTGGTGCACAGGCTAAGACAGGGCAGTGCCAACCAAGGTCCTCATGAGTGCAGGGGCCACCACTTGTCCAAGGGGCCACGATTGGGGATGTATTTAACAACAAAACCATCTGGAATGAGGTGCTATTGAGCCACTATGTTTTCAAACTCATCAGCATTGAACTTCATAAAGCCCCATTTCTTGGAGATATAGAGCTTCTGGTGCCCAGGGAACTTGAATTTGGCTCTGGAGAGGGCCTTAATCACATGCTCCTTGTTCTGAAGCTTGGTATGGATGGACATCAATGGATGTATGGATGGTATCAGTGGCCAATGTGGACCCTGGCCACTGTACTCTGGGGTTTTACAAAGGCACCTTGCATATCTGTCTGGACCCTAAATGAGGACAAGACATGTGTGATGTCAGAAGCATGAATAAAAGTGCAGTCAACAGTTTGTCTCCAAGGTCCCCTTGGACAACCCATACATGCAACAGGCTGCAGACACTACCAAGGAGATGCTGTTCGCAGCCGTTGCACACTGGCCCCCACAGAAAAGGAGGACATTCGGCTTAGTTAGCTGCCAGTTGATGTAAGTTTTTAAATTCAAATGGGATAAACTCAAAGATGTGTTTTCAAACTACCACACCTTTGTTTCCAACCTTTGCATTCTATTAGTAAATATAACAGCTGAATAATTGAAATCAAACCTTTGATGTTACTTAGGCGTACAAGTATCTGTATATTCCACTTTCAAACACTTGTTGTTTGAAAACACTTTTCTAAATCTTGGCTTTCTACAAATCATTTAACTACTTCACTCTTGATCCCTTCTGACCACATCCCCACAGTCATTTGCTTTCATTTCATAACTTAAAGGCAAAAATCTTTCAAGGAGGTTACATATTTACCTAATCTTGACACTGTTTTCCTTCTCCATGAGTTAAGTTCTCTCTCTCTCTGATAATTATTAAAATGCTCTGAAATAATATGTGACATTTTCATTCTTAAAGATGATTCTTCCTGTGGGAAATCTAAAGAAAAATCATGTTTTTTCTTTTAAAAATTGATGAATTTCTGTTGAACTCTGTACCTTTCCGCTTTTTAAAAAAAAAACTGCCTTGCCCTTCACCCATTTTAATGTCTGCTACTAATGTATTCATTTAGAGATTTGTGCTCAGTAGAATTCTGTATGTGATCTATAAACACTATGTCATTTCCCCTAAATCCTAGGAATAAGGAAGACCAAAGAAGAATTTATTCCTTTCAATTACAGTGTTGAAAAAAGAGTATTGAATGGGTTGCCAAAAGAACAAACAAATCTGTCTTTGAGGAAATGCAATCAGAGTTCTCCTGATGTTGTGGCACAGACAGCAGTTGGGTTTTTGTCACAATTAGGCACATATTTCATATTCTTCTCTTCCTGACTCTACTCCTTTAAGAGCATTAGTGATGTAGTACGTAGGGAGTTACCCTGCTAACCAAAAGACTATGCTTCTCAGGAGGTTTGAATCCACCAACCAACAGCTCCCAGAGAGGAAGACAGGCATCTCATACCTTGTTATGTACAGCCCCGGACACTCAATGGGAATCATCTCTGGATCAGTTCCTACTCAGTGGCAATGAATGAGTCATATTTTGTTGATCTAATTGAACAGAGATGGCTTGTTATACCCTTAATTGCTCCCTGGCACTATGCAAAGAGTTAGGAAGTGGAAAAAAAAGACTAAATACATTATTAAACCTGTTAACCGGAATGCCTCATGAAACCGAGACCCTAAACCTCTGAAGCAATGATCCCGTAAGTTATTTAATTATACACAAGCAGCATCAGGAGCTGCTTATTCTTGTCTTCTACATAAATCTTTAACACAAAGTTTGCTAATTCCATTTTCTACAGGTGTCCAACTTCTTGACAGCAATTATCATAGTCATCTGTGCAACTCTATCCTTAATCAAGGATATTTTTATATCATCATTAACCTCCTTTTATTTAATTGTATGAAGTTATTAAAATTTGGTCTCCATCTTTTTATATAAGTGAAGTCATATAGCATTTGTCTTTTTGTGACTAGGTTATTTCATTGAGTATATTATCATTATCTAGTCTTTGTTTTTTGTTTGTTCTTTTTGGGGTTTAAAAATTATTTTATAGTGATATACACACAAAATTTGTTATCATTGTGTTTCACACTTTCCTTCATTCACATTGTGTTTCATACAATCATTCCCAGATCTTGTGTTTCCATTCATCTGGATACTTATATCAAGAGTTCTTTCCTCCTCCTGTTGTTGTTGTTGATTGCCATTGAGTCAAGCACAACTCATAGCCATTCTATGAACAAAAGACCTAATGCCTTTCCACAACTATCATCATTTCTCCAAGTTCATAGAGTTTCCAGAGGCATGTGATTTAGGAAGTGGATGCCACTTCTGCTTCCAAGCCTGTTTTACAACTGGGAGCTCATCCAAACATTATCCACATTGGGAAGCCATTCTGGTATTTGATATCCCAATGACCTAAGGTTCAGCATCACAACAAACCCAGGTTACTTCTACGCTAAGTAGTATTCCACTATATACATGTACCATGTTTTGCTCCTATGTAAATATTTGGCACTGTTGTTGAATAAAGGCTTATCTATTAAATTGAAAGACACTCCCATTGAGTCATATCTAACTCATAGTGATCCTCCATTGGGCTTGGGCATGAGATTGTATACCACGCGATTGGGCAAGGTTCTGATCTGTTGTTCATAGATCCCCTATGAGTTGTGTGCGGTTGACTCCACAGCACCTAACAGCAACACCACCACAATGGGAAGACACTGTCCATCTCTCTCCCTGCAAGCCATTGGTAGGGCTGACCTGCCAGAGATATGCAGCCTTTGAGTTAGCAGTGCAACTCACTATGAAATAAAGCAAGGAGAAAGGCAAGAATGGAGAAAAGAAGGAACCAAGGGGGAAAAAATTGAGGAAGGCAGGAAGAGAAGGAGGGGAAAAAGTAAGAAGGGAAAACATGAAAAAGGAGAGATGATGAATTGAAGGGGGGGGGAGAGAAAGAGAAGAAGGAGAAAGAAACTGAAGAATGAAAGTAAAACAAGCCAAAATAATAAGAACCACAAAACTCCTGCTATTCAGAATAAGAAAGAAGCAACATCTTCCTTCAAGAGTTGTAAAGAGATAAAATATGTTTAGTTAAATTCAAATCAGTATTTCTTATCCTCACTCTACTATCAGGTGACAATGTCAAATGTTTACATTTGTTTTAATTGTCACAACTTTGAGGATGATTCTAGTATCTAACAGTTAGTAGGTGAAAGACAATATGCACAGAGTAGCTTCCCCACTCAAAAACATCTGACCTAAATGATAATATTGCTGAAGTAGGGAAACCCCAATGTGTATTAATAATATTTCAGAGTGGGATAGAATCGGGCAAAACTTTATACCTACCTTTACATCGACTACAATTGAAGAAACTAAATTAAAAAGATGAATAATGAAATTATGCTTATTGGAAAATACTGCACTTAAAGTATATTTAATAAAAATAAAATACATTTTCTAGTTTAAATTATTTTACAAAGTTTTCTGGTAGTTAGTGCCATTTGATTTTCAGTTTTCTAATCATAATGGCCATGTGGTTAGCTGTTTTATTAGCCTTTATTTAATAGTAGTAGTTTGTTGTGTGGTGTGGTTTTTTAAAAGGAGTAATTCCCAGCTTGTTTTCTCTTTGAAACTGTATACTTCTGAGAGCTCGGCCCACCAACAGTGCACCTAACAGTTTCCTCCATTAAAAATGAACTTCAGGGTCATCAAGCAAAAGGTGGCAGGGAAAGAATTAAGAGGTTGACAGTTTTATTGTTTGCTATGGATTGTAACAGGAGGATGGAAAGCTTATCACAGGGCATTCCTTTGAGTTGGCTACTATGGGCAACAAGACTTAAAGCTAAAAACAGAGGGAAAGCAGGAAACTTAAGGAAAAAAAATAATTTAATACATAAAGTCACTCATGGCAAGTTGTAAAGACATATGTATAAAAAGTAGTATGAGAAATGTTACTAGTGAACAACTTTCAATGGATAAGGATATTACATGGGATATGATATTCTGAGTAACTCGAACCTTTAAAAATACTTGGGGTTTGATTTTATAAATTATTCATGGTTCCAAATAATAAGCTGACAATATGGTTATTTATAGTATTGGGGGGCACATAATTACTACTGATTCACCCAAAGAAATTATTCTCCCCACGCCCACATTATAAAAGGATTTAGGTTGAGAGTCTACCTCACTCTTCCTTAAGTTTGACTCTTACTTTGTTCAGTTTTACACATTTCTTGTCAAATAATGTCACTGGAAAAAATAATTTCATTGAATTCTATTCACTCCTGCCTTTAGCTTTTGCCAACCTTCCTGCATAGTTAGTGAACCTCTCATTTTTCTTTTCCTTCCATGAGTTCAACTACTGTCTATGTTGTTTCTTAAGTATTAATTTCTAGCAAAATTCTATATTTCTCACTTCTTAAAAGTCAGTAAATCCAAATACATATATAGCTTATTGTCATCAGAATGAGTCATATGCTATAGTCATGACTTGATAGCAACTGACTGATGGCCTCTCACACTGGTTTCCAAGGCTGGATATTGCATGGGAAGAGTGTGTCCATCTTTCTCCTGAGGAACCACCAGCCAGAAGAGAGATTATCTATGCATGAAATGACCAGAGCTCCACATAGGTAGTGTGTATAATAATAAAATATTTTCTATATCATATTGGAAGCAGGAGTGGCTTGCCTCTGGAAACCCTATGAACGTGGAGAAAGGATGAAAGTTATACAGGAGGTGTCCAGGACTTTTGTTCATAGGGTCACTATAAGTTGCCTGTGACTCAATGACACATTAACAACACCACCACCACCACCAGCATAGAAAGAGAGACCAGTTTGCCTAGCAGAAGGAAAGCCATGTCCCCAAGCCAAGAGTGGGTGACTCTACTCCGCGGCCCTCAGGCCTGCCTTTAATTGTATTTTGTGAAACATTCTTCTAGGTCATGTAACCCTCGTATGACCACTTGCTGTACAGAGGTAACTCGTGGTTGCTGTGAAGCCAAACACTGTGACACTGACGAGTCAAATGCGAGAATGGTTACCCATGGTGGACAGTGTTTGATGAAGTTTCCTGATTAAAACAAGCTTGGAAGCAGGAGTGGCATCCACTTCCATAATAGCTTGCCTCTGGAAACCCTATGAATCTGGAGAAAGGATGAAAGTTATAGAGGTGTGCAGGACTTTCATTCATAGGGTGACTATGAGTCGCCTGCGACTCGATGGCACTTAACAACACATATATCATAGATATATATCTCATATATATATTTCATATATATTTATCTCTCATACATGTATCTCTCATATGTATCTTTCTCATATATGTATAAATATACATGTGGTATATATAAATATCTTCAGCATATATAATAAAAATATACTTTTATATTCACTCACTCACCACAGTTGAGTTGAAATTGACTCTTAGCTGACCCTTCAGTAGATTTTCAGAGTCTATAAACTATGTGGAAGATTATCCATCTTCCTCCTGAGAAGCAACCGATGGTTTTGAATGATCCCAGAGGCTATGCCATTGGGTTACCTATGAACTAAACCACCAGAGCTCTATATATGTAACATGTATATTATGCTACATATTAAATATATATTGTAAATGTATGCTATTTAATGTATATAACAAATATATAATATATAGTTTACTATATATTTATAGTCAGTCACTTACTAATTGCTGTTGCATTTTAATTAACTCATATCTGACCCTCTAGTGGGTTTTCAGAAACTATAAATTGTTTTAGGAGATTGCCTAACTTTCTCTCACAGAGAAGGAAATATATATATATATATGTTGCCATTGTTGTTATGTGACTTCGAGTCACCTGTGACTCATAGAGAAAGCCTACACACACACACACACAATTTATGAACGTGATCTATCCTCCTTTATCTTGGTATGTCCAAACTTCAAAGGTCATAATCTACAAGTAATTCTTAACTAACCTTTGTTTATTAAAGCTTGAGTTTATGTTTTCCAAATTTGAAAAAAAAAAAAGAGAGAGAGAGAGAAGACAGTAGGATTCTCAGAAGTTAGAACCACTGTATACACACAGGCATATGTAGATTGAAGTTATTATGGTGATAGAAATAAATGAATAACAAGAGGAAAAATACTGCATGATCTTACTTATATAAAAAGCGGAAAGGGGCAAATATATAGAGACCAACGCTTATTAATTCTTATAGGGAGTGGCAGAGAAAAGGAGGGATTAATGGTAACTGGAAAAGAATCTCTTCCTTTCTTCTTGCATTTGTTTAAATGACACTTCTGACTGAAATCTATTCTACACCTTTCTTAAAATTGCATCCCAGCATCTGCCAAAAAAAAGTGTCTGGAAAATAGAAAACTGCAAAGATAATATTTATTTGTTAAATAGGTAATAAAATACATGTATTAATTGAAAGAGTTCCTTAAATGGAAGAGAATGTTGTTATTAATCACAAGTCCTATTTGATAATCCCCACCAAGCTGGTTCCTTTAGCCTTAATTATCCTATATTATCAAATGTTTAAAAAAAATAAAGTTAAGAACAAAATATGTATGGCAAGGAGTTCCTGATTATCAAAGGCATTTCTATCTAGAAAGCTCATAATTAAATAAAATTCCTGGAGGTCTTATTATAACTAATGTCAGTTTGCTAGTTAAGTAACTGTGGACAAAGGACAAAATAATATATTGCAATCATTACTAGATTCAGTTATCCAAATTGGGCTTTACAATAGTGCAATCATTAAAGAATCCTCTGAACCCAAGAGTGCTAGTTAGGTAATTTTCATTTTGAAACCATTGTCCATTGGATAGAAGAGACCAGAAATCAGCCAAACTACAAATGAGTAGCTGGGTAAGAGGAAGTACATATATCACTCTCTGTAAAATTCATACAATTGACCATCTCATGAGAATTAGGTTAACATTTGTACTATGTCCCTAAGGAATAGTTTTTTCCTAACTCCCATCTCCAAACACTTACCTATCACTTGGGTGATATATATGACTTGGAAGCTCAGTGGCCTAGTGGATAAGCACTTTTGCTGGCAATTCAAACTCTGGCAGTTTGAGTCCATCAGCTGCGCTGAGGGTGAAAGATGAACTATTTCTTCTTGTATGATTTATAGCCTCTGAAAAGCTGCTGGAGGGTCAGTTATGAGTAGCTTCTGACTCACCGGCAATGAGTGAGAGTGAGTGAGGGATGTGCCATATACTATTTTCTAGAATTTTTATTTAATGCAGTTGTACAATATATACCCCACCCCCAACTTTATTTACTCTCAGACAAATATGTAAGCGAAAATAGTTGTAGCATATGGGATCTACCCACTAATAACCAGTTGATTCTGACTTGTAGGAACCCTCTACTGTGCTTCCAAGGCTGTAAACCTTTACTGGAAAAGACTGCCCGTCTATTCCTTGGAGTGCCTGGTGGATTTGAACAGCTGACTTTGTGGATATTCTCCCCAACAAACTGATTTCCAACATTGTTTCATTTTACATGTCTACTGGGGACTGGATTTTAGTCCTTGATTTTTGCCAACATTTTGGAGATCTTTTTTCATTTTTGCATTCTAATAGACATTTAATGGTAATAATACAATGTAGTTTTGATTTGCTTTTTCTCAATGTGAATAATATTATTGAGCATCTTTTCATATACTTAATAACTATCTCCATATTGACTCTGGTGAAGAATGTGGTTATAATATGTACTCATATTTTAATTGGGCTGTTTGTTTTCTTACTGAGTTTTGTGAAATATTTTTATATTCTTAAATTCTTTAACAGATATTTGATCTGCACCTATTTTCTCCTATCCTTTTGTTAACTTTTACATTCTCTTAACTGACTCTTTTGTAGTTCAGCATTTTAATTTTTATGAAGTTTGAGTGTTGTTGTTGTTGTTATGTGCCATCGAGTCATTTGCGACTCATAGCGCCCCTATGTACAAGA
>NW_006399753.1:18817728-18824530 GCF_000299155.1 Elephantulus edwardii
GTTTGTTATGATCCGCGCAGTCAAATGCCTTTGCATAGTCAATGAAGCACAGATAGACATTCTTCTGGTATTCTTTGCTTTCTGCCAAGATCCATCTTACATTAGCTATAATATCCCTAGTACCTCGACCTCTTCTAAATCCAGCCTGCACATCTGGCAGTTCTCTGTTGACATATTGTTCCATACTGTTTGAGTATTGAATTAATTTTCCTTTTATGGATCGTGACTTTAGTCCATAAAAGTTGTATCTAAGAAATCTTTCCCCACTCCAAGGCCATAAAAAATTTCTCCTCAATGTTTTATGATTTTAATATTTTTCAGTTAGTACTATACCAGGTTTTTATTTAATTATGATATATATTATATATTATAGATCATGGATCATAGATCTTGTTTTTACATACAAAATTTTACTAATTTCAGCAAAATCAGGCCAAAAGACTACTCATATTCAATGCATTGCCATAGAGTTTAGTTGGAATCAATTGCTGAAATGTCTGTCTTTTTCCTAGAATCTTTTCTTTTTTATTATGTTATTCATTTCTTTTTATTGCCAATATTCTAGAAACTCCTGAGTTTGGGGTATAGTTCTCTTCTCTCTGGTCCGGTGCTCTGCAAATTATGGCATGTTTTTATTCTACTTACTTCCGTTTCTTCAATTCAGAGAGTCTGAGCATTCAGATGGGGTAATCTCTTTTCTGGCATGTGTCTTGGAAATTCTCTCAAGGCAATAGGTTGAGGTAACCTTTAGGCTTGGTTCATCCCAATTCAACCTATTTCCTATCCTAATGGATGGAGAAGAGATTGAAACTGTCAACAACTTCATCTTAGTTGGATCCACCATTAACATCCTTGGCATCAGCAGCCAAAAAATAAGGAGATGCATTGTACTGGAAAAATCTGCAATTAGGGACCTCTCCAAATCATGAAGAGTAATGATACCAGTTTGAGGACTAAGATGCATCTGATTCAGGATGTAGTTTTTCTGATCACTTGCTATGCATCTGAAAGCTGGACAATGAATAAGGATAACAGATAATTGTCGCCTTTGATCTCTGATGTTGGAGAAGAGCACTGAACATCTCATGAATGTCCAAATGAATAAACAGATATGTTTTGGAGAAGGTGCAGCCCGAGTACTCTTTGGAGGCAAGAATGATGAGGCTTTGCCTCACATACTTTGGGCATGTTACCAGGAGGAGTTATTCCTTAGAGAAAGATGTGATGCTTGGAAGGGTGAATGATTGGAGAAGGAGACAAGATCCTTGACCAGGTGGGTGTGTCAGGAAGTGTGAAGATAGAACAGGATAGGGTAGAGTTCAGATCTGTTGTTCAAAGAGTTGTACTAACTTGAAAGCAACTAACAACAACTATAATATGTGTCTCACTTTTCAATGTTGTGAAGACTGTTTGTTTCATATATTTGTTCAGAATTTTCCCTTATTTCTGGGGGAAGGTAATTCTCTTGTCTGATATTTCATCTTAGCAAGAAATTCTATTTACCAATCTTAGGTCTCAGTCTTATACCATCAAGTAAAACAACGACTAAAAATAACAATAAATATTTCAAAGAGACTCTGATAACAAAAATAGGTATTATTCATTAATACAAGAATGTATTCAAGAATACCACATTTGGCTAAAGAATCAGCAGACCAAAAGTAAAAACAAAAGGAATTTTATACACCTTGGTTTTTGTATAGCACATGACAGCTTAAGGCGTCGTCTTTCTGCCTTTTGGATTGTTGGAAGAGAACACAATATTTAGGCTGTGTAAAGTTGAAATTCATGGTTTGGGCTGTTTTTATGAAGTATGTTGGCAGATCATTTGCCTGCTGCTTCTTATGAAATAGATTGTGCAACTGCTTCTACGTCTTGGCTTTATTTATAATAGATAAAACCTGGATTCATTCAAATATTCACCCACATGTGAAAAGACAAACTGTAGTATTCACTCTCCACAAGAAAAATGAATTAACTATTGATACATATTGTGAAATGAATCAATCTCAAAATATTTATGCGGAGTGAACGAAACTAAATTTAAACAAAGCAGCAAACAAAGCCTACAAAATGTGACTGCATAAGGGGAGCTCTGGTGGCCTAGTGGCAAGGAGCTGCAACTACAATCCCCAGAGGCACATGGTTCAAATCCACCAGATGCTCTGATGGGGAAGGAGGGACAATCTCCTCCTGTACCAGTCAGATCTGATTTGACGGTACACTCACACAAAAATAATAAAAAATATTAATAAAAAAAATGTGACTGCATAAAATGTTAGGAAAGTCAAGCTAATGTAGAGTGACAGAAGTCATCAGAAGTCATCAGTGGTCATTTAAGAAGAAGGCTATATAATGGACAAGAAAGATGGCATTCTTTTTGGTGATGATATATTATTTTCTTGGATGTGGTGGTGGTCTCATGAGAATACCCATATATTAAGAGTCAGATTTATACTAATAGTACTTTGCTGCTGTTGCTGTGTACCATCAGTTGGAACCAACCCATAGCTGACTCCCTGGCAGGTTTTCAGAGGCAGTTAATTGCACAGGAGGAGATTGCCCATCCTTTTCCTGCAGAACATTCTAAAGGAGTCTAATCGCATGTCTTCAGGATTGCAGCACAGCTTCTTGGAACTATGTATGCAATATTTTTATGTAACTATACATTTATGATTCTGTTAAATAATAAAGACTGCAATTAGCATTGTCAATTGATTACCTTTCTAACGCCTGCTATTCACATGTCTCCACCCCCCTTGAACCATCTGGAAACATGGACTCTTTTCAACATATCTCTAGCATACTACTCTCCAATTTCCAGAGTTGGTATTTCTTCTTCCTTCTGCCCTTTCCAAGTTTGCTAGGACTCGATGTTCTTACATCGTCCTCTTTCAGTTAGAAACAGGGCTGGAAGACACACGTTGGCTGCTGAGGTGCCAGCTCTCTGACAGAAGATCCCTGAGACCTATTTACTCTGGGCTGTGACTGTTGTTACTCCTCTCAGAGGCATTTCCATTTCCATTTTAAAGGGAAACTTGAGAAGGCTTACTTAACATAAAGCAATGCATTACACATGGTAAAATGACAGGTAATATTACATCTTAGTAGAATTCGGGTTGATTTAGGGAAAGAGGTCTCCAGGGGTCATTTTCATTGATCAACAATAACATATTCTTTTCTAAAGCTGGCATTGAGTCCTAGTAATAACAATGACTTATATTTGTATAGGATGTTAGTGATTACAAAAGTGCTTTCACATCTATTATCTCATTCAAGCCTGGAAAGGCCTTTTGAGGTGAATTGGCTCCAGTGTATGGACTATACAGTTGACAGTTAAGGTAGTTTTTTAACCCACTTTTTTATTCAAAGGCAGAATTGGAATTTGAACTGGATTAATTCAACTCCCAGCTCAACAATCTATCCTTGAAACCTATCTATGTCTAGTTTAACAGACATTTTCCTCGACAGCAATATTCTCTTGTCTCTCCCTAATTCCATAAAACCCTTCCTCATGGAATAGGTCACTTTGCTGGGCTTATTAAACATTTCTTTTCAGGCTATAGAAAAGGAGCTAATGCCTTAGAAAATAATAAAGCCATTTGCAGAGAATAACATGTTGTTGAAACAATAGTCTACACCATTATGATTTATATGTCATTTGTTGTCCAGGTGAACAAAGAAGAGGTAAAGGAAACACAAAACATTATGCATATGATTCAGAGACTCAAATAGACTAAAATTCATGCTCTTCCATGATCCTTTGTGAGTTTAAGAATTTGCTTACACAATCATTCATCACTTTCTTTGCCATCATCTTTTAAGGGTTCAACTCCAGACATACTGTCTTTCTCATCATATAACACGGCTTCTGTGTTGGAGATTGAGGTCTATTTCATGGCTGTAGTGAAAACCTGCCTGTCTTCAGGAAGTTACCAATCTAACAAGGAAGAAAAGATAAAGTGTTAGAAACAAAAGTAAAAGTTGCTTTTCTGAATATCTTCTTGAAACTAAAACGATATTGTAGTTTAATTATGTCACAGAATTAGCAATCTCAAAAGTCAAAGATTACAATTGCAATTCTTTATCAGAAACTGGTTGATGGTAATTTGTCTTAGAAGTCATTGCTATAAAATGATAAGAGCCAGGATTTAAATCCCATTATTCCTCCAAGGACTAAGGTATACTTGACCCAAGCCATGGTATTTTCTATCACCTCATACGCATGTGGAAGCTGGACAATGAATAAGGAGGCCAAAGAGAAATCGCTGTCTTTGAATTTTGGTTTTGATAAAGGATATCATGGATAAAGGATATAATGTGGATTGCAAAAAAACAAACACGTCTGCCACAGAAGAAATGCAGTCAGAATTCTTAGAATTCAGGATGCTTCTCACAGACGTTGATTGGGCTTGTTATCAAGAGGGCAATGATGTTCTTGAAGGAGGGCATCGTGCTGTGAAAAGTAGAAAGTGTTTAGAAAGAAGAAGACCCTCAAGGAGGTGACTGTCACAGTCACTGTAACATCAGGCAGCCCAGCAATGATTGTGAAGATGGCTCAGGATGGGGTGATGCTTCATTCTGTTGTTCATAGATCTCCCAGGAGTTGGGGCTTCCCGAACAAAACCTAACAGCAACAGCACATCTTCCAAATAGTTATCTTTCCAAAATTTCAAAATGAAAGGTGCTTAACCCAGAATTCAATGAAGTCAGAACTCATTGCTGTCAAGCCAGCACTGACCCATAGCTGACCGTCCAGTGGGTTTTCAGAGGCAGCAAATCCCACAGGAGGTGATTGTCCCCTCTCTCCCATGGAGCAGTCGGTGGATTCAAACTATGTGGTTTTGGGTTGGCAGTGCAGCTTCTTAATGACTAGCCTGCCAGAGAAAAATGTAAATAAAAAGACTACTGGAAGTCAATTGTAACTCATGGTGACCCTCTATCTGGGTTCTGAGGCTGTAAATCTTCCTTTTAGCAGCCTGGCACATTACGCAGTCCACCACCAGTCCTCCAGATGAATTATGCAAATAGAGAGATTTCAAAAGGCCAAAACCATGTGAGAAAAAGACATGGAGTGGTACTGAATAATGGAATGATTTTCTGCTTTTCACTGGAGAAAGTAACGGCTAAGGCCTGGGTCTCTAGGAACCAGGGAAGAGTACACAGGAAAGGTAAACATTTCCCTTTACTAGAGCAGGGTAATACGGCCAGGAAAAATCTCCAATGCAGCATCCAGGTTGGAGGAGGGACAAGAACTGAAATGAGAGCAAAAAGCACAGGTCTGCAGGAACAGAAATGGTGACAGGAGCCTAGAGAGCAGCCAGATGGCAGGAGAGACTACAAAGAGGGGGTACCAGGTGAGACCCAGACAGTGTCCCGGACGCAGAGATTTCTAGAAAACCTTCTTTGCAGCTTTACTTTATTGGGGGAAAGTGTCTACTAAGAACACCACATCGGTTCAAATGCAGAGACAGTTCACGCAGCAGAGGCATGAGCCTTTATTCAACTAAATGAAAAAAAAATTACTAAAACGCATGCTGCATAATGGTGGTAATCCATGCCTTGACATTATAATCTTTTATTAATAAGAAGAGCAATTTTCCAAAACATTTCTTTCCTGCAACCTATAATAATAATTGCTTTCACATATTCAGCAAAGCGAGGGATTTGGTGAGGTAATCAGCAGCCTTGGGAATGAAGAGCAATTGGCTTGAGCTAGGCTTACTTGGCCCCAACTTTTGTTTCTTAAGCTTCAAGACTGACGTGAAGATGGTTTGATGGTAGCTCCCAAAGGGTGTTTCTGAGTTGCTTCCTGGAAGTACTGTTGGCTACTCTAGTCCCTCAATTTGGGGGGCAATTTTACACATGCATTATTTTATTAAATCATTCAATTGTTCAGCAAATGTTTGTTAAATGACAACCACGTTCTTGTGATATGTTCTGAGGGGGAGAAGGTGACGCTAGTACAGTGTACTGGAATTTAAACCTATAAACCCCAAATAGGAATAGAATATTCTTCCTGCAGGCAACTAGTCTAAAACAACTATGTTTAAAAGTATATGACTATTGAATGTTCTGTGGTTTTACCTGTGCTCAAGGGAAAGGATTAGATCATGAGTCATGTATTAATGACAAGATAAAAATCCTCCTATAAAATGTATCCCTAGAAGGTAAAGTATCCAAAATACTTCCTAGGGAGTAGAACAGTATTTTCCATTCTTTCAACAATAAAAGTTATAGTTGGATTTTTCAGAGACTCAAACTAGGAAAAAAGCAACTTCTAAAAAAATGTTCTAGCCATTCAATTTTATGAAAACATGTTGAGAAAATAATGGTGTCAAGAATACTAAGAGATAAAAATATGGATAAAGTGATATCATGAAGATTAATGAAAGGCAATATTCTATAGGTCTGGAAACTAGTTTATTCAATCAATATCCACCTGTTGGTTTCCAGCCAGGTTCAAGTTTTCCTGGAAGAAATTCGAGTCATGGTTTTACAGAACATAGGCCACACATTTCTCATGCAGAAATTTATGGAGGTCTTGTTGTTGTGTGACATCGAGTTGCCTGTGACTCGCAGTGACCTTATGTACATTAGCTCTGAAACCTGCCCTATCCTGACTTGATCTTATTGTCTCCAACAGGCTTAATCCCATTTCTTCAGTCACTGAATCAGTCACTAAATCAATCCATCTAATCCTGGGTCTTCCTCTCCTGTCCTGTCCCTCTACCTTTCCAAGCATGATGTCCCTCTCCAAAGACTGGTCTCTCCTAGCCACCTACCCAAAGTACATGAGACA
>NW_006399753.1:18829364-18833345 GCF_000299155.1 Elephantulus edwardii
AACAACAACAACAATGCTAGCTATGATATAAACTAGTGGTAATTCAAATAAAATATATAATTTACTTTGAAAAGTATAATACAATTAGTGTACATAGTAAACAAATGTGCAAGGCAGTTGTTCATTTACAAAAATCATATAATGTGTGCATTGTTATTGTTGTCATGTTGATTTGGAACTGACTCATAGCTGTCACTCCAGTGGGTTTTCAGAGGCAGTAAATCTCACGGAAGGAGATGGTCCATCCTTCTACTATGAACAACTAGATTTGTACCATGTGCCTCTGGGACTGCAGTGGAGCTTTTTACCACTAGGCCATGTGTGGATTAGATGCATAAAATGAGTGTGGCAAAAAGATAGCAACATCAAACAAGCAAGGAAAAGCAATTTGAGGTATACCAGAAAACCTCAAGAAAGTATTCAGAAGAGTGTATAAAAGCAGAATGTTAAGGAAAGCCAAGGTATGTGGATAAAAAGAGAACATAATCAAGGAAGGCCATCATCATTGTAGATCTATATTATCTGGTTAAAATTTAACTGGAAAATTCTGCAGCGATTGGTTAATGAAAGGGCATAATGTTCTGAGAGCAGTTAGGAAAACACACTCATTGCTCAGTAGTCCACACCAGGTAGAAAGACAATGAAGGCAAGGATGCTGTGAAAGTATTGGAGAGTTGAAAATCCAAACAGGACAATCAGACAACCCAGAGATTAACAGTAGCAATGAGCTGGCGAGACTCCTTGCTCTTCAGAGCCAAAGGAGCTTGAGGTTGGAAAGGCCAAAGACCAGCCCATCTTTCAGAACATCAGTTATGCCTTTGCTTGTGGAACTGCAGCTCAAGGCAAAAAGACAAAGAAGGAAAAGGCCCTAGATTTCTCTTTCCTTCCTCCACATGCGTCCAGTTTATTGCTATTATTTCTAGTCATTGTCTACAACTAGTCAGGAGTGTTTGTTGAGACTCAGGATATAAGATGTAGAACAGAGAGGTTAATGGAGAATGGACCTCAAGGACACTGAGGCAACTAAATAACAACAGTCTAAAGAAAGTCATGGAAACACAAAATGATCAGCAGTTCAAATATGCAGACCCTGTGGACTTTCTGAGGGAGTGGATCGAAGAGAAAAGGAGTAAGAATACATAGATAAACAGTTAGTTACAGGAATAAGGTGGGGAACCAGAGTACAAAATCTAAAGGATAGGACCAGTTAATAGATAAAGCACAGGGTAATCTAGTTGAACAGAAATCAAGATGACAGTTATCAAGTGACAGTCAACAAGGAACCTTGGATGTTGTTTAAAGGGCAAGGGTACAACTATATCTGACTTTTACCAATTTCACAAAGAGAACTATCCTGGTACACAACATCAATAACACAAAACCAATTCCCATGAGGTCAAACATGTCCCCTACACTCCTGGAACTCTTTCTACTCAGCTCAACATCAATTTTACAGCTTTGCTGGGTCCAAAAATCCAATGTAATAACTCATAAACTAAAAAGAACCACTTTGGGATAGTCAAAAGACTATAATCTAGATTAATAACAGAATACAGTCAAGACAGCTTTTGAAATGTGCATGCAAGCCCCTCATTCTTGTGGCTTTTGGCCATTGTTCCCAAGTTCTCAGTCCTGCCAGTATTGGCTCTCCTCTCCCAAGGTTTCATCCTCACACCAGGTCTCCAGTTTGAACATAAGAATTGCTGCCATCAGTGTAGCTAGCGCAGGAAGGTTGTCTTACATGGTTTTACTGTCTCTTCAATGGCACCAGAAAATCTGTCTTTGTAGCTAGAACAGTTCAATTTATTAGTGATACTAGCCAATCCCATTGTAGATTGTTGTGAGTGGCCAATCCCCTTGAAGAATGGTAGATAGCCAATTCCTGTGTGGATAGGCTAACATGCCTTATTGGCATATTTTCACCCCTCTACGTAGCAAAGTCAAATAATAACTAGACAAGTCATATTGAAAGGTAAACTCCATAGATGTGAAACACAAGGGCCCAACTAAATATGTCTAATATAGAATTAATTTATAGATTTAGAAATGAAACTTTTAAAAGATCATTCAAACAAAATCACTTTAAAAATTTGGTTTAGTAGTCTTTAACCCTCAGTCCATCAGAAAATACCTGTTATATTCTCTCCAAAAACATCTTTTTCTTTCCTGTCTTTAACTATCTTTCTGCCAATATCTTTGCTAGCCAGGCCTGGCAACCTCTTAAAATCCTAATGTAGTACTCTTTGCTTAAATAAATTTCTCACCCCCCTACCACCAAACAAACAAAAAAAGTAGTTTAGAGAGAAAAGCACATATTAGCCTGACTAGTTTAAATCAAACACAATACATGAAAGCAGTAAGCAATTTCTAAATCTAGTTCATTATTGGAGAGCAGCTATAATACTACCAGATCTGGTCTTGAATGGTTCCAGGTCAAGCAGCATTGGGGCAGACATATGACACTTCTTATACAAAGTATGCAAAGTACTGAGAGTACACTGAAGTTAGGTTCTTATGAACTATGGCATAATTTTATTATTTGCATCTATGTTTTTATATTTTTAATCTAATAGTAATGTTCATTATATTTAGTATACAGTTCAGCCTAAAATAAAATAAAATAAGCATAGATTTTAGAACCCAGTAGCTAGTGTGATACCCAGTATATAGCAATAATTAAGAGATGTAAATTAATCACTTTGACTTGGAAATATCCACCAAAGTTTTATCAATGCCTAACCATATAAATACACTAGTGTATTTTATAAGTTACACCTGTTATAAAACTGCGACTGTTATTGAATTTATGGATAAACTAAATGATATAAAAATAAAATTACTTAAAACAGTTTCTTGCCATCATATTTTACTCCAAACAATTGCTTTGCTGTTTTACTGAAATTAAACATAAATAATAACTTGATACATTTGATTTTAATATAGTATTTAAAACAGAGAATACAGGTAAGACCGGCAGCATTCTTTTATTGTTTTTATTATTGTTATGTGCTGTCGAGTCACCTGCAACTCATTACGACCCTAGATACAACAGCCTGAAACCCTGCTCAATCCCTTCTCAATCTTATTGTCGCCAACACACCTATTCCCATTACCTCAGTGCCTGAATCAATCCATCTCATTGAGGGTCTTCCCCTCCTGCGCTGTCCCTCTACCCTCCCAAGGATGATGTCCCTCTCCAAGGACTGATCCCACCTAGCAACATGCACAAAGTATGTCAGGTGAAACTTTAGAATCCTTGCCTCCAAGGAGCAGCCTGGCTTCATTCTCTCCAGGACAAACTTGTTTGTTCTCCTAGCAGTCCATGGTACACACACACACACACACACACACACACACACACACACACACACTGTGTAATATGTTGGGGTGTTAACCAAAAGATCAGTATTTCAAATCTACCAGCTCCTCCATGGTAGTCACCTCTCATAAAGATATAAAATCTCAGAAACCTAATGAGTCTCTAGGAATCAGAATGGACTCAATTACAGTGAGTGTTTTTTAATCTTTTTATCTGGATACTGCATGGTTCAAAATGAGGAAGGACATACGCCAGGGATGTGTCCTATCTCCACACCTTTTCAACCTGTATACAGTACACATTATCTGGGAGGCTGGGCTCTATGAGGAGAAATGTGGGGTCAAGATTGGTGAAAGATCTATCAACAATCTGCAATATACAGATGACACAACCCTACTTGCTGAAAGTGAGGAGGACCTGAAGCGCTTGCTGCAAAGGACTGCAGCCTTTAATATGGATCGAGGCTCAATGTCAAGAAGACAAAGATTCTCACCACTGGGCCAATTGGAAGCATCAGGATGGATGGTGAAGAGAATGAGATTGTTCACGGCTTTAGTTTGCTTGGTTCCCAGTCAACACTCTTGGCACCAGTAGCCAGGAAATTAAAAGACGTATTGCCATGGGAAAGTCTGCTGTTAGGGACCTCTCCAAAGTACTGAAGA
>NW_006399753.1:18833445-18835681 GCF_000299155.1 Elephantulus edwardii
TCTCATGTAATATATATATATATAATATTTTTTCTTGTCTCCAGGGAGCATCCCAGTTCATCCTCTCCAGGAAAGAACTGTTCATTCTCCTGGCAGTCACAGTATGTTCAACTATCCTCTCCAGCACCACAACTCAAAGGCTTCAATCCTTCTTCTATCATCCACAGGTATTGTTCAGCTTTCAGATACATAGCAAGTAATGATGAAGACCATGGCTTGGATTAGGTGTACCTTAGTCTCCAGACTGACTTTGTTGCTCTTCAGTACTCTAGAGAGCAGACTTTCCAATGCAATTCATCTTTTGATTCCCTGACTGCAAGTGCCAAGAACATTGATTGTGAAACCAAATAAGCTGAAGTTATCAACAGTCTCAATCTCTTCGCCATCTATCATGAAGCTGCTAACTGGCGTGGTGGTGAGAATCTTTTGTTTTCTTGATGCTGAACTTCAATCCATATTGCAGACTACAGGCTTTGACCTTGTGCATCAAATGCCTCATGTCCTCTTCATTTTCAGGAAGTAAGCGTGTGTCATCTGCATAGCACAGATGTCAATGAGTCTTCCTCCAATCCTCTGGTGATTTAAGTTGTGCTGCTAATAAAAAGGCTGAATGTCATCAGGTTTTGAATTGACCACCTGATGCAAGGAAGGAAGACGAACAGTCTCCTCTCATTAAAATTTTCAGGCTCAGAAACTGGATAAAGGGTTGCTGTGAGTTAGAATTGACTCCTCAAATGTAGTGAGTGAGTGAAAGAGTATATAACGTTATTGATTATATTATATATTATTATAAACATAATAACAATATAGAAATAACATTAAGAATTGAACTTCACAGTGCAAATTCACCATCTACTCTGGGAGAATAAACAAATATGTCTTGGTGAAAGAGCAGCCAGGGTGTTTCCTGGAAGCAAGAATGTCAAAGCTTCATCTCATGCACTTTGAGAGTATGGTTAGGAGGTTCAGCTAGACGTTGGAAAAGGACGGCATACCTGGAAAGGTGGAGAGTCAGGGAAAGAGAGGAAGACCCTCTCCAAGAAGAATCAACACAATAACTGTAGCAAAGGGCTTGAATAGATCAGGAAGAGTGAGAATGACACAGGATAGGACAGGGTTCACATTTGTTGTTCATAAGTTCACTATCAGTTACATAAGACGCAATGGCACCTCACAATACCTATTCTAAAAGAACAATAGTCAGTATCTACTCATACATACTTACAGTCTTGGAAACTTGATGAAGGGTCTCTATGAGTCAGAATCAAGTTGATGACAATAATTTTTTGCTTTGTTTTTAAATAACATAATACACGAAGGAGAGATGAATATGCTGAAGTAAAAAGAAATTATTTCTTATTCTTATGACGCATTTCTGTGGGTTTGGTTTTTTTATGTTCAGACTAACTTAACCAACAATTAGTTAAATTAGGCTGTCAGCTAAATGCATTGTGGAAGGGCTGTCAGACACTTAAATGTGCTAAAGACAAAATATATTCACAAAATATTAATTTTAGGAAAAAACTAAGGACATAAAATTTCACAAGAAGATAAGATGCAATGCATGTATTTATTTTATGCTTATATATCTATGTCTGAACGAGTTAAAAAGATGCAAGCTCTGGTGGCCTAGTGGCAAGAAACCATGCTACAATCTCAAAGGTGTGTAGTTCAAATCAACCAGCAGCTCTGCAGAAGAAAGATGGGCAATCTCGTCCTGTGTGATTAATTGCTTTTGAAAACCCACTGGAGGGTCAGCTATGGGTTGGTTCTGACTTGACGATACGCAACAGCAACAGCAACAACAACAGAAAAAGATTAATGACACTAAAGAAAGTAGCATAGAAAAGATTTCTTTTGTTATTGTTCGTGTGTGTCTGTGTGTGAGGAATCAAGCTTATTGTATGGAAGCATCTCTTTGTCTTATAAAAGCCAAAGAGGCTACTACAATTCATTCTTTCAGCTGTGCTCCAAAAGTTACTCCTTAATTTCTGAGTATTCACTGACAACTATAACTAATGATTTTTCAGAGCAGGCTATGGATGTGAGTAAAGTTTTTTCCATGTTAAACAGATATTATCCAAAGTAAAATTGACATATACTGTGGAAAATCATGTATATGAAATCTAAATTTTAGCCTTCTAAACCAAAAATTGTGGTAGCTATGCTAGCTTGAAGTACAACATCGTGAGTGACAGGATTATATCCATACGCTTACAAGGAAGCCCAGTGAATA
>NW_006399753.1:18843108-18850396 GCF_000299155.1 Elephantulus edwardii
TTCATTGAAATGAAAAATAAACAACCTAAATTTAAAATAATAATAATAATAATAATAATAATAATAAAAAATAAAATAAAAAATAAAAAAAGAGATTAATATTGTGTTATATATGTCAATGCTACAGGATTACAGGGAAAATCTTATTTAAAAGGAATAAAAGTACTCAGCTATATTGATACAACTTTATTTGATAAACACATCAGACCACATGAATGCCTCTTCTATAGAAATTTGCTTCTAGAATGGCACCAGTTGTACATTCCATGTGGAAGCAGAGGCTAACTACTGCCAGAAACATTACACATATTTCCTGATATTCCAGTTGGCACTATTCAATTCAGATAATGATACATAGGAGAGCCTTCTTCAATAAATGGATTTTAAGGAGCACAAATGTTTCTTTCCCTTCCCCAACCCCAAGATTCTTAGCTGTTTCTTTTATAGGATTAAGTACTACTTGGTGCTAAGGGATAGCTCGTCTGTACAGAATGCCTGAAGCCAGAATAGAGAAGAATGAAACTAATGGTTGGCTTCCTGGTATCAAGCTTTAGAAGCAAGAGCAGAAACTGTTGCCAACTCGTTCATCTGGCTACTTTTGAGAGACTACAAAGAAAATAAAAACTATGGAGCAATTGAATTTTTCATCTTTTTAAAGAAATCTGGGAGAAAAGAGCAATGAATCAATAAATGAATTTTGAAGGGTGTACTTTTAGATGGCAAAATTTCTGGTATTAACTTTTCATTTTTGGTACTTTGATAGGCCCTAAAACACAGTGGACTTTTACAAAGACCTATAGGATTTTCAAGCTTTATGTCTATGGATTATAATTGATCCATAGGTTAATATGTTGTCTCATATATAAAAAAAACAACACCACACCATTTAGTAGATGTTTTTGGAGTTATATTTTAAATTTCATAACTTCTACCTCTTATTTTAGTAGATAAAGAGAAGAAAATGGAGACTTTGAAAAAAAGTAAACCAAAGTCACTATCGTACTCATGTATTAAGCTCAAAAGAAAAAATAGATCAATTGCAGTATTTGCAAGCTCTCTTATTTTCTTTCATTTGAGAAGGAACAGCAGACTTGACTAGTTGTTTAAAACCAAAAAGCAAATCCGCTCTGTAGATTCCAACCAATGGCATCTATCTTCATGGCTTTCAAGATTATAAATCCTTTCTAGAGGAGACTGTCTATCACTTGTAGAGAAGTTGGTGGGTCTCAAATGCTAATATTTTGAATAAGAGGTGTACATGCCAACTGAAATCTCTGGCAATATTTGAAAAATTTTAAAAATATGTAGTTAATTTTAGGGTGCTAGGGTGGCCTAGTGGCAAGAGGATGTACTGCAATTCCAGAGGTACATGGTTCAAATCCACCAGATGCTCTGCTGGAGAAGGAGGGGCAATCTCCTCCTGTACCAGTCAGATCTGATTTGACAGTATACACACAAAATAATAATTTAAAAAAATTAAAAATATGTAATTAATTTTAGTCAGTAGATGCTCTTTTTAAATTTTGGCTATTTCCTTCCCTTTTAGTATTTATATTTGTTTATCTACAATCCTCACAAAGAGCAGAAAATAGGATATGGGGGCACAGGGCTGTGAGTGTCTCTCTGAAAGGGTCAGAGGGAGAGAGAATAGCATAGCCCCTCGCTCGCTTGGAACAGAAAGCAGATGAAGAGCCCCTGTAGCCCAGCCTCATGGTGCGTTTAAAGCCACACCAGCAGTAAGTAAGTGCCTTGGTAATTTGTTGTTGACTCACAGACTTTACTCACAGTGTGGTACTGAGAGAGGGGTTTATTAGGGAAGTAAGTTGGAGAGCGGAGGATGCAAAGAAAATCACCCAACGCAAGGCTAGGTTCTAGCCCAACAGTCCTAAGGCACAATTCCACAATTAGTCCAGGCACTAGTTCCAGTTCAGTAGTCAGATTTTTCCTTCCATCACCTGACAAAAACATCAAAATCTTTAACTGTGGCCTTTATCTCAGGGTTCCTCTGGTTACACATTGCTACGGTTTCTCTACAGCAATGCCACAGTCTCTCCACTACAATCACCAGAGTCTCTCACCAAGATCACATTCTGTTCTCACTCATACCTTGTTCCAGTCTTCCTCAAGGGCTGCTACCCAGTATGGGAAGCGTTCTTTCTCTCTCTCTCTCTCTCGTCCTAGTTCTACTGCTGTTGATTTATTTACAGTTAAGGTAGCTGGAGACTAGAGGGGCTAATGTATTGACTAAAAAACTAACTTTTAGACTAACACTGCACAATCATTTATATACGTTGTGTTTCATGCATGCACATTGTGTTTTATACAATAATTAATACACATTGTATTTTATATCATTAATTATTTATGCCTATAAATAGGCCCTGTCCCTTCAAGTTCTCATTGAATCTTTCCTATTCCTTCACAACTCTCCATCCACCCACCAACCTCTGCTATCCTAATGATTTTTCCCTTTCTCATTTTCCTACCCTTTCTCTCTTTCCCCAAAAGATGCTGTTGAAAGATAAGTTTGGCCTAAAGGAGTTCAAAGAATTCTCATTTTGAGGAAGTTCTGGCTTGAAAAGTGAAAGTGAATATGACTATCTCACTTACCTCCCTGAGATTTTCTAAGTCAAAACCAAGTCCATATGTGAAAGCACTTTGAGAGGTAAATTAGGAAGTGGAGAGAATTAAGCCTTATCTAAGCCCGGTAAATTTTATGAAATACAAACCCCCAATAAGAATAACCTTCAGGTAATCTTCTTAGTGAACTTGAGGATACAAAATTATCAACCAAATTGGTCAGAATGGAAGTTTGGGAGTTAGATTTCATATCCTTCCCAAATGATCTTGACTAGCCTAGCTATTTATATGCTAAAAAATCTTGAATGCCTTTAACTAGAATCTAGTTTGTCTTGTGTAGTTTGGACTTGTTAATCAGAAGGGACCTGTTCCTGGACAAGATCATTTTGCTTCATGAAACAGAGGGTCAATAACTCAGAAGACCCTCAATGAGGTGGAATGTCACAGTGGATGCAAAAGGGGTCAATTCTTACCTGATGTCACACAATGCCAACAATACCAATCATGCCACTAAAACCCTTTTCCAAGTAAGTAATTCTTATGAGCATAAAATAGCCACAAAAATGTACTCCAAATTCTGAATGATCATGAAGATGGCACAGTCCAAATAAGGTTTTATTCTATTATACATATGATCACCAAAAACAAGAATAAGTTAAACAAAGGAAACAACAACAATAAAACACACAAAGACCTTTTGGACACCTTTACTCATCTATCTAGGGAGCCCTGGTGGCCTAGTGGCAAGATGCTGTGCTGCAGTCCCGAAGGAACACAGTTCGAGGCCACCAGCTGCTCCACAGGAGAAGGACGGGCAGTCTCCTCGCATGCGATTAACGGCCTCTGAAAACCCGCTGGAGGGTCAGGTACTGGCCGGTTCTGGTTCCTACTTGATGGTACACAACAATACAACATTCATCTGGCTAGGAGCTCTGGTGACATAATAGTTAAACGCTTGATTGTTAATCAAAAGATCCGTGGGTTGATTCCATCAGCCACTTCACAAGAGCAAGATGTGCAGTCTGCCAAGACTATAGTTTAAAAGCAATTATAAATCATAAAGACAGCAGTATAAAAATCAGCAAATGATATTCTGTTATATTATATTGTTATATTACTTATACTGTTTTTATATTATCATATTAATTATGTAATATTACACTCATTCATTGTACTCGTTCATTGCTGTTGATTCAGAACTGACACATAGCTAATCCTCCGGCAGGTTTCCAAAGGCTGTAAATCACGTGGGAGGAGATTGCCTATCTCTCTTCCTCAGAACAGCTGGTGGATTTAAACTACCTTCCTCTGAGTTGGCAGTGCAATCCCCTAGCCTGTAGGTCACCAAAGCTCCCACATCTAACTGTAGGACCCTAAAATAAGTTGGACTCATTTGAATTTTCTTCATACTTTACATACATTGATCTTCAGACATTCTGTCAAAATGTGTTCTTTTAATTCACAAAAATCTGGTTCTACTCAAGGCTCTTTCACTAACTATATGTTTTTATCTGGAATACTGTACTCCCAGATTTCCCCCACACTTCTTATCACTCTGCTTTATCTTTGGCTCAGAGGAACCTCTTCTTATCATATTAGTTAACTAATGCTCCCCCACTCCTTCTGGGGACAACAAATCACTTTTGGATATGAAGCCTACATCGGCAACAGTCACTTATACTACTTGTATTGCCCTAAATTTTTCTCCAGTTCTTATAAGACTGTTTGTTGTTGTTGTTGTCGTGTATCTTTGGGTTGGAAATGACCCATAGCTGAACCTCCAGTGGGTTTTCGGAGGCAGTAGATTTCACAAGAGAAGATTATCCATCTTTCTGCTGCAGGGCAGTTGGTGAATTTGTACTGCTGCCTTTGGGATTGCAGTACAGTTTCTTACCACTGTTGTTGTTCTGTTCCATCGAGTCACTTGTGACTCACAGGCACTCTGTGTACAACAGCTCTAAACCCTGTTCTATCCTGAGCCAACCTTATTGTCTCTGACACACCTACTGAGTCAATCCATCTCATCAAGGGTCTTCTGCTCCTTGTGCTATCCCTCCACTCCCCCAAACATAATATCCCTCTCTAAGGACTGGTCCCTCCTTGCAACATGCTCAATGTATGTCAGACAGATCCTTAGAATCCTTGCTTCCAAGGAGCAGCCTGGTTTCACCCTCTCTAGGATGAACCTGTTTTCTTAGCAGTCCATGGTATATTCAATATTCTTCTCCAGCACCACAGCTCAAAGGCATCAATTTGCCTTCTATCATCCCTAGTCATTGTCCAGCTTTCTGATGCATAGCACATTATTACAAGGACCATGGCCTGGATGGGCTCGCCAAGTTGCGCCAAGAAATCTGGAGGACAACCACCTGGCCAATTGACTGAAAGAGATCTATATTTGTTCCCATTCCAAAGAAAGGTGACCCAACAGAGTGCAGAAACTATTGAACCATATCATTAATATCATATCCAATCATATACAAAAATGACAGAGAACTGCCAGATGTGTAGGCCGGACTTAGAAGAGCTCGTAGTACTAGGGATATTATAGCTACTGTTAGATGGATTTTGGCTGAAAGCAGAGAGTACCAAAGGAATGTCTATCTGTGTTTCTTAGACTATGCAAGGGCATTAGACTGTGGATCACAACACACTTTGGCTGACTTTGAGAAGAATGGGAATCCCAGAACACTTAATTGTGCTTATGCAAAACCTATACTTGGACCAGAAAGCAGTCATCAGAACAGAGCAAGGAAACCCTGTATGGTTCAAAATCAGGAAGGGTATATGCCAGTGATGTGTCCTATCTCCATACCTTCTCTTCTTACCGCTAGGCCACCATTTACTTGCTTATTTATTATAAGGCTTGCCTAGAAAATTATTTACTTATAGTATACTTATTTATTTGGAAGCAGGAGTGGCATCCACTTCCGTAAAAAGCTTGCTTTGGGAAACCCTACAAACATAGAGAAAGGATGAAGGTCACACAACTGTTGAGGACGTTCGTTCATAGGGTCATTATGAGTCACCTACGACTTGACGGCACTTACCAACAGCAATATAACAACATACTTATTTATTATTGTCTTGTCTAGAAAAATAATTTGTGAATGAGGAAACTATGTCTCTTTGGTTATCATCTGTTTCCATCCAAAAGAGTAACAATTCTTGCCACTGGGTAGGACTTAAAATAATTTCTGTCTGAAATGTTATCATTTAATTTTCAGACTATTACAAAGAAAGACATACTTTGACCTTGCTACTGTATGATCTGATAACCTAAGAAGATTGAGTATATTGTCTTTTTGTCTGTCCTTAATGTTTGTAGTACTCTTTATGGGAAGTTTACTGTATAGGGTCTTTTCTAAACGCTCTGTTACCTTCTTGTCTTTCAATCTTCGCAACACCATAGGAGATTTGTGTGCTAGGCCCCAGCTTCCCTTCTAGCCAGAAGTAAACTATCAAGTACAATTGTAAACTAATGAAATGGGTAGAAGCTTCTGGGAAAAGATTCACTTTGTAGAGGACACTGGAGCTACTCTTTCTTTTATCCATTTTTAGATTCCTGGATGTTGTGTCTACACATACAGCAGCCAGTCATCTTGCACTATCAGTAAAAGGTCAATGCTAGCTACTGGCTAGCTCTACAGCTCCTTGATATTTGGGGACAATAATAATAAGCAAATCTTTATTCATTTACATCCCTGATAATGTGTTTACTTGAAAACAAAAGCTTTCTACCATGATATATATTTTTTTTTCATGATGTATCTTAACATTAAGAAAACACAAATTCTCACCACTGGACTAATAAGCAACATCATGATAAATGGTGAAAAGGTTTAAGTTGTCAGTGTTTCATTGTACTTGGATCCACAAGCAACAGCCATGTAGTGCAATCAAGAAGTCAAGGCTTGTGTTGCATTAGGGAACTCTGCTGTCAAAGAGCTCTGCAAAATGCTGAAGAGCAATAATGTCAGTTTAAAGACTAAAATGCACCAGTCCCAAGCCATACTATTCTCAATTGTTTTATATGCATCTAAAAGTTGAACAATAAATAAGTATGAAAAAAAAGGAAGAAGAATCAGTGCTTTTGAATTGTGGTTCTGTAGAAGGGTACTGAATATCCTATGGACTGCCAAAAGAACAAACAAGCTTGTCCTGGAGGGAGTGTAATCAAAGTGCTCCAGAAAGGTGAGGAGGGTGAAAATTTGTCTCACATACTTTAGCTTATTATCAGGAGGGATCAGTCCTTGGAAAAAAGACTTCATGCCGGTAAAGATGCAAGATCAGGGGTGGGAACCACCAGGAAGACCTTCAATAAGATGAATTGATAGAGTGAGTACAAAAATGAGCTTAAATGTATCAAAGATGATGCAGGATACGTTAAGGTTAAGGTACTTGATCTATTGTTCATAGGCTTCCTACGAATCGTTGTCAACTCAATGGCCCCTAACAACAATAAGTAAGGCATGATTTGATGTGCTTTCAATAGAAACTTCTTTTTTAAAGGATTTATGGTGGCCACAATGTTTAACTCTCGATTTTTTTTATTTAGAAAGAGAATTTGTTCAACTTTAACTCTATATTATCTACATTATTTATATTAATTGTTGTTGTTGTTATGTGCCGTCGAGTCGTTTGCGACTCATAGCGACCCTATGTACAACAGCCCTAAACCCTGCTCTATCCTGTGCCAATCGCTTTG
>NW_006399753.1:18850551-18875925 GCF_000299155.1 Elephantulus edwardii
ATATAATCTATAAGTCTATATTATGACATGCAAAATAACTTGGAAATGATTGCATAGATTCTGTATACAGATAATTCTTCAGTTTGGTAGTAGTGCACCATTAAGATTGCTTTGCCTAATTAACCAGTTGGTTTTAATCTGAGTTGAAACCTCTAGAAAAACTAGATAGGAAAAGGTACAATCAAATAACTATTTTAGAACGGAACATACAAGTGTGTACGTCCTCCAATCCAAGGAGATGGGAGCAGAGCAAGATTTTGGAGTATGAAGAACCCAGTGTAGAGGAGCCTTGAATAGAAAGAGTGAAGGGGAGAGTTGAAACCGCTGACACTTTGTACCTCAGAATTAACCAACATTTTATTTAACTGTTCTTTGGATTTCTAAATACATCTCAAGTTGTTGTTGTTGTTGTTCTGTGCCTTTGAGTTGCTTGCAACTTGTAGCAATAGATACAATAGCTCTGAGCCTTACTCTATCCTGAGCCAACCTTACTATCTCCAACACACGTATCCCCATTATTCCAATCACTGAGTCAGTACATCTCATCAAAGGTCTTCCCCTCCAGTGCTGTCCTTCCACCCTCCCAAGTATAATGCCCTTCTTCAAGGACTCCTTGCAACATGCCCAATGTATGTCAGGTGGAGCCTCAGAATCCTTGCCTCCAAGGAAAAGTCTGGCTTCACCCTCTCCAGAACAAAACTGTTTGTTTTCTTAGCAGTCCATGGTATATTCAATATTCTTCTCCAGCACTACAGCTCAAAGACATCAATTCTCCTTCAACCATCCCTTCTCATTGTCCAACTTTCTGATGCATAGCACATAATTGCAAAGACCATGGCCTGGGTCAGGAACACTTTAGTCTCCAGACTGACGTTGTTGCTCTTCAGTGCATTGGCAATGTCCCTGACAGCAGACTTTCCCAATGCAATTGATCTTTTGACCTCCTAGCTGCTGGTACCAAGAGTGTTGATTGTGGAGCCAAACTAACTAAAGCTGTTAACAATCTCAATCTCTTCACCATTTATCCTGATGCTGCTAATTGGTCCAGTGGTGATAATCTTTGTTTTCTTGATGTTGAGCTTCAATTCATATTGAAGGCTGTAGTTCTTGTCCTTTTGCAGCAAGTGCTTCAGGTCCTTCTGTTTCAGCAAGCAGGGTTGTGTCATCTGCATAACACAGATTGTTGATGAGTCTTCCTTGAATCCTGACTCCTCATAGAGCCCAGCCTTCCAGATGATCTATTCAGCATATAGTTTGAAAAGTTATGGAGATAAAACGCATTCCTGTTGTACACCTTTCCTGATTTTGAACCATGCAGTGTTTCCTTGCTCTGTTCTGATGACTGCCTCTTGGATATCCCACTAAGTGCTTATAGTAGTTAACTTTGTTATATCTTCCTTTCTTTCCTAGCCAGAGAAAATAAACATTTGGTAACTGTTCTATGTAAGTTAATTACACTTAGTAGTGCTGTGTATTGTTGTTTGATGCCGTCGAGTGGTAGACGACTGTGTATTAAGCTACCCTAAAACTTAGTGGCTTGAAACAATATTTATGATTTCCCCTAAGGCTATGAGTCAGCTGGGTGGTTCTAGTTATTTAAGCCTGGTCTCAACTGGGTTTGATCATGCATTTATATCAATTGAGGAAGTGATTAGATGATTAGAAACTAAGTCTTCTAAAATAATCTCAGCTGAGAAGTTAAGACTGGTTCCACATGATCTCTTTTTATCCAGGGGGCTGGTCTAGGGCTGTTCTAATGAAACTAAGGGGATTCAATACATGAAGTAGGAACACACAGCAATTTTTATTTCTAATATGTTTTTCCTGAAGAGGGTGAAACTAAGTCTCTCCTTAGAGGCTAGGACATACTTTGGGCACATGCCCAGGAGAGACTGGTTCTTGGAGAAGGACATCATGGTTAAAAGGGTGGACGCAGTAGATAAAGACCCCAGATTAGATGGATTGATACAGTAACTTGGGCATTGGGGGTTGGTGTGTCTGAATTAGTGAGATTGGCTCAGGACAAGACATAACAACATTTCCGAGAAATTGTTATTATTTCCTGGCCAAGGTGTCTCAAGGCTAATCCCAGAGTCAACGTAGGAAAAATCCAAAAGCTCAAAACTAGCAGAAGACATAGGTGAAGAGAGATTAAAAAAAATAAAATAAAACAAAATATTTATTTAGCTTAATAATTTATATTTATAATAATTGTGAAAAAGATTGGTAAATTTACATGACAACATCTAAACTGCCCTTTCTTCCTAGTAACAGAAGCTTTGTTTTCATCTGAAGGTGTGGTTACTGAGGAATCTTTTGATGATGCAAGTGTTTCTTGTGCTTTGCTGCTAGCTAGAAGATCAGGCATAGGAGTTTACCAAAACAAACTCAGGAAGGAGACCTAGTGGTCTGCTTCTGAAAAATCAATCACTAAAAATCCTGAAGAGCCCAGTTCTTCCCTCATACACCCAAGATCACTAAGCATGTGAAATGACTTGATGGTATTGCCTTTGTTTAATAGTCGTTGATACCAAGTCCTTTGTAGATAAATGTACTTGTGATAAAATATCAGCCAAAGAGATGTCAGTGGAAATTCTAGACAGATTTCTCTCAAGAGTTCCACTGAAATGTTCTTGCTCTTTATCATCCATCCAGTCCTCCTTCCCACAGGCTGCAGTAACAGTTCAGAGACTGTAGCACAGTCAGTTATTTGGGCAATGAAGAGGAACGATCATTTTACAGTCGAAAAACACCAACTCATACCATCAGCGATACCAGATTGCCATCGTATCATTTACGTTGCCTGCTTTTTGACCATTTTCTTTTAAAAAAATTAGTTTGCATACAATCATTCATATGTATTATGTTTCATTCACGTACATTTTACTTCATACAATCATTCATATACATTGTGTTTTATAGAATTAATTACTATTGACTGGCGGCTTTTAATACTCCTTTTCTTCAAGTCCCCATTGCATTTTCCTATTCCTTGATCCCCCATCAATCCACTAACTTCTGCTATCCTAGTGATTTTCACCTCTCTCTCTTTCCCCACCCCTTATTTCCCTCCCCCTTTTGAATATTTATACATAGCTGGCTCAGTTATTCTCCTACTGTCACAACAGTGGTCTTACGTAGTGTTTATCCTTTTGTGGCTAAGTTATTTTATTCAATATGATACTCTCTAGACTCTCCCATATTGTATGGCATTTTATAAATATTTCATTATTCTTTAGTGTTGCACAGTATTCTATTGTGTGAATATATCCATTCCTTTGTTGGTGGGCATTTGGGTTGTTTCCATTTTCTTGCTATTGTGAATACCAGGCTATGGACATAAGTGCACATACTGAAAGGCCACCTGGGAGCTGGGTAACATTCCACACTTACCACACTTTCTGGAGACATTCCAATCAGCCTGGTGTAAGACAGCTATGGCCAATCAGAAAAGAGCACAACCACCAGCCACATCTTGCTTAACCATCAGCAATGACATAATACACCTACAGGAACTGAGTAACTCCATATTTGGGAACTAATAGAAGGTACCCAGACAGTGTCCTCCATGGAAAACTGACCACCAAGCTGACCACCCTAGCCTCCAACCCCTACCTATAAAATTTGGCCTGTAATTTCCTCTTGCCCAACTTTGCTGCCTCACCTTGCCTTCTCTGGCCTCAGACAGCAAATCCGCTGTGAGAGTTACTAATAAACTCCTTTGTTTCACTTCACCCAGTTCTCTGTGCCCTTTTTACCTCACACATACCTCTGTTCGTGTCTCAGCTCTGATTTCCTTGGGCTGGATAATGACTAGGGATGACAGAAGGAGAATTGATGCCTTTGAGTTGTGGTGCTGGAGAAGAGTATTGAACATACCATGGACCTCAAAGATAATAAACAGGTTCATCCTAGAGAGAGTGAAATCCAACAACCCCTTGGAGGCAAGGATTCTGAAGCTTTTTCTGACCTACTTTGGACATGTTGCAAGGCCCTTGATGAGATGGAGTGATTCAGTGACTGGAGTAATGGGAGTAAGTGTGTCAGAGACAATAGTTTGGTACAGGATAGAGCAGGGTTTAGGGCTGTTGTACTTAGGGTCACTATGGGTCCCAGGCGATGAGGCAGCATATAACAACAACAATATTCCAAACAGTGGAAATAGCTGGGTTATATATGCCTAGTTTTTAAAAACCATCTAATATCTTGTCATAGTTATCTGATAATAAATATCATTCACTGCCTCATTACCAGTGAGTCGGAACCAAGTCATAGCTGACCCTCCAGAGGGTGTAAATGCCTCACATGGGAGTAAATTGCCCATCTTTTTCTAGAGAAGCAGCTGATGAATTCAAATCACTCACTTTTGAATTGAAAACATTAACCTCCTACTCACTAGGCAACCAATATCTGAATGCTAAATATGTGTTGACTAAAATATGGAGAGCTCTAGTGTCTTGTGAATGTCAATACAAAGTCCATTTAAAAATAAAGGGAGTAGTTCAAGACAAACAAGCAAAAACTGGTTATGAAAATATTAAAGCAGTTTTCCTTTGTGAGAATTTCCATAGCCATGACTGCCAACGTTGCCATTGTTGTTGCCATGTACCAATGAACAGACTCCTAGCTGCCCCTGCACTGGATTTTCAGGGACAGTAAATCGCATGGAAGGAGATTGCCTGTTTTCTCTCATGGAGCAGCTGGTGGGTTCAAATCACACTGTTGAATGTCCATGCACATACATGATCTCATTTTATGCCAGTAGACTTTGGAATCCATCAGAGTTTTCAGAAAAATATGCTTTAGTTATTAAGTTGTTCAGTTATATTAGGATGACCACAATGAGTATTTCTTTGATAATTTCCAGTATATTATTCTATTTTACCAAATACTACCTGCTCTCTAAGGAAACATTGTCATCCGAACTATGAGAATGAATATATATATAGATATATATAATGAATATATGCTAATTTGAGTAGAAGTGGACATACAAAATATCCCCATATAAAAGACTTATTTGTAATAAATGACTATATACTGGAGTCTGTGACATAAGAAAACTTAGCACCTACAGAAAATGAACCATGTGATTTTTGCCTATTTTTCCTAACAAGAAGAAACACCAAACTGTAAGAGAGGAGAAAGATCAATGCAAAGAAAATAAGCGCATAAGGATAAAGTAAAGTGTCTTTGGCTTGTTATTTCCTGCTTCCCTTTTGGAGTATTTCTTTTTTTCATAGAATTTATTTTAGCTTGGCATCAGCCTGTGAAAAAGGTGAGCTCTCAAACGAGAGCATTTTCTCAGGCTTTCTCCAGCTGTAAAAATAATGAACTTGCCTGAGAAACGGACTGAGGGGATCCTGAGCATGGCTCAGATAGTCAAATCAGTGCCCAGAGTCTTTCCCCTGGTGCATTTCTCAATTTTTTGTATGACTTTTTATTTCAAAATTTCCAACTTCTTTCAAAGTCACCTCAATACAGTCATTAAGAGTATTTCCATTTTTAATGCAATTCAAGAGTAATTTAGCCAGCATCTAATAGTCCCAGAGCCCCTTTTAAGATGCTGTGGAGACTATTTGCAACAGGGATAGAAAAATAAATTCCAAATTCTACTTGATTACCTTGGAGAATTTATAAATTTAGCCACCAAACAATAATATATTTTCAAACCACAGCACACACAGATACACACACACGCAATCAATACTGTAGACATTAAATACCCTGAAATATTTGCCTTTTAAGGGAATGAAAGTAAAGAAAGGCATGAATAAATGAATGACTAAAATACAAGAAATTGCTATATTGTGAGATGTTGTTGTTGTTTGGTACCTTGAGTCAGAATCAATTAATAGCTGACCTTCTAGTGGGTTTTCAGAGGCAGTAAATTACACAAGAGGAAACTTCCCATCCTTCTCCAGTAGAGTAGCTGGTGAATTCAAACCACGTACCTTTGGGATTGCAGTGAAGTTTCTTACAACTAGACTACCAGAGTTCCCTATTATATATAGTACGAGATAGCCAAGGAAAAATCCAAGAGATTGGGCATAAGAATCTTTCAAACTACACATATCTGTTTGACATGAAATGGATTCTTGGTCATAGGTGACTTCATAATGAGATCATTTAATAGCTGAAGTAAAAGATGCACTGATGTAAGGAGCTGTTGGAAGGTGTTTGAATCCACCAGCCATCCAGGGAGAAAGATGTGGCAGGCTGCTATCATAAAGATTTCAGCTTCAAAAACTTTATGTGGAAGTTCTATTCTGCATTGCAGAATTGATTGATAAGCTGGCCCTTGTCTGACTCAAAATGAACATATTCACCACACACAGCTAAGTAAAAGAATGGAAGTTTACCTAGACGTATAAGTATTGAAAATTTAAGGATAAAGGTGGAAGGAAATAAAGCAAAATTAAAGTTTTCCGAGAAAAAAATAAAGCCAAGATAAAAGAGTAAATGTGGTGGCGTGGTGCATTAGTGTGATGGTCTTCTAATCTTAAGGCTAGCGATTTGAATCTAACACTTGCTCTGCGGGAGAAAAAAGAGGCTTATGTTGCTGTGAAGATTTGCATCCTTGGAAACCCAGTGGAGGACTGTCAACGTCAAAATGGACTCGGCAGTAGGACTTGATGGCAGTAGTTTTTAAGTTTATGGTTAGTTTTCAATTGCAAACCATATGATGTCAGTATAATACTGACAACAACTAACTGTGAATAAAGCCTCAATACCAGAGCTTTCAAAGGAAAGAAAAATTCTTACAAGTAGATCAGTAACAACATAGTGATTAATTAACAGAGACAAAAAGGATGCTGTCAAGGGTTTTCTTTTACTTGGATCCACAATCAAATCTCAGGAAAATAGCAGTCAAGAAATAAACCAATTTCTTTGATTAAGCATATCTGTGACCAAGGAATCTTTTCAGGGCTAAAAGCAAGAAGTCACTTTGAAGACTAAGATGCTCCTGACTCAAGTCATAGTTTTTTGGTTTTGTTTTTTTTTTCACCTCATAGGAATGGGAAAGTTGGGAAATGAATTAGGAAGACTGAAGAAACAGAATGATTTGTTCCGTTGAATTACAGTGTCGGCGAAGGATATTAAATATTCCATGGAAGAACATTATGCTGAGTGAAATATCCCAGTCACAAAAGGACAAATATTACATGATGCCACTGTTGTAGAATGGGACTGTCCTTGGGGTTGGGGAGAGACTGAGTAAGATGGGTTCAATAATGTATACTGCACTGAAACAGAGGAGGGAGAAAACTGTTGAAAAGAGATATATAACTAGGTATTTCTGTCATCACAGGAGACTAGAGCGAGGGCTACATGGTGGAGGGGACCTGGGGGAGGGTTTGTAAAACAATGAAAGAATCTTTTCTTTTACTTTTCCATAATTTCTGGACTCATGTACTTATAACTTGTTAGTCAAATTTGTGTCTTCTAGGTTGCAACACCCCCATGATACATCTTCAAGGATATGAACATGTACGGCCAAGCACAATCAATAAGAGTGCATCTAAATTCCAAAATCAATCTCCATAATAGTCTATGTGTTTCCTACTGCCAAAGGGGCCCTTTAGAGTAGTGAGAGAAGATCTTCACCCTGAAGCCCACAGCGTCCCTTTTCAGCAGGAAGTAGCTAAGAGAATATGCCATCCCCTTTTCCTTATGACTCAGGGTGAAGTCTCTCTCAGGGAGGAGTGATAGGGAATGGCAAAGGACACACTGACAAAGAAGATTAATCAGAACTGGCTTTGACAAGCACTGTGGCATTTGGACAAGAACAAACTGGGAGGAGGGTAGAGAGAATAGTGCAACAATGAATGAATGGAAACCCAAAATCTCTGTAAATGTTTATGAAAATTAATAAAATATAATTATAGAAAAAATATATATAAAAAAAATAAATATTCCATGGACTGCCATACAAATGTGACGTACAGGAAGAGAAGTACAGGAAGGAGCCTCCTTGAAAATGAAACAGATGAGACCTTCTCTCATATTCTTTGAGCCTGTTATCAGGAGGAGTAAATCCCCGGAGAGCAAAATCATACCTTGTGAAGGGTGCATCCAGTCCAAGCCATGGTTGTTTCAGTTGATTTATGCACTTGTGAAAGTTGGACAAGAGAAATCATTGATGCCTTTGAATTGTAGTGTTGGCAAAGAGATTGAATGGACTACCAAAAGAACACACACCTTGGGTTTGGGAGAACTGTAGCCAGGGTTCCTTCGAGGTAAGGATGGTGAAAGTTTGCCTCATGTACTTTGGGCATGTACTCAGGTGCTGCTTGTTCTTGGAAAAAGACATGATAGTGGGAAAGACAGAGGATCAATTAAAGAGAGGAAATCCTTCACTGAGCTGGGTGGGTAACAGTGAATGACAGTAACAATGGGCAGAGATTGTGAGGACAGAGCAAGACAGTGTGACCAGCTAATGGCTGTTCCCATCTGCTGTTCTTTGGGCCACTATGAGTCCCAGTCATTTAAAAAACACCTAACAATAAAGCGAGATCCTGAAGAAGAGGAGTTGATAGAATGGTTACAAGTACGGATTCAAGTACAACAGGCATTTAAAGGTAGTGCAGCCTCGGGCGGTGTTTCAGTCTGCAGTACACGTGATCTCTGTGAATTAGATCTGACTCTGATGGCGTCTAAAATACCATGGCAAATGCGGAAAAGGAAACAGATTACTCTTGTTAATACAGAAGCTTATCAAAATCTCTTGCTGCCACTCGGAACTATGACCTTTATCTGATAACGGAAACTGTGAAAGGTCTTATCAAGTCTCTTCAAGCATTAACTAAGGGGCTTAAGGCACAAGGGGACCTAATCACAAATAAATCAAGTTCTTGCTGGGCACACAGTGCATGTTTAGAAGAACCTCAGATGAATCTAGCTGGAGGCTCAGATGCGATATGTGATTTATCCCCCTTTCCTCTTTCCCTCCGGGGTCTTGGTGCTCTTCTTCCTGCAGGCAGCCTCTGGGGGCATAGACACACTGGTCCTTTCTTAGTGCAACCCTTGCATATATAGAGTTCAGCCAAGTTGGAGTCTTTGTTAATCCTGATCATGTCTACAAATATATTTTTTCTTTTCACCAAATACAAATGAGGGACCTGGATCGAAAAGAAAAGAAAATGAGCTTTCATATAATCATCATTTGTCTCAATTGGCACAGTTTTTCTCCCTGAAGAGCATCTAATTGTTTATTAAATTAAGTTGGTATCCATGCTCTTTAACCTCATCTGGCAGCCCAGTGCCGGCATTTATTATTCTCTATGTGGAAACTTGCTGTCCAACATCTGGAATACATTTGTTTTCCTTAATTTCCTTTACCCTCCTCCACTCTTTTGCCCAGTGTATCATCTACGCTTTTCTGGAAACGGTAATCTCAGTGAATGTGAGTATGTCTCAGTATTTTACACTCAGACCCCCAGCCTGTGCCCTGAGAGAGATCAGAGACCCACCTGATTGACCCAGCCAGGGAGGTGCCAGAAATCAAATGCCTCTATCTTCATGTGGAAACCAAAGGATGCTCCATACAGATAGCATCACAAATACATTAGAATTGTTCTTTCAGTCTAAGAAGATACTTCATAAAACAAAATTTATAATTTGTCTATGACTATATATTAAGAATATTTGGACATGCTGCCAGGAGGGACGGGTCCTTGGAAAGGGACATCATGCTTGGGGGGGTGGAGGGGCGGCGCAGGAGGGGAAGACCCTCTATGAGATGGATTGATTCGGGGACTGGGGTGATTACCCACACACTGGATGGGAGTGTCAGAGGCAGTGCAATTGGCACAAGATAGAGCAGTGTTTAGGGCTGTTGTGCATAGGGTCACTATGAGTCGCAAACGACTTGACAGCACGTAACAACAACAACAACATATATTAAGAAATGCATGCATCAGGGTTGTATCCTCTCCCCAGAACTATTCCATTTGTATGTTGATGTTGTTAAGTGCTGTTGAGTTGTAGACGACTCATAGCGACCCTATGAGCAAAAGACCTGAATACTTGTATAACTTTCGTCATTTCTCCATGTTCATAGGGTTTTCAGAGCTGAACAGATCATTCGAAAATATGGATTCTACTAAGAAGAATGTGGCATCAGGATCGGAGGAAGACACATCAATAATCTGTGTTATACAAATGACATAAACTTGCTTGCTGAAAGTGAGGAGGACTTGAAGCACTTGTTGCAGGAGAGCAAAGGATAAAGACTTCAACATGGATTGCATCTCATTGTAAAAAAAAATCTCAAAAATTCTTAACTCTGGACCAATAGGCACCATCATGATAGATGGAGAAAAGATTGAAGCCAACAATTTCAACTTACTTGGATCCACAATTAACACCTTTGCTACTAGCAATCAGGAAATAAGAAGATTAACTCCTCTGTAGTCAAGGAGCTTTCCAAATTATTGAAAAGCAATGATGTCCATTTGGGGACTAAGGTGTGTCTGACTCAGGCCACAGTCTTTCTGATCACTTGCTATGCATCTGAAAGCTAGACAATGAATAAGGATGACAGAAGAAGAATTGATGGCTTTGACCTGTGGGCTGGAGAAGAGTACTGAATATCCCATGGTCAGCCAAAAGAACACATATGTCTTGGAAATAGTGCAGCCAGAGTGCCCCTTGTCGGCAAAGATGATAAAGCTTTGTCTCACATACTTCGGGCATGTTGCTAGAAGGGGCTATACCTTGGAGAGGGACATCGTGCTTGTAAAAGTGGAGGATTGGTAGAAGAGTGGAAGACCCTCAATCAGATAGATTGACATGGATACTACTGCAATGGGCTCGAGTTTGTCAGGAAGTGTGAGGATGGCACAGGATAGGACAGGGTTAAGATCTGTTTTTCATAGTGTTGCTATGAGTCGTACTCCAGAGCACGTAACAACATCATATATATTGTTGGAAACAGAGTGTATTTTATTCTAAGGTACAAGAATACAAAATAGGTCAGGAATAATAAAAATATCAAAGTATGCTTATTTTCAAAAATATGCATCTCAGTTTGTGCTTGGCTTGGTACTCTCCACAGAGATCTGTGTTTTGCAGAGGCGGCCTGTGAAGCCTTGAGAAGTTCTCTGTGGACACAGCAACAAGGCAGATACACGATACCTTGTCTTAGAGAACAGGTCAAACCTTTCCTATAGTTTGAATTAGTCACAGTATGAAAAGAAAACAATGGATGAATCTGAAATATTCAATTAAAATAATTCCATCCAAGCAACATCTGTATTGAAAAGAGAGAGAGAGAGAGAAAGGCTTTTGGGAAATGTGGCCAGTATGTCAACACTGCATAATGTGAGGGAAGGAATGGATGACCTGATGGGATTAGAAGTGTTCTGCACACATGTGTCAAAATTCTACTCAAGTCCAATGAAGCCCAGCATTTGAAAGCCCAGATTTTGTACAGACATTTGTAAATCTTGGTGTCTTCATGCCAAAATGTCAAACTAACCTTTTCTCATTATGCTATTTCTCAGCTTACTCACATAATATTCACTTCCAACCTAAATTATGTCCATTTGCTGTCGAGAGGTAACTTGTGGTTGCTGTGATGCTGAACACTGTGACACTGATGCGTCAAATGTGATAATGGTTACTTATGGTGGACGGTGTTTTGTGTAGCTCCCCGATTAAAAGAAGCTTGGAAACAGGAGTGGCATCCACTTCCAAAATAGCTTGCCTCTGGAAACTCTATGAACATGGAGAAACAATAAAAGTTAAAGAAATGTTCAGGTCTTTCATTCATAAGGTCGCTATGAGTCGTCTACAACTCAATGGCTCTTAATAACAACAACATTGTTTATATTATACTGTAAAGTAGATGAACCTGATATGGCTGATATAAACACATGCCTCATTTGATAGGCACTATTAACATTCTATTCTGCTTTTGAAACCTCCCTCCCATATTGTCTCTCTTGCCTTCAGTTACCATTTATTGTCCATCCTTAGGTGAGTCAAGATTCTTTGGTTTTCAGAAATATTCCCAAGGGACAGCCCTGAGATCGTCCCTTATAGATGGGCACACCCTCCTGAGCGTCTTACACTTTCTTTAACAGATCCAGATGATTCTCGTTTGAAGATGCTGAGCCTCTTCACCTACCACCTTTCCAATTACGCATACTTCTTGCGTACTATGGAAAGGACTATCTGTGCTTCCTGCCTTCTCTAGCCCACCCATCAATCTAAGGAAATTCACTTCCTTCTTACTCCTTCGTGTCTTTGCTTCATCAATCCTCTCATTGTGTTTGTATTGTCAGTCAGCTCCACCCCTCCTCCAGAGGGCCAGCGAACCTTTGCTTTTTCTTGAAAATAAAAATCAGAACCAGATGCTTTTACTGACCCTGGTACACCCTCTAACTACTGTCTGATACTTCTATTTCTAGGGGCTGCTAAATAGTGTCTTCTATTATTTATATTTCCTTTAAGGTTTTTCAGAGTGGCATCCACTTCCATAATAGCTTGCCTCTGGAAACCCTATGAACCTGGAGAGAGGGTGAGAGACACCCAAGTGTTGAAGACTCTCCTTCATAGGGTCGCTATTAGTCAGCTGTGATTCAAAGGCACTTAACAACAACAACAACAATCCAAATTTCTAGTAAAAATGTCCCATTTTACAATCTCCTTCCAATGATCCAATTCCATGCAATTTTTCTCTTAATTTTCCTTGAAATGTTTGCTTCTGTAATACTTAAGTTCTTATGCAGATGACACAACCTTGCTTGCTGAAAGTGAGCAGGACTTGAAGTACTTGTTGCAAAAGATCAAAGAATACAGCCTTCAGTACAAACTGCATCTCAACATCAAAAATAAAGAAAAAACAGAAAAAAAAAACTTACCACTGGACCAATAGGCATCATTATGATAGATGGAGGAAAAAATTTGAAGTTGTCAATGATTTTAACTTACTTGGATCCACAATTAACACACTTGGTACCAGCAGTCAGGAAATCAAAAGACAAATTGCACAGAGAAAATCAGGGACCTTTCCAAAGTCCTGAAGAACAATGGTGACAGTTTAAAGACTAAGGTATACCTCATTAAAGCCACAGTCTTTCTAATCACTTGCTATGCATCTGGGAACAGGAAAATGAATAAAAATGACAGAAGAATTGATGCCTTTGTCAGGGGAGAAGAACGAACTGGGGAGGAGGGTAGAGAAAACAGTGCAACAATGAATGAATGAAAACCCAAAATCTCTGTAAATGTTCATGAAAACTAATACAATTTAATAATAATTAAAAAAAACAACCCACAAAATAAAAAAGAAAAGAATTGATGCCTTTGAGTGGTGATATTGCAGAAGAGTACTGAATATCCCGTGGACTTCCAAAAAACCAAAAAGATCTGTCTTGGAGAAAGTGCAACCTGAGTGCTTCTTAAAGGCAAATAAAGAGAAGCATCGTCTCACATACTTGGAGGATATCACTGTGTAGAGGTTATTTCTCAGAGAGATGCATAATTCTTAGAAAGGTGGAGGATTAGTGAAGAAGAGAAGTCCCTCAACAAGTCGGACTGAGAAAGTGACTGGCAGTGGTTTCAAGTGGATAGGTAACATCCTGCTAGAAGGAGAAAAGTTTTAAACTGCCAAAGATTTCATTTCAATGACATCCAAGACCGACATCCATGCTAACAGCAGTCAAGAAATCAAAAGATAATCAGAACTGACTTTGACAAGCACTGTGGCAATTGGACAATTAAAACAGACATTCGGATGGCAGGGAAGAAGAACAAACTGGGGAGGAGGGTAGAGAGAATGGTGCAGCAATGAAGGAATGAAAACCCAAAATCCCTGTAAATGTTCATTAAAACTAATAAAATTTAATAAAAAAAAAGAAAGAAAGAAATCAAAAGATGTCTTGCATTGGGAAAATCTACTGTCAGGGACCTCTCTAAAATTCTAAAGAATGCAGATGTCAGGTGTGCTTGGTAGAAACCAAGGTTTTTCACTTTGCTTTCTATGTCTACCTGTGGAAGGTGGGCAATGAGTAAGAATGACCAGAGAAGAATCAATTCTTTTGAACTGTGGTGTCAGAAAAGATAACTGAATATCCCATTGACTGCCAAGAGAACAAAGAGGTCTGTCTTGGAGGAAATGCGAAGAAGGGGCTCCTTAGAGGCGAGGATGAGAAAACTCATCTTATATGTCCTGATCATATTAAGATGGACAAGTCCTTGAAAAGGGGCATTATGCTAGTGAAGGCAAGAGGGTCAGAGAAAGAAAAGAACCTCAACAAGATGGATTGGCCCAGTGACTGTACCAATAGGATGAAGCATATCAGAGATTCTGAGCATGGTACGAAACTAGGCCAGAGTGAGATCTCTTGTTAGTAGGGTCCCTGTAGGTTGTGGTTGACTCAATGATGGAAAGAACATCTTTTTTTTTTTTAAAGAGCACTTTTTTTTTAAAAAGTCAGTTGTTCAGGGTTCATGGAAATGTGACTACTTTTTTATTATTTTCAAGGCTGATTTTATGTGCTTTTATATTCTACCACACTTCAATTACAACGGTATTTTGTTTTATAGGAGAAGACACATAATTGCAAGACAGAAAGAAGTAGAAGATTATTATGCTGAGGCCCCCAAGTGTACTTTGTAGTGTTTTTAGCTTTCATATTTATATTAATTTTCCAAGAAGCTCTAGTCCAAAATCTTGCATCAAACTTGGCTTTCCTTATTCTCTTGACAAATATACTAATCCTTCCTCCTCATAACATTATATTATCCTATTCACAAATGTACTGGTTCCTCTACTTTTTTAAAATCTCTTGTTACCTGAACAGATAGCAGGATGCTGAGTGGACCCTGAAGAATACGCGATTTACTGAAAGAGAAGCACATACATACAGCTAAATATATGCTAAGGCAAATAGAGCTGTGTCAAGTAAAAATAGCTAACTCTGAAAACGCTTGTGGTTAGCTTGGCACAGTTTAGTTATGCATAAATTGGTGCTCAATTTATTTTCATTATATTCAACAACTTTTCAATTAACTCCTACAGGGAGTTCAGAACAGGTCCATTCTCTGAAGGGGGAACAAAGAAAGAATACACTGGGTCCCAGCCAGTTGGTTGCCATGACATGACGAATGACAGGAGATCCTTCATGCAGAGGTATGGACTCAGGAACTAACTTCTACCTGAAATTTAGCACGTCTTTCCATTACAGATGTGAGGAAAAACACAAACACACGCACAACCATGAAGGTTTACTGGATTTCCAAATGTTAGCACACTAAATTATCACCCTCCAAAATTCACTACCAAACTCAACACTATTGTCCTGAAGATGTTTTGAAATATTACTTAAACTCTAACCTTATTTTAAAAAATTGCAATAATTAAGACTTACTGCTAGTTCTTCTATTTTAAATACAATAATAAAAATAAGCTATCCGAAATTTAATATTACAATGATTATATTTTTAATATAAATATAGGGAGCTCTGGTGGAGTAGTCTGCAGAAGTTGTGCTGCTAACACAGAAGTTGTGTCTCTGGTGGTTCTAATCTACCTGTGGCTTCGCAGGAAAAAGATACATAATCTCCTGCTGTGGGATTTATGGCCTCTAAAAGCTGCTGAAGGGTCAGATTTATGAGTTGGTTCCAACTCAATGGCAATCAGTTAGTTTTCAACATTTCTAATGAATTTGTGTCTGCTTTAATCTGACATATGCTATTTTTTTTTTTTTTTTCAAAATTACAGTCTTTCTAGGATGGGCCATAGTTTACACCAATTTGTGAAGTGTCCTTAACACTGAAAAGAGAATAATCGCTGTATGGAATCACGTGCTCCTGGAGTTCAGAAGAGTGAGTTGTTTTTATGGGCCTTCTAGTCAGAACCAAATCATAGCTAACCCTCCAGTGGGTTTTCAGAGGTAGCAAATCACACGCAAGGAGAATGCCCATCCTTCTCCCGCAGAATAGCTGGTGGATTCAAACCACGCGCCTTTAGGATTTCAGTGCACCAGAAGCATGAGAGACAGACATAAACTAGAGTGACTTCTTGGAGAATAACAGTGTTAGGAACAAATGAATTGTTTTGCACAGACACAGAATATGGAATTCTAGGAAGGATAATTAACACGGGCAGACAAAGAGCCACAGTGAACACCAGGAGGCATGAGGAGAATGACTATTTCTGCTTAAAGAGTGGACAGTTTGTATTCTTAGGAACCACCTCACTTCCTGGTCCCATCAAGGAATCGTCCCAGAGCTGGCAACACATTTCCTTTGGAATTCCACAGCTTCTCCATGTGAATCTGATTCAGTGAGGATATTTTTATTAAACTAGTTTTATTATTTTAGTGAAAGTTTACAAATCATGTTGCATTTTCATTCAGTCATCTACAGGCATGAATCACAATTGATTATTGTAATCAATTACAATGAATAATCAAACCCTTATAGTTTATTACCTTTCCACGCACCTATTGGCTATTAATTTTTGCTTTCTTCACTTGCCTTTCTCTTTCCTGTTAACCCTCCAAGATTGGTTCAGTGAATTTTAAGCTGAATCCTTGTGTATGTGACATTTTGTTCACTCAGGCCTATCTATAACTTTTTCTTTTTAGCATTGAATTTTCTGGTGTCCTAGAGTGAGACAAAGAGTGTTCATATGCTTGGCTGCAAACCAAAATGTTACATATTCAAGTCCACTCAGATGCACCTCAAAATAAAGACCTGGCAATTGCTTTCAAAACCAACCTTAAGAATTGTATGGGGAACAGTTCTGCCTGGGCGCACATGGGGTCACCCTGACTTGCAATGGACTTGCGGACAAATGATGGTTAGTTATGCATAACTCTGGTGTAAGGAGGAAAATGAAATATTTAAACACTGCATTATTCGTACTTGGCTCATATTTGGCCTCAATTATGTGGCATAAGATCACATGTGTCAATTATGTTTCCTTTATGACAATGGAAAATGGAGCTTTTTTCCCCTGGACCTCATTGCAATAGTGAGCAGAGGAAATGAATGAAGCTTAGAAAAAAATGAGACCTGAGGTTAGAAAACGCAGAGAGAGAGAGATCAAATCAAGACATAATGCAAATTGACAGAGCCCACAGGCTTTTTTTTTTTTCAGACTTCCTGCTCACTCACACACTTGCCTAATCCCTAAGGGTTTCTAACCACCAAGATCAGCCTCTCAGTCTTTTTGGATAAACCCCTGCCCCCGTGTCCTCTTCAACTCCATTGACGTGGGATAAGGCCACTGGTAGAGCTGAGCATACAGTTGGCAAAAGAAAGAATGTGGCTCTAGGATAAAAGATCATTCCCTTGAAAGTTCATTAGAATATTCTCCCCCTAATGTAATCTCTTTCAGTATAAATGTGTTAAAGATACTATCTCTAAAGTTTTTCTTGTGTGACTGTTTTTAAAATGTCATTCTTTTTTTTTTTTTCCTTTGGGGAGCTCTGGTGGCCTAGTGGCAAGGAGCTGCAACTACAATCCCAGAGTGGCATGGTTCGAATCCACCAGATGCTGTGCCGGGGAAGGAGGGACAATCTCCTCCTGTACCAGTCAGATCTGACTTGACAGTACACTCACATAAAATGTCATTCTTTACACATGTTCATTTGTTAGAGGGGAATAGGTTGTATATGCATTTTTAAAACTATAGTACATTTGATTAATCGCATGTCAGCTTTGTTAGAGAGCAGAGGCTGCGTTTTCATCTTGTGTGTTTGTTGCTTCATAGGAAAGCGGGAGTTAGAGTAACCTAGGGTCCTCCTTCTGCGTTGGCCTCAAGTCCAGATTAAAACCATCATGTCTATCAGTAACTGAAGCTTCTGGAGAGAAACAACTCCACCGTGGATGAGTTTACTTTACAATTTCTCAGATTTTGATTGTTTGTTCAACTTGGAATCCAGTTCTTTTTGCCCCACTCAGTTCTATAGTTTATTGAAACCAACACTTTTTCCAACAGAAGAAAAACTTACAAAAACCCTCAAAGACTGACGAGTACCAAAAGGATTTCTGAGGGACATGTTAGTGGCAGTACTATTGCTTTTACGAAATTCAGACCTTTAACACTGGAGCCCCAAAAGAAAGTTGAGATGAGATTGCCAAATAACTTTTGGAAACTGACAACAGAGGACACACACGTATGTTGATCATTGTGACATCTTACTCTGCATCACAGCGTTGCATGTCTGTCCACCCTTCAGGCTAGAGGTGATATTGAAAAAACAAGGCTCCCCAGACATTAATGACACTTTTCCCTCCTTTATTCACTCCATGGAAATTTAGTTCACTCTCCAGCCTGGATATCTTGGGAGAATGATCGGAGAAGTCTCTTTCCATCAAGATTTACAACCTCTGAAAACCATGGGAGGGCCCTTATGATTCAGAATTGACTTGACAGCAATGAATTTATCATAAAACAGAATGAGTTTACTGTAAACAGAATGAGTTTATTATAAAACAGAATCCTCAGGTTGTGCAAAAGGTTATTATGCTCAGCCACTAGCTCAATAGTTGGAGGTTCAAGTACAACCAGAAAGATAGACCTGACACTTTACCTCCTTTTCTAGTCTCTGAGAACTCAATGGAGTACAATTTCAGTCTGAAACCTGTCAGTTTGGTGTAAATTGAGGCTGTTTAGTGCGATCATTTTTCATTTTCATCACAAAACTTCTCTTTTTCCAGCATTCTTGGGTTCATGGAAGTCTCATGTGCTCCATAAGGTTTTCAGTGATTACTATTTGAGAAGTAGATTGCCAAATCTTTCTTCCAAGGCACTTCTGGGTGGACACAAATCTCCTTTCATTCAGATAGTACCTAGTGCACTAACCGTTTGCAGCCTGAAGAAATTAATAGTTCAATATAGGTGGTTGTTGCTATGTGCCATCGAGTCTACTCATAGTGACCTTATGTACAGCGGCTCTGAAGCCTGCCCTGTTGTGAGCCAGTGACACTGACTCTAACACACCTACTCCACGGTTCCAGTTACTGTATCAATCCATCTCATCTGGAGTCTTCCTCTTCTGCCGTTCCTCCACCCTTCTGAGCATGATGTCCTTCACCAAGCATCAGTCCCATCTGGCCATGTGCCCGAAGTATGTGAGAAGGAGCGTCAAAATCCTAGCCTTCAAGGAGAAGCTTTGTTTCACCATCTTCAAGACAGGCCTATTTGTTTTCTTGGTGGTCCATGGTATGTTCAAGACTCTTCACCAGCACCACAATTCAAAGGCATAGCAAGTAATGTGATGCATAGCAAGTAATGTGAAGACCATGGCCTGTATCAGGTAAACCTTATTCTCTAAACTGACATTGTTGCTTCCCAGTACTCTGGAGAGGTCCCTGACAGCAGGTTTTCCCATTGCAATTCGTCTTTTGATTTCCTGACTGTTGGTGCCAAGAGTGTTGACTGTGGAGCAAGCCAAAATTGTTAACAACTTTAATCTCTTCTTCATCTATCATGGTGCTGACAATTGGCCCAGTAGTGAGATTCTTTGTCTTCTTGATGTTGAGCTTCAATCCATATTAAAGACTACACTCCATTGCCACCATAGAGACATCCATACAGAAATTTAAAAGCAGTTTGCTATTAATTTTACTGTGTAGTGAGTGTAAAGATTCAACTAGGCTGTTATTTGATAACAAATTCAAGGCTCAGTGTGTTTGGAACTGTATTCAGAGAAGTCACTAACTTTTAAGTCAATACTGACTGTTGAATAAGACTAAGCATTGAGTTAAGACCTACAGAGTGAATAAAGTAAGAATATATGTCTAGGGAAGATTAAATTGCTGCTGTTGTTGTTAGGATTTGACAGCTCATAGGTACCCTATGAAAATGCATCTGAACCTTGCCCTAGCCTGTGCCATCCTCATAACACACCCTACCAATGACTGGCCTCTCCTAATGATGAGATGTGAGATGAAGTTTTCCCAGCCTTGCCTTTAAGGAAGACCCTGTTTACTCTTTCTCCAAGATAAAATTTGTTTGTTATTTTGGCAGTCCATAAAATACTCAGATTATAAATTACAGAATATAAATAAAATGAAATTATTTAATCAAGCATAATATATAGATAATATAATATAAAAACATAAAGGGGCTGATCATTTAAGAAAATCTTAGCAATTGATGTCTAAGGAAAGATATAGGAAAATCCTGATTTTTATTGTAAGGGTAAGTATGAGAGGGAAATCATGCAGAAAAAACAAAAGTAGTATATTTCACAATAGACTTGGCTGGCTAGAGGTGCATAGGATGGTAATTTAGTGGAGAAAAACTAGCCAGACTTAGGATAGTGCATTCAAATCACTGATATATCACTTATTTAAACTGAGCATGTTTATTCAAAATTCTGTGCCTCACTTTGCTCAGTTTCATTTTATAAAATGAGGCTAATAATGTTTCTCACCTCACAAGACCATTGTGAAGAATCAGTGAGAATAATTAAATTCATTAAAACAACTTCTAGCACCTAGTAAGCAAATGAATCAATGCTACTGTTATTGTTATTGCTATATTAAACATACTAGATTAGATGGAATAAATTGGAGAGAATCTGGAACATCTGTGGAAGTTTAAGTTTGTAGTAAAATGTCACAGGGGCCATGAAACTTTCAAACAGGAGGAGTTGTAGTTGATTACACAGCTAACTTATGTATATAAATCAACCATCTAATGATTTAAACATAGCAAAGACTGGAAGAATGGCTCAAAACCAAGCACAATTTCACTCTGTTATAGTTATGTTGTACATAAGGTCACAAGAAATTAGAACTTGGTGGAAGGCACCTAATAATAGCAGTGAACTTCTATTTCCAAGCTGTACAATTGGGTGTTCAGCAAGTCTTTACTGAGAACTCATTGTATGTTAACCATGTGCTCGATATGGTGAGAGAAAGAGAACTGGGGAATCATCCACGAAGAACTTGACATTTATGTGAGCTGTTTGTTGCCATTGAGTTTCTTCTGACTGTTGAGGGTAATGTCTTCTTAAGAGCATGGGACCTATTTGAGGAGATGCCAAAGTGTGAGTGATTACAATGAACATTTCCAAATGTTTGACCCTAAACCTTTTGTTCCTCCAGCCCTGGCTGCAACCCGAGAGCTGTGGAAGGAGTGACAGATTGGGTGGTGAACCTGAAGCACCGATGGTCAATCACTGGGAATTGTCCTCTGTCCTGTCAGGAAGTGACACTTCTCCAGTGAGCCAGGAATTATTTCCCTGACAGATTTCTTCCCCCAAAAAAGTGTGCTTGTTTGAAAAAGACAGGGGAAAAGAATTAGAAAGAAAGAAGGAAAAAAACCAAACCCCTACATCAAATAATAATGAAAATTATGTAAGGATTAAAAGTACTTTTGAGTTCACCTTGGTTGTGAATTAAATTTGCCTATTGCTAAAATCTGCCTATTAATTTTTTTGCCAGACTTGGTTCTAAATCTTTTTCCTGTCATGACCCACTTCCTCTTCCTTAAGATTCCAGGAGGTAAGTTGTTTTCTTTGCCCTATTTAGCCAATTAAAGTGTGAACTAAAGAAAAGTTAAATATCCTGCCCAGGGTCACAAACAATGAAAGATGGTGAAACTAGGATTTGCATCTAAGAACATCTTGCACCAAATTATCTTCTCTTAACCATAATTGATACTACCTCTCTTTAGTACATCTGGGACCTGCCTCTTTCTAAAGGAGATTATGTTTAGGGTAAATAATATGCATAAGACTTAAGAGTTGTTTTGTTTCCATTTTTATTTAAAGAATATTGAAGAGCAGATAAAGTATATATAACTGAATTACTTCTGCTTTGCATGGAGAGGAATAGTCTTCTATGCTGTTGTTTGTTGTTAAGTGCCATAGAGAGTCATAGATGACTGAAAGATCTGAACACTTGTATAACTTTCATCATTTCTTCACATTCATAGAGTTTCGGGAGGCAAGCTATTTCAGAAGGGGATGCCACTTCTGCTTCCAAGCTTGTTTTAATTGGGGAACTCCACCAAACACTGTCCACCATGGGTAACCATTGTCACCTTTAACACATCAGTGTCACAGTGTTCAGTATCACAGCAACCACAAGTTAATCTCTGTACAGCAAATGGATAGACCAATGCTATACCACTTAGAAGTGTGTATGACCAAAACCAATTAAAACCAGGCCTGAGAGCCCAAATGCCTTTTTAAATAGGAGGCCAAAAGAAATCAACTTACACTCAATGGCAAGTAAACATTCCATCCTAATCCTCACCAGAACCAGAAAACAAACTTCTGTAGAATCCTGCTGCTCCAGGCGACTTCCAACCTAGATTCCAGCCCCATACTGCTGACCAAATATGCTGTTGTTATTATTTTTAGTTGCTCATGTATACAGAATAGAACCGCACCATAGGATTTTTAATGTTATGACTTTCTGGAAGTCTTCCAGAAGGTGACTCTGGATGGCACAGTCTATCTTTCAGTTAGTAGTCCAATGACTAAATATTTGCATGACACAGGAACTCTTTTTTTGTAGTTCAAAACCACTCTTAATTTGTTGACTTGATTAGGTTCAAAAGACCAGGCGGTTAAGAGAAAACTGGAATCACAAAAAAACAAAACAAAAACAAAAACAAAAAAACAAAGAAAGATGATTACATCAGGTCACAAAATGGAGAATGATTACAATACCTTGTAACTCCTAAATTACTTCATCATAAAACCGCCAAATTACATCATAACTTCCAAACCACTGAGAATAATGGGCCACTCAAGTTGGTACACAACTGTAAGTCTCTCAGCCAGCATTACTTTTGCTTTGCACCCTTACATTCATTAGTGTAGAATATTTTTCTTGAGATACTTGATTTTTTCACTATTGCTAAAAAGAAAAATGTCAGGTAATGAGAGTAATTAAGTGAGGAGTGAATTTACATTTCATATTTTAAAATTTTACATATGAGCATATTTTTACCTGAGTAGTAGATGCTTTCTTTTCTGACCTCTGGGTTCATTTGACTTTTATAAATGTCTTGCAAAAAATGTCTTCAGAATTAGGAAAAGATTCATATGTACATCATGCATTTTACAAGTAAATGTATAAGGCCTCCCTGCCTGAATCAGTCAGCACTGATTCTGGTCAAACTATGGTCCCAAGGAAATCAATCATTATCAAGATAACCACACTTGACTGGCTTCAGAGACAATAGTTAAGGAGCAATGGCATTTTATGCTTATTATCTGGGAGTTCCTTCCAGTTAGATCCAAGTTAGAATACTTTCTTTCTCCTCCAAAATTATACATTGAAGACTTTGGTCTCTGGTAAAGGCAACTTGATCAAAACAGAACAAGAAAAGTTGCCAACGAATTGGCTGAGAAAAAAAATACCACTTTATAATTTATACCAAACTTTCTCTTTTATTGCTGTTGAATCAGAACTCGCTCATAGCTGAGTATGTTGCCAGAGGCTGTAAATCAAATGGAAGGAGATTGTCTTTCTTTTTTCACACAGGTTTGCTTAAGTGCCTTTGAGATGGCAGCACAACTTCCTATCTAGGAAGCAGGCCATCAAAGCTCCATAGCTAGTTTAATTCCTTTTACTGAAAAATCTAGGACATATTCTGATAGAAGAGGATCCAGTAGTTCTGAATAAATGTCAACTGTGGCCAGTATACACGAGCAGGTATTTGTTATATATTTTGGTCAAAGAGTACAAAGCAAGTTCTGCTTCTCTTCCATCGAAATGGTTGATCTGCTAAAAAGTAATGCCAACCTTACCTGTGAAACTTTCTACAGGTGATTTGTTTATAAACTCTCAGTCTCAAAGAAAGTCATGAGGATGGCAATACTGACACCAACTGGCTAGAAGACTGCTGATTTTAACTGCTTTCCCATTCATGGGGAAGTCAACTATGATCTAGTTTTGAGAACTGTGACTGGTATACACACTATGCCACCTTGGCTCCTAAAAACTGCTGAGAAGTCATTAACTCGATCACTTTATAGGCAAATACTACTTCTCCAAAAATCTTCCAAAATAGTTGTGGAGTTTCAGTTTAATAATTATAGTGGCAGAATCTCACACATCCAAAGATTAGCAACAGACTGTTCCATTCAATTAATCTTTCAATAAACACCTAGAGTGCATCAGACATAGTTCAAAGAGGAGACTATTCCTGAGTATCTTTTATTTCTAGAAATGTCTTACTACTATTAAGTAGAAATTCTTCCCTCTGTAACTTTAGGACACCGGGTCAAGTTTCTATGATCTGATCACATAGCACAAGCTTTGTATCCTTATCAACACAAGTTAATGATAGTCAGTAGAGCATGGTACTTAGGGACTCTCACTTGTAACATTAGAAAGCTCAAAGTGGTCCAGGTTCAATGCTGCTTTTTTCAGATGAAATGAGAAAGATACGGAAATACTTCTGTTTTACTCTTCTTTGCAATACGGGTCATAAAAGTATTTGTTATTGTTGTTATGTGCCATCGAGTCGCTTGCAATGCATAGCAACCCTATGTACAAGAGCCCTAAATGCTGCTCTATCCTGTGCCAACCTTGCCGATCACAGATTCGATCCAGCTCATCAAGTGTCTTCCTCTCCTACATTGTCCCTCTACTGCCACAAATATGATGTCCCTCTCCACAGACCAGTCCTTCCTTGCAACATGCCCAAACTATGTCAGACGAAGCCTCAGAATCCTTGACTCCAAGGAGCATTCTGCCTTCACCCTCTCCAGGACAAACCTATTCTCCTAGCAGTCCATGGTATATTCAACACTCTTCTCCAGCACCACAGCTCAAAGGCATCAATAAAAGTATATATCTCATTCATAAGTTTGAGTGAGAACCAAGTAAGAACGTGCTTGTAAAGTCCAAGTTATTACATTATAAGAACTTTTAACTATAGTAAGATTCAAACTCATTGCTGTGGAGTCAAAACCGAATCATAGCTGATCCTTCATTGGGTTTCCCAGGTTGTAAATCACATGAGAGGAAATTTCCCCATTTTTTTTTCTCCTCGGAGCTAATGGTGGATTTGAACCACCAGTAAGTTATGGCTATGGGGTCTGTAGTGAAATTTACTTTCGATTATGAAATACTGGACAATTGAAGCAACCAATATAAACTTTTAAAAAAATGCAGTCATTAGCATGTTTTGTGTTCTGTGCCTTTCTCATTGCTTTCTCCACACATTTCTAATTTCTTTCTGCATGTTGCTAAGTCTGCTTCACACTCTGTATGAGGATTTTTGTATTGTAACTCATCAGTACAGATTAGACTTCATGAAGCACAAATCAAGTCCAGAGGGACAGTGTTGTTGTTGTTGTTATGTGCTGTCGAGTCGCCTGCGACTCATAGCGACCCTATGTACAACAGCCCTAAACTCTGCTCTGTCCTGTGCCAATC
>NW_006399753.1:18880160-18884411 GCF_000299155.1 Elephantulus edwardii
CAAGAACAAACTGGGAGGAGGGTAGAGAGAATAGTGCAACAATGAATGAATGGAAACCCAAAATCTCTGTAAATGTTTATGAAAATTAATAAAATATAGAAAAAAAAAGATGACGTAGATGACAAGTATCTAATGAGGAATCTCCTTTCATGATAAGAAGTTTTTAAAAATACAAAACACTTCAAAAATTGGCTGCATGTCTAGAGCAAACTTCCATTTTTTACATGTTTTAATTAAAAGTATCTCTATGCAAAGATCTAAAATAGTTCAGATCTGAAACTTTCCAAGTTGACAGGTTTGGGTTTTTTTTCTTTACCTGATGAAGAATAGAACATGGTTCCATTTTTACCTGCTTCCCATTAGAACCTTCTCAAGTGTGAATATGTTTCATTTTCCTCACCTTCTCCCAGGATCAAGCATGCATATGCATCAGAGATGTTGATACACTTGATGGCAGGTTGACTCAGGGGCAGATCATGTATTGACTAAAGTCACTAAGAAAAAAGTTATAGTGACAACAATTTCAAATATTAACCAATGAAAACCCTATGGATCACAGCACAACATTGCCTAATAAGGTGCTGGAAGATGAGCCCCCTACCTTAGAAAGTAAAGTACGGCAAGGGCCACCACAGCCTGGGCACCACCAGTCATGACAATGGCCTAGGACTGGGCTGTGCTTAATTCCACTATATATATAGAGTTGCCTTGAGACGGATCCAACTCCAAGGCCCCCGAACAAAAACTAGCAAAAGGTCATGAGAAGGAAGTAGCTGATCTTGCTTTGGAACCACATATGCCTACAATTCAAGGAGGAATTCCTCCCTATTTGCTTCTTTTGTTTCATTATTTTCATATAAACCACAAAATACCAAAGTCTTCCAGGGAAGGAACACAAGTCTTTGTTTGCTAGTCAGGCAACCCTTTAGGGATTTAGATCAATGAAAGGTATGCCTTTGGGTCATGCTGTCAAGGAGGCAATCTTTAGAGGTATTGTTACAGTCTGTAAATGCACTCAGTCACTTGCTGGCTGTTCTCACCAGCTTTGATCATTTACTGAGCAAGTGCAGTAATTAGTACAACCAACAAAATGACAATCCAAGGGCCAGTCTTAGTAGAACCTTCCCTGCCCCACCCCTTTCAAATCTCATCTTCCTCTTTTATAGATCTTACCAGGATCTAGATATGAGTGTATTTAATTAAGAAATATGAGTTCTAAGTTTCTTAATAAATCAAATATAGCTCACTAGATTCTGAAACTGGGAAGTTAATAATCAATACAATACTAGGATATAAAACATTAGAGATGATACAATACTGTCTACAAGCCAGATGTAGCAGAAAGAAAAGCAAATAATAATGCATAAGGCCCAGAACGTCGTGCTTTACATTAACAAGGGAGAAATGTTCCAAATCCTGCTCCCAGGATAGGAGGCATAAGGTTCTCATTAACATTTGGGGGGGGGGGCAGATATGTGAAGAAAACCAGACAGATGCACTTTGAAAAGCAAATTTAAATGAGGGTGGTAACCTTGAGCACACAAAATTTTCAGAATTACATGCAAAGGACATTTCTTATTTCAATTTGCAAATGACCTAGAAGCCACCAACCACTTCAAACCTCTTCTCTGATTGATGTTTGCCTTTTAAATGCTCATCTTTTTTGTTAATGAGAGCCCAAGAGTTTCACCTGATGTCTCTTCATACAATCAGATCTAAGTTCAAGTGAAGAAAACATTATCTTCACAAGGTATCATTAAATAGGTAGTTTTGATTGTAAACTTTGTAAAGAATATCAAAGTGATCTAAATTTTACAATTCATGTCTGTAGGATTGGTAGAGTTCTAGTGGCTTTGTGGTAAAGAAGTGTGCTGCCAACCCAAAAGTACAGGGTTCAAATCCACCAGCTGCTCTGAGGGAGGAAAAAAATGGGCAGTCTTCTCCTATGTGGAGACTCTCCAAATTCACTGGAGAGTCTGCTACACATATGTTAGATTGTTAATTGTCAATAATTGATTCACTAAAAATTGAGGACATATGCTAGAGCCTACAGAAAAGACAAAGAGGATAGGAAATTAAATAAAAATACACCTTAAGGTAACTATGATTTTGTTTGGAACTCAGCTATAACCATGTTGTTGTTTTCAGGTGCCATTGGGTCAGTTTTGACTCACAGTGATCCTACACACAGTGAACAGATGGAAACCCTTCCTGATTTCTGGACCATCCTTCCAATCTCTGTGGCCACCATGTCAATCCATCTCCTCGAGGATTTTTCTCCTTTTAACTGATTTTACTTTCTTAAGCATGGTGTCCCTTTCCAAGGACTGACCCCTCCATATTACGTGCCCAAAGTATGTAAAATGAAGTCTCATCATCGTGGCTTCTGAGGAACACTCTGATTGGCTGTCTCCCTGGACAGGGTTGTATAGTCCTTTGCCAGCCCCACTCAGTATATTCAGTATTCTTCACCAAAACCACAGTTCAAAACCATCAGCTCTTTGGAATTTTTTACTCATGGCCCAGCTAATTACATTCATATGAAGCAATTGAAATTCCATGGCTTGGAGCAGATGCATTTTAGTTTTTCAACTAACATACTTGTTCCTTAGCACTTTAAATCTGCTAAGGAGTCCTTAGCAGATTTTCCCAATGCTATTTTCTTGACTGTTTTTCATAGTTAATTTTCTTAACTGCTTATCATAGACATTTGATTCCTTGGATGTTTATTGTAGATTCAGATAAAATGAAATCCTTGACAATTTCCATCTTTTCTGCATTTATCACAAGGTGGTTTATTGGTACAGGTGTGAGGATTTTTGTTATCTTAATGTCGCAATGTAATCCATGCTGGTCTTTGATGCTTGGTATTTCAGCTCTTCTTCACTTTCATCAAGAAAGGTTGTGTCATCTGCATATAGCAACTTGCTGATGAGTCATCTTTCAATCCTGATGAAATATTCTTCTTCATGCAGTTCTGTTTCTCGGATGAATATGTATGGTAAAAGGATATGACATTTACAAACAGCATTCCTGATTTTAAACCATGCTGTATCTTTTTCTACTTGAACTGCTTCTTGGTTCATGAAGAGGTTCCACATAAGCTTATGTGTTCTGGAATTCTCCTTCTTTTCAGTGTTTACTGTAATTTGTTATGATCCATGCAAACACTTGTGCATAATCGATAAAACACCAGTAAACACTTTTCTGGTATTCTCTGCCCCAACACCCATCTGTGCCAGCGATAATATCCCCTGTTCTCAGGTCTCTTCTGAATCAAGTTTGAATTTCTGACAGTTCCCTGTCAATGCACTATTCCAGCCATTTTTAATAATCTTCAACAAGATTTTACTCAAGTGTGATATTGATATTGTTTGAAAATGTCTTCTTTCTGTTGCTTTTTTGAGATGACTCTATTCAGTTGCCTGTATTTTTCATTTAGTTATGTTGTTCTGCTTCTTTCCACACATGCTTCTTGCTGACAGGTGAGGTTGTGTGTGTGTGTGTGTGTGTGTGTGTGTGCTGCTACTGAGTTTATTTTAATTGTAGAAACCCTATACAACTACCCCATGACATTTCCAAGACAGCAGTCTTTACGAAGCAGGTCACCAAATCTTTCTCCCAATGAGTGACTTATTGATTCCAACAAGCAAGCTTTTGATTAAGCTAACTGGACACTTAACCATTACTCCTCCTGGTTTCCTTCTTCTTAAGTGTAGCAAGCACTTAAGAGATCACAGTCTTATTTCTAGGACAATTAAGTCATATACTAAAACATTTTTAGAATTTGCCTGACATAATAGAAAATATTCTGGATCTCCAAATTTCAATTCATTGGGGTAAGTTCTAAGTTCCTTGTAATAAGGGTATATCTTCCTCCATAGCTCTAATCAGAATCCTCTGCATATTATGAATTGTACTAATAATTGTTTGATTGTTAATATGTTCCATTCTTATTAAGAAATACATGATATAAATTTCCATTTTCTTGTCTAGCATAATACCTAAGTAGTTGACAGTCAGCTGTGAGATTTGCTGAGAATCACTAAGAGAATGCTTTGCTCAAAGTCAGTTCTTTGATATTCTTTACCATCTAACATGGCAACATTATGAATTTATCCTTTGAGATTTAAATATTGCATAAATCATGATGGTCTTGATAACTACAGTGAGCAGTACAGATCAAAAAGAACTATAATTTTGAAATGTTGCTGTGAGAGGGTTTTCTTTGGTTTTTTTGTTGTTGTTGTT
>NW_006399753.1:18884741-18941234 GCF_000299155.1 Elephantulus edwardii
CTCAATACTCTTCTCCAGCACCACAGCTCAAAGGCATCAATTCTCCTTCTATCCTCCTTGGTCATTGTCCAACTCTCTGATGCATAACAGGTGATTGTGAAGACCATGGCCTGTATCAGACGCACCTTAGTTTATATAAAAATATTAATGAGTTGGTTCTATTAATTTTCCTACTTCTATCGAGATCATCCAGAGATTATGGCATCAATGATGTCCACTATTTCAACCCTGAAAGATTTCTTTTAAATTTTCCCAGTATATCAAATTTTTGTGGCTCCAACAAGAAAGTACTGGAATGCACTGCTCATTTTTTAAAAATATTTTGTGTGTGTGTGTACCATCAAATTGAATGTGACTGGTATAGGAGGAGATTGTCCCTCCTTCTCCAGCACAGCATATGGTGGATTAGAATCGCATGCCTCTGGGATTGCAGTGCAGCTTCTTGCCACTAGGCCACCAGAGCTCACCTGCACCACTCATTTTTGAGTGGTCAATTTTGACTACTCAACTTGAGTGGTCTACAGATTGAACTCTGCCAAAGCAAATATATTGAGGGGAAGGTGACATTCATCACAATTTATACAAGATACTGTACTATTTTATGATGAATGGAAGAGAAACTTTATGTAAAATGCTTAATCAGCACATAGTCACTGGAGAAAGAGGAGTAATCTGCTCCCACACAGCCTCTGTAAAACCCATGGATGGTCAGTTATTAATCACTTCTGACCTGATGGCACAGAACAACAACAAGCATATAGAGAATGCTTAATAACATTCACATTATAGAAAATATGAGCCCCTCTTATAACACACAGCACCTAACAACAGCAAACTTACACATTGTACATTAAATTACCAGTTTGCCGAAATGTTTAGGACTATATTTAATAGTAAAGAAAAGCAAATTGCATTTTTAAAACTCAAAAAGCTTTCAAACATGAATAATCTCTTCGTTTTCTTCCATGAACACAATCTTGTGCATTCACAATTTAAAAAATAGTGAGGATAATCACATTTAAAATAATATTTTGTTAATCTAAATTTTAAGAGACTCTACCTAGTTCATCATAGAGACATAGATTTTCTTTGTAATTATATAATTAAAATATTGATACAGAAGTTTTGACATTAATTTTATATTCTCTTAATGTACTTGTTAGAGGTCCTTTTTTTCCTTTTTCTTTTCTGAGGACTTGGAGGGACTGTTCAGAGAGTATGGTGGAGGACTTAGCAACCCCTCCTCCCTTGGAGTCTCCAAGTCTCCATGTGAAATTGGACAAGAGGCTACGGAACATGCAACTTGTCCACTCCCGGGAGGGAAGATTAGATGACCCAATATAGGTCGCTCTTTCGCAGTTTCTATGATTCTAAAACAAAAACAAAACATTGTCTCAATTGAAAAGGGAAAAAAGTCTGGTTTCTGAGAAATGTTTTTGTCAGTTAATACCCTGCCTGGTCTCTCTGGGTTAACCTTACCCACAATTTCCGTAGGGCAGATGACAGACTCCACTTCCTTGTTGATGACATTATTTGGAGAGAATCTATTGTAGTGAGAGAAGAGAAAGTTTGGTTTTAAAGTTTCTGTGTTCAAATAATGATCTCTGTTAGTCACGTCATAGCATGTTTCTATGCTAAGCCAAATACCACCCTTCTCTGGTGGCTCCAGTACATCAACAGTTGGCTCGTTGAGAGGAAGATGAACAGTTTCCTCCCATTACCATTTACAGCTTCACATGACGGAAGGTCATTGCGAGTTGGAATTGTCTTGATGCCTTTGAGAAAATGATATTCAAGTAGAAGATACCTGGAGCATTGGATGCTTTGTTGTGATGGTGTAAAAGCTCCTTCCAGATCTCCTCTTTATTCACTAACAAGTATCTTTATGTCTATCTGATAGAGAGAAGTCTTAGGGGAAAGAAATGTTAGAGATCAGAGAGGTGCTAATAATGAGAAGCTATCAACTTTTTAATTTCTTTTTGAGTTCCATGAGTGTAAGAACCTCAGAGATCACCTAGCCCTGCCTTTCTCAACTTAAGCAATTGAATTTCCACAGAGATTTCTTGATCTTTGAACTCATTTCTCAACATCTAGCCCAAGTATACCCTCCTTTTGGAACTGCTCATGTCCTCTTGTAAGCAGAGCTCCTCATTCTTTTTTGTAGTTCACCACTGGTAATTGTGGTTTTTATTGCCCATTAACCTATGTGGGATTTTTTTGTGTTTTATTACTTCATCTTAAAATGACTGACCTAGGTAAGGCTTACAGTGCTTATGGATGGTCTTCACTGGGGAAGAAGGATATAATTTGTAAATCCTTAAACTAACACACAGAATTGTATGTACACCTTTTCTGTGGACAAAATCCAAAAGTTTCTATAAATTTGTCAAGAAGTGTATGATCCTAAAGAGTTCAGAACCCATTGCAATATACCATCAATCCTGTGAAATGATGTTGTTTGCCTATTTCAATATTTGTCATGTCATAAGGTCTCAAATTTTGTTTAATGCATACATTACAAATTACAACTTAGTCCATAGTTGCGTGACCAGTTGGTGGCAAAATTTGTGCTACAATCTGGACCTTATATTTCTAATAAAGTACAATAAAATTATGTGGGTTCCCCCCACCCCCCAAACTGTTAACTGATTATGGTATAAGGATCTATTTTCAAAGTTTGGCTTCCCTGGACCATTGCTTTTGGCCTTGACATCACCATTTTTATGCTAACCTGGAACAAGGCTTCTAATCTCCAGGTACCTCAACTCTGCCTGCCCTGAGAACACATGGCCCACCTACATCATAAACAGCTATATGAGTCATTTCTTTCTCATGAAAACTGGGCATATCTATCTATTTACAAAAGAATTGGTTAGTTTTTCAACACAATTAAGCAGCTTCAGGAGGACAAAAAAAAAAGGAGAATCTCACCACAAGGAAAGAAAAAGAAGCAGAGAATGCAGCATGTGTTCTGCAAGACCAGAGATTGCTGCACCAGAGATCATATCTTGCTGTTATTGAAGCACTTGTCTGGGCTCAGAGATTGTGTCTTTTCTTTATAATTGCCTTCCCAGCATAGTATACCTTAAGATTATCTGATACAAAGTGGCCAGGTCTGGTCCATCTAATCTTTCTAATGCCTAGTATGTTAAAGTTCATGCTTTTCATCTTATTTTTAACAATTTCCAGTATTCCAACATTCAACCTACATACATTCCATGTACCAATTATTAAATGATGTTTGTTATTGTTTTTCCTAATTTCAGTTAACTTCCAATCTGGGTTCTACATTACTGTAACTATCCTCATTCCTTTAGCATTCATTGGGTTTTCAAAGACCTGTTATTTAGAAAGTAGATGGCTTATCCTGCTCCCTAGTCTGTCTTAATCAGGAAGCTCCACCAAAACCTGTCCACCATAGATAATCCTTAAGGCATATGACACACCAGTAGCACAGCTTTTAGTATCACAGAAACCCCAAGTTATCTCAGTACAACAAACTGACAGACAAGTGCTGTATCTCTTGAACAATATTCACCCCAAACACAAGGGGGACTTGAAACACTTGATGCAGATTAAAGACTATATACCTTTCTGTATGGATTTTATTTCAATGTCAAGAAAACAAAAACACTTATCACTAGACCAATAGGCAGCATTGTGATAGATGAAAAAAAGATTGAAATTGTCAATTATTTCATCTTACTTGGGTCTATAATCATCATCCTTGGTACCAATAGTTAGGAGATCAGAAGATGCATTGGGAGAGTCTGAAGTTAGGGACCTGTCATGAGCCTTAAACCTGAATGAATTACTCATAGACATATTACAAGAAATAATTACAATTTATTGATCCGTATCAATAATTGCAATTATCTACATTGCAATTCATCACAACATATTAATCCATCAGTTCATAGCAAGCATTAAACAGTTAATTTATCTACATTGCAATTCATAAGTTCTTAATACTTATAATAGGTGTTAATTTTGTTATTAGGTGCCTTGGAGTTCAATATGACTTATACATAGCAACCCTGTGGACAACATGTGAAAATTTACATTATCCTTACAATCCCAGCCTTGCTCAGGCCCATTTTTGGAGTCAATATGCTAGACCATCTCAATTGTTTTCCTCATGTTTTATGCTTCTGGACTTCTCAAACATACTGTCTTTTCCTAAGGATGGGTGACTCCTGACAGCATGGCCAAAGGATATAAGAGAAGCTTGATAATCTTTGCTCTTAAGGAGCATTCAGACTGCATTTACTTGTAGATAGATTTGTGTGTTCTTTTAGTAGTCCATGCTATCATCATGATTCTTATCAATACTACAATTCTAAGGAATACTTTTTCTTCAGCCTTTCTTATTCATTGTAGCAATGGTTTGGATTGGGTGTATCTTGGTCTTTAAATTGAAATCCTTACTCTTTAATATATTAAAAAGGTCCTTGATAGTAGATTTGCCCAATGCAACACATCTTTCGAATTATTGGTTGCTGCTGCCAGGATTGGTTGTGAATCCAAGTAAAATGAAATAATTGATGAATTTAATCTTTTCTCCATCTAACATAATGCTGCCTATTGGTTTGGTGGTAAGGATTTTTGTTTTTATGATACTGGAGCATAATTTATGTTGAAGGCTGTTGTCTTTGATCTTCTTCAGTAAGTGCTTCAAGACTTTTCCTCTTTCTACAAGCAAGGTTGTGTCATCTGCATAATGTAAGTTATTTGTGAATCTTCCTCTAATCTCGATGCCACATTCTTCTTTGAAGTATACCAGTTTTTAAAATTATTTGCTCAGCACACACACTGAATAGATATAGAGAAATGATACAGTCCTGAAACATACATCCCCTGATTTTAAACCACACAGTATCCTTTTGTTCTTAGTATATGGGCAGGTTTCACATTTAATTTTACTAACAGAAACATAATTAAGTATTCTGAAATTCCCATTCTTCTCAATTTCATCTATAATTTAGAATAATTCACACAGATAAATGTCTTTATTTCTTTCTCATTGTCACTGAATCAGAATCAACTCATCACTTACCCTCTAGTGGGTATTTAGAGGCTGTAAATTACATTCCCTTAGAGTGGATGTGAACCGCCCACCTCTGACTTAGCAGCACGACTCCCAACTCACCAGACCACCAATATGTTGTTGTTAGGGGTTATCAATGTGATGTCAACTCATAGTGGTCCTATAAATATTAAACCTGAACCTTGTTCTATCCTTCATCATCCTTACAAGTTCTGTCATGGTGGATTAACACAGTGACTATCACAATGGGTTTGAGTACGACAGGAATTGTACTAAAGTCAATAAAATATAAGTAAACATTTTTTATTATTCTCTGTTATCAACCAAAATCCATCTGACATCAGCAATGATATTCCTTGTTCCAAGTCCTCTTCTGAGTCTAGATTGAATTTATCACAGTCCTTTGTCAATGTTTCAGACATTTAAAAATAATCTTCAGCAAAGCAATGATATTGTTTAATTGTTTCTACTTTCTGTTGTATAACTGTTTATTGGGAGGAAAAAGAATATGGATTTGTTGCATCTAATTGTCCAGGTAGTTGTTTTTATAGTGTATTAAACACATACAAGGCTGAATCTGTTTGCTGGAACACCTCAGATGGTAATCTGTCAACACCTGGAGCTTTATTTTTCCTTCCAGTGCAGCTCAGACTTCTTTCAGTAACATGGGTTCTTGATTATGTGCTAATTTCTCAAATAGTTAAGAATCAACCAAATATTTTTGATACAGTGGCTCTTTGTAGCCCTTCAGTCTTCTCATGCTTCCTGCAGCATCCACTATTTTATCCATTCAATCCTTCAAGATTGCAACACTAGGATTGAATTTGCTCATTAGTTTTTTAACTTGAGAAATACTAAGTGTATTCTTCACTTTTTATTTTCTGACTCACAGTCTTTGCACCCAGGATAGAGCAAAGTTTTGATCTTTCATTTATAGTAGGGCTATGAGTCACAGTTGATTTGAAGGCATCTAAAACAGCAACCACTTCAATAACATTTCATTATAAAACTTTTGAGGGAGAGAACAGTTTAAAAGCAATATATTATAGGGTATTATGATTATCATAAGAGTCCGGAATGAAGGTTGCAGAGTGGAGTATACTCAGGGCTGGGGAGAAGGGGAAGTGCAGGGATGGGGGTGGATTGTATACCAATGAAGGAATTTTTCTTTTGCTTTTCAAAGAGAAGAGTGAACTGGGGGCTGGGGGGTGAGTGGGCAGGGAGAAAAGTACAACAATTAATGAATGGAAATCCAAATATCTCTGTAAATGTTTATTAAAATTAATGATAAAAAACCCCAAAAAACATTGTAATGAATGAGTAAAGTATTTCAAGCTTCCAAATGTTGAGAATGTTGGAATGTCTAAAGATGTTAAATAATGTTAAATTTAAAGTATCAGTATTCACTTACGTAAAATCACTAGGTAATGTCATTCATTTGAAAGTTTTGGGGTTGAATTTACTAATGTAATGGTAATAAGTAGATATGTAGATTTCTGACATTAAAGAATAAAGTTTTGAAAGAAAAAAAAGATATCGAACAGAAAAATAACCCAAACAAACAAAAAACTTTATCCTCCCCAGTTGCTGTTTAAAATCTTCTATTTAGTTCTTTTATGGTTTGTTTTCTCTATGATTCATCTTTGGGTTTGTTGTCAGGAGGTGCCAGTCATTGGAAGAGAGGAAGAACTTCAACAAGATGGATTGACATAGTGACTGTAACAATATGTTAGAATTTATCAGAGATCATTATCGTAGTGTAGAATAGGGCAAAGGTTAGATCTGTTGTATATGGGGTTCTTTCTGAGTTGACTAAATGACAACAACAGCAACATCTAATAACTGAAATACATCTCACTGAAACTAATATCTGAATAAAAGAAAATGAATAAAAACCTGAATTCTTAATTGGAAACATTTTCCTGAGATAATCTAAAGATAAAAAATATTGATGAATTTTTTTACCAAATATTTAAGGAAGAGATAACAGTAATATTAAATAAAATATTTTAGAGAATTGAAAATAGAAACCCTTTCCAATTTTTTTATGGGCTCAACATGAACTTAGTACTAAAATTTGACCAAAGGAAAAAAGAAAGAAAATAAACAAGACAGAAAAAAAATAAGTTACAGGCCAACATTTCTCATGAACATACACACAACAAAATTTAAAAACACATTAGAAAATTAAATCCAGAATGCAGGAAAACAATACAATATTGTGATCACATTGAGCTCATTTCAGAAATGATATATTTGTTTAACTTTTGAAATAAATTTCAACTTAACAGAATACAAAGATAAAAACCATATGAGGTTCTTCTCAGTGGATGCACAAAACATTTAATAAAAATGATTACCAATAATAAAACCCTTGACAAAATAGAAAGGCAAAGAAATTTCCCGGGACTATTAAAGGTTACCTAAAGCTACCAGAAGTTAGGTAAGAAAAAACTGAACTTTCTTTAGAGACTTCAGAAAGATTATGACCTCCTAACATCTCTGAGTTTGGACTTCTACCTTCTAGAATTATGCTTAATTAAGCTTTTGTCCTTATAAGTCATTCAGCCTTTGGTACTTACCAGTATCTTGAAAAGTAGAATAAAGTAGAAAGAGCAAAGTTCTAAGAGTGAAAAAAGTAATAATTAAACCTGATTAAGATTAAGAAGGCAGTCGTCAGAACAGAGCAAGGGAACACTGCATGGTTCAAAATTGGGAAGGGCGTACGCCAGGGATGCATCCTATCCCCATACCTTTTCAACCTATATGCAGAACAGATTATCCGGGAGGCGGGGCTCTATGAGGAGAAATGTGGGGTCAAGATTGGTGGACGATTTATCAACAATCTGCATTATGCAGATGACACAACCCTGCTTGCTGAAACTGAGGAGGACCTGAAGCACCTGCTGCAGAGTGTCAAGGACTGCAGCCTACAATATGGATTGAGGCTCAATGTCAAGAAGACAAAGATTCTGACCACTGGACCAATTGGCAGCATCAGGATGGATGGTGAAGAGATTGAGATTGTACACAGCTTTAGTTTGCTTGGCTCCATAGTCAACAGTCTTGGCACCAGCAGCCAGGAAATGAAAAGGCGCATTGCCATGGGAAAGTCTGATGTTAGGGACCTCTCCAAAGTGCTGAAGAGCAATGGTGTCTCTCTGGAGACTAAGGTGCGTCTGATACATGCCATGGTCTTTGCAATCACCTGTTATGCATCAGAGAGTTGGACAGTGACCAAGGAGGATAGAAGGAGAATTGATGCCTTTGAGCTGTGGTGCTGGAGAAGAGTATTGAGAATACCATGGACTGCTAGGAAAACAAACAGATTCATCCTGGAAAGGGTTAAACCGGGTGGCTCCTTGGAGGCAAGGATTCTGAGGCTCTGTCTAACATACTTTGGACAAGTTGTGAGGAGAGACTGGTCCTTGGAGAGGGACATCATGCTTGGGAGGGTGGAGGGACAGCGCAGGAGAGGAAGGCCCTCTGTGGGGTGGATTGATTCAGTGACTGGGATAATTGGGTCGGGAGTGTCAGAGACAGTGCGATTGGCACAGGACAGAGCAGAGTTTAGGGCTGTTGTACATAGGGTCGCTATGAGTCGCAGGCGACTCGACGGCACTTAACAACAACAACAACAAGATTAAGAAATTTTAAGTCCTATATGTAATTGACTGTCATTAGTGTATATCATCTATACATCCCCTTTAAATATATTTTTTTATATTACAGTTGTGTTGACCAAGACTAGCAAGCTGAGATCCTCAGAGATTCTGAGTACAATACAGAGTAGGGTGCAGACCTGTTGTTCATAGAGTTGCTATGAGTCATATTCAAGTCAATAGCACCTAATAACAACAACAACAACGAGAAGAAAGTAGAAATTGACCATTAGATACTGTTCTATTTATAGAAGCATCAAAAAACACTGAATATCTAGGAAAAGATTTAACAAAAGTTAGTCAATGCCTCAACACTGCAAAGTACGTAACATTGTTACATTGTTGTTGCTAAGTACCTTCGAGTTGTAGAGGACTCATAGAGACCCTATGAATGAAAGACCTGAGCACTGTTCATAGTTTCCAGAGGCAAGACATTTCAGAAGTGGATGCCACTCCTGCTTCCAAGCTAGTTTTAATTTGGGAGCTCCATCAAACACTGTCCACCATAAGTAACCATTATCGCATTTGGCACATCAGTGTCACCGTGTTTAGCATCACAGCAACCATGGGTTACCTCTGTACAGCAATACACAGACCAGTGCTATACCATGTAGAAGAATGTTTGACCAAAACCAATTTAAACCAGGCTTCAGTGCCACAGATTAAAATCACTCACCTGGGCTTGGTAGCATAACTTTCTGTCCACTAGGCCAATGTAGCTCTATGTTGCCATTGTTAAAAGAGAGATATGAGGTTTGAGATTCAGATGTGAATAGTTTAGTATTGCCAATTCAATTGATTGCTGAAACGAATAAGCAACTCTAATAATAAATAACCTATACATATGTTATCTCAAAGGCCAAAGACACATAAGAAAACTTAGACACAGATGGATAGGTCTGAAATAAAGAAGCCAGTGCTGGCGATTATAAACCATTGTTTTACCACAATAAAAGACACAGATAAAATGAGCGTAGTAGACACTTCAAAAATTGACTCATGCACAAGTTTTCATTGCTTTACAGCATTAGTTAAAGTAATACAGAAATGTTTTCTTAAAAAGGTGTTTTTTAAAAGAAATTTCTTAAGATTAATTGGATAGTCAATGTTGTTATAACAGGCTGTTGAGATGGAATTGATTCATAGCTGACTCTCCACTAGGTTTTCAGAGGCTAGAGTAAATCACACCACAGGAGACTGCACATCTTTCTCCTGCAGAGCAGGCAGCTGGTGGATTCAAACCATCTGCCTTTGGATTAGCAGTTCAACTCCTTACCCACTTATCTTACTTACTTACCCTATGGGAAGAAGTTTGATACCTTCCTCACACCATAAAGGAAAATTGATTCCAAATAGACTCTTGAGCTAACTTTGAAACCTAAAATTACAAAGCCTCTAAAAGAAAATAGAGGAACACCTATATAATCTTGAGTTCAGTAGAAATTTCTCAAGCAAGAACACACATACACATATCAACAGGAATAAAGTTATAAATCAGTGGATGATCTTTCATTATAATGAATAAATTTTGTTTATCAAAATACTATTAAGAGAAATATAATGCAAGCCATAGAGAAGGAAAAGAGCTGTAATCACAAAACTGACAAAAAACTTGTTACCTAGAAGCTGGAACATGTGTAGATAGAAACCTATTAGAGAAAGAAACTCGAATACTTTCCACTAACAGAAAATGACCAAAAAGTGGTAAGATTGCACCACTGCAACAGAAAACTCGAGACTCAGAAACACAAGGAGTTCTGTGGAGTTCCAACTCTGAGTTGCACTGTAAGTAAATTCTTAATTAACAAGATAAATGTAACAGCTTGATTTAAACATCTGTCAAAGGACTTGACTAGACACATCACAAATGAGGTCATCCAAGTGGTCACAAAGCAGTTGGGAACATGTTCCACATCTTTTGTCATCTAGGAATTGCATCTTAAAGCTTCACTAAGCTACCCCACCCTCATGCAAGTGACTGAACTTCTTAAAATTGGATGATGCAAAGTGTTGGTGAAGAAATAAGCAGGTGCTTACACACAGCGCTGGGAGGAGAGTAAACTGGTAAACCATTTTGGGAACGGCGTGCTAGAGCCAGGCCTGATGGCACCACTGTCCTCCCACTTAAACTCCTTCTTAAATACCTACGAGAATGTGTCCATGTTGTATATGTATAACATGTTCCAAGTCCAGGGTGTTCAGAGAAGATCTGTTCATAACTTCCCCAAACTGGGGAGAAGCAAAACGTCTACGACAATTGCTAGGTGCTGTCAAATTGGTTCCAGTTCACAGTGACTCTATGTGCAGCAAATGCAGTGCTGTGTGGGCCTGTGCCGTTCTCATAACCGCTGCCGTACTTGAGCCCATCCTTGTAACCACTGTGTCGATCCATCTTGTTAAATGTTTAGCTCTTTTTTAAGGATGCTCTACTTTGCCAAGTACGGTTTCCATCTCTAGAGATTGTCCTCTCCTGAAAACACACCCAAGCTATGAGAGGAGCTCTCAAACTTGGGATCTGTTTAACTTTATACATGGTTATCACTAGAAGAGTCTGATGGGTTTTGAGCACATTATAACATAGCTGGCCTGATGTTGGATACAACATAGATCTGTTCTTAACAATACAGTAAATAAGACCAGGTAGATGGGATTTTAGGGGATTTCTTTGTTCAAGTCTTTCTCCTTACATCAAGAATCTAAGAGATAAGGTGACAACTAGTCCAGGAGGGAAAGCTCAGAACTCCACTCCTGAGGTAGAAGAACAGGACCTATTTTCTGCCCCAACTTTTTTGAGGTCCTCAGGCTTGGCAGTGAACTCAAAGTCCTGTTGTCACAGGCCACATCTGTGCAACATAAACCGATTCCTGCATATGACTAAGGTCAGAGTAGTTGCCAGTATTTTCTAGAAATAAGCTAATCAGCAGTGGCTTTCTCTGCCAAAAGATCTGTGGGAGGAGGAATGGTAGCACTGTCATAGGGAACAAGGATGGGAGAAGAAAGGAGGTATCATTGTCTTAAACAAAGGCTTCTTTATGAGTTTACCTGAGCACAGGACTGGCAACCTTCCTGAAAATGAGTTCAGGCATCTACTTCAGGTCATCTTCCCCTTGGCCAGAGGTTTAAAAATTCCTGGAGGACTCTTCCTGCTCCCTCTGCAGTTGGAGCCCTGGGCAATGGGCCAAAGTTGTTTTAGATCTCAGTTAAAAGTTCTGGCTCTTTGTATATGAATCAGTGCCCAAAGGAAGTCAAATCACTTATTAAGTTATGACACCTCAGGGAGGTTCAGAAGCAGGGAGTCTTGAGAAGTCCTTTAGGGAGAAGCTTATTAACCCTTGACCTGACTACAGAACCCTCTGTTTGTATTTGGTAGGTATGTGAATACTTATCTTTTTCTTTTCTGTTAAGGCAATTATCCTGAGAGTCAAAGACTTAGGTTAACTTATAGGCACTTTTAATTTAATTTTGTGTCCTTGAAGATCTCTATTTACCACTACATGTTTCAATTTTCTCCTCTATAAAGTAGAGGTAAAGGAACTCTAGTGGAACAGTGGTTAAATTTGGCTTTTAATGAAAAGACTGGCAGTTCAAATCCACTCTGGTTCCAGGTGATTTTTTTTTGTTGTTGTTTGTTGTTTTTCTTTTTACACAGCACAACTCTGTCAAGAAGGCAGTGGTTACTGCAGTTTCCACAATCTGTCCTCAATGGCAGTGGTTCCAGGTTCTATAGAAGAAAGATCCCACGACCTGCTTCCAGTAAAAATTACAGCCAAGAAAATACTATGGGACAGTTCTACTCATAACTGTTGTTGTTTACCATCAAGTAGGAACTGACTATGTGCCTTTGGGTTTCCAGTGAAGCTTCTCACAACTAGGCTTCACCACTAGGCCCTCAGAACTCCCTAAATCATAGTTGATGTTGGTGGTGTATGTACCATTGAGTCGGAACCAACTCATAGCTGACACTGCCAGCAGGTTTTCAAAGGCAGTTTAATTGTACATGAAGAGGCTATCCATCTTTCCCCCATGCAACAGCTGGTAGATTCAAACTACATGCCTTTGGCAGTGTTAATCCCTGCCACTGGGCCACCAGAGCTTTGTAGTAATACTCATAGTAGTACCTAACAATAACCAAGAACAGAAAACCAGTGTCTAAACAACTACTGCTGCTGAACGGAGGCAATTCAGATGATTACAGTCCTAATCATTCCACAGCTGTTTTAGTTGTCAGAGTATGGGATATCATTATGTAACTTCTACATTTCATCATTGCATACCCGTGTTTTGGGGACATATTCAATTTAATTCCCCGGTAAAGTATCAGCACACAAATCTTCATCTCAGGACCTGCTTCTCAGGAACCAGGTAGTTTTCATTAGTTAACAAAGGAACTAGAATACTACAGAATTTCTTTATGGAGGCTAAACCCTACATGTGCTTGTGGAAAATGGGATTGCTTATGGAATTTGATTGACTAAGGCAGGTGTGGCTTCCACAGAAAGAAATGGTGAAAAGGACATGGGGAGCGGGGAGTGTATTATCCCATCAGGAGGAAATCGAAAAGGGGAAGTCTTGGAGACTAGAAAGTTCTCCAACAAGCAGCATTTCAGCAACCTGGTTATTGTGTCGGGCCAACCACAGATGATTAGAAGATAACAGTGAAGAGGCTGGGTACATATAAAAGAGGTTCTGAAAACTTGGCTTCCTAAAATGCACTATATTCAGAGGTGGGGGAGGAAGCATGATGGCATTCAATGCAAATTCTGTATTCAAAGACAGTGACTCAGAAGCTAAAATAATGAAGTATTTTTTAAAATGTACAGAATTTTTATATATAATAATCCAAGGCCATGTTGAGGGAACTCTGGAGGCCAAGTGGCAAGAAGCTGCCCTGCAGTCCTAAAGGCATGCAGTTCAAGGCTACCTACCAGCTGCTTTGTGGGAGATGGATGGGCAACCTCCTTTTGTGCATTTAAACTGCTTTTGAAAACCCACTGGAGGGTCAGCTAGGGGTCAGTTCTGACTTTGTGGTACACAGCAACAAAAAGTCCATGAAAGTAATGTGAAGGGTTAAACATTAAATGAGGATGGAAAAAAATAAAGTATGTTGACAATATATGTCATTCCAGTATTTAAAGAATAGCTTAAATTTTTTAAACTTAAAAATTATTTAGAAAAGTTGAGAGAAGAGGGAAAGTAATGCAAAAAAGGAAAGCTTTTAAAATTCTTTTTTAAAAATGTTCAACTAATATTTTTATTCCATGGCCAAACTCTTGTGGGTTCTCAGTCTGAAAAGAAGTTGGTTGATTAAATACTACAATATTCCAACCAAAACATCAGTTCAGAGAGAAGCATTATTGGTTCAAACCACAGCTTAATGTTGAAACCCAATTCTGCCATTTTTTATAATGTAGACATGTAGCTTTGCCTCTCTAATTCTGATTTTCTTTCTTCATAAAAGAAGGAGCTTGATGACATTTTAGGGAAAGCTTTGTATGAAGTGCTTCACAGTACCTGACTTAAAATGACCACCTTATTAATGTTGCTCTTATTCATTTTGCCACCAGTGGTCTCGACAGTAAAACCTGTTGTTAAGTGACTTTTAGTTGATTCCAACTCATAGTGACCCAGTGTACAACAACTTGAAACCTTGCTTGATCTGATATCTATCTCACAAAGACTGTGTTGATTAGTCTCAGTATTGTAAACAGTATGCCAATCCCTATCTTTGAGGGTCTTCCTTTCCATTGCTAACCTGCCACCTTTTCAAGCATGGTGTTCCCCTCCAAAGAGTTGTTCCTCCTGAAATCATGCCCAAAATATGTAAGACGGAGTTTCACCAACCTTAGCTTTAAGGAGCGCCCTGACTGTACTTATTCCAAGAAATATTTGTCTCTTCTTGCGGCAGTCTGTAACGTACTAAATACACTTCCATACACAACAATTCAAGACAACAAGTCTTTGATCTTTCATTATCCAACTTCCCAACATGCGTATGAAGCAATTGAATAGTCATGATGGCTTGGATCAGGGGCACCTTAGCTTTTATGTTGACTTCCTTTCTCTTTAGCAATCTCAATACATCTTGCCGGCAGATTTGCCCAATACAGTACATCATTTTATTTCTTTACTGCTACTTCCATGGGGTGCTGATTTTTTTAAATAAAATGAAATCATTGACAATTTCTATCTTTTCCCTATTTATTATGATTTGGGACACAGTAATGTGCTGCATATCTATGTCAGGCAGATTTGGGTACTGTGACATGTACATGTGATAAGAAGTTTTTAAATCATTGCCGTGTTTTGAGCAAGCACGGTACTGTTTTGTGGAGTCATTATTATTTAAGTGTAACCGCACAGGTGCATAGTATGATAAAGTTAGCGAGCAATTAGTGCTCAAGTGTGGCAAAGTGCCAACTTTGTTCTCCGCTATATAAAAACCGTGTTCGAAAAAGCTCTGTTAGGGTTTTCAGCTCACTTCTCCGCAGAGTCTGTGTAAAATGAAATAAGTGTGATGTCAGTGTGGAGAGTATGGTGTGCCAGATCCAGGCCATGGTCTTCACAAACATGTTATGCATCAGAAAGCTGGACAACGACTAGGGATGATAGAAGAATAATTGATATTTCTGAGCTGTAGCTGTGGTGTTGAAGAAGAGTACTGAATATACCATGAACTGCTAGGAGAACAAACAGGTTCATCCTGGAAAAGATGAAGAGAAGCTGCTCCTTGGAGGCAAGGATTCTGAAGCTTCCTCTGATTTAGTTTGGGCATGTAGCAAGGTGGGATCAGTCCTTGGAGAGGGATGTCATGTTTGGGAGGGTGGAGGGACAGCACAAGAGAGGAAGACTCTAGATAAGATGGGTTGACTCTGACTGGGGTAATGGGGGTGGGTCTGTCAGAGATGGTAAGGATGGCTCAGGATAGAGCAGAGTTCAGAGCTGTTGTGCATAGGGTAGCTATGAGTCACAGGCAACTCGATGGTACATAACAACAAGCTTCTTGCAGCTCTTTGTGGGTTCCCCCCCCACCACATTTGCACTGATCCTGAGTATCTTGCATTAGCGGAGCACCTCAGATATGACAATGATGTCACCTAGTAGCTATTTTTCTTTCTTTCTCTCTCTCCCCTCTCTTTCTCTCTCTTTCCCTTTTTCTTTCTTCTTTCTGTCTTTCTTCTTCCTTTCACACTGAAATGTAATCCATACTGAAAGCTATTGTTTTCTGTCTTCTGCAATGAGTGCTTCAAGTCCTCTTCCTTTGTTCAGCAAGCAAAGTTATATTAGCTGCATATTTATTGTTGTTGTGTGCCATAAAGTCAGAAACGATCAATAGCTGACACTCCAGTGGGTTTTCAGAGTCAATAAATTGCACGCTAAGAGATTTTCCCATCTTCCATGGAGCACCCACTGGAACAGTGGATTGAAACCTCATAGTTTGCATTAGTAGCATGATTGTTAATGAGTCTTCCTCCAACCTTGATGCTGTATTCTTCTACAGAGATTCTGGCTTCCTGTATTATTATTATTTGCTAAGGATTCAGACTGAATGGGTATTGTGACTGGATATAATGTGGTAGGTTAAAAAGATGACTTCTTTATCAGGTTTAAATCCTTTAACTGTTGTAGTTTATCTCCACTCTGTAATCTAGCTGAATGTCACGTCTTTCTCTAAACATAATAAGACCTTCTGAACTTATATCAAGAATGATCTTTTCAAAGAATGAAAAGGGACATTATAAATATTTTAAACTTTAACTGGATTATTGATGAGTTTGCGTGGAATCACACTCTCTTATTTTCCCATCTTCAAATTTACATGATGTGCTGAATTATTTTCCCTTGAGGACAACAGAATTCAGCTGATACAAACAATACAAACTAAATGGGCTACAGGGTCAGCTGTGACCAGAGAAGGCTGTACCGAACCATGCTTAATTTTTGTATGCTTACTTGCTTTTATAGTTACCTATTAGAGGTATAAAAGCTATCAGTTCATTGTATTAGGGGGATGATTTCCATGTTGCTAGCTTGCATGTGTACATGCTGCATTGTTTATTGTTGCTCATATTAGTACAGTATTCGTCTGTCAATTTGCTGTACTGGAGTATCTTGTGGGTTGCTATGATGCTGGGAGCTACACCACTGATGTTTCAAGCTGGAAGAGTCACCTATGGTAGACAGGTTTGAGCAGAGCTTTCAGATTAAGATAGATTAGGAATCAGGATTGGCCATCCACTTCTGAAATACAATAGGTCTCTCATAACACTATTAAAACCAGAAGAAATATTGAATATCATCAGTATCACATACAAGCAAAATAATGCTGAAGATCATCCAAAAATGGCTAGAAAAGTATATTGACAAAGAACTGCCCTAAATTCAAGCTGAGTTTAGAAGAGGCTGTGGCACCAGGAATATCATTGCTAATGTCAAATGGATTCTGGTTGAAAGCAGAGACTACCAAGAGAATGTCTATTTGTGCTTTACTGACTATGCAAAGGCATTTGACTGTGTGGTTCATAAATAATTATGGCTAACATTGAGAAGAATGGGGATCCATTCCTTCTCAATGTTTTGCCATTGAGAACTAAGTCATTAAGATCATTTGACACTGAGATTAAGACCACTTAATTGTTCTCCTGCAAAACCTATAACTAGACCAAGAAGCTGTTGTCTGAACAGAGCAAAGAAACACCGTATGGTTTAAAATCAGGAAAAATGTATGTGATGGTTGTATCCTTTCTTCATTCCCATTTAATCTGTATGCTGAGCAAATAATTTGAAAAGCTGGATTCAGGCCATGATCTTTTCAATCATTTGATATAACTCTGGGAGCTAGATAACGAGTAAGGATGACAGAAGAAGAACTTCTGCCTTTGAGTTGTGGTGTTGGAGAAGAGTACTGAATATTCCATGGACTACCAAAAGCAAAAACAAACAAAAACCCCCAAATAGACATGTTAGAGAAAGTACAGCCAGCGTATCTTACATACTTTGAGCATGTTGCTAGGAGAGACTATTCCTTGAAAAGGGACATCATACTTGGAAAGGTGGAGGGTCAGTGAAAGAGAGACAGACCATCCATCAGATGGTGTGACACAGTGACTGTAGCAATGGGTTCAAGTGTGTCAGATATAATGAAGATGGCACAGGATAGGACAGGGCTCAGATCTATTTTCATAGGGTTTCTCTGAGTCATATTCAACTCGACAGCACCTAATAACAACAAGGGAGTTCTAGTGGCATAGTGGTAAGGAGTTACATCATCAACCCACAAATATGAGATACTTGTTTTATTAGTTATCCTTCTATTTTTTTCAATAATTGCCTTATGCAGTATTTGTCCTTATGAGACTGAGTTCACTCAGCATAATGCTCTTTAGTCTCTCTCAAGTTATGTAGTATTTTTTAAACCATTGCTCCTGCGTGCTGTGTAGTATTCCATAATGTGAATGTACCTTAATCTCTCAATCCATTTGGTTGTGGTTGGACATTTGGGCTGTTTCCATGTTCTTGTGATGGTTAATAATACTGCTATAACATTGGTATACAAATCTCTCTTTGTCTTTTAGTTCTAACTTCCTTAGGGTATATTCCTAGTAGTGGAATAGCTGGGTTATATGGAGTTTCTAAGTTCAGCTTCTTGAGAAAATGACAAAGTGCTTTCCAGAGTGCTTATACCATTTTACAATACACCAACAGTGTGGGAGAGTTCCAATTTCTCCACATCCTCTCCAACATTTGTTGCTTACTGTCCTGTTAAAATTTAGCCACTGCTACTGGGATGAGGTGAAATCTTATTGTGGTTTTTGATTATCATTTCTCTTATAGCCAGTGATTTTGAGCAGTTCTTCATGTGTCTATAGGCCATCCAAATATCTTCTTCTGTGAAAAGTCTTTCCATGTCTTGTTTTGTAACTGGGTTATCAGTCATTTTCTTGTGGAGGCCCTGTGGCATTCTGTAAACTTTTGTTATGAGACCCTTGTGTGCAATAGTATTGCAAGATGTTTTTTCCCTAGTTAATAGGTTTTCTTTTCACTCTATTGGAAAAAGATTTTGATGCACACAGGTATTTAATCTTTAGCAAGTCCCATTCATCAATGTTACCCTCTCTTGGATGTACATTTCTGGCTGTATTTGTCAGCCTCTTCATACCACGGGCTAGGCCTTCTATGCTTGGTCCCATTTTGTCTCGTATAATATTTATGCTTTGGGGATTTACCCTATCTTTCGATTTCTTGACTCTGCTCTAATGGATTTTACTTATGGGCCAAAGTAAAATTAAATTATTGTCAGCTTTAGTCTTTTCTCCAACTATTGTTATCTTGCCATTGTTCCAATGGTGAGAATTTTTGTGTCCTGATATTGAGACGTAATTTAAATTATAAGTTATAGGCTAGAATTTGGCTTTATCTAATTGAAACATCTAGATTTTCAGTATCATGTTCCACATATGCTATAAATGACAATAAAGTTAAAATTATCTAATTTAAACTTAACAAAATAGATATACTCAATGAATTTACTTTCTAGAGACAAGTATACATTTGAGATGGGGGAGCAAAATGTCATTTACTTTCATTCATACCATGACTAGGATCTTGTTTAGCACTGTCCGAATAACAGTACATTACTCTAGGAAGTGCTTGGTCTACCAAGTGCTTTTAGTCCCCCTTCCACCACTAAGTATCTATTCCAGCTAGTCACACAAACACTTATATCCTTGTTTGAATCTGAGTTAGAGCCAAAGACACTTGCATGTTATTTCACATGTTTACGTCTTTTCCGTAAAATTCTGCTTTAGTCAGACACAGATCAAACCTGATCCATGAACAGATTCCTATTTCTATAGTATGTTTCTGATATCTTCATCAAGGTTTTTTTTAAGGACTTCATGGGCATCCAATTAGTCAATATATCAGCTCAACTTGGATTCCAGTGAGGTCTCTACAGACTGTAGACAACATTTACGCTTCCGAAGGCAGAACAGGGACACAGTCTCTTTCTTAGTTCTCTACCTCAACTCCTTATGGTTCATCCAGAACAAACTTGGAAAATGCTAATTACAGATTGAAAAGCAATCTGTAGCTAGCTCACACTCCCAGATCCCCTCACTCTTTGTTATATGAAAACAAAACAAAATAAAAAGCCTTCATTGCTGTTGAGTAAGTACTGACTCATAGCTGACCCTCCCTTGGGTTTCCAAGACTATAAATCACACAGGTGGAGATTGCCCATCTGTTTCCCTGCTGAGTGGCTAGTGGATTCATATGGTCAGACAGGTGAGGACTTTGGGTTTGCAGTCCAACTTCCCATGGATTATACTGTCAAAGTCCTCTATTATATGAAGAGGGAATGGGAAACAGAACGGAGTGGGATAAAATGGTGAAAGGTTGATGGTGAATAAGGAATACCAAAGAACTGGTGCCTTTGAATCACAGTGTTGGTGTAGAATATATTGTGGCCTGAAAAAGGAATATACAAATCCATCTTAGGAATGCTGCTAGAAAGGTCCTTAGAAGAGAAGATGTTGAAACTTTGTCTCTCAAACTTTCGGCATGTGTATTAGGGAAGGACAGTCCTTGGATAACTTGTTTAGTTAAGAGGGTCAAAGAAACAGAGGAAGACCTTTAAGGAGATAGACTGACACAGTGGCTGCCCCAACATGCTCAAGTTCAGGCAAGATTGTGAGCATGTCACAAAATCTGGCACTATTGCATTCTCCTGTGTATGTTGTGGTTCTGTGCCACTGCATCAGCTACAACTCACATTGACCCAGTCAACAAGAGATCTGAACGGTGCTCCACCCCGCCCAACCCTCACGACCTCTCACATGCTTGAGCTGGTGGTACAGTTACTGTGCCAATCGCCAATCCATCTTGTTGATGGTCTCCCTCTCTTCCTTTAACCATCTACTTTTCCAGCAGGAGGTCTTTTACCAAGGATTGATCCCTCTTGACAACATGTCTAAAGTATGTGAGAAGTTTCATCATCTCTGCTTCTAGCGAACACCCTGGTTCCACTTCCTCCAAGACAGATTTGTTTGTTCTTTTGTCAGTTTATGGATATACAATACTCTTCTCCAACACCACATTTCAGTGGCATTGACTCATCTTCTGTCCTCTTTAGCTATTAACCAACTTTCAGATGCACTGGAATCAACTGGAAAGACCATGGCTTGGATCTGGCATAACTTAGTTTTAAATATCCATGTTTTTTAATATTTTGAAGAGATTCTTGACAGAAGATTTTCCCAATGCAATATATCTTTTGATTTCTATAAAACAAAATTGTTGACAACTTTAATCTTTTCTACATTTATCATGATATTGCCTATTGGTCCAATGTGAGAATTTTTACTTTCACGATTTTGAGATGTAATCCAGATTGAAGCCTGTACTCTTTGATCATCTGTAGCAAGTGGATGTGTGTGTGTGTGTGTGTGTGTGTGTGTGTGTGTGTGTATAAAGTTGCTATAGTTTGGAACAAAACCAATATTTTTTTAGGAAATGTTCTCCACCACTTGTACTGGCATTTCTGTATTCAATGCTAATGCCTAGACATCTGTTAACTTCACATAAGTGGTTTGTACTGTTATTTTCTATATTACATGTCATAAAGTATCTACTCAATGGGGGGAAAGAGTGTAGTGATAAGCAATGAACTCTCGATGCAAAGATACATGGTTCAAACAGAAAAACTGGCCCATGAGAGATATATGGGCAGTATCCACCCATGTGATTTATTGTCTCTGAAAAACTGCTGGATGGTCACCAGGGATCAGTTCAGACTTGATGGTACACAACAAAAACAACATCCTTCATATATATCTGTTGTTGTTGTTAAGTGTGCCATCAAGTTGAATACAACGCATAGCAAGTCTATGAACAACAGATCTTAACCCTGTCATTTCCTATGGCGTCCTCATCATCTCTGAGACACCTGAGACCATTGTTGCTGTGTCAGTCTCATTCAAGGTTTTCTTCTTCTTTGCTGACCCTCCACCTTTCCAAGCATGATGTCCCTCTCCAAGGAATAGCCTCTACTACCAATATTCCCAAAGTATGTGAGATGAAATTTTGTCATCCTTGCCTTCAAAAAACATTCTGGTTTCCCTTTCACCAAGACATATCTGTTCTTCTGGAAGTCTGAGAAAACATGATAGGAAGGTAATAAACCTAAATCGCTATCCAATTTTTTATCTCATCTCCTGTATTTCATCCAGCCAATACTGAAGAATATCTTATTAGCTTCAATTCTATCACATTTGAAAGTGATACATTCCATAATCAGACCTTAGGCATTTGTTATTGTTGTATTTCTAATAGTTATGTGATCTTTTTTCTTCTTTTTTTAAATTTTCTTTTATTAATTTTAATGAACATTTACAGAAATTTTGGATTTCCATTCATTTATTGTTGCATTTGTCTCCCTGCCCACCCCTCCTCCCCCCCACCCCCAATTTGCTTTTCTCTTTGAAAAGTAAAAGAAAAATTCCTTCATTGGTGTACAATCTTCCTCCCTCCCCTAGTACACTCCCCTATGCAACCTTCATTCTGGGCTCTTGACGTAACCATAATACCCAATCATATATCGCTTTTAAACTGTTCTCTCCCTCATCTGTTTCAATGCAGTATACGTAATTTATCCAATTGTTCTCAGTCTCACCCCAACCCTGATGTCAGTCCTGTTCTACAACAGTGGTACTATACAGTATTTGTCCTTTGTGTCTGAGATGTAGTTATGTGATCTTATAAAGGGAATTTTCAAATCCTGATCCTTGACTCACTCATCTGAAAAATGAGAATAATGACAAGCTACTGTGAGTTTTGAAATAGATTATATAAAACATTCTATGTGGCTTAGTGATAAGAAATTGCACTGTCAGTGCAGAGGTAGATGGATCAATTCCCCATGTTGATCTGTGGGGAAAAGATGTGATTTATTGCTTCTAAAAATGCACTGGATGGTCAGTTACGGGTTTGCTCCAATGGGTGATACTCAATAACAACTCTATGGATTTAAAGATGTTATAGGATTGAGAGGTGAAGTCATGATTTCACCAGAACTTTATGACTTTTGAACTACTACCAAGAGTTAGCTTTTATATGCATAGTTTTTCTGTGGTTCAATTATGTTTTTAACCAATGGACAGAGACAAAAGAAATATCTTAAATTCCTATTTAAGAAGAATTATTGCAAATAGTATTAATGCAATCAATGATGTATTTTTTTTACTCAGAAATGAAAAGAACCTTTGACTTATCACCTGGGTCTTGGGTCCTATCATCCTCAATTAACACTTATCAGATTTCATATCTCTTTAGTAGATAGAGTAGGCTCTACTCCAACTTTAAGAACTCAGATTGACCTGAGTAGAGCAAATGTGGGAGGGAAGGAATAGAAAATGTCTTTATTAAGAGAAAGATTAAAACTTGCTTCATAATGTAGGATAGCCATCCCAATTGAATGGCATATAATATGGTACAGTAGAAAGCTGGCTATATTAAACAAAACATTTTTGCTCTGCTCAATATCTGTATGTAAGAGCTCTGGTAGTATAGCATATAGAATGCTGTGCTAATATCCAAAATTCCACCCATTGAATTGAATCTACCAGTGACTCTGCAGGAGAAAAATTAACACTCTCCTCTCATTAAGATTTACAGCTTTAACCCAAGTGCCCATCAACAAATGAATGGATAGAAGCTCTGGTATAGTCACACAATGGAATACTATGCAGCATTGAAAAACAGGGAACTTATGAAATATTACGCAAAATAGATGACCTTGGAGGACATTACTGAGTAAAATAACTCAGTCGCAAAAGGACAAATATTGCACAGAGCCACTGTTGTAAAACGGGACTGACATCAGGATTTAGGGAAGACAGAAAAGGAGGGGAGGAATGATGTATATTGCATTGAAACAGATGAGGGAGAGATCTGTTTAAAAGGGACATATGATTGGGTATTCTTATCATTACAGAAGTCCAGAGAAGGCTGCACAGTGGAGTGAACTTGGAGGGAGGGATTACATAACAATGAAAGAGTTTTTATTTTTCTTTTCAAGAAGAAGAGTGATTTGAGGGGAGGCAGGAAGAAAAGTGCAACAGTGAATGACTGGAGATCCTAAGTCTCTGTAAACTTTCATTAAAATTACTAAATAAATTTTAAAAAAAGAAAAATACTTACAGCTTTGTAAATGTAATGGATGGTCCAATAGAGTCAGAAATTATGCAACAGAAGTGAGTCTTGTGAGGTTTTGAGAAGATAGCTATTCTTGCCTGTATTAATTTTTTTCAGAACACCATTACTGATATGCTATTACTACCATCACACCACTATCACACTCTTATCATTGTCACTTGCTCCAGCTTCCTAACCACACTCTTAAATTGTCTACATGGAGTCAGATCTGAAAGTCTATTCATGGCATGCACAGTTCTTCTTTAGAAGTGAACAAAAAGAAATAACAGAGGACATAGATTGACCTTAATGAATGGCCATTGAGGGATCAGATGATCTGATCTGAGGTTTTTGTAGAATTAGGTTTCCATGGAATAAACTGTAAACAATGTGAAGTAGAAGATGGGAGGAAACTAGGCAGGTGCATTCTACTTGTGTTCCTCTGTTGTGCAATCCTGAGCTATCACTTTTTATGCAGCCACTCCACAGAAAGTGCTAAGCCTAGGCAACATTCCTGGCAGGTCTCCTATGGCTCTCTGAAGTTCATAGTAAAGAAGTGGCCATGAGAGTCATTCAATGAACTTCATTTATTATTTTACTCACCGTCATTAACTGGAAAGACAGCTACCTGGCCAACTGACTAGAAGAGATCCATATTCCTTCCCTTTACCAAAAAAGGTGACCCTGCAAATTGTGAAATTTATTAAACAATAGCATTACTATTGCATGCAAGCAAAATCTGTCTGAAGGTAATTATACATCAACAGAGGACTTCTAGAAAGTCAACTATCATGGCTAACATTAGTAAGAATGGGAATCCCATAGCACTAATTCTGCTCGTGAGAAACCTGTATGTACCTCGAGCAAGCAGCTGTTGTATGAACAGACAAGAGGACACTGCATAGGTTTAAATTAAAAAAAGGTGTACATCACATTTGTATCATTTCTCCATGCCTATTCAGTCTGTATGTAAGAAAATAATTAGAAAACCTGGACTTTCTGAAGAAGAATGTGACGTAAAGATCAAAGGGAGACTTATCAACAACTTGCGTTATGAGGATGACACAACTTGCCTTGCCAAATGTGAAGAGGACTTTAAACACTTACTGTAGAAGATCAAACACTATATCCTTCAATATGGATTACATTTCAACATCAAGAAGACAAAACTCCTCACCATTGGGTCAATAGGCAACATCATGGTAGAGAAACGATTGGAATTGTCAATGATATCATCTTCCTTAGGCCCCCCAATCAACATCCTTGGTACTAGCAGTTAAGGAATGAAAAAAAAAATGTGTTTGCATTGTGAAAATTTACTGTCAAGGGCTTCTCCAAACTCTTAAAGAGCAGGGATGTCTATTCAAAGACACCTGTCTATTAAGGTCCACCTGATCCAAGCCAGGATCTTTTCCATTATTTGCTATGCACCCGAAAGTTAGACAATGTCTAAGGATACAGAAGAAGAATTTATGCGCTTGAGTTGTGATGTGGTAGAAGAAGACTGACTATCTCAAGACTGTCAAAAGAACAAATAAGTATGTCTTGGAAAAAGCACAGGCAGGGTACTCCTTGGAAATAAGGATGGTGAAGCTTCATCTCACATACTTTGAATATGTTGTTAAGAAGGATTAGTCCTTGGGAAAAGACAGCATGCTTGAAAATGTGGAAGATCAGAGAAAGAGAGGAAGACAAAACAAGATATATTAGCACTGTGACTGTAACAGTGGGCTCAAGCATGGTGTGCAAGGATGGCACGGAATAATCCAGGGTTTAGGTTCATTGTTCATAGGATCTCTGTGAGTTGCACTCAAATCGATAACTCATAACAACATTAAGCTTGTAATCTGCTCCCAAGTAAAATAAATGTTAGTACTTTGATTCTTCTCTTGAGATCTGCTTTCTCATTGATTGAAGCTCAGACTATATCTCAAGTATTCCTACTCTGTAGTCCCTGATACAATACACTGCACATTGTACTTCTCAAAAACTTAGAAATTGTTGTTGCTGTTATGTGCTTCCTAGTCCAAACTCACAACTGACACTCCAGGAGGCTTTCAGAGGCTGTAAATCACAAGGGAGGCGATTCTCCACCTTTTCCTGAAGAACCAGCTGATGGTTTTGAACTATTTACGTTGAGTTGGCAATGCAACTCCCTACTCATGAGGTCACCAAAAGAGTTGAATCATTGAAGTGAAAGGTGACAACTATTGTTACAATTATTTCCATTTGAAGTCTATGCTTTTTAATGTGAGAGAAGAGGTATTTTCACATTGTGAGGTGATTTAAAACATGAATATAGTCAAAGAAATCTTTAAAAACTAGCCCTAAAGTGAGACTCTTTACAGGTAGCCAAAGGTAAGGACTGTTCTGCATAGACCTGAGAAGCTAGAGGTTTATTTCCCCAATGTCTCTAGGTGAAAAGTATAAACAGAACCAAATGACACGTGTCAGATCCTGTGCTGTCTCCTACATGTAAGTGCATTTTCTCATCCAATTAAGGGAATTGTTTAATAGTGATTGGTAGCTTAAGGCTATGCTATACCCAATCTACCACACTGGGTGTGTACAAGAAGGAATCTGACAGATAAGCAAGGCTAGGTGGAGACTTGTTACCTCATACTAAATTTTCATCTCTAACAGAGAAGAGTGTGGGTGGCTTGTCAAAACAAGTGGGTGGGTGTGTGACATCTCTTCTCAGGGGAGATCTTTATCAGACAGATGACACATGAACCTTTCAGTTAAGATAAATAGTTGTAAGCTTCTCAACTTTTTCCTTGATGATTCTACCTTTTTTTTTGGGGGGGGGTATTTGATCAGCATTTTGGGCAATGATGGCTGCCACTAAATCTTTCATCCCATCTTTTATACATTTGACAATCCCATCTTATACTATTTAGTCCAAAAGTCCATTAGTGACTATCTGATGGACCGCCATGCCTTCACTAATTGACTGGGTCACTTCTCATTATTTCTGCTAATCTCTAAGACAGTTTGTAGGCCCCTGCCAGCCTTGAAATGCTTTGATTTGACCTACGACTTATTCAGTTTCCACAATAAGACTTGCTGCCTCAGCTCACAGAACATGTGCAATCATAAAATATTACTTCACTTTCAAGTTGACTGACAGAAACAAGAGTTCATGAAAATAAGAGATTTGGGTGAAGATGTGGAGAAATGGAACCATGCAGCCATTGTTGATGAGATTACAAAATGGCACAACTGTTGTGGAAAACAGTTTATCAGGGCCACCAAAAGTTAAACATAAAATACCATGTGACTTAAGCACTTTCTTTACTAGATCTAGACCCAAAAGTGTTAGAAGGAAGCACACAGACAGATACCAATATTCACTGGAGCACTATTGATCCTGGGGAAAGCTACTTAATTCAGATGTGAATTAAAATAAAATAATGGACTTTATACAAAGGTAAATTGTATGTATTATTCAAAGGTTTAAATAAAAATTCTTCAGGTATTGAGGATTTACCTACATCATAGATTTCTTCTTTTTTGTTGTTGATAGATGCCTTCAAGTTGACTCTGACTCAGAGCAAGCCTACGGACAATCTATCTGAATCATGCCCTATTCTGTGCCATCCTCGAAGACCTCTGATATGCTGAATCACGGTGTGACCATCACTGTGCCCATCCATCCTGCAGAGCGTCTGCCTCCCTTTCTCTGACCCTCCACTTTCCTCAGCATGATGTCTTTTTCCAAGGACTAGTACCTCCTGACAACATGCCCAAAGTTTGTGAGACAGTATTTCACCACCGTTAGCTATAAGAAGGACCTTGTTAGACTGGTTTGTGCTTTTGGGAGTCCACAGGCTGTTCAGTACTTTCCTCCAACACCACAATTCAAAAATAGCAACTCTTCTTCTGTTGTTCTTACTCATTGTTCAACTGTCAGGTCTCAGGAAGTCATTAGAAATATTATGGCTGGAACACCTTAGTCTTCAAATAACATCATTGCTCTTCAGCACTTTGGATAGGTCCCAGACGACAAATTTTCCCCAAGGCAACATATATTTTTCTTTCCTGACTGCTATTACTATGGGTGTTGATTGTGTATTCAAGTAAAATTAAATCATCAACAACTTCAATCTTTTCTCCATCTGTTAAATGTCCAGTGAGCCACTGGTGAGGCTTTTTGTTGTCCTGATGTTGAGATGTAATCCATATTGGAGGCTGTAGGCTTTGGTCTTCTGCAGCAAAAGTCCTCTTTCATTTCTGCAAGCAAGGTAATTCCATACATTGATTTCTTAGGTGACTATTTTAAGTTCAATTTCAAATACTTAACTTCTCCATTAATAATTGACCTTGGTCTTTTTATCAAGCTTGGTGTTCCAGATAGAGGAACCATCTACTCACATATTGTTCTGGGGGTTTTTTGTTGGTTTTGGTTGTTATTGTTGTTGCTTGGTTAGTTGGTTGATTTTCTTTTGATAGAACCACTGAGAAGACAGCTGCAACAAGACTTTCAAGATTCTCAGTTGAATCTGTGAGTGTTATGGCCAAACGAATACTGTGGACAAAACACTTAACTGGTTTGGGGTTTTTTTTATAGTTCCTTTTTAAATTTTTTTTTAAAATTAATTTTAATGAAAGTTTACAGAGACTGGATTTCCATTCATTCATTGTTGCACTTTTCTCCCCCAGTTTGCTCTTCTCTTTGAAAAGTAAAAGAAAAATTCTTTCATTGTTATACAGGTCTATTAGGTGCTGTTGAGTCGATAGTGATTCATACAGACCTTTTGTGCAACAAAACAAAGCCAGTGCCACCATCACAATCTCTGCTGTGCTCAGCCTTTTGTTGTAGTCTGTGCATCAATCCCACTTTTTGAGAGACTTCCTCATTTTATTGACCTTCTATTTCTCCAAGCACATGACCTTCTCCAGGGATGGCCCTTTCTTAGAACATGCCCTTGGTGTGTGAAGAAATGTCTCATCATTGTTGCCTCAAGGAGCACTCTGGATGCACTTTTTCCAAGATCGATACGAGTATAGAAGCCTTCTTAATATAACCCCTTAGAACCTGCTTCAATTACAAGAGGAGTGACATTTGAAAAATACCCACTTGAACCCCCGAACCCAAGGAACCATGGGAGAGATTATTAAATTGTTGTTTTAAACTATTAAATTTCTTGGTGGTTTCTTACATAGCAGTAGTTTCTTGATGGCTTAAAGTCAAAACTCCTGCTTTCAATAAATTCTTCAGGCTTTCAACACTGATAGAGGATGAAAGCCCCATGCGACTTTCATTGCAGGGCCCATCTGTCCATATGGGGAGATAATAAGAAGCATGGCAAAGAAAGGCAACTTTAGAACAGGTTGAAAGAAAATGATCACTATCAGGACAGATGGGCTCTGTTCATCCATACTATCTTTGGCCTCTTCACAATGTCAGGAAGAAGACGTGTGAAATAGAAATACATGTAAAATAGAAATATGGGGCCCCAATGAAACCAAAACATCCTCACTTTTTATCCAGTGGAGTTGTGTTGACTGCCTATCAGGGAAAGAGCACAATAACCAGGATCCATTGGGAACACAGTTCCTCACCATTAAGTCACCGTGGAAGCCTATTTTATAGAGACGGATGTAAGAAATCAAGTAAATGAAATAATTATAGCCCATAAGTTGTTAAGAGGTAACAGTGTGACATTTGTTAAGATGATGACGATTAGAAAACGGAACACGCAAAGGTGCGAAGCCATGCCTCCAAAAAAACTTAATTCTTCCTTTGAATAACCTTAGAGTCAGTTATGATCCACAAAGCCAGTGTTTTTAGTTCCAATCTATTATTTTCTTCATTGGCATACAGCAATTCATTGATTTTCATGTACATTGTATTTTATACAATCTTTCATTTACATGGTGTTTCATGCATTCAAATATATTGTATTTTATATAATTAGTTACTATTGTTTTATACCTATTATCACCCCATCTCCTTGAGGCCCCACTGAATCCTTTCCATTCCTTCACAGCCCCGTTCCCCCAATCCACCCATGAAACTCTACTCTCTACCACTCTTACTCTTTTTTCCACTTCCTTATCTCTTTCCCCTTTGCCTTTTGGACATTTATACACACCTTATAGTTATCCTTCTATATTTTATAATAATAGTTTTATGCAGTATTTGTCCTTATAAGACTGAATTAATTCACTTAACTAAGGTTACTCAGTAGCCTCTCGCATGTTACATAGTATGTTATGAAATCATTCATTTGTGATACATAGTATTTCATTGTGTGAATATACTACAATTTATTAATCCATTCATTCATTGATGGCCAACTGGGCTGTTTTTATTTTCTTGCAAGTGTGAATAACACTGCTATGAACATAGGTGTACATATCTTCATATGTGTCTCAGTTTTCATTTTCTTGGGTTATATTCCTAGAAGTGGAATAGCTGGGTTATATCGGATTTCTATGTTCAGCTTTTTGAAGAAATTACTAACTCCTTCCAGAATGGTTGTAACATTTTATAATACCACAAACAGTTCATAAACATTTCAGTATCTCCACATCCTCTCCATCATTTACTGTTGCTGTCCTGTTAAATTTTGCTACTTCTCCTGGACTGAGATGGTTATCTCATTGCTGTTTTGATTTATAACTTTCTGATTGCCAGTAATTTTGATCATTTGTTCATGTGTCTGTTGGCCATTCAAATGTCTTCCTTTGTGAAAGTCTTTTCACCTCTTTTGACCATTTTGTGAATGGGTTATCAGTCTTTTTTTTAGGCCTTGTAGGATTCTATAAACATTGGTTATGAGGCCCTTGTCTGAGATGTCATTGCAAAATCTTTTCGCCTAGTCTGTAGGTTTTCTTTTCACTCAATTAGAAAAAAAGGTTTTGATGCACACAGGTATCTTAGTTTTTAGAAATTTCCATTCATCAATTTTTATCCTCTCATGGTTATGTATGCATCACCTTATTTTTAACCAAAAAGTATGTTACTCCAAACTTTGCTATCTATATGTTTGCATCAATTTCTCAAATGCAAACTTCATTTTGAGAAATCATTTATCTAATGAGCCCTTTAAAAGCAACACTGTTCAGGGTCTGAGACAATTATACCAAAAGAGTTCCAACTTATTTGGTGCAATGACCACCTTTTAATACACATGGTAGTATTATAATAGATCTTACAATACATTTAAGAGTAGTTGTACAAAAAAAAGTTTCTTAGTAAACTTTCACTAAAGTAATCATTTTTTAAACAAGTATATTGTACAATAGACAAAGTTAGTCTAGTTGTGCAGCTGTACTTTTTGATCTCACCTTTAGTAGAGAAATACAAGCACTTCAAACACTTTCTGCTTCTACAGATCCTCAACACCCCAGGGATGCAGAAGTCATAACTATTCTTCTTTAATGGAGATATGCTGAGTTTGTGGTACAGGTTCGAAGGATGCCTTCCAAGACATCTGCCATTGCTTTCTTTTACTAATTTTTTCTCTAGAACGCTACTTTGAGGCCTGCAAACTGCATCTACTGCATTAAGAAAAGATGGTGGTTACTTAACATTGTCATTGAATATGAAAGAGTGATGCTCTCTTGTACTGCTTTCTAGGCAAGCCATCTTGACAAAACACTATTTGACGAAGGAAGAAAGGATAGATTCAACAACTTCACAACGGGTTTGTTGTTATGTGCCGTCGAGTCGTTTGTGACTCATAGCAACCCTATGTACAACAGCCCTAAACCCTGCTCTCTCCACTGCCAATCGCAATGCCTCTGACACAGCCATCCAAATTACCCCAGTCACTGAATCAATTAGCCTCATAAAGGGTTTTCCCCTCCTGCGCTGTCCCTCTACCCTCCCAAGCATGATGTCCCTCTCCAAGGACCTGTCCCTCCTTACAACATGTCCTAAGTATGCTAGACGAAGCCCCAGAATCCTTGCCTCCTAGGAGTGGCCTGGTTTAATGCTCTCCAGGATGAATTTGTTTGTTTTCTTGGCAGTCCATAGTACATTCAATACTCTTCTCCAGTACCACAGCTCAAAGGGATCAATTCTCCTTCTATCCTCCCTAGTTATTGTCCAACGCTCTGATGCATAACAAGTGATTGCAAAGACCATGGCCTGTATCAGGCACACCTTAGTCTCCAGAGACACACTGTTGATTTTGAGTAGAGGTCCCTAACAGCAGACTTTCCCATTGCAATACGTTTTTTTTTTTTTATTTTCTGACTGCTGGTGCCAAGAGTGTTGACCATGGAGCTGAGCAAACTGAAGCTGTGAACAATCTCAATTTCTTCGCCATCCATCCTGATGCTGCCAATTGGTCCAGTTGTGAGAATCTTTGTCTTCTTGCCGTTGAGCCTCAATCCATACTGAAGGCTGCAGTCCTTGACCCTCTGCAGCAAGTGCATGAGGTCTTCCTCTGTTTCAGCAAGCAGAGTTATATCATCTGCATAATGCAGATTGTTAGTAGATCTTCCACCAATCCTGACGCCACACTTCTCCCCATAGAGCCCAGCCTCTCGGATGATCTGCTCTGCATACAGGTTGAAAAGGTATGGAGATAGGACACATCCCTGGCGTACACCCTTCCCAATTTTGAACCATGCGGTGTTACCCTGCTCTGTTCTGACGACTGACTGCCTCTTGGTCCAAGTTTAGGTTTCACATTAGCATGATTAAATGTTCTGGGATTCCCATTTTTCTCGGAGTCAGCCACAACAGATTAGATGATTAAAAATAATTTTTTTTTAAAATTCTGAAGTTCTTCTTCTGAAGAAAACAGAATCCAACCCATACCTCTGTGAAAGCCAATGTCTCTGTCAAAGGTTGAGTGCACTTCCATACATGGCCAAACTGTGCAAAGTGTTCTCTCAGCTCACGGGACTGTGGGTGATTCAGAGACAGGTGAGCAATGTGGACTGTCAGTGGCTGTGAAGCTGGATGCTGTGTCCCAGGAAAGCAAACATTGCACATAGAATAATATTTTAATATTTGCAAATGTTTTTACAATTTTATAATTTTTTTCCATTTGAGTAATTGGGGTTTTTTCCCTGCTTTCTTGTTCTTCATTTTTATAAAATCCAATTCATCTATTTTTTCTTTTCTTGCTTGTGTTTGGAGGCATTGTATTTAAGCTACTGTTGGCCTAACCCAAGAGCTGAAAGATACACCTTTGTTTCTTTCTAAGAGTTTCTAGTTCTAGCTCTCATATTTATGTCTTTTGTCAACTCTGAGTTAACTTATGTGTATATAATTTGAGGTATGAGTTAGGACTTCATTCTGTTTGTATGGATATCAAGTCATCCTGAAACTATTTATTGAAAATACTGTTATTTGTTGCATGGTCTCATCATCCTTGTTGTAAATAAATTCCTCATCATATTTTTACAAAAAAAAAAATTTTTTTTTATACTTGAGGAAGTGAGCTTGAAAGTAGCGACAGGAAACATGAAAATCTTCAAGTGTTTAATAGTCACAGAATATATAGAATGTTGAGTAAATTAATCCAGGTGTGATTTATAATATTTTATGATTCCCTGCAGACAAGGTTTAAAAAAACCCGCAAAACCAATACATATTGTTGGCATTCAGTATAGTAGCTACATTTGTGGGTGGTGGAGCCTAGAATTATGGAAAAGTGTCACGGGACTGTTGCTTCCATGTTTTTAATTTTTTAAAAAAATTATTTTTGTGTGTGTGTACCGTCAAATTGGCTCTAACTGGTACAGGATGAGATTGTCACTCCTTCTCCAGCAGAGTATCTGGTGGATTTGAACCATGTACCTGTGAGATTGCGGTGCAGCTTCCTGCCACTAGGTCACCAGAGCCCCCACATTTTTAATTATTGTGTTGTATTTGAATACATTCCATTATCTTTAAAATAATTCATTTCTATACATGTTTTTGGTTGCATGATTTTCTGTTGTGCTATATCAAAGTCCCTGCAAGAAACATGCATTTGTTGCTGTTTTTCAACAATAAGACAATTTGAAGATTTTCTATGAAAAGATTATTAACAAAGTGTGGGCAGAATGTAGGGAAGTACAAAGGTTAGAGAAATCCCAATGGAATAAGAGAAGATAGTGACGAGGTTAAATCAATAGAAGAAAAACTTTTGAGAAGTCATCTTTGGAGGAGTTATGATCTTGGGTGTAGGATGAGTCGGCTTGCAGCAGCCCCACTGAGGAGTAGGGAGGGAGAAAAAAGGTTCCTGACTCTGTAAATTGCCTTCTGAGACTTCCTTTGGATAAACCAATGAGAAGCTTGGGGAAAAGGACTTTCTTTGATATAATCCATGAAGGTTGTATTCCTGGCACAGAGATCAGAGGAAGAAAGGCAGAAAATAGGTCTGGAGGGACAAAGGGAGGATATCGGGCCTATCTACTAGATCAGCTAAATCTGGCTTCTTTAATAAAAGGCTAGGTCTCACTCATGAGATAAACCCCATCTGCCAACACCACTTGGATTGTAGTAGAAGAAATACATGTCCACAATTAGTAGAAGAAATATAAGTCCATAATTAATCCCTTTTCTTTAAACCTAGTTTAATTTTTGATGTTTCCTTTATAATTTAGTTACTCATTACAAGAAATGAGAAGGAGCTTTTACTATCTATTTTAGCTCATTTGTAAACCATAAATTAATGTTAAAAATATATCAATAGATATTTTTAGATAAAGAGCTAGTATAGTTCTAGAGATTCTTATGCTATGGTAAATATTCCTATGTTAAGTCACATTATACTTTGGATATAAGATAAAAAAATACTTAGAAATTATCTTTCTGATTTTACCTTACAATCTGCTATGTGTAATCCTGTGGCGGGATAATATAATGATTGAGAAAATCTACATTTAAATATATTTTAATCAAAAGATTGTCTTCTTTTTAATTGAATCTGAAATTTGGTGTATCAATTTTTAACCAGGGCAACTTATATTGAAAATAATATGCAAGTTTTGTCTGAATTCATTGAGTCAGGCAACGAAAATATGATGAGAACATACATCTGGGCAGAATTAAGTTTGTCTCCTGCCATGGTGGTAAATGAGGTCAGGGAGAAAAGTCTAGGGTAAGATAGTGGGCCCAGTGATATTTAATCAACCCAGTGAACTTCCTCCAAACTTCATCTCAAAATACAGACTTCTGGGGGACTCTCCTGCCCTCCTCCAGCAACAAATCAGCTTAACCAACATGAAGAACCATGTAATAGAATTAAGTGGAGTTAAGTTTCAAAAATAGAGTTAAATCAGCATCTACGTATCTTCAAAATTGTTAATTTAACACCCTTATTTGGTATCTGGGGAAACTGAGACCCAGAGTTATTCTCATGTGAGAGTTAAGAATAAATAACGTCTAAGTTGCTGGTTTCTCCAGAATAAAGGGGGGAAAAAAGAAATTTTTGGAAGCCTACTTTCCCCTTAAAAGATTGCAAATTCTCTCTGTGCCTCCATTGTTCGGTGGATGATTTTGTGGTTAGAGGCAAGCCCGGGCCAAGAGCCACATTGCACGGCTGAATAGAAACCTGAAAATCTTTAATTGTACCATTTTGAAGGTAAACAATCCAGTTAAGTGTGTTTAAAAATCAGAGGGAATGATTGCATCTTGATATAAGTCTGGCTATAAAAAAAAAGCATGTGGGATTAAAAAAAAAAAAAACAAACCCCAAACTCTTTCTTTCTCTTATTCTTTTTCCTTAAGAAACTGTTCCCCCACAGATGAGATGATGGTGCTCAGCACGCCTGACTGCAGGGTGTTGGGACTATAGTCAGTCGACAAGCAGGGAGACTCCCCGAGTCCCTGACCTTTCAGGAAAGATCTCACCTGTGAGGTAATGTTGGTGAGACCGAGCTGAAATTCAAGCCAGTAAGCAGTAATTATTCATTTGAACATTGGAGTGCATAGGATAATTTTCAATTAGTTATGGTGATATCTCATAAAGAAAACCCAGGCATGAAGGTAGGAAGGAGAAGGCTAGAATATCTTTTGAGAAGGATTAAATTTAAAGATAAACCTCCAAATGTTTTCAAGGAATAACTGATACATGATGCATACATGATAGAAGGAAACTGTTTGACAAAGCAAAAACAGTTCAAAGAAAAAAGGAAAACAGTAACAAGGAAACTGTAGTGTATAAAACAATCAAAGTTTTTAAAAAGAGATGAAAATGAAACACTTCAATAAATCAGAAACAAACAGAAAAGAAAGAAAAAGGCCAACCAACTTCCATACAAAGAAGGTATAATAAATATAACAAAAGAAAAAAAGAAGAGATAGATTAAACATTAAACCATAGTAAAATTGAAGAGAATAGCTCTTAATCATCACATATTAAGCTCTTGTTGTTGTTGTTGTTAGGTGCTGTTGAGTCACTTGAGACTCATAGTGACCCTATGTACAACAGCTCTGAATCATGCTCTATCCTGAGCCAACTTTATTGTCTTGGACCAACCTACTTCCATTACTCTAGTCACTGAGTCAATCCATCTCATCGAAGGTCTCCTCTCTTTTTTTTTTAAGGTCTCCTCTCTTGCACTGTCTCACCACCCTCCCAAGCATCAGTTAAATAAACATACCATCAATTGCCAATAGGTCTGAACTGGAGAGACTGGAACCAATTTGTTCCTTGGAGGCAAGGATTTTGAGGTTTCATCTCACATACTTTGGGCATGATTCCAGGGAGTACCCGTCCTTGGAGGAGGACATCGTGCTTGGTAGAGGGTTAGCACAGAAGAGGAAGACCCTGGTTCACATGGATTGACATGGCCTGTGCAAACAGGATCAGGTGTATCAGAGATGGTAAGGTTGGCTCAAGATAGGGCAAGCTTCAGAGCTATTATTCATAAGGTTGCTATGAGTCATAGTCGATTCAACAGCCTATAACAACAATCATCAAATGATACTGTTTGTTGTTGTTAGGTGTCATCAAGTTGAGTATGACTCATAGGAATCCTATGAACAAAAGATCTGAACCTAGTCCTGCCCTGAGCCATCCTCATACTTCCTGACACACATGAGCCCATTGCAGCAGTCACCATGTTAATCCACCTGGTTGAGACTCTTCCTCTCCTTCGCCAACCCTCCACCCTTCCCAACATCTTGCCTGTCTCCACGGAATAGAACCTCCTAGCAGTAAGTCCAAAGTATCTGAGGCGAAGCCTCATTATTCTTGCCTCCAAAGAGCACTCAGCGGCACCTTCCATCTACTGTTCCTTCTTCATTGTTTCCTACTTCTGCATTCCAGTCACCAATTATCGTTAGCACATCCTGATTCCATGTTCAGTCAATTTCAGACTGCAAAATTTGGTAAAAATTCTCAATTTCTTTCTCTTTGGCATTCGATGTAGGAGTATATACTTGCATAATGATCATATTAATGGGACTTCCTTGTATGCAAATGGATATTATCCTATCACTCACAACATTGTATTTCAGGATGGAACTTGAAATTGACTTTTTTGACTACGAGTGAAACACCTTTCTTCTTCTGTTTTTCATTCCCTGACTAGTATATCATATGATTATCTGATTCAAGGTGGCCATAGTTGGTCCATCGCATCTCACCTCACATCACTAAATGCCTACTATGTCAATATTCATGCGTTCCATTTCATTTTTAACAACATCCAGTTTTCTAACATTAAAGCTACTAATATTTGATGTACCAATTGTTAAAGAATGTTTGTTATTGATTTTCCTCATTTCAACTAACTTCCAATCTGGGTTCTACACTACACTACTATGATTATCCTCTTTGTTTAAGTGTTCCTAGGGTTTTGAAAGCCTTGCAGATGATACTACAAAGAGTGAAAAACACAAGCCACAAACAGGAAATATTTGAAAGGCATACAAATGATAGAGATTTCTTTTCCACAGGACTTAAAAATCTATTAAATATGAAAAAGTAAGAGAGAAAATATTCAAAAGGGAAAAGACATAGATAGGCTTTCTTCAGAAGTAGAAACACAAAGGATGAAAAAATGTGTGGAAAGTTATTCAACTATATTAATAATCAGAGAAATAAAAATTCTAAATACTTCATCAGTATTTCAGGGATGTTTGACAAAATTATGCAGTCAAATTTTATAAAACACTGATGAATCAAGATTCTCCACAATTGTTAGTGACAATATAAATCAGTATAACTACTTAAACTAAAACAAAAAAAGGTTACTGAACAAATTGGAAGATGTTTAGATCTTAATACACAATAATTATTCTTTTCAGTATTTATCCTATACAAATTTGCTCCAAATCAGGGCACACATGCCAGGTTTTTCACAGTAACAGTGTCAAATACTAGAAGAATACTGGCAAAGAACCTGAATATCAGTTCAGCTCAACAATAAATTGTAAAGCATCTATGAACTAAAATCAGAAAATGCACATGGCCTCTGCAGTAAACAAAAATATGCCTGTTATCAACAGCTTTAAATGCATAACATTGAGTAAAATAAGCTTATGTGTTTATTCTAACTACTCAAATTTCCAAACCAAGCATAAATACACATTCCTTAATGTCCACTTGGGCAAAGAGCAGTAATATATATATGTCTGTGGTCCCATAAAGTTGTTTGTTTCGGTTGCCTTTTTTTTTTGAGGAAGATAGAGAGCGAGCATCCTAATGTCCACAGTTCCTCTTCTTCCTCCTCTTGACATCATTCACTTGCCCAGCAACTTTGCAGCCTTTCCCTTTCAGCACAGAGCAGGGCGATGTCTGCTGGTGTTTCCTCTATCGCTGCCTCAAGTGAGGCTGAGTCATCTGTGCACGCACAGCTCCCGCAACTATGGTGGCTGCAAGTGATCAAGAAGCTGACGCAACAAGAAAGCAGAAACACGCAGGGCTGTTTCCACTAGCTGAGCTCCTAACCCCTGAAACCTGCTCCCCATCTCTCTCTACGCCCATGAACCCCATTCAGCAAAGCCAGCCTTCCGTATCCAGCTTATAGAGATCTTGGGCTTTAGGTTTTAAGATAACGCCGCTTTTATGGAGATTTAAGTATGAGTTACATGAGAACTGCCTGAATATAATGTGCCCACATAACATACAAATTGCATAATGTATTATTTCACAGACTTTAGGCATGAACATCAAGAAATGTATATCTATAATTTCTTTTAAAATATACATGAGTAGATTAAAAACCTTAAGGAAAAGACTAACAGTATTTCAGAAATGGCTGTGTTCTTGTGGAGAAAAAAGAGACATGAATAAAGAACTTAGATGGCTACGGAACTGTTAATTGGATAACGGTTACCTAAGAGTTTGTTTTATATTATTATTTAAGCTTTACAAATATGTTGTACATCTTAAATGTCTGATGTAGTTCAGTATTAGCATTATTTTTTTGAAACATCAATTGGGGATGAAAAAGTTTAACACAGATATAAGTAGGAAAACAGATAGATAGTAATAATAAGGGAGGAAAACCCAAAACTTCCTCCCCCAAAACAAACCCCAAACAAACAAGAAAAATAGAGGCTACTGGATGATTTTAACCCCTACCTGGTACAATAAATCCACATGCTGAACAAATAATCTGAGAAGCTGGACTATGTAAGAAAAAATGTGGCATCAGGATTGGAAAAAGACTCACAGTAATATGGGTTATGCAAATGTTACAATCTTGCTTACAGAAAGTGAAGAGGACTAAAAGTACTCAGATGGAAGTATGCGTACTCATGTTTATTGCTGTGTTATTCATAATAACCGAGACAGACGCAGCCCTATTGCCCATCAACAAATGTATGGATAGAAAATCTGGTACATTTGCACAGTGGAATATTATACAGCACAATGAACTTGTAAAACACTACACAACATGAATGAGTATGGAAGGAAGACATGCTGAATGAAATATCTCAGTCATAAAAGAACAAATACTGCATAATATTACTGTTCTAAAGTGAGATTGACATGGCGGATTGGAGGAAGAACAGGAAAATATTTGGGTATATAATGAACATTGCACTGGAACCCATGAGGGAAAGGACTGTCTGAAATGAATTTAACATTAGGCATTATAAGTATGACAACAATTGTCATACAATTGCATTACAGAGTGAACTGGGGGGGATGGAGAAGGAGGAAAATGTACAACAATGTGTGAATGAAAAGCCAACCTTCATGTAAACTTTTGTTAAAATCACAATAAAATGTAAAAAAACCCCTTTTTTAAAAAGATGATCAAAGACTATAGACTTCAGCTTGAATTCTACTTTATCATCAAGAAAACAAAAATATTCACAACTGAACCAATAGGCAATACACAATAAATGAAGAAAAGGTTAAAGGTGTCAATGATTTACTTAAGTCCACAATCAACCTCCATGGAAACAGCAGTCAAGAAATCAAACTATATATTAATTTGGATAAATCTGCTTTCAAGGCCCTCTTTAAAGTGCTAAAGATTAAGGATGCTTTTTTGAAGACTAAGGTGCAGCTGACACAAGCCAGGGCATTTTCATTTGTTTCACACGCATGTGAAAGTTGGACAATGAAGAAGGAAGATCAAAGACAACTAGAAGCCTTTGAACTATGGTGTTGAAGAAGATGTTTAATACACCATGAAGTACCGAAAGAGCAAGTAAATATCTTGAAAGAAGTGCAGCCAAGAATAGTGAAACTTCACCTCACATAGTTTGGGCAAATTACCAGACTGGACCAATTCCTGGAAAAGGACTTCATGCTTGGAAAAGTGGACGGTGGTTGAAGACAAGGGACCTGACACAGTGACTGTAACAACGGTGTAAGGATAGAAGAGATTGTGTGGACGGGCCAAGGTCAGCAGAGTTTCTGACTGTAATACGCAAGGTTGTTTTGAATTTGTGTTGGTTTTATGGCATCTAACAAACTGGCGGTATGAATCATTATCGTTCTTGACTACTATTCAAAAAGGTGGAGGTTCAAGTCCATTCGTATGTAACTTGGAAGAGAATCCTAGCAATTTGCTTCCAAAATTCAGCTATAAATTGAGAAGGTGAAGGAGATGTGGGTGGGGAATCCTAAAATAACAATAACAAAAGAAATCAGCTATTGAAAACTCTGTGGAGGGCAGTTTTACTCTGAAACACATGGGGTCAAATAAATTATAATTGAGTTTTTGTTCTCTCTTTTTTTTTTTTTAACTGGATGACTCAGTTGCAATTTGTCCAATTCAGTTGTAGATGCTGCCAGTCAGGGAAATATTTCTATGGTCTAATGTTCCTATTCTCTGCTCCTACCCCCTACATGTTAGGATGGGAGACTCAGAGTCTGTAAAGCAACCTCGTGCTATAGATGTTAGTGTTTCAAATGCAACCATTGCAGAGAATCAGATGCTTCCCTTCTCTCCTTCTAACCAGTTTGTTGTGGCCAATTTTAGTGGTGAAAAGTGTGTGTGTGTGTGATGTACTCATACAGAAATGATCTGATTTAAGCAGTATTCTATAGAGCTTTGGGAATAATAGTTAATTTTTCCTATTCAGGTGATTGGATAAATTCTTTATTGGATCTACTTAAAGGATTCAGGTTTGAATCTATACTCCATATTGGCGCTGGTGTTGTGTGCGGTTAAACAGAAACCAACTCATAGCTGACCCTCTAGTGGGTTTTTAGAGGTAGAAGTCTTACGGGAGAAGATTGTTCTTCTTTCTCTCACAAATTAATTGATAGATTAAAACCGTGTGCCTTTGGGATTTCAGTGCAGCTTCTTACCACTACGCCACCAGAACTCCAACACTGGTTATAAATGAAGTTGGGCAGATATTTGAGCCAAATGACTCTTAGGTAAATGCAACAGTATTTCCAAACTCAGATTGCTGCTGTGAGAAAACATATGAAATCATACAAAGCATCTCTGGAGTGTCCTCAACACTTGGTGAATGATAGAATTAAAATAAGTTGTCCCGTGAATTTCACTTGGCCTCAACAAAAATGTAAAGACTTCATGGAGAGATTCCTGCCCTAACCACCCCCTCCCCCCTCCCCGGACTGACCAGACTTCATATAATGGATTGAGAATTATATAAAATGTATTATGAGATTAACTAATATATAGTGTATATATTTTAAAAAGAGAATATTAACAATAATATGTTGTTGTTATGTACCATACAGTCAGAACCGACCTATAGCTGACCCTCCAGCGGCTTTTCAGAGACAGAATCACACAGGAGGAGATGGCCCATCCTTGTCCGATGGAACAGCTGGTGACCTTGAACCAACTGCCTTCGGGATTGCGCAGCTTCTTGCCATTAGGCCACCAGAGCTCCAAATGATATTTAACATTAACAATTACAGATTTCTTAGCGCTGAGAATAGAAACCCTGCTCTCTTCTTTTACTTTGTACATTCAGCTAAATTTCTCTGTGCTTCACATCATTTTTGAGTTGAGAGAACTGTTTCTATGTCTGGACATATTCACCAGGGTTTTCAGGGAATCCTCACTCCTTTCATTTACAATTGCTCCAAGTTCAGTCTTCATCCTCCATCTTTCACAACTGTGAATTGAAAAGGTTCTCTGTGGCTTTGATACTTTCAGCAGCATGCCTGCTGCTGGTTACTTATCGCCAGGGGATCCCATTGGCTTGTGTCCTCTGTTCTGTTCTCCCTCTCTCTCTCTGCATTACATCTTCATCTCCTAACAAGGATCTCTGTGTTCTGTTTTTGAGCTGGCTGAGGTTTAGACCCACTCCTTTCAAGCAGGAAGAAAATCTGAAATGCAGCCCTGTGACTGCCAACCCTGAACTTGATCTGGGCACCCTTTAAACACGAAGGGTTTTACTCTAACATTTCACGTCATCGTTGATGGAGGAAAAACAAAACTGAGTACAACTGAGAATGTCCCAAAGATTATTCTGACAATGAGAAAGAATAGAACGTGTTTACATGTTCAGCATCCCGTCTCCTGTGTCTGGCAGTCTGATATGGAGTCTCTTATGGCTTTGGTCCATGATATTTGTTTGAATGAATCAGCACATTAATGAATGAATAAAATGTACACATATGTGAATGGCAAAGGAACCACTATGTTCTAAAGTTTCCTGTAACTATGTAGGCCTAGATAGCATTGGGAAAGTATGAGTTCCTTGAGGTTATTATCAAGGAATCCCTTAACATAATTTAAAACATTTATAATGATTTTCTATTCACAGAAAATTTGTAAAAATGGCATTGAGAATTCTGAAATGTTCTGCATCCAGTTTCCTGTATGGTTAATATCTTAAATTACAGGCATGCAGGGGAAATAGAGTGGGTTCAGTTTCAAACCACTACAATAGAATGAAAGTTGCAATAAAGTTAATCATATGAATTCTTTTGTTTCACATGATCCATATGTTTATGCCAAACTGTAGTCTGCTAAGTATACAATAGCATTGTTGAATATTTGAAATACTGTAAGAATTACTCTTTCTTGATCCTGGGCTACCAAAATGGAATATGTATGTGTGTACAGAAGGATATTAGAGAGATAAATATATATCTATAGATAGATAGATATAGATATTTTGTGATGTTGATGTCGTCTAATAGAAATTGCACTGCTAATCCAAGGGTTACACATCTTTGGGAGTTTGGATTCCCACTGGAGAAAGGTCGGCCTTCTTCTCCAGTGAGATTTATGGTCTTGAAAGCCCAATGAGGGTCAACTATGAGTCAGTTCCAACTCAAAGGCAATAGTATATGTGTATGTGTGTGTGTGTGTGTGTGCATGTGCAAGCGTGTGTATGTATATATGTACGTATTGTTGTTTGTTGATTGCCTTCAAGTCAAGCATGACTCATAGTGACCCTATGAACAAAAGGCCTGAAGCCTTTCTATAACTATCGACATTTATCAAAGCTCATAGAGTTTCTGGAGGCATGTTGCTAAGGAAGTGGATGCCACTCCTGCTTCAAATATGTATATATATATTCCATACATATAATATGAAATTGTTGAGTGCTAGCAAAACCTTGCCCTATCCTGTGCGTTCCTTTTGATCTCTCCCATAGCCAGGTCCATTCCTGCAGTCATGGTGTCAGTCCATCTCATTAAGGATCTTCCTCTCTTTCACTGACCCTCTACTTCTCCGAGAATGATCTCTTTTTAGAAGGTCTGATCCCTCCTGACAACAAGCCTAAAGTGTGTGACACAGTGTTTCACTAGCCTTGCCTTTTAGGAGCATGTTGGTTATACTTCCTCCAAGACAGACTGGTTTGTCCTCTTACCAATCCATAGTTTATTTAATACTCTTCTCCAATACCACAATTCAAAGGCACCAATTCTGTGATCTTCCATAGTCATTGTCCAAATTTCACATGCATAGGAAGCAATAGAAAATATGGCATCTTAATTTTAAACTGTCGTTCTTATTCTTAAATACTTTGAAGATGTCCTTGAAAGCAGATTTTCCCAGTGCAACTCATCTCCTGATTTCTTGTCTGCTGCTACCACGGGTATTGATTGTGGATCCATGCAAGCTGAAATTATTCACAACTTCCTTTTTGTCCATCTATGATGATGTTGTATATTGACACAGTGGTGAGGATCTAGCTATATCAAAGAGCCTTTATGCTTCTCATACTACTCCTTACTGTATTTTCCCAAAAATAGCCTTTGTTTTCTTTAGTCTATATCACATTGAAAAGTTACATCATTTACATGACACTTTGGGATAATTTCCCACCCTTCAGTTCTGAAATTTTCACGTATGTGTGCGGTGTTTTTGTACTGGGGAGGAGGGGAGGCAGTAATCCTTATTTAATACGCAGGTTAAGATCCTGTGTGGTCTTTATCACATACCACATCAGATAATGGTAGTAGAAGCCAAAAAAAAAGTGCAATAGGGGATTTTTAAAAGAATTTCTGGGATATATTTATATAATTATTCTGTTACTTATGTAATCACAATAAAGGAGTTGGATTGAAACTTTAAAACATTTTCACTATGGGAATGTATTTATATACAGTTTGTAGATAATGGAATGCTTATATGTAAATAATACATATGTTTATATGTTTCTGTATATAAAACATATATTTCTATATGAAAACCAAAGTTAGGTACTTGAGAGGAAACCAACATTGTGGCTTGAAATCTACTTTTAAGGACATCTCCAAAGTATTTAAGATTGAGGATGACAATGCAAAGATTAAGGTGCCATATTTCCTATTGCTTCCTATGAATGCGAAAGTTGGACAATGACTAGGGAAGACCAAAGAAGAACTGATGCCTTGAATTGTGATACTGAAGGAGAGTATTGAAAAACTAACATTGTGGGATTTCTGTGTGTTCCTCTCTTCCTCACTAAACTTTTTGTGAATTTGTTGTAATCTGTGTTTTGTGTACTGTTTTAATCTTGGAAGCTATACCACTGATATTTCAACCACCACTGAAATCACCCATAGTAGATAGAATCTAGTGGAGCTTCAAGATTAAAATAGAATCAGAAGAAAGATATGGTGGAATCATATGAGTCACAAAAGGACACTGTTCAATGTAGATGAGTCTCCTAGACTGGAAGGTATTTGAAGTACATAGTGACTGTGACAATGTTTTACAGCACATCAACTATTATGAAGATGGTATAGGACCAAGTAACATTTTGTTCTACTGTACATGGGTTCGCCTAAGTCTGAACCGACTAGATTGAAACTAACAAGAGCTAACATATTAGATTTCCCCATGATGACTAGTGAATGGGTTAATAGCCCTTTCCCCACCCCCCATTTCTCTTACCTCCATCAAGGCTGCATTTAAGCTTTTCTTTTGTTCAGAAACTTGTTGAAATGACTGAAGAGAAACTAAAAATATTTGGTAGATTAAAAGTGGCCTCAATTTCTTTTGTAGCTTCTCTTATCAAATTCTCTTTTTCAAAAAAATCAGATGCACTTTAGTCTTTTGGCTGGGGGGCAGGGGGATGGGGGAGGAGTGAGGAGAGGGTTTCATCCATTCATTGTTGCACATTTTCCACCCTCCCTTGTCCTCCCGTTTTTCCAGCTCACATTGCAACGCACCTCTTGGTCCAGATTATTGTCATGCACATAATGCCTAGTCACTTTATCCTTTCAGACAGTTCTTCAATGCCAGCACCATTTGTTTCAGATGTTGTCATTTCCCCATTTGATAGGTTTTCTTTCCTTGTTGAATATCAGCTGACCATAGATAGCTGGGTCCTTTTCTGGGTTCTCTATTGTGTTCCACTGTTCTGTGTGCCTGTCATTGTACCAGTATCATGCTGTTTGTGTTATTACTGCTGTGTAGTAGATTTTGAGGTCAGGGAGTGTTATACCTCCCACTTTAGTTTGGTTTCTCAAAAGTGTTTTGCTTATTCAGGGTCTCTTGTCTTTCCAAATAAATTTGACAATTTTTCTTTCAATCTCCTTGAAATATGAATTTGGTATCTGTATTGGGATTGCACTGAAAATGTAGAATGCTTTTGGTAGGATTGTCAGTTTCACAATTTTTAGTCTTCCTACCCATAAACGGGATACATTTTTCCCTTTCTTTGGGTCTTTTATTGTGTCTTGCAGAAATGTTCTGTAGTTTTCTTTGTATATACCTTTCGTATCTCTTGTTAGGTTCACTCCCAAGTATGTCAATTTATGGTTGGCTATTATAAATGATACTACTTTCTTGGTTTCCTTCTCTGAGTTCTCTTTGTTTACTGTAGAGGAATCCTGAATTTTGGATACTGATCTTATATCTTGCCACTTTACTAAATTGGCCTACTAGCTCTAACAGTCTTTTTGTTGAGTCTTTGGAGTTTTCTATGTACGCTATTATATCATCTGCATATAGCGATATTTTAACTATCTCTTTGCCTATCTGGATGCCTTTTTATTTCATTCCTTCCTTGTATCACCCTAGCAAACACTTCCAGTACAATGTTGAATAGAAGTGGTGACAGTGGACATCCTTGTCTGGTCCCTGTTAACAAGGAAAATGTTTTTAGTCTTTCTCCATTGAGAATGATACTAACTCTTGGTTTTGCATATATCGTTTTCCCTATGTTGAAGAAATTCCCTTATATTCCGATTTTGCTGAGGGTCTTAATCAGGAAATGTTGTTAGATTTTGAACAAATGCCTTTTCTGCATCAGTTGTTAGGATCATATGGTTCTTGTTATTTATTTTGTTAATATAGTGAATTACATTGATTCTTTTTCTTATATTGAACCATATAAGGCCATAAGGCCACTTTATGAGCCAGAAGTGACACAAGAACACATGAGAGCAACAGATACAATTTAATTGTAGGCTGATGATTGTATTCACACCCATATTTTGGTTGAATCAGCTTTATTTTTAAAAATATATTCTTGTTGTTTAGTCCTGTTGAGTTAAGTATGACTCATAGTGACCCTATGAACAAAAGATCTGAACCCTGTTCTATCCTGCACCATCCTCACTCTTCCTGATACATTAGAGCCCATTGTGGTAGTTACTGTGTTAATCCATGAAGCTGAAGGTCTTCCTATCCTTCGTCAACCTCCATGCTTTTTAGCATCATGTCCCCCTACAAGGAATAGCCCCTCCTAGCAACATGCTCAAAGTATGTGAGGCAAAGACTCATCATTCTTGCATCCAAAGGGCACTTTAGATACATCCTCTCCAAGACATATCTATTTTTTCTCTTGTCCGTCCATGGGATGTTCAGAGCTCTTATCCAACACCATAGCTCAAAGGTATCAATTCTTCTTCTATCATCCTGATTCATTGTCCAGCTCTCCGAGGCATAGCAAGTGATTGGAAAGACCATGACCTGAATCAGATACACCTTAGTCCTCAAACTGACATCATTAATCCTCAATACTTTGTAGAGAACCCTAATGGCCGATTTCCCCCATATTTTTTTAAATATAGAGGCCTTTATTAATGGTAAAAAAATAGACAAATAATAAAAACTGAGATATGTATACCTAGCTTCTGAGATTAAGAGCTAATTATATACTGACTCCAGCTCCGGGCATATTCTCTGCTTTCTGGATAAGCTTTTCTTGCTTTGAGGTTGATTTCTTACTGCCAACTACAGCATCATTTATCTTTCAGGCTCACTTTCCTTATGAACTATATGTGATACCAGAAACTCTCAATAATTATTTGGTAGTTGTCAAGAAACTATGCAAAAAGAAATGATAAAAATTTCATATGAGAAAAGAGATCATAATTACTTGAAGATTAGGGTTTCCAGGGACATTTCACTTTCTTACTTTTATTCTCTCCTAATACTTGTTTGTGTAATTCACTAGAAATATTTTCTGATTGCAATCTGGCTTCTAGTACCACCAAAAATATTCTGGAACCCCCCACATTTTTAAATAATGGACATACCTTGAAATCTAATGTCATTAGCTTAATGGCAAACATACTGCTCACCGTTGCTGTACCTGCTTCTTACACTATGTTTGAATTCACTTGTGCATTCAAACCATAGTAAGGTTTTGTTGTGTGCTAGAAATTGTGCCAAATTTTCAGACTAAAACTTAGGCAAACAGTCATGACTCTTCCCGTGGAATTTTTATTTAATTCAGAGAGAGTATCATTCCTTTTGTTGTTTAATCCACTCTTTCAAGTTTAACTGTACACAGATCTCTAATCTGTGCATCTCCTCATCAAGATTCTTCAGTGTGGTCTCCTAAATTATTCGTCTAAATGTCTTTAAGGTAAGATGATTCTATAGGCTGATGTTAACAAGTTAAGATGCTACTTTGAAGACTAAGGTTGACCTGACACAAGTCATGGTATTTTCAATCACTTTGTATAGTCGACTTGATGGCACATAACAATAACAAGAACAACAAAAACAATGTATGCATGCAGAATGTGGGCAATGAATAAGAAAACTGGAATAATTATTTGAATTAAGGTTTTGATGAAGAATGTTGAGTACATTGTTGTAGTTGTTATTATGTGCCATTGAGTTGCCAGCAACTCATAGTGACCCTATGTACATTAGCTCTGAAACCTGCCCTATTCTGAGCCAGTCTCATAATCTCCGACAGACCTAATCCCATTTCTCCAGTCACGGAGTCAATCCATCTCTCCTGCACAGTCCCTCTCCCCTTCCAAGAATGATGTTCATCTCCAAGGACTAGTCCCCCCCTGGCCGTTTGCCCAAAGTATGTGAGACAGACCTTCAAAATCCTTGCGTCCTGGGAGCAGCCTCTCCAGGACAAACTTGTTTGTTCTCCTGGTTCAACACTCTTCTCCAGTACCACAAGTCAAAGCCATTGAGTCTTTTTCTGTCATCGTTAGTTATTGTCTAGCTCTTGAATGCATAGCAAGAAGTTGCAAAGGCCATGACCTGGATCAGGCACACCTTAGTCTAACATCATTGTTCTTCAGTATTCTAGAGAGATCCTTGATAGCTGACTTTCCCAAGGCACTTAATCTTTTGATTTCCTGACTGCTTGTGCCAGGAGTGTTGATTGTGGAACCAAGTAAGCTGAAGTTATCAACAATCTATGTCTCTTTTCCATCTATCATGAAGCTGCCAATAGGCCCAGTGGTGAGAATCTTTGTTTATTGATGTTGAACTTCAGTCCATATTGAAGACTATAGTCCTTGGCCTTCTGCAGCAAACACCTCATGTCCTCTTCAGTTTACACAAGCAAGGTTGTGCCATCTGCATAATGCAGATTATTGAAGAGTCTTCCTCAAATGCTGATGTCACATTCATTATAGACTCATAATGTTTTCAGCATGTCAATAGGAGAGACCAGTCCTTGACAAAGGATAAGGTGTAGGGTCACCAAAAGGAAGAAGACCCTTGACACAATGGATTGTCACAATGACTGCAGCAATGAGGTCAAATATATCAGAGCATAAGGATGACACAGGACAGTGCAGAATTCAGTTCCACTGTTCATAGAGTCTCTTTGAGACATACAGACACAATGACACATATCAACAACCACAACATAAGACGAAATCATCTCCCTTGGAAGTACCAGAAGAATTCTCCTACAAAATGAAGATTTGTTGTTGTTAGGTGCCATCAAGTAATCCTTATTCATTGACCAGCTCTCAGATACATAGCGAGTAATTGAAATGACCATGGACTGAATCAAGCATACCTTGAGTGTTCAAAATGACATCATAGTTGTTCAGTGTTTGGGAGAGGTCCATGACCATGGCCTTTCCAAAGACATTATGTCTCCTTATCCCCTGACTGCTGGTACCAAGGGTGTTGGTGTGAATCCAAGAAAGATAAAAATCACTAACAGTTTTAATTCTTTCTATATCTGTCCTGATGTTGTCTATTGGTTCAGCAGGACATTTGTTTTCTTGATGTTGAGATGCAACTCATATTGAAGGGTTCAGACTTTTAAGTGCTTCAAGTGTTCCTCATTTTCAGCAAGCAAAGTTGATTCATCAGCATATATATTTCATCTTTTGTGACTACTTTTATTATGGTATGTTAACCAAAAAAAGTAAATATCCTTTCTCTGATTTGAAATATTTGATATTTCATGAGAATATCACAGTAACCTTGGAAAAGAAGAGCCTTCATAAAAAAAATTAAGCATTTTTTCTTGCCTTATAAACAAGATAAAAGGATATTAAAAAGAAGAGTAAGGAGAGAAGATGTGCAATAGATTTTAAAAACATAATGTATCTTAGGCACTTATTCAAAACACTAGCTAAAAAGCTAACACCAATTATAATACATTGACATCTATTGATATATAATCATTCAAACAAACAAACAAAAAATCCCTCTGAATCAAAAATTGAACACACACCTCCCCCCTCCCCGCTCCGCCCTGAACTATTCTGGTAGTTCATCCGTTCATTCAAGCAGAATTGTAAGGTTACTTATTAAGGATGAAAATGACTTTCCTATAATTAGTGCACAGTCCAGCAGGGGATAATAGTAACTGAAAGAAGAACCTAACATAGTAGGTTAACACAAAGCTGCTGAGAAATGCAAAGTATTAAAGGATTTGAGATAGTCTGCCAGGAGCATTCACTCAGCAAGAAGCTGGGAGCTCAGCCCAACAATCAAGAGGAAATCAGTTCTGCCAAAAACTTAAGTGAGTCTGGATGTGGATTGTCTCCCAGTCAAGACACTCGATCACAGCACACCCTGACTGATACTTTGAAACAGCCTTGCAAAAACTCATCTAAGTTATGCCCAGACTTCTGTCCTCAGATACTGGGTGTTAATCATTGCATGTTGTTTTGTGTCACTGAAACTTATTGCTGTCAAATCAGAATAGATTCATAGCTGACCCTCCGGCAAGTTCTCAGATGGAAGGAGATTGCTCATCCTTCTCTCACCGAGCAGTTAGTGACTTCGAACCGTCTGACTTTGAATTGACAGCACAGCTCCTTACCCCCTAGGCCACTTGTGGTCATTTTTACACAGCAGTAGGTAACTAATACAATTATTTATTACGAATCAGAATGAATGCTCCATAAAGGCAGGTCAGGCTCTCCAAGAATATGAAAGCTTTCTGCATCCTTGACCTTCTTGCCATTAGAATATGGAAACATTTATAATGAGCTGAAATATATTTTTCCAATTATACATTTCTTCTCTGGATTACAATTTTATATCTAAAAACAAAAAATTACAGTTTATATAAATTCCTGTTCAGGATGCAGTAGGATTGACTTTATTTCCAGTGCCAAGCAACTGGACATCTTGTGTACTATCTCTTGGGTTATGCTTTAGTGTTGGACATAAGGAGTTCCATTACTAAAACAAAGGCTGAGGCTCTCTGCCCTTTTTAGTCTACCTTCTACTCCTCATGAGAAAGCTGGACAATGTCCTCCATGTAATTACAGCCTTGAAAACACAATAGAGGGTCAACTATGAGTTGATTCTGACTCAGGGGCAATGAGTTTCTTTTAACTAAATCAACCAAAAAACACCTTTTCTCTGTTGTCATAGACCTTATGCCAAGAAGACAAAGCTATCAAAATCCTCTAAATGTTTTGACTGATTTTAATGACAAAAAAAAAGTCTATTGACAAAAAAAAATTAAAACCATTTCTAAAAGCTAGAATGCTGCCAAGTGTTACCAGAATTCCAGGAAGATCCAGGGGAAGGATCTAGCTTCCAGAAGTAAGATCCATCAAGAAGTTGTCTTTGTCAATCAACACCTACCTCACAAACCTCCTCTTAATCATATTTGAAGGACATTCTTTAATCCTCAAGTTCTGGTCTGTTTCTTTTCTGAGTGTTGACCATTCAGTCTTCTATTTTGAACCTCTCCTGAAGTTCTTCTGATCTTTTTAGGAGAATAAAATTATGCTACTGCAGAAAAATCATTATTTAATATTAATACTGCATCAGAAGCTACAACAGCAAAAGGGTTATGACTTGATCTTGTCGCTCAGAAGGCTACCGCTGTTCTGTCCTGGGGCCATTACAAATGACTTCTCTTGGCAGTGGCCATAACCTAGGAGGTGTGAAGTGTCCAGGCCCTTGGAAGTGTTTATAGTTCTAGATGGCTTTCCTCACCATTGACTTTGACTTTGACAAGTGAATGGGGAGTAATATACAAATAGGCTGAGTTAGCCTGTCCACAAGGGGTTGGCTAGTCTTGCCACTAAATTGAGCAGATTCAGCAGTAGAATTTGAAACTTTCACCACCAGCAAAGAAGAAGCAAGAGAACACAATATACCCTTCAAGGGCGGAGATTCTTTTATCAGCCAGACTTACAGGAGAGCAGCAGCAGAAGCTGAAGCCGAAGCCAATTGTCAGAGATCTCACATGAGATAGAGTTGACCTTGGGACTGCAACCTACAAAGGCAGAGCTAAGAGACTTTGTACAAGTTTGTTGGATGATTGAGTGAGGGAGAGCTGTAATTGGCAGGACTAGCTTTGTAATAGTTGCCTAAACTGTGGTGAGCCTGAAGGTAGAGGCGCCTGCCAGTGCACTTCAGCAGGTATACTGAGTGATTGGAATTTTCTACTACTATGAAATATAGCCTTTGACTTTCCGACTACGGTGTGCCTGATCTGGGCTATAGTCTTCACAATTTTGTGCCATGCGTCGGAGAGCTGGAAAGTGACTAGGGACAATAGAAAGATAATCGATGCCTTTGAGCTGTGGTGCTGGAGAAGAGTGTTGAATATATCATGGACTGCTAGGAAAACAAACCGGTTTGTCTTGGAGAGGGTGAAGTCAGCCTGCTCCTTGGAGGCAAGGATTCTGAAGCTTCCTCTGACATACTTTGGGCATGTTGAAAAGAGGGACCAGTTCTTGGAGAGGGACATCATGTTTGTGAGAGTAGAGGGACAGGGCAGGAGAGGGAGACCCTCAATGAGATGGATCGATTCAGTGATTGGGGTAGTGGGAGTAGGTGTGTCAGAGACAATGAGGTTGGCACAGAATAGAGCTGAATTTAGGACTCTTGTACATAGGGTTGCTATAAGTCACAAGCGACTCAACAGCACATAATAACAATAACAACAATATGCTTCTGTGTGGTGTGTGATTTATTGCAATGGGTTTTTGACCCAGAAGAGCAGTAAGATTGGTAGAAAGAGCTATGGGATCTTGGGGGAAAGGTCTGACCTCATGAAAATGGGTTTTTGTGTTGTGGATGTTGTTGACTGTGACAGTTCCCATTTATGTAGTTTGATGAGGTTATATATGGCAATATTCATGTTGCTCTTGCTTTTTATGCCCTGTTTATGATATTTGTATTTATAGAAATATTTATATGTTCTTTATAAGCCTGGTTGAAGGCAAAATACTTAATAATTAACACTGTTGCTGAAGGAAATGGATCTACTTTGCAGATAAACTTCTCTGTAAACAAAATCAATCAAAGCATTAAGAGGATTTTGAGTACTTAGTAATTTAACTGTGTTGTTGTTGTTGTTGTGAACCAGCCCATACCTGAACCTCCAATGACTTTTCAGTGACACAGGTGAAGATTACCCATTGGGAAGAACAGAAGTCCCAGAACACTTATTTATGATCATGTGAAACCTACACTAGACCATGACACAATTGTCCAGACAGAACAGGAGAACACTGCATGGTTTAATACCATGAAATGTATACATCAGGATTATGTCCTTTCTCATTAATAGAGTTGTGGAGACATAGTCTATAGGGAGTTGTGCTTCAGTGTCTCCAAAAGTTCAAATATATCAGTTGTTCCATGGGAAAAACCTGGGTAGTCTTATCTCGTGCAATTTATAGCCTCTAAGAACTCATTGAAGTGCCAACTATGAGTTGATACCAACTCAACAGTAATGAGTAAGTGAGTTACTCAGTTTGTATGAGAAAATGAATATGCTATCAGGACTGGAAGAAGACTTATCAATAGCCTACATTGGGAAGATAACATAACCTTGCTTACATTAAGTGAAGAAGACTTGAAGCACTGACTGCAGAAGATCAAAGACTAAACCTTGAGTACGAATGCCATCTCAACAACAACAAAAAAAAAGCAAAATCTTCATAACTGTACCAAGAGGCAGACAACATCACAATAGAGACAAGAGGAAAATTGTCAATAATTTTATTTTACTTGAATCCACAATCAAAATTTGTGGGACCATTTGTGGATCTATTTACGGATCCATATTAGATCCATTTGGGGATCAAGAAATCAAGACATATTGGATTGGGGAAAATCTTTTGTCAAGGATCTTTTTAAAGTGATAAAAGGCAAGGATGACTGTTGAAAGACGAAGGTGTCTCTGATCCCAGTACTGATATTTTCAATTACTTGCTTTACATCTGAAATGTGAATTATGAACAAGGATGATAGAATCAATGCCTTTAAATTGTGATGTTAGAGAAGAGTATTGAATAATCCCATTGACTTCCAAGAGAACAAACGAATCTGTCTTGGAGGAAGCGTAGACAAGGTATTCCTTAGAAGCAAGGATGAAGTTTCGGCTCATTGACTCAAATACATTTTTTTTTCAAATACATATATTCAAAAGGGGCCAATCCTTGTAAAAGACTGCTGGCTGGAAAAGTTAGAAGGTCAACTAAAGAAAGGAAGACCCTCAGAAAGATGAACTGACACAGAGTCTGTAACAATAGACTTGAACATGGTGGCGATCCTAAGGATGTCACAGGGGAGGGCTAGTGTATTTGTACAGTTACTATGATTAATGGTCAATCTAACAATACCTGAAAACAACAACTAGCAAACAAACTAGGTTTCTTGAACTGAAGCTAGATAATATAAAATTTTACAAAATGAGGATTGTAGTTTTCCCCTAATAAGCTCTGAGCATTCTATATTTTCTAGGACAAGCGTAGGACTGATATTAGTTTCATGAAATGCATAAACCTTAAACTGAGTGTCAAGTGACAGTAGGATTTAAAGAGACTTGGAAGGCTTGTAAACATATTATGTAAGATGGTAACAAGTGTTTGTGTAATGACATAGTTTAGACATAATGGAGGAAAGTGAGTGTTTTCAAGGAATTTGAGGTAAGAATAGAGAAGTCTTGCCCTCCTGAATGCAGTATTAAAATTGCAAGGGAGTGGTGATAAAGTTGGGTTCTATTTGATCAGGGAAACTTTAAAGATGTCAGTGAGAGTTTTGAGCTGTACCTGAAATAAATCTCCCCTAAAATCTTAGCTTTCTAGAACACTCCCCATAGTATTTCTGTTTATTTAAGGGTCATTTCTTCACTCTCCCATAGAGGCATTTTGTGTTTGAAGATGTAAATACTGACATAATTTTTTCACTTTGTCCCTCTGAATTCCAGCCTACCTAAGAATAGATACAATAATTTCTTTTGTAAAAATAAGAAAAATAAAGAAAAAAGATGGCAGGCAGGAATATGGGAAGAAATGGAAGAAACTTTTAAATCAATAAACCTTGATGGGTCAGCTCATGACTTGCCATAGGAGTATATGGGGTCCTATGGAAACCAATTAAACTGGGAGCCTTAGCTTCCATCACAAAGCCTTAACGCATATTGAATGAAAAAGCACTTTGGAGAGCACAAAACTGTAGTGACGTCAGTTGCTGTTTCTAGCCTCTGGTGAAGTTATGTTGTTCTGGTGGCATAGTCCATACGGAGTTGGGCTGCAAGGTTTGAATCCAGCAGCAACTCTTTAAGAGAAAGATGGGAAGTTCCTCTCACATGATTTACAGCCTCAGACATGCAAAGGAGGGTGAGCTGTCAGGCAATTCTGACTTGGTGGCAATGGTTTTAGTTTATATTTTGTCATGTACCATAGAGTCAGAATTGACCCATAGCTGACCCTCCTGCGGGATGGGATTTCAGAAGCTGTTAATCACACGGGGGAGGTTATTGTCCATCTTTCACTGGGGTAGCAGCTAGTGGCCTTGAATACAATCAAGACTGCAGTGCTGCTTCTTGCTATTAGCCCGCCAGAGCTCTCTGTATGAGCAATTCATAAATCAGGTGGTGGGATACACTTGTTCTCAGTCAGACAAGAGGGCCCAACGTCATACTAAATGGAAAACGGTTGGGTTTGTGTTTGTTTGTTTGTTTGTTTTGTTTTTATTTCTTATTTTTTGCGTGTGCCATCAAATTGGATCTGACTGGTACAGAGGAGATTATCCCTCCTTCTTCAGCAGAGCATCTGGTGGATTAGAACCACTTACCTCTGGGATTGCAATGAAGCTTCTTGCCAGTAGGCCACCAGTTGTTGTGTTGTTGTTATGTGCCGTGGAGTCACTTTC
>NW_006399753.1:18948454-18951462 GCF_000299155.1 Elephantulus edwardii
CCAAGGCAACCAAAATATGACTTTGAGTCTATCCCACCTGAATTTCAGAACCATCTCAGGAACAGGTTTGAGGCTTTGAACACTAATGAGCGAAGGCCAGATGAGTTGTGGGAGGATATCTCAAATAAGCTACTACATCCAATTCTTGTCTCGAGGTCTGCTGTTGGAGGAAAGGAAATTGTGGCAGTTGGACAGATTTTGTGATCTGCTTCAGCACTCTGAAGTGGCAGTGGTGTCACCAGAGGCAAATGTCAGAGAGAGGACAATAAAATGACCCTATTCTTGTTCACAGTAGTAGCAATGTTGTAGGAGAAGGCTTCACCAAGGCAGTAGCATCACTAGCGCTGCTATCACCTGTTCCATCTGTGGTATCGCTTTTCAACCTTCCCCATCAAGTCACTGGCCAGTGAGGATATGATCAGGTAGATTGTGGCATCCGCCAATGATCAGGGAGAGGAATCACCATCGTAGTCCATGGGGGAGAGGAAAAAAGGGAGTTATGGGGGAGAGGAAAAATATCAGGGAGTTTTGGGGGCAGGGCATCTTCTGACATACTTTGGGCATGTTGCAAGGAGGGACCAGTCCTTGGAGAGGGACACCAAGCTTGGGAGAGTGGAGGGACAGCACAGGAAAGGAAGACTATCAATGAGACGGATCGATTCAGTGATTGGGGTAGTGGGAGTAGGTGTGTCGGAGACAATGATGTTGGCACAGGATAGAGCAGGGTTTAGGGTTCTTGTATAGAGGGTCGCTATGAGTTGCGTGCGACTCAATGGTACATAACAACAACAACAACACAACCTTAAATGACTGCTCCATGAAGTCTTTTAGGCTACCAATAATAGAACTATCTTCTTCCACTCTAAGTTTCCATGGCTTTTTGCGGGCACTTCTATAAAGGTATTTACAGCATTCACTACTAGATTGTAGATAACTTCAGAGTGGATATTTTTGTTTACTTATTTTTGTATTCTTAATTCCTAATACAGTGTGTTATATTCAATATATGGCCATAAAGGTATTTTTGGTGACTAAAGTAATGAAATATCTGTGCCATATTTTCTGGAACAGTTATTCATAAAATATGCTACCTTTCTCTTTATTTCTAGGTAAGAAGAAATAATGACATTTCCCTTTCCAGATTACCCGAAGTCAATCATTGTTTTCTCAAGGACAGCTTGAGTAGAAAATACTAAGAATTTACCTGATTGGACACTTTACTTAGATTACAAACCATGTTGTATTTTTTCCCCCCTCCACACATTTCAGGGAATAGCTTGATATGTACTGGAGAATATCACTATTTCCTGAAATTTTACATTATGACTAAGGCCAAGATTTCAGCCAAGATTCATCTGATGTCTGCAGTGATATCCCTTATTCCCTGTCCTCCTCTGAATCTAGTAATTCACTATGGATGCACTACTCTAACCATTTTTGATCTATTATCAGCAAGATATTACTGGCACGGAGCATTAGTGATGCTGTAGAGTTGTTTCTGCATCCTTTGGGATCATCTTTCCTTGGAAGAGACATAAAGATTAATCTCTTCCAGTTGGTTGGTCAAGTAGCTGTCTTGCAATTCTTTTGGCATAGAAGAGTGAACACGTGCATCCAAAGTGTATATGCCTTAGAAGTTAGCACGGTAAGATTAGGTCTCCTATATTTTAAGTGCAAGATGAAGCCATTCCCTGGAGAAAGACATTATGCTTGCAAAGTAGATTAAAAAGAAGAAGAAGATGACTCTCAGAAAGATGGATTGGCACGGGAACTGCAGCAATGAGCTGAAGGGAACAGAGCTTGTGAGGATGACACAGGAATGGATGGTGTCTGTTGTACATGAGATTGCTATGAGTCACAGCTAACTTGGAACATCTAACAACAACAAGGCAATGAGAATTATAAATGTGATCGAATAAAAACAGTCCAAGCTTCAGGACCACAGTATTTACAATTGAGTCCAGTTTTGGCAGATTGTGGGCAGGCCATTTAAGATTTTTGCATCTGCATTTATTAAAATGAAAATGACATTGAATTTTTAGTGATTGCGTTACTTTTAATTAAACAAACATACACATTTACTTGATGAAATACAATGTGACATCACACACACATACACGGACAGATGTGTGTGTATATGTGTGCACTTCTTATTGATTCTAAACAAGAAGTCATCACCATAAAATTGAAACTGACTTATAGCTAAACCTGCAGCAGTTTTCCAAGTCTGTGAACATGTGGGAAGAGACTCCATTAAAATGATGCTCCTTGTCCATTAGTTGAATGGCTTAGTTTCGCATAGACTAACCTGAATGAGGCTGTAGACTAGACTTCTTCTATAACCAGTGGTGGGAAGGAAGAACCGAAATTAATACACACAAGCATGTATGCTGGTATTAGCTGCCAGTCAAGTAAATTAGGATTCATAGCAACCCTCTGAACAACAGTTCACAACTTGGCCCTGGCCTGTGCCATCCTCACAATTTCTGCCATATTTAAGCCCATTGTGCAGTCACTGTGTCAATGTATCTCATTGAGGGTCTCCATCTTTTTTGTTAACCCTCTACTTTTCACACCTCGATGTTTTTCTCTAAATGCTGTCATCTCCTAACAACATGCCCAAATTTTATGAGTCAAAGTTTCACTATCCTTGCTGTTAAGGAGCATCCTGGCTGTATTTTATCCAGGACAAATTTGTTCTTTTGTCAGTCTGTGGTTTATTCACTACTCTTGCTCATCAACATCACAATTCAAAGGCATCAACTCTTCAGTCTTCCTCATTCATTGACTAACATTAGCATATGAAGCCATTGAAAATATTATGGCTTGGGTTATGTGCACCTTGGTCATTAAACTGGTCCAGGCTTTTTAGACCTTTACGTTGGTCTTTCATGACAGATTTTTCCAATCCAACATATCTTTTGATTTTTTTTTCATTTTTATTACAATGGGTGCTGATTGGGAAGCCAAGTAAAATGATGTGTGTGTGTGTGTGTGTGTGTGTGTGT
>NW_006399753.1:18951562-18957795 GCF_000299155.1 Elephantulus edwardii
AGCCTCAATCCATATTGATGGCTGCTGACTCACCTAAATGGAAGAGTTTTATACATTCAGACACACTGGGACAAAGAAACTATATTGGTCAAATTTCAGATTGACTGGTGGAAATTTTCTGTGCTTATTTAATATTAAAACAAAATTTCAAAAGAGGTTCAATAGGTTAGTTTAGGTTTCCATTGTGTGAAGAGTCAATTGTCTTAAATTTCAGCTCCCAGGAAGGTTAGGCATTTACAAAAAATTAGACATTTTGGCTTCCGTTTGGTGATATGGAACTCAGCACACATGACTGCTTATCGGCCCTCACATGTTGGTGGTGGTAAGTCCGATTTAGTTGGTACCAACTCATTTTGACAAAACACTGCCTGGCCTTACATCGTCCTCACAATCGGTGATGTTTGACCTCACTGCTGCAGCACTGTGTCTATTTACCTTGTTCAGTGTCTTATTTTCTGCTGAATGTTTAAGAAGTATTCTGTCAATACTCTTTGTTTGTTCTTCTGGAATTTCATAATATATTTAATATCCTTTGCAATGTAGTAATTCAAAGGCATCATTTCTACTTCTGTCCTCCTTGTTTATTGTTCAACTTTTTCAAGTAAATGAGGCGAGTGAAAGGACTGTGCCTTGAGTCAGTTACATCTTAGCCCCTAAAGTGATATAGCCCATGTTTTTAATACTAAAAGACATCTTTGTACAGAGGTAACTCTTCATTGCTGTGAAGCTGAACACTGTGACACTGATGTGTCAAATGTGATAATGGTCATCCATGGTGGACAGTGTTTGGTGGAGCTCCCCGATTAAAACAAGCTTGGAAGCAGGAGTGATGTCCACTTCTGTAATAGCTTGCCTCCGAAAACCCTATGGACCTGGAGAAAGGATGAACATTATACAAATGTCCAAGTGTTTCATTCATAGGATCACTATGAATCACCTACGACTCGATGGCACCTAACAACAACAACAAAAGAGAGCGTTAACTCTCTAAAAACGGCCTCTGTAGCACACTTGCCCGAGATTAAAGATGAAGATGAAAGCCTTCAGTCCGAACTATTTTTTAACATAAAGAAAACAAACACCCTTATAAACAGACTAATTGGTAATGCCATGACAAATGAAGAACATGGTATAGTTTTCATGTATTTCATTTTACTTTAATCCATAGTTAATACCCTTAGAAGTGGCAGTTGCAAAGAAATAGTACCTAGTTCATGACCATAGTCTAAGTGGGGACATCAAGGTCAATTGGTACAATGTAGTCCATGAAAACCATGTCCTACATCCTACTTTGGTGAGTCTTAAAGGGTTGTGAGCAAGATTATATGACAGAATCACATAATCTTTCAACTTTTATTTTTTTAAAAAACACAGAAAGTGTCTAATCTCTTTCTGAAAGGCTATTGGAAGCAAGTAAAACAAAAACCTACATTATGTTATATTTATGTTTGTTAAATACTGTTGGGTCAAGTACAATTTACAGTGACTATGAACAAAAGAATGGAACTGTCTGGTTTTATGCCACCTCAATAATAGTTACTATGTTTGAGCTCATTGTCATAGCAACTATTTCAGTACATCTTATTGAGATTCTTCCTCTTTTACATTGACTCTTTAATATGAAGTCTTAGCATGATATCCCACCATGTTGTATCCAATATGATATCCTCAAGCATTATGTCCTTCTCAAGGGTTTGGTTCCTAATAGTCAAATTTTAACTGTATTTCCTCTAAGACAAATTGGTTCCTTCTTCTGGTAGTCCGTGGTATATGCAATAATCATCACCATAACTATAATTCAAAGCTATCATTTCCCCTTATTCACTGGCCAGTTTTCACATGCGAGGAAGGAGATTGGGAAGATTATTATTTGAGGCAGATGTCCTCAAAGTGGCTTCTTTGATTTTTAACACTTTCAAGAAGACTTTTGTAGCAGATTTACCCATAAAATATGCTGTTTGATTGCCACCTCTATGGGTGTTAATTGTAAATGCAAGTGAAATGAAACACTTGAGTTCAACTTGTCTTTGCTTATCATGATATTGTAACAATTTTTGCTTTATGTTGAGATGTCATTCTATTGAAGGCTCAGTGCTTCATCAGTAAGTGCTTTTGAGTATCTGAATTTTCAGCAAGCAAGCTTGTATATCTGCATATATCAGCTTGTTTATTAATCTTCCTCCATTCCTAATGTCATGTTCTTGGATTGGATATGTATAGTGAATATGTACAATTATGAAACACATATTTCCTGTCTTTAGACCATGTAGTAACCCCATATTCTGTTTGAATGACCACCTTTTGGTCTATGCATAGATTCCCAATGAGACTACATAAGGGCTCCTGAATTTGCATTCTTCACAATCTTATTCATCTATTTTTACAATCTATATGCCTGAATGCCATTTCATAGTCAATAAAGCATACTTCAGTGGTCTTCTGTCTTAACTGATTTATTGGGTCAAATCTATTCTTGAGGTGGTCTTTAAATTCAAGTGGAATGTACACAAGATTGTATTACAACCCTCATGAACTTGGATTAGTTTTTATCAGATTCAACTTGAACTTAAAACCAAACAGCTGACAGTTTGTAATACAGTCAGCCCTGATCTTGTTCAGATTTATAATTAATTAAATAAATTTTTACATTTTAACTATCTTATGGGATTGAAAATTAGTATTCAGTACATTTAGATGGATGTTCAGGATTTTAGGAGTTTCAGAGAGATAAATATTAGATAAGTATTTATATTCAAGTGTGCTTAAATGTAGAAAGTAAGTGCTTTGATTGGTCACCTTGATGTTATTATTCTATGCTTGCTCTTTTAAATTACAATTTTAAGTTCATTGGCGAAGGCATCTTTTTTGTTTTCTTTTATCTTGTCTTTTTTTTCTATGAGTCTTGAAATAACTAAATACTTGTTTTAGCAACACACAGGAGGAAGTGAGAGAGGGAGGAGGGAGGACAAGAAGAAGAGAGAGGGGAAGAAGAAGAAAGGAAGGAATACAGACGGAGAAATGGTGGTGGCAGAAAGGAAGAGCGAGAGAGAAAGGAAGGAGGAGGAAGAGAAGCTTCCAGGTCAATGGCATAAATCCTCCTCAGCAGACACGGCTGGATACATCGGGGTCAGATCAACCTCATTGTTCAGCGTTTTTTGCACATAGGTTTATAGTGTGACTCTTCCTTTTTCTAACAGGGCGTATGTTGGGAGGCCAAGGGGGAGACTGGTGATTGTATTTAATTATGTTCAAAGAAAGTTACAGAATACTCAGCAGATGTCAGCCTCTCAGCTGGGATCCCATAACAAATTCTGCTCTGCTATCTTGCCTTCCACATTACTGCACCAAAGCAGGGCCCACGACATGCCCAGCAGACACATTGGCTGGGGCTGAGTGAGAAAAGATAACAAATCTTAAGGAAACATGTTGCCTATTATTCCTCATAATGAGAGCTGCCAGAGTGTACACTGAGCAGGCCTCCGGCTGATACTGGGACACAAAGGATCTTAATGCATCCCACACAAGGATGTCATCTGCAATCTGGAGAAACAAAAGAGATGGAAGCCTTGGAAGGTGGGCCTTGTTTCTTGATACTATATATCCCAGGGAGGACAAATAACAACCACACAGTTTGCTTTCCCAAGCGCCATAGGCATTCAAAGGAAGCCTGTTGACTGCAATTAGGATGCCTCAGTTTTTAAAAGCTGACCCTCTCAGCAGGCAGTTGGACCCCATCATGGGCTACATGCATTTGAGCGTGTTTCACATTTACCATGAAGGCAGGCTCATAGAAACAGAGGACAAGGAGAAGAATCCTAATGATTTAGCATTCACAGCACCCTCCGAGGGGTTCCCACTGATGCCTCCCAGACAGAAAAGAGTAGCTTCACGCTTTGTTGGAAGAACAATAGTCTTCTTTCTATTCCATGCACCCACATAAGGGATCACCTAAAGATCTCTCCCTAAAAACTCACTGTAACTGTGTCAATTCTGACTCACAGCTGATGCTAGACTCTGTGAAGAAGGATGTACTATCAGGATTGGGGGGAAACTCATTAATAACCTGAGTTATGCAGATGACACAATCTTAATTGCTGAAAGTGAGGAGGACTTGAAGCACTTGCTGCAGAAGATCAGAGACTGGAGCCTTCAATATGGATTGCGTCTCATGTGAGTCCAGAATGAAGGTTGCGTAGAGGAGTGTACTTGGGGCAATGGGAGCAGGGCGCGGGGATTGTATACCAAAGAAGGAGTCTTTCTTTTCCTTTTCAAAGAGAGGAGCGAACTGGGCGGGAGGAGGGCTGGGTAGGGATAAAAGTACAACAATGAATGACTAGAAATCCAGAATCTCTGTAAATGTTCATTAAAATTAATAAACTAAAATAAAAAAAAGAAAAGAAAAATCCTAGCCCCTGGACTGATAGGCAATATCATGATGAATGGATAAAGAACTGAGACTGTCTATGACTTCATTTTATTTGGCTCCACAGTCACTATATGTGGCACTAGTTAGCATCAGGAGATCAGGAGATGTCTTGCACTCGGAAAGTCTCTAGTCAGAGATCTCTTCAAACTCTTGAGGAGCCATGATGCCAGTTTGAGGTCTAATGTGCACCTTATTCCGGTCGTTGTCTTTTCAATCATTTGTTATGCTTCTGAGAGCTGGACAATGACTAAGAATGACAGAAGAAGTGATGACTCTGAACTGTGGTATTGGGAAGAATACTGAACATCCCATGGACTGTCAAAAGAACAAAGAGATATATCTTGAGGAAGGTGCAGCCTTGGAGGCAAGGATGCTGAAACTTAGTCTCTCATACCTTGGGCATGTTGCTAGGATAGGTTATTCCTTGAAAAGGGACGTCGTGCTTGGGAAGGTGGAGATATAGGACAGGAGAGGAAGATCCTCAAGTAGGTGGGTTGTCATAGTGACTACAGCAAAGGGCTTGGCTGCGTCAGAGATTATGAGGCTGAACAGGACAGGGTTCAGATCTGTTGTTCCTTGGGTTGCTGTGAGTCACACTTGACTGGATGGCTCCTCAGGACAACAGCAACAACACAGGATTTCCAAGGCGTATACTTTAAAGGAAACAGGTTATCTTATCTTTTTCCTACCACTGACTGATGAGTTCAGACCTTTGATCTTTTGGTTAATGGTGGAATGCTTTGACCATGGTCCCACTGGTAATCCTTGCTATCTTTTTTACAACCTAAAAAAAAAAGACATGTAGTGAGGAGAGACAGGTCCTTGGAGAGGGACATCATGCTTGGGAGGGTAGAGGGACAGCGCAGGAGAGGAAGGCCCTCTATGAGGTGGATTGATTCAGTGACTGGGATAATTGGGATGGGAGTATCAGAGACAGTGTGACTGGCACAGGACAGAGCGGAGTTTAGGGCTGTTGTACATAGGGTCGCTATGAGTCGCAGGCGACTCGACGGCACATAACAACAACAACAACAACAAATTTCCTCGATCCCTCTGTCTTGAGGATTTCTTTGCTGAGAATAATGTTGTTGTTACATACAGTGGAGTCACCAGGGACCCATAGCAAATGTTGTTAGTATAGGGCAAACCAAAAATACTAGTTGTTAGGAACAGAAGTGAGTGCCCTGACTCCCTCAGATTTCTTGGGACAGCATCTCTCAGCCGAGCCCCAGAAAAATTGAACCTCAGATGCCATCTTCTCATTATGGCGCTCACTAACAGCTCTTCTCCTGCTCTCACTGCCCTTCTCGTTTCTTCACCTTGACTCTGACATTGCATTCAGAACAAGCTTCTTACTATTTTGGTTAGGTTCTGTCAAGTAAATTTGAATTAAAAATTTCCCTTTGTGACAGAGCAGACCTGCCATGTGGGTTTTTTCTAGTTTGGAATCTGTATGGAAGTAGAGTTCCAGGTTTTTTTCCTATGGAGCCACTGGCAAGATTCAATCCACCAACCATTCCCAACGACTGGGGCGTCAGAGTTGGTTTTTTTATTTCATTTTGTTTTGTTTTGTTTTTTCAGATAAGCTGTTGTTGTTGTTGTTGTTGTTGTTGTTGTTGTTGTTATGTGCTGTCGAGTTGCCTGCGACTCACAGCAACCCTAAGTACAACAGCGCTAAACTCCTCTCTGTCCTGTGCCAATCACACTGTTTCTGACACTCCCATCCCAATTATCGCAGTCACTGAATCAATCCACCTCATGGAGGGCCTTCCTCTCCTGCGCCATCCCTCCACCCTCCCAAGCATGA
>NW_006399753.1:18965420-18980884 GCF_000299155.1 Elephantulus edwardii
TGTGTGTGTATTATATATATGTGTGTGTATTTTATATATATATATATAAACTGTATAGGCTGTTGCTATTGATTGCCATTGAGTTGAGCCCAATTCATAGCAAAACTATGACCAAAAAGACCTAAAGCCTATAAAAGACCTTGTTAGCCATCTTTTTCTAATTCTTGTCAATTTAACAGCAAATGCTATGTGTAAAGTAGATGCTCAAGAAAGGAAATCAAATATCACAAAATGCAACCTAGAGAGACAGATTAGAGGTTGAATCAACAACATGTGTAGAACTTTGCCTTTGCTTTAAATTCAAGTAAACAAGAGCCTTTTATAATTTTAAAAGCCACTAAGAAGTTTTTCCATTGTCCAGATAGACTTACAATTTATTGGGAAAATGTAAGCATTACATACTTAAATCTCCAAAGCAACACCTAAGCATATGTGTTTTTGTATAATATGTAGAAAGAATTTGCTGTGATCAAGATAGCACAGACACAGTCTTCTCATTCTAACCAAAGTAGATTTCAGGATCGACACCCAATCTCTTCCTCACACTCACAAAGTAATTCAAGTGGTTTCCCAGGGTGTTTCCAAATGTGCTGCTCTGGATGTGATTATTTTCAGGAAAAGGAACTGTTTCTGGAAGGACATGTGCCAGAAGTGTCATATGGCATGTACGGTTGTGCAATCCCCCACTCTGACCAGAATGGGCTATTTGTCTGCGTATATGGCTGTCGGGCTTTTTGGGGTCTGTGTGTCATATGTCTACTCAAGCCCTAGTGATGCAGTGGGATGGGCAAGAGCTCGGGGGTCTAGATCAAGTCCACCCCATCAAACAACCCGCAGGCAAAGCTGACTGTAAAAACATCGACGATGAAAATAAAAATCAGAGGAAGGATCTATGAAGGTTTACTGAGGCTGATGAAAATAAGAGTTAGAGAAAGGATCTGTGAAGATTTACTGAGAGGACGGACATGCAGAGCAAGTAATAGGAATTCAGGTAGTTAGTAGAGATCAGGGGAAATCTGTAAGTGAAAGGGCATTTGACTTGGATCTTTAGCTTTTAGAATTTTATTTTAAAAGAACACAGAAAGCAAGCTCTCAGTTTTACAGTTATGGGGCTCTAAACAAATCCCTCCAAATAAAAACTCAAGTTGAAAGAACAAAGCATGGATATAGATACCAAATGTGAGATACAAATTTGGACTTTGGCTCAGAAATAGCATGAAACTGGGACACACCATCAGAGTAGGGGGGGCTGAGGCTCAGAGACTAACTTACATCCTTTTTGCCTTGAGGTATTCCCTAAGAATTAGGGATTATCAGGTAAGTAGATATTATCTTGGTTTGGCAAAGCAGTAGAACATGTAAGAGAAAGGCACAAGGCTAATATTTCAGATATGTAAATGACAATATGGAAATATTTAACTCCAAACAATATTTTCATATTGAAATTTGTTGTTGTTGTTGTTATTTGCTGTCCAGTGACTTGTGACTCACAATGACCCTATGCGCATAGCTCTGAACCCTGCTCTATCCTGGGCCAATCTCACTGTCTCTGACACACCTACCCTCATTACCCCAGTTATTGTGTCAATTCATCTTATCCAGGGTCTTCCTCTCCTGTGCTATCCTAACACCCTTTCAATTATGATATACTTATCCAAAGACTGGTCCCTTCTGGCTGCATGACAAATTATATGAGACAGAGTATCAAAATCCTTGCCTCCAAGGAGCAGCTTGGTTTCACCTTCTCTAGGACAGACACCTGTTAGTTCTCTTGGCAGTTCATGATATGTTCAAAACTCCTCATCAGTACCACAACTCAAAGGCATTGATTCTTCTTCTGCCATCTTTGGTCATTGTATAGCTCTCTGATGCATAACAAGTAACTGAGAAGACCGTGGCCTGGATCAGGTGCACCTTAGTCTCTAGACTGATGTCCTTGCTCTTCAACCCTCTGGAGAGGTCCCTGACAGCAGATTTCCCTAATGCAATCAGTCTTTCGATTTCCTGAGTACTGGTGCCAAGAGCGTTGATTGGGGAACCAAGCAAGCTGAAATTGTTAACAATCTCAATTCTTTCCCATCAATCACAATGCTGCCAATTGGCCCAGTGACGAGAATCTTCATTTTCTTGATGTTGAGCTTCAATCCATACTGAAAATTACAGTCCTTGGCCCTCTACAACAGATGCTTCAGGCTCTCCTTTGTTTCAGCAAGTAAGTTTGTCTCATCTTCATAACAGAACTGTTGCTGAGTCTTTCTTCAATCCTGATGCCACATTCCTCCTTAAAAAGTCTAGCCTCTTAAATGATCTGCTCTGGATACAGATTGAAAAAGTATGGAGATGGACACATCCCTGACATACTCCTTTTGACAACACAAAAATAACAATTACTCATTGATGTAATCATCACAGGATAAGACATTGTACATGTTTCACCAGTGAATCTTTAGAATTACTTTCCTTGGAAAATGAGAAAAAAAAAACCAAACAAAAAACCCAATAGCGGAGTAAACTCTGACTAGTAGTGACTCACTCATAAGTAAATAACTGAGTGTATAATTATTTAGGAAGAGTCCGCCCATCTTTCTTCTACAGAAGGCTGATGGATTAAAATACCTACCTTTTACAGCACATCCTTCCTGTCAGGGAGAAATTTTTTTTTTCCTTCTAGAGTTTTGGGACTTGATATGTATCAAAAAATCAAGCAGCCTGTCTTGAAGGCTAACGTGACGACTTACTCAAGTTCCAGGTTGGAAATCATCCTTTCTCAAACCCATGCACTTTCCAGCTGGCAACTAGCATCGGCTGCCTCAAAACGGAAACATCTGGAAGAAAGCTTGAGTTGGCCATCTCCCTGGCTCTCAAGTCTGAAGCCTTTCTTAGATAGCAGGTTAGAGACCACGTTTTTGGCTGGACAAAATTAAAACAGTTTGGGGCTTGGGTTTTTGGTTTGGTTTTTTTTCTTTTCTTCTTTTTTTCAGCCACCCAATCTCTGAAGTAACAGAACTACATTAGATAAGAAGGAAGCTTTGCTGTAAGGTTGATTCTAAACTATATCTAGCTGGCCTGGAGGACAGATTCCAACTCTCTCATAGAGTTTCCAAGACTTCAGTTTTGACGGAAGCAAACTGCCATTCTTCTTTTCATGGAGCAGCTGGTGAGGACTCTTTATTTTTTTAAATTTTTTAATTATTAATTTCAATGAAAATTTACAGAGACTTTGGATTTCCATTCGTTTGTTGTTGCACTTTTCTCCATGCCCCCCCTTCCCCACCTCCACCAGTACATTCTTCTCCTTGAAAAGTAGAAGAAAAATTCTTTCATTGTTTTACAATCCTCACCCCCAGGTCCACTCCACTATGCAGCCTTCATTCTGGACTCCTGTCATGACACAAATACCTAATCACTTATTGGTGGGGACTCTTAAGAATTGAGAATAAGAATAATCACTGGGTTACCAAAGCTCCTTAATAAGATATAGAAGGCACAGAACACTTTGTGGTTATAATTTAGTTAACAATTTTATATCTATTATGCTATGAATATATATATTCATATATATGTTGTATATTCATAGCTATATGTTATACATTCACATATATGTTGTATATATGTATGTATGCACACATATATATTCAATGAAACTAAGGAACTACTATCGACCAACTGAATATTTTAAATCTAAATGCATTGCAATCTAGTTCATTCCACTTCATCATGTGTCAGTATAGAGCTTTGCACTGCAGGTGTACTTTGCTTTTGTTTAGTTCACTTTATTGCACTTTGCATATCTATTTTATTTTATAAATGGATAGCCCCATCCTGTTTTGATCAAATCTGTTAGTAACATTTTACCAACAGCACATGCTCACTTAGTGTCTCTGTATGATATTTCTGTAATTTTCATACTATTTCAAACTTTGTCGTATTGCATTTGCACACTTAATAGACTATGCTTCCGCTGCTGCTATTGTTGTTGTTGTGTGCCATCAAGTCAGAACTGACTCATAGCTGATGTTAGGTTTTTAATGGCAGTTAATTGCATGGGAGAAGATTGCCCATCCTCCTGCAAACAGATTCTTGAGTGTAGTGTAAATATAAGTTCTGAATACATTATAATAAAAAAAAAACACATAACGAAACTTGTGTGTGCTGTCATCACTTGGTTGATGTGGCTTTTTGTACCAATGTCTTTGTTACTGTATTTTGTGACTACATGACTGGACGGCACGATGACGTTTGTGGCCCATAAAAGAGATTACTTTGTGAATAATGTAAATAAGATATATGGCGCCTTTTGGGTGAGACAAAGTAAAATAAGATGTATAGAATGCTAATATGGGGATTGGTCAGTTTTGCCATCCCCCCAGGCTTAATTTGGGCCAGGTCAGGGGCAGAAAATAGAGATCTTCACCATCAAGATGAATGAACAGGAGTAGAGCACATCCTTTGGACCTGCAGTATCTATATGAACCAAAGAGGGAGAGCCAAGGAGCAAGGGAGGTGGAACAAGATTGACTGATGTCATCAATGGCGGCAACATGACAACAGAGGTGGTAGAGAACGAGGAACTGATTGGAGACAGAGCTGTGGACGCCCAGCCTTCAGAATAAGGAAGATGAGTACTTGATGGTAGACAGGATTCTGTGAGTACTTGATAGGGAAATTGTATCTGCTAGAGCTGGAGTCAAGTGCCTTTGGACCTTAGCTTCCTAGCACAGTAAGCATATAATCAGTAAAGCGAAGAATAGAAAAAGAAAAAATCATTTCAGACAGTGGGGGAAGTTATCAGATATGTTTTCTAGCAAGAAACAGGAAAAAGATAGGGAAAGATGACATTAGGCAAATTTTGCCTGGTAAACTTGTCTAAGCAGGGCAAAGCTCAACACCTCAAGGCTGAGAGTCAGAGAGAGGTCTGCCATTTGTCATGGATGAGAAAACGCTATTCTAATTGAAGAATTGCATCTTGAGTATTCCTTAATTTTAACTGTAATCTATCACTTTTTTAATACCTCCCCCAATAGTCATTTATATTGTCCTGAATTCTATGTAGCCATTGCAACAAATTAGCAAACCCTGTATAGAAAAAGTAAGTAAGTGCTATGAGAAAGATGACTATTTGAGTTTATAGAAATGTGGAAAGTGAGGGTTGGAGGACATGCCTCATTGGAATGAGTTTTATACTGTTTTTCAACTAATGGACTTTTTTTTTCTTTTTACTTCTTATGAAGTTAATAGAGCTCGAACGTTGCCATCTCTATGCTCAGTACACTGTTCTTCATAGGGTAGCTTGCTTTATAATAATATTTGCTTTATGGTGGTATTTCGAATCAAGCCTGAAATATCTCCAAGGTATCCTGAAAAGAATCATCAAGGCTATAAACTTACAGAAGTAGATTGCCAAGTTTTGGTTTTGTGATGTTTTTGAATTATTGTGTTTGGGTTTTGTTGTTGTTGTTTTGGGTTTGTTGTGTTTCTTGTTTTGTTTTGTTTTTAGCATTATAGGTTGGATTTGAACAGCCAACCTTTTAGTAAGTAACTGAAAGCAAATTGTTGGTGTCACCAAGAGATCTTGTTTTGGTTCTGAAAATATCAAAATGACATTTTATTTCTCTCTAGGTTGGTTGGTTGATTAATGGATGGAGTTTCTGACTGGACTTCCTTCGGCCTTCCAACAGACAGTGGTGATGGAGCATTGGAATGAATGGTACGGGGGCTAAAACAGGGCGGCGTGTCCCTTTTGGGCCAGCCACAACCCCTCACCCATGAACAGTGGCGGAGCTCCTTCATGCGGCGTAACCGAGAACCCCAGCTCAACGAGCAAGTGCACCGGGTGCGGGTGCTACAGAGCACACTCAAGGCAAAGATGCAGGAGCTGCAAGTCCTGGAAGAGCTGCTTGGTGACCCAGACCTGACTGCAGAGAAGTTCCGACAGTGGAAGGAGCAGAACCAGGAGTTGTACACAGAGGCCCTGGGGACCCGGACGGTGGTGCAGGCTGAGGGCAGCTCTCCGGTCCTGACCTCTGACACAAGAGAACAGTCCACATATCCCCTGCCCTCTGACCCTGAGGAACACTCCCATCTGTCTTCTGCCCCGAAAGAGCAACCTCCAGCCTCCTGACCACTAATCCCAAGGACCACCTCGACTCCTAGTCTCTGACATGTGCCTCTCACCTGTCTAGGACATCCTAGAGCATCCCTGGGCTGTGTTGGAGGCTGGAAATAGCACTAATCCATGGTTTCATGTCAAGCTAAACCCCTCATTCTCCTGGAGTGGGGTAAAATAAAATGAGCTTTGTGCCACTCTCCTCCCTTGCCAAGAAAAGAGCAGGAGACCTGGCCTAAAAGAAACTCTCTCCCCCAATCCTGCCCTCCTCAGTCCCTTGTGTTTCTTCCTCAAACTAGATCTCTACAGATATTCTGTTTATACAGATACACTTTCAACCAAATAAAAGTCAATTTCTCTAAAACCAAAAAAAAAAAAAAAAGAAAGAACTGAAATGAACATGCTGTGTTTGACCCTGGCTTTCATTCCTAAAGCTTTCTCTGTAGAATTTATAGGGAGTATTTATGCCAGATGACCTTCAATCTGTGTTTCTACTGAACTATTTACAAACTCTGTGAGCACACACAATCTACTCTTACTTTCTGTCTTTTGATTTCTTTGTGTGTAAAATGTAGACAGCAATACTAACACTAGATTTTCTGTAAAGATGACAATGGAAAATGCATACAGAGACATACCAAACAGTCAGAAGCCGTCACGTAACAGTCGTTTTACTATCATTATTATTAAGCTATAGAGCAGAGATCACAGGAGCACCACACACCAACATCAGTGACAGTCATTGCTGGAAATGACATGGCTTTACAATGTCCAATTGGTGGTGAGAAGAGGCAGAAAGACAGTTGACAAAATGAGAATAAAATGTCTTTGCATGCATCTGGAACTCAGATGTACAAAAAGCTTCTTCTCTTCCTCCCTTTTAAGGACAACCAAAAAAAACAACCACCAAAAACCAGACGAGGCTGATGCTGGTGTTCCTCCTTCTCAGTTCTCACATGGCAGTAAACCTTGGCAAGGGGCTTCCTGTTGAGGTTCTCAAGTCTGTTTGCCTGTTTCCTACTGGGAAAATATATTTGAAAAATTTCCTCACTGTCTGAAATTCCTTTTTTAACACCAGTCACTCTGAGAGCTGGTGCTGGAAAAATGAGATTGTTGTGGCTGTTATTGTAGGCTCTCAGCTGACCCTCCAGTAGGTTTTCAGATTGGAAATCATATAATAGAAGATTATCCATCTTTTCCCAAAGAGCAGCTGGTGGTTTCGAACTACCTGCCTTTGCATCAGCAAAGCAATTCCTTACCACGACGTTGCCAGTGCTCTCTAAACTAGATTAACAGCTATTTATTGACTCTCATTATTTGCTCTTAAATAAATGTAATGGTCCTATATAAGAGTTTTATGATAAATTGTTTTTGTTGTTATGTACCATCGAGTTGCCTGTGACTTACAGTGATCCTATGTACAGCAGCTCTGAAGCCTGCCCTGTCCTGAGACAGTCTCACTAATTCCGACACACCAACTTTCATTTTTTCAGTTAGTTTATCAATCCATTTTATCTGGGGTCTTCCTCTCTTGCACTGTCCCTCACACTTCTAAGCATGATGTCTTTCTACAAGGACCACTCCTCCTGGCCACGTGCCCCAAATATGTAAGATATGAGAAATTAGTCACTAATAATTTGTTTTTCTATTTCTGAACTGATGATTCGATTACACCAGTATCTTTGTGGGAGAAAATGGGTAATCTCCTATGCAATCCGCAGTGTCTCTGAGACCCACTAGAGAGTCAGCTGTGGGTTCCTTTCAACTTGACGACAATGAGGGAGTTACAGTTGAGTTGGAAATACTGTAGCTGATATAAGAAATATTTGGATGATCTTTCAAATAATGAAAAAGCACATTTCATACAGTGGATGGTAATATTATCTGATGATTCTCAATCCTGGCTGTGCATAAAAATGACTTAGATAAATTTAAAAGAATAAAACAAAGTCCTAAATCTCATCCATAAAACCTTTTTATTATTTTATTGGTAGATCCAATCATTGGTATTCTTGTGAAGTTTCCTTGTTGTGGTTGTTGTTATTGTTATGTGCCTTTGAGTTCCCTGTGACTCATAGAGACCCTATGCACAATAGCTCTGAGCCCTGCTCTATCCTGGGCCAATCTCCTTGTCTCTGACACACATACTCTTTTTACCTCAGTTACTGTGTCAATCCATCTTGTCCAGGGTCATCTTCTCCTGTGCTGTCCCTCCACCCTTCAAAGCAAGATGTCCATCTCCAAAGACTGATGCCTCCTGGTAACATGCCCAAAGTATGTGAGGCAGAGGCTCTAAACCTTGTAACCAAGGGGCAGCTTGGCTTCATTCTTTCCTGAGCAGACCTGTTTGTTTTCTTGGCAGTCCATAATATGTTCAATGCTCTTCTCCAGCACCGCAACTCAAAGGCATCAATTCTTCTGTAATACTTCCTCATTGTACAACTCTCTAATGCATAACAGGTATTTATAAAGATCATGTCCTTTATCAGGCACACTTTAGACTCTAGACTGACATCGTTGCTCTTTGGAACTCTGGAGAAGACCCTGACAGCAGATTTTCCTAATGCAATTTGTCTTTTGATTTCCTGGCTTTTGGTGCCAAGAGTGTTTATTGTGGAACCAAGCAAGCTGAAATTGCTAGCAATCACAATCTCTTCTCCATCTATCATGATGCTGCCAGTTGGCCCAGGGGTGAGAATTTGTTTTCTTTATATTGAGCTTCAATTCATATTAAAAGCTACAGTCCTTGACCCGTTAAACTGAATGTTTCAGGCCCTCCTCAGTTTCAGTAATCAAGGTTGTGTCATCTGAAAAATGCAGGTTATTGATGAATCTTCCTTTAGTCCTGACACTACGTTCCTCCTCATAAATTCTAGTTTTTTCAATGATAATTTTCCACATAATGATTGAAGAGATATGGAGGCAGGATCCTTTCCCGATTTTGAAACATAAAATGTTTTCTTGCTCTGTTCTGAGGACTGCCTCCTGGTCCAAGTCTAGACTTTGCCTGAGTACAATCTGATTCCCATTATTCTTAAGGTTACTTACAATTTATTATGATCTACATAATCAAATGCTTTTGCATAGTCAATGAAACACAGGTAGACATTTCTCTGGTACTCTCTGCTTTCAGCCTACATCTGACATTTGCAATGATATCCCTAGTGGACAGCCTCTTCTAAACCCAGCTTGTATTTCTGGTAGTTCTCTATCAATGTACTGTTGCAATGGCTTTTAGATGATTTTCAGCAGGATTTTGCTTGTGTATAGTATTAGTGTGGAAGCAGGAGCGGCATCCACTTCCGAAATGGCTTGCTTCCGGAAACTCTATGTACGAACTGTGCTCAGGCTGTTCATTCATAGGGTCGCTATGAATCGTCTACAACTCAATGGCATTAAACAACAACAACAACATAGTATTAGTGATATTGTTCACTAATTTCTACACTCTGTCAGATCAGTTGTTTTTTTTTTAAATGAGAATAAATATGGATCTCTTCCAGTCAGTTGGCCCTGTGATCGTCCTCCAGATTTCTTGGCAGAGCCTGGTGGGCACGTTCAGGGCTGCATCTATTTGGTGAAATATGTCAATGGATATTCCATCAATCCCTGGGGTGTTGTTTTTTGCCAGTTCCTTTACAGCAGCTTAAACTTACTCCTTTGTTGCCATTTCTTCTTTTTCGCATGCTATTTAATGAAATTCTTCTGTGTCAGCAATTCTTTTTGGCACAGTGACTCTGTATTCTCCTTCCATCTTCTTTTGATACTTCCTGGGTCATTTAATATTCTTGAGCTTAAAGCTTCCTAGAAGTTTTAATGACTAGTGAAGAACCATTGGGCAAAGAGACTAAAGGAATCAGGAGAGAGAAAAAATAATTGTTAGATGTGATAGAAATAAGCTAGAAGAAGCAAGAAATAGAAGTATAGGAGTTCTCTGAGGCTAGAATAGTTAACAGATTTCTAAGCACAAGCTAGTTTAGTGTATTGGGACTGGAACTAGTCAGCAAAGGAAGATAAGAATGATTGCACGACTCAAAGAATATATTTAATGTCATTAAATTGTGAAGAAAGTGTTTAGTTAGTGTATGCTCTACTTTATATGTACTCAGCAACAACAAAAAAACAAAATATATAATAAAAAAGAATCTAGTTAATTTTCTATGTAACATTGTGACTAGCACCTTGTATCACCGTCACTGGTAACCTACTGGATAGGATGATATGGTGCCAGTACAATGGCAGGTGTTTCAAATCTACCAGATGCTCCACAGGAGAGAGAAGGGGCTGGTTTCAACTCAACGACACTGAATTATTGACCACCATCAGCACTGCCACTGCTCTCCACCACTGAGGAAACTGAACACACACTCTTAGTTACCATGTCCTGTGAGGAGTTAGAAGGCATAAACTGGGATCAGAATGTACAAGTGGCAAGATGCAAAAAGACGTTGAATGTAGCTGTAGTGAGGATTTTGAATTCAAAAGTGATCAAGGCACATTTATGTCCCTATTAATTCCAATAGCATATATGCTTCCACTGGCAAGAACATCATTGTTGTAAGATGCATTATTAAAGATCTGAATCCTCAAGCTCCCTACATCTGATTCTGTGTTTAAGAAACAACTTTCTGATTAAGATTTGGCTTCCTATGTGTATCTATCTGCCTACAGGGACTCAAAGAGCTGATTGCATCTATTTTTTAGTGTATCTAGTTCTCATAAAACTATGCAGTAGCTTCTGATTACAATTTGGCTTCCTGTTTATCTTGATTACACACACAAAAAAAAGAAAGAAAGAAAGATATGAGTTACATGAGCTTGAGTATTACGGATTGTGTGACAATGAATTTTCAGTGTATACTTAAAAACTGACATTGTCTTTATACAGCAGTCTCATATTCTCAGTCAATTTAAATATATCTAAATAGATCTGCTTTGTGTGCTCACAAAATTCGAGCTAGGAGCCTTCACATACCTCTTTCTCACAGAAACCATAAAGTACCTTTTGATTATCATGACATTGACTGTGCATTATTTATGAAGATTCTTTTTATCTGAAAGGAAGCTCAAATTTTTTTTTTCAAGAACTTTTCAGCTATCCATTAAATGCTGGGAAGATGTTATTTAATAGGTCATAGATTTGTCACAGGGACTCTTGATGGCACAGAGGTTAAAGTACGCAGCACCCAACCTGAAAACCTGTGGTTTGAAGTAACCCGCCGTTAAATGAAAGAAAGCTGTGGTGGTCTGCTTCCATAATGATGTATAGACTTGGGGAAGTTATAGTCTGTTCTGTCTGTTGCCACAGGGGGCTCTGGTGGCCTAGTGGAAAGGAACTGCACGGCCAACTGAAAGACTGAATCCTGAAATCAAATCTATTAAAGTGACTTGAATCCTTCAGCTGTTCTGTGGAAGAAAGATAGGCAGTCTCCTCCCTTGTGAATTTCAGCCTCTGAAAACCCAACTGAGGGTCAGAAATAAATCAGTTCTGACTTGAGGGCACTTAACAGCATTGCTTGGAGTGAGTCTGAATCAATGTGATGGAGTTAAGTTTATGATTTGGCTTATCTTTGTTAGAATATAGGGTAATATCCTAAGATAAATTCCTAATTACCTACCTTAAGTAAGATAACAATATCTTGCGCTCAAATGTTACATTACAAAGTTATATGGTTAGTAAATCATGAATAAATAGCTCTACTCCAAAGGTCATCCAAAGATTCACGCTTGCACCATAGCCCTAGCATGCTTGATGTTTATGGAGGCTGGTGCAACTGTAAGTGGAAAGTGGCCATGAAGGGAGATGGTGGGACATATTTCAAAGTTGTTGTGTGATATGAAATTAAACTTACTTCTCAATAATGAAAAAAAGAATATCTACATTATATAATTTTTGTGATGATTGACAAATTGAATATGTGTATTGATTTCAGCAACAATGGCTGGAATAGAATAAGTGTGGTGTGCATTAATTCTATTACCTGTTTGTCATCCTTTAGTGGCTTTGTGTTGCTTTAATGCTGAAAGCAGTGTTACTAGTATTTAAAATGTTGGCAGAGCTACCCATGGTAGACTGGATTTCGAAGAGCTTTAGAGTGAAAGGGGGAGTATGAAAACAATAACAACCAACCAAATACAAAAAACCAAAACCAAATAAAAGCACAAACATGCCTGATGATCTGCTTCTGAAAATTAGCCGATGAAATCTTATCTACCACAACAAAATATTTATATTTGTTCTTTATAATGTTCTGTGTTGTCAGGCACTCAAAGTATATTCTGTCCATAGTAATGGACTCCAGCATGCCAGAGATGGTGAAGATAGTGCTTATACATTAGTTGTTGTTGTTGTGTGCCATTGAGTCACTTGTGACTCATAGCGACCCTATGTACAAGAGCCCTAAACACCATTCTATCCTGTGCCAACCTCACCGTCTACATTAAGAAATATAATGCTGCAATAAAATATTATTCATAATCAAGATAGAAAATGGATAGCATAATTAAAATGTATAAAACATCTAATATCCACACAAATAATCTGCAGAAATTTGGTAGAATTAAGATGGTGGCCAATTACCACTAGTAAGACAGAGTCAATCACACTCTAAAGAAGGTAATTTGGATACAGTCATTTGATCCTATTCCTAGATCAGGAGGTTATTGTGTGAACAGAACAAGGGATGATTATTACATGGTTTAAAACTAAAAAGGGAGTATGCCAGCGTTGTACTCTCTCTCCATACCTATTCAATCTGTGTGCTGAGCAAATTATTTGAGAAGCTGGGCTCTATAAAGAGGAATGCAACATCAAGACTCATCAATATCTCGTATTATGCAGATGACATAATGTTCTTTGCTGAAAATGAGGAGCATTTGAAACACTTGTTGCAGATGATCAAGGAACACAGCCTTCTATGTGGATTGCATATCAATGTCAAGAAAACGAAGATTCTTACCACTGACTGATAGGCAATATTGTGATATATGGGGGAAAAAAGAAACTGTCAACAACTTCATGTTATTTGGATCCATAATTAACACCCTTGGTACCAGCAGTCAGGAAATCAGGAGATGTATTGCAATAGGAAAGTCTGCAGTCAGAGACCTCTCCAAATTATTGAGGAATAATGATGCCAGTTTGAGGACTAAGGTGCATCTTATTCAGGCCATGGTCTTTCCAATCACTTGCTATGCATCTGAGGACTGGAAAATGAGTAAGGATGCCAGAAGAATTGATGCCTTTGAGCTGTGGTGATGGAGAAAAGCACTGAACATCCCATGGATGGCCAAAATAACAAAACAAATATGTCTTGGAGAGGGTGCAGCCAGAGTGTTCTTTGGAGACAAAGACAATGAAGCTTCACCTCTCATACTTCAGGCCTGTTGCCAGGAGGAGCTATTCCTTAGAGAAGGACACAATGCTTGGAAAGGCAGAGGGGTGGTGAAGGAGAGAAAGATCCTCGACCAAGTGGATTGACATGGCGACTGCTGCAATGGGCTCAAGTGTGTCAGAGATGATGAGGATGGTACAGAATAGGACAGGGGTCAGAGCTGTTGTTCACAGGGTTCTTGAGTCATACTCGACTTGATGGCACCTAACAACAACACTACCACCACCAACAAATCTTTACCATCTGATCTCCATAATTCAATGAAGTATATAATAATTTGAATTATATTAAAAATAAGGCAATTTTATTCTGGTAGATTACCATCAAATAATGATAATGAATTGGTATTTTAATCTCAGTAACTCTTCAATTTAAACTGATCATTCACACATTCAGTTTGCTTGGCTCTACAATCAACATGTTTGGTATCAGCAGCCAGGAAATGAAAAGGTGAATTGCATTGGGAAAGTCAGCTGTCAGAGACCCCTCCAAAATACTGAAGAGTAACGATGTCAGTCTGGAGTCTGGGTGCACCTGATACAGGCCATGGTTTTGCAATTACTTGTTATGCATCAGAGAGCTGGACAATGACTAAGGATGATAGAGGGAGAGTTGATGCCTTTGAGCCGTGATGTTGGAGAAGAGTATCGAATATACCATTCTAGGGGAGCAAACAAGTTCATCCTGGAGAGGGGGAAGCCAGGCTGCTCCTTGAAGGCAAGGATTCTGAAGCTTCGTCTGACATACTTTGGACATGTTGCAAGGAGGGATGAGTCCTTGAAGAGGGACATCATGCTTAGGAGGGTGGAGGGACAGTGCAGGAAAGGAAGACCTTCAATAAGATGGATTGATTCAGTCACTGGGATAATGAGGATACGTTTGTCAGAGACAGTAAGATTGGCAAGGGGTAGAGCAGGGTTTAGAGCTGTTGTACATAGGGTTAATATATAAGTTGCAAGTGACTTGACAGCACATAACAACAACAACAAAAACAACAATACATATGTCTGACTTCTGAAAATATTAACTGACTTCTAACATTTCTCTCCTTTCACTAAAAGACTTCATTTTCCTCTTCTTTTAAAATATTAAAGCACCCTGGTTGTACTGTATGTTAAGAGCTGTGCTATTAATCAAAAGGTTGGCAGGTCAAATTCCCCAGCCACTCTGTAGGAGACCATGACCACTTTGGAAGCCCTGTGGAAAATTCCACTTTGCTCTCTAGGATCCCTATGAGTCAAAATTTACTTTATGAAAGTCATTTTGGTGTATTGTTATATTGTTGTTATGTGCTATTGAGTCTCCTGCTACTCATAGCTACCTATACCCTAAACCCTAAACCCTGCTTTCTCCTGTGCCAATCTCACTGTCTCCAACACACCCATCCCGATTACCCCAGTCACTGAATCAATCCACCTCATAAAGGGTCTTCCCCTCCTGCGCCGTCCCTCCGCCCTCCCAAGCATGGTGTCCTTCTCCAAGGACTGGTCCCTCCTTTCAACATGTCCAAAGTATGTCAGATGAAGCTTCAAAATCCTTCCCTCCAAGAATCAGCCTGGTTTAACTTTCTCCAGGATGAACCTATACTTGTTTTCTCCAAAGGAAAAAATAAAACAACAACAACAACAACAACAACAACAAAATGCCAAAAACAAACCCCAAAAAACAAACCCATAATATAATCTAAATTCTGGCCAAACCAAAAGTAGAGCACCTGTTTTTATTAGAATTGGTATCTTCAACTAAAATTTTAAATTCCGTTGGTAAAAGGTTAATATCACAATTTCTGAAGACCTCTAGGGATATATATTCATAAAGATTCATTGTGAATGTAAGCTTTCAAATGTTATTCCTATCAATGCAATTCATTTAAGCTAATCTCCCTTCTAGGACTTCGTAAATGTTGTTGTTGCTATGTGCCGTCGAGTCGCTTGCGACTCATAGTGACCCTATGTACAACAGCC
>NW_006399753.1:18982984-18992585 GCF_000299155.1 Elephantulus edwardii
TTTATTTTTTATTTCTATGTAATTGTTGATTTTGATCTTTGGGTTCACAACGATACACTCTTCAATTAACCCTTCAATTATTTTTGTAAAACTTTCAAAGTTTATTATTGCGTGATTGTTATAATGACACATGTAAAAATATCCCAAGTATTCTGTTGCAATAACTGCTGTGATCATGAGGGAAAGTCTTACATTATACCAAAACTATCCACCTCTTCCCCTCCCAACTATCCACATCTTAATCAAAAGAGAAGAACAGAGCATTTACGAATAAGAAAAAAATGGAGAACAAATTCAATCCTTAAGTTACAATACTGAAGGATTCCCTACATGAAATATTGACAGAGGTAAGTTTCAAAAAAAGAAATAGTCACTGTAGCAAAATTAGTTGACCCATGTTCAAGTATTTCCGGAGGTAACAGATGATCAAAACCCAATGGTACTTAAGGAAAAATTTCAAGCTGTACTGGAGGCTTTGGAAAAAGAAAACAAAAATACAGGTAAAATAAAAAATACCAATCAAGGCTCCAAGAATTGACAGAATACTAATGGAGATGCTTCAACCAATGGATGTAACACTTTTGCTAACTTATAGCTATCAATAAATTTGCAAGATGATTACCTAGGCAACTTAGTGGAAGAGATTCCTCTTTGTGCCCAGTCCAAACAAAGGTGATCTCACAGAATATGAAAAATATAAAATAATATTATTTATAGCAAATGCAAGTGTAATATTACTGAAAAGAATTAAAAAACAGAGAAATACCTCCACAGGGAACTGCCAAAAATTCAAGCTGGATTCAGAAAATTCAGGATGTAGAACAAAGGAAATCATTGGTAACATCAGCTGGATCTTGATTGAAAGCAAAGAATACCAGAATATTTACTCATATTCTATTGACACTGCAAAATTATTTGCCTATTAAGATTATAAAATATTACAGATACCACAGCAAACAGTGAGAGCTACAGAACGCTTATTTGTGCTCATGTATTAGCTATAGACAGACTAAGAAGTTGCTGTTATGTACCATTTCTTAGACTAGGACACCAGAGACAAAGAAATACCCATTTAAATAGAAGGAGTTGATTAAAAGTAAGCAGAGTTGAGTTTTTGGCAAGACATTTCCATTCATAATATCAAATATGTTTCTTTTACTAATCCTAATTTTTTAAATTTTATATTGATTTACATACAAATTTCGTAAATATTTTGATTCATTTATGTGCATTATGTTTCAAACATTCCTTCATTCAAGTTGTGTTTCATGTGATCATTCTCATACACTGTGTTTTATAAAATAAATCACTAATTATTTAAGTCTACTGTCACCCTGTCTTTTTGGGTTCCCTCAAGATCTATCCTAATTCCTTCAGCTATTCCACTAGGAATATACTCCAAGGAAAACAGAACTGAGGCACAAATTGAGATTGGCACACTGATGTTTATAGCAGTGTTATTCACAATAGCAAGAACACAGAAACAGGCCAAGTGTCTATCATGGAATGAAATTGAGAAATTGTGGTACTTTCACATGATGGAATGCTATGCAGCACTCAGGAGCAATAATTTAAAAAAAAATACTGTATACCATTGGGAAGGCTAGATAGCATTTTGCTAAGTGAATTACCTCAGTCTCATAAGGACAAATATTGCATAATACCATTATTGAAAAAGAGAAGGATAGCTAATATAATATGTGAATAGAAGTCCAAAGCGGAAGGGGAGGAATGCAGGGAGTATAACAGTGGGAAAGCAGGGAAATCACAGGGTCGCAGACAAGGAATTAGTCTTAATTTTCAAATTAATCGTGTAGGACAATACTATCAGAATGCTCAAGAGGGAAAATAAATGTCAAGAATTCATCTCACTTATTTTGGACATACCATAAAGTGAGGTTGATCATTGGAGAAGGACATCATGTTTAGAAAGTAGAGGGTTGACAGGAGAGAGATTTTCTGTGAGATGTATAGTTGCAGTGACTGAGATAACAGATTTAAATATAACAACCACTGTGCAGGAGGCAATGTTTAGTTCTATTAGCCATCACACACACACACACACACACACACACACACACACACATTATCCAACTAGATCACAATAAATATCTAACAACAATATCCTGAAAGGCAATGGATGGGTCAGAGCACTATAATTAAAAGAATTTTTATCCTAAGGAATGTATTGTAAAAAAGTTATAATTCTTTCATGATAATGTGTTATGCTTGGGAAGGTAGAGAGACAGTGCAAGAGAGGAAGACATTCAATGAGATGGATTGACTCAGTGACTAAAGTAATGCAGGTAGGTGTGTCAGAGATAATAAGGTTGGCTTGGGATAGAGCAGGGACAAGAGCTATTGTACATAATAAGGTCGCCATGAGTTGCAAGTTACTCGACGGCCCGTAACAATGACAAAAATGACAACATGTCTTTGTTTTCTAGTTTAGTTAGAATAAAGGCCATCCCACGCCGTTCAGTTCTTCCTTTAACAGTACAAATGATAATTGTGTATTTCTCTCCTTCTTTGACATAGGCAGGAATTGATAATTTTTTTCAGGATAGCAAGAGTAAAAATTCATAAAGCGGGCAGATCTTCTGGAAGTTCTGAGCATAGGGATCACTTTGGGCATGAAACACACGAGGGAAGAATGTTCTGGCCCCATCAGCACATGTGGTCACAATAACTATAGAGGGTGGAATCCAAAAAAATAAAATTATTCTTTATGCAAAATCAAATTCTGCACTGAAATGTTGCGTGGCTTCCATAAGTGATTATATATTTTGAAAAATAACAGAGCTGCATGTCTCTTATTTATGTGAAATTTTGGCTTGATGCTCCTCTCATTTTGAAGAATTTTGAATCTTTCCTCTCATATTTAATTAGTTAGTAAGATGAAGACTATAAAATAAGGTTATTTTGTCCCACTGAGAACATTTCAATAGTATGTGTGTATACTAACTCCACTTTATAGTAACAGAAAAATAGGAACAGCGTTATAATTATCTCCTTTCTACCTTTAAAATAGCCAGAATCAATTTTGCAGTGTGAGAATCAAAGGGCTTTTTTTTTCTTATAAAGTGAATATTGTCCTGGGAGATACTGAATTGAACAAGACAGAAGAAAAGGCTAAGGATTTTTAAGCTATGAAGAAAATGAAATAAGGCAAAATAATAGAGTGTGACTTTGAGTGTATTTGTCTTCTATTGCTCTGTAACAAATTGCCAAGATTTAGCAGCTTAAAAGAGAGGTGCTGGCTCATTGGTTAAGTGCTCAACTCTTAACTGAGAAGTTCTTGATTTGAGCCCATCCAATGTCTCCATTGGAAAAAGACCTGGAAATCTACACCAATATCAATTACAGTCTTGGAAACCCAGCAGAACAGTTCAAGTCTATCCAATAACATGTCTATGAGTAGAAACCAACTCATTGACCATGAGTGTGATTAGCAACTTAAAGCCATACCAATTTACTGTCTATATTTATTTCTATTTTATTACTTATATAAAATAGAACTTATATTTTTATTGTATTTATAATTTATTTCTATTTACCTGTATTTATTATTTAAGGAGCTCTGATGACCTAGTGGCAAGAAGCTGTGCTACCATCTCGAAGGCACGTGGTTTGAGGTCACCAGTCACTCCGAGGAAGAAGAATGGGCATTTCACCCCATGCGATTAACTATCTCTGAAAACCCACCGGTAGGTCAGCTGTGGGTCAGTTCTGACTCATGGTATGCAACAACAACAAATATTATTATTTACTATTTCCCTGGGTCAGGAGTCCAAATAAAGTTAACCAAAGTTCATGGCTCTCTGGAGGTTCAAATCCACCAGAAGCTTCTTAGGAAAAAGATGAGTAGTTTCCTCCCACACAATTTACAGCTTTGGAAAAGTTGAGGAAGACTCAGCTATGAATTGGATCTGATTTGATGGCTGTGAGTCTGAGCTTTGGTTTTTTAATGCCAAGTTTCCACCAGACCAAAATCAAGAAATTTTCTCATCTATAGCACAGAGTCCTTTTCCAAACTCATTTCAGATTGTTATTATAGTGATAGCTAGATCTGGAGCCCTGGTGACATAGTGATATACGTTGAGGTGTTGACTTGAATCGACCAGTTGCCTTGAATCTACCAATCACCCTGTGGAAAAAAAATGGAAAGTCTGTTTCTGTGAAAATTCAGAATCTCAGAAACTTGATGAAGGTTCAATCAGACTGGAAACTAAGGTGTGCCTGACTCAGGTCTTTGCAATTACTTGCTACGCATCAGAAAGCTGGACAATGACTAGGGATGATAGAAGGAGAAATGATGCCTTTAAGGTTTGGTGCTAGAGAAGAAGTCCATATGCCATGGACTGCTAGAAAGTTCATCCTAGACAGAGAGTGAAATCAGGTTGTTCTTTGGAGACAAGGATTCTAAAGCTCAGATTGACATACTTTGGGCATGTTGCAAGGAGAGACCAGTCCTTGAAGAGAGACATCATGCTTGGGAAGGTGGAGGGACAGTGCAAGAGAAGAAGACTGGATGAGATGGATTGACTCAGTGACTAGGGTAATGAGGGTAGGTGTGTCAGGGACAATAAGGTTGGCTCTGGATAGAGCAGGGTACAGAGTGGTTATACACACGGTCACTATGAGCTGCAAGTGACTTAACAACACATAAAGACAATAACAGTGGAGAAATAGCTATATATTCAGAAGAAAGAAATTGTACAAAGGCTCTAAGAAGGAGGTTAATTTTGTAGGTACGAAAAAGGAGAAGAATCAAATGCCAGACGTACAAGAACCAAGGAATGGAAAAGAAGAACAGCGATCTGGTAATCAGGGGCGGGATCACAGAGGGTTTAGCAGGGCATACAAAAAGTCCTAGTTGCACAGTGTTAAAGCAGTCAGCTGCTAGCCAAAGACTGGCAGTTTGAATCCACCACCAGCTGCTACCTGAATAACAATTAATAGTTTGATTTCATAAATATTGCAACCTTATAAATCCTGTGGGGTTCCTATAGGGTTCCTATGAGTCAGAATTGATTTGATGGCATTGGAGTTTTATAGGCTATGGAGATTTTTAATCTTAAAAATAACAAATAATAGGGTTGCATTACATGTTTGGAAAAAGAAAAATCAAATTCCACGCTAAATGTGAAGCAATGAAATTGTCCCAGCCGTTAGACGTCATGATCTTTTTCTTTACAAAATGTCAACATTCTCAGCAAAGTCTTCACAGGACAACACACTAGAAAGGATAGCTTGACAGAATTGCAGAGATCTATTAAGGGCCGCCTTTGACCATTCAGCATGTACACGTAAAAGAAAAAGCTATCTCTAAAAGAGTTAGGGATCTCAGACAGCACCTCAAATAGAAGCCATCATTTGCAAGTTAGTATACCTCATAATATTTCTTATCCATTGGACATTTGAGTACTTAGAAAGATTATGCCCAATATAGAGGAAGGTTGTTATTGTTGTATATCATCCTGTTAATTTTTTTTAAAAAAACTATTAGAGAGTGTGTGTGTGTGTGTGTGTGTGTGTGTGTGTGTGTGTACACGGAGGTTGCCCCTCCTTCTCCAGCAGAGCATCTGGTGGATTTGAACCATATACTTCTGAGATTGCAGTGCAGTTTCTTGCCACTAGGCCACCAGAGCTCCCTCATTCTGTTAATATTTTTTGTCTCATAGAAAACCCAAGTTAACAGTTTTCTAGGCTGTGTTCCTTCGAAAACAGATTTCTAGTCTTTCTCCTACTGAATCACTGGGAAGGAATGAACTGCCAACCTTTCAATTAGCATTAGAGTGTCAATCATGGTGCCACATTCTTCTTTATAGACTCCAGCTTCTCAAATGATTTGTTTAGAATAGATTGAATAGGGATGGAAAAAAAAAATATCAGTTGATATCCAGTCAATTCTTTCAGTGCAGCTTGACTTCTTCCTTCATTGCCATTGGCTCTTGAGCATATGTTGCTGACAGTGGTTCCGTGTCAACCAGCTTGATTTGTTACTGTGACTGTGTATGTGTAACCTTCCTATCTTTTTTTTTAGGGTAAAATAGTAAAGATAGATTTATTAGAAAGATATATCCCCAAAGAGATGGACATCCTTCCTTGAAAGGAAATAGGACGAGCGAGAGGCCTTTCTATCTTCTTCTCTCATTTAAAATCCTTCAGTGTAATAACTTGAGGCCTGGATTTTTTTTCTGTAGTTCTTTTTCAGCACGTATAGTTTTCCTTTAGAAAATGACAGCAATGACAATAAAATCCCCACAACTATCCTCACAACTAAGTGATAGGTTTTGTTACTTGAATGTAACAGAGATAAAAAAGAACAAGGAACCATTGAAAACTATAAATGGCAATAAAGAAACACAAATTCCGTTTTCCCCAAGGCCCAGATCCCTTAGTTTCATGGTTGTCAGAATATTGTTTGGAGTTTCAAATTTTTCCACCAAAAAAGGAGAATATTCATTCCCTCTGTTTGCTAATATTTGCTGAACTCTTTTATTAGTGTTAGTCATGTGTTATAGATAAAATAGAATAATGGAGTTCTTGGGTGGTCCAACTGGTTAACATACTTGACACTAACTGGAGGTTTAGAGGTTCAAGACCACCCAGAGGAGCCGTGGAGGAAAGATCTGGTGATCTACTTATGACTCTCTGGGACACAGCACTACCCTGGCATGCCTGGAGTCACCATAAGTCAGAACTGACTGACGGAAACTGCTTACCAGACACAACTGAAGACAAACAGAGAAATTATTTGTTCAGCCTATTAGGGTGACAAAGATTAATAATTACACTGCAAAAACCCATTTAATCAGATATGGATTTTATATACTTTGAAAAATAGACACACGACTGCACATAAAGAAGACAGTATCAGTGCTTGGAGGAAACGTCCCTAAGAAAATGCATTTTGAATTTGTTATACTTGATGATAGAAAGTAAAGGTTGTTATAAAAAAGAACAGTGGGCAGGGATTTGTTGAGAAGTCTTGACTGAAAACATAGACAAATAATCCGATGAAAAGTGGCAGGGGTTTGTTCAAAGCTGAGCAAGCCAAATGGAAAAGGAATCCAGAGATGGAGAGGGGTTCCTGTGATAAAGTCTCCTACCCAGGCATTTAGGCTTTGGTTTGAAGTCAAGGAGAGGTAAACCCTGAGATGTGGTCTCTTAATCACTCCTCACACCTGCAGGTGAGACCACCCTGAAGAATCACCCCCAGAGGACACCTTTGAGCCACACTGGAGTTGTTGCCGGTGTTGTGTGCCATAGTGCAGGAAGCCAACTTACAGCCAACACAACAGTGTTTTCAGAGGCATCTAATATACAGGAAGAGATTGCCCGTCTTCCTTTCGCAGAGCAGATGGTGATTTGAACCCTGTGCCTTTGGGTTGACAGCACTAGACAGACTGATAAAGTGAACCATGATAATCTTAAAGAATGTGCTCCTGTGACCAGCCAGCTACCAACCAAATGAGCCCAAAGGGCAGTGTTTACAAAAGAACGTTTAGAAGATAGGAAGAGGACAGGAGGGAGGGTGAGTGAAGATGAGGAAACCAGAGTACAAGTGGAAAGCCTCAGCTTTGAGAAAATGGCAATAATACCATGAAACAAAATGGGTATAAATCATTAACAAAGACATGAACTTACTTTGTCAGCTTTCACTCAAGCCAGAATAAAATGTTCAAAAAACACATATTGTTAGGATTTTAAATGTGTGGATAATGACCAAATATGCCATTGAGATAAACAGTGTTCATTTACTTGACTCCACAGTCAACACTCTTGATAATAGCAGCCAGGAAACCAAGAGGGGAATTACATTGGGAAAGTCAGCTGTGAGAGACCGCTCAAGAGTACTGAAGAGCAACGATGTCAGGCTGGAGACTAAGGTGCACCTGATCCAGGCTATAGTCTTCGCAATTGCATGCTATGCATCAGAGGGTTGGACAGTAAACAGGGTTGATAGAAAGAAAATTGATGCCTTTGAGCTGTGGTGCTGGAGAAGAGTACTGAATATACCATGGACTGCTAGGAGAACAAAGAGGTTTATCCTGGAGAGGGTGAAGCTGGAATGCTCCTTGGAGTCAAGGATTCTGAAGTTTTGTCTGACATACTTTGAGCATGTTGCAAGGAGGGACTGGTCCTTGGAGAGAAACTTCATGTTTGGCAGAGTGGAGGGGCGGTGAAGGAGAGGAAGACCTTCCATGAGATGGATCGATTCTGTGACTGGATCGATGGGAATAAGAGCGTTTGAGATGGCGAGATTGGTACAGGATAGAAGAGTGTATAGAGCTCTTGTACATAGGGTCTTTATGAGTCACAAATGACTTGATGGCACATAACAACAACAACAATGGCCAAAAGAATTAGTACCATAAATGTGAGGCTGTCTCAGAGGTTGGAGATCTGTGAGAGAAGAGATAGGAAGTCACAGCAGTGCACTCGTGGCTGACAGATGGCAGCTGGAACTCCGCTGAGGCAAAACAAAACGAAGCCAGGGATGGGAGGCCTTGACCACCCACATTCCTTCCTGGGTAGCTTTCCAGTTGGGGTTGGCTGCAGCCTATCTACGTGGTGGGTGATGAGTTGGAGGCCCATCTCTTTCAGCAGTCTGTTATTGTGTACCTTTCCAGTCAATTCCAACTCGTAGTGATCCCGTGTGACAGAGTATCACGGTACCTAGATAGGGAGTGGCAAATCCCGACTGGAAAGCCACCCAGGAAGGAATGGGAGAGGCTAAGACCTCCACACCTGGCTTTGTCTTGCTGCAACTTCTAGGCAGTCATCTTTCAGGGAGTAGACAGACGGTCAGGTCTTTTCTCCCATAAGGCCAACGGTGGGTTCAAGCTATAACCTTTTAACGAACAGCCAAGTGCTTAATCTCTGCACCACCAGGACTCTTCCAGAACACAGGGAAACCAAGAACCCATGATGCCAATGAGAAGAGTTCTGCTACATTGAGGAGAAAGCACCAGATCTAATATAATAAAATGTGTGTAAGTTATTGATCAGGAAACAAATTTGTACTGTAAACTTTCACCAAAAACACAATAAGTACAAATTTTAAAAAGAAGACAAGGCTAGAGGCTTTCTCCAATTTCTTTTCCTTTTAAACATCTGTAATTCTATTTTTTATTTATTTATTTTTTTTTAAAAGAGCTTTTCCTCAGAAACAAATAACCCTGGAGAGGGGTGGGAAGGCTGTTAAGATCTCTGGCTCAGTTGCACAGGCTGTCGTCACACACTGCTTCAAGTGCATCCTGTTCCACGTTACCTGTGAAGATTGTTACCTCTGGGTTAACCTGAAGCTGCTTCAAATAAAGAAATAGCGAGTCGGTTGACAATTTTGAGCAAAGGATTGCAGTAGAAGGTGAACAGTTATACAACTTGTCTGATACTCAGGAGCCAGATCTATGGCGTATTTCACCAATGATTTCTTCCCAACCATAAAAAAAAAATCCTCTTACAAAAGTGTCATTTAATGAGGTTGAATAGGTTTAAATGAAAATAAAGCAAGCTACATAAATGGCTGTAAACACTATGTGCACGGTGATTCTATTTAAGGGAAAAGCAAGTTTAAGCCCCTCAGATTTGT
>NW_006399753.1:18996965-19075581 GCF_000299155.1 Elephantulus edwardii
TGAGTCATACTCCATTCAACAGTACCTGACAATAACAACAAAAATATGGCTTAGTGGTAAGAAGCTGTACTGAAATCCCAAAAGCATGTGGTTCAAATCCACCTGCTGCCCATGGAAACAGGATGGGCTTTCTCCTCCTTTAGGATATGTTGTTGTTGTTGTTGTTGTTATTATGTGGTATTGAGTCATCTGCGACTCATAGTGACCCTATGTACAATAGCCCTAAACCCTGCTCTATCCTGTGCCAATCTTATTGCCTCTGACACACGTACCCCCATTACCCCCAGTCACTGAATCCATCTGCCTCTGAAACCCCACTGGAGGGTTAGCCATGGGTCAGTTCTGACTCAGAGGTACACAATAACAACAACAAAAACAACAATATAACAATCAGAGGCACACAATAACAACAACAATTTAACAATCAGAGGCACACAATAACAACAACAATATAACAATCAGAGGCACACAATAGCAACAACAAAAACAATATAACAATAATGGGAAAGGCATAGGAATAGTTGAAGGAAGAAGCCGAAATTTCAGGGCTGTGTCACTAAAGATAATAAATTTGCAATCCTGTAATTAACCTTCATTCACACATAACATTTACTAATTTAACAGCCTTTTATAGAACACACACAATTCTTCAAGTAATGTACTAGGGGTTTTAAGAGCAAAGTCATAGCCACCCTTTGTGAGGGTTTAAACAGCCCAGAAGGCATAATGCTTAAGTCATGAAATGCTAACTGAAAGGTTAGTAGTTCAAATCTCTTAAAGAATCTATAAGGAATAAACTTGGAGAACAGGGAGTAGGGAGTCCTGGTGGCCTCATCTGTAGTGAATTGTCCTGTTAACCCAAAAGCTATTTCTCTCTGATGCTTCAAATTCACTAGTTCCTCTTTTTTTTAAACAAAATTCACATTTTATTCAGATTGAAATAAACTGTACAAAATTGATTTTCTTCACCAAAAATAACAGTAATAATTTCTGTATTCTTTCGAGATAAACCACAAAACACTTATTTTTGTAGTTTTCCCAGGTTTGAAGTTCCTCTTTTGATGAGAGATGGACAATCTCCTGGGGCCATATACAGCCCTAGAGACCCAATAGAGAGTCAGAACTATGAACTGGTTTGAACTTGATGGTAGTAGTTGAGTTGTGTTGAGTGTAATGGAGCGAGTCCCCAGAAACGACCAACAAGCCAATTAGCCGAATTAACAAAGTTTATTTCGAGTTCGAACCCGGGCTCCCACGTGCTGACACAGCAGCATCCACCCGAGAGCCCCGAGACCAAGCGAGCCCTCCCTTTTATACTTTCTTGCTTCTTTGTCTAGCTACACAGTTTATGATTGGCTACTTATAGCAGTTCTAGTACTAGTTTGCTCTCTATTGGTTAGCCATAGCTCAGGGAGGCAGTCGGCCAACAGAGTGTGGTTTATCACAATGCTTTGCTGCAAACTACACAAGCGAGTGGGATGGAGGTAGCTGCACTTTGTCAGAAACTGAGTTTTCGGTCTTTGATTCTTACACTGAGTCCTGAAGATCTGTTGCCCTGAAGATCACAACCTGCAAACATGATAGGGCAGTTCTCCCCATCACGTGGAGGCCCTGTGTGTGGAAAATCAAATCCCCATCACCAGCAGTTTCACTGCTCTTTCCTCTAACACTTTCGACAGGCCCCGTGACTTAGCAAACCTCTTGTCCTCCAAACCATCTCAGCACAGCGCACTGATGCCAGTTTTCACAGCTGGTGTTACAAGCGCCTTCCTGCCCCTGGCACCTACTCTCTAACTGGGAGATTCACAAAGCGATCTGGCCTTTGTCGGGATTTGGGATTTGGATCTTTTATCAGTCAGGCATGTACCCTTAGTGAGAATTTATGGAGCACCTGTTTGGTCCAAGCTACTCCTTTGGACACTACAGGGTCAGGAATAATAGTAAATAATGTTTTACCTCAGTCTGGTGGATGAGACATATGGAAAAAAAATCGATAATTATCAGAACACATTAATGATACAGTTGTTGTTGTTGTGGATTACCTTCAAGTCGAGCATGACTCATAGCAACCCTATGAACAAAAGACCTGAAGCCTTTCTAGAACTATTGACATTTATCAAAGTTCATAAAATTTCTGGAGGCATGTTTTTTAGGAAGTGGATATCACTCCTGCTTCCAATGATACAGGAAAGTGTAAAATTCAGTTGTTGCTCTAAAGAAACCCAAACAAAATAAACACCAACTTCCAAAAACCCCCAACACTTACACTGGATGCATTTAGATTTCTGAAGACTCTCCCCTGGGATTCTGAAGCTGTAATCACTATAGGAGGAGACTGTCCACCTACTCCTTGGAGGTCAGTTCTGACTCATAGAGATCTTATGGACAAGAGATTGAAACAACACTGCCTGGCCCTGCACCCTTCTCACAATTGTTGCTTTGAGCTTGTCTTTGCCCTCACTGTGCTAACCTGTTTCATTGAGTATGACTCTATAATGCGTCAGGTCATTCTCCAGTGATTGGCCCTTCCAGATACCTTATTCCATGTGAGATGATATTATAGTAAACTCCTGCCTTATTTGGTAACCTTATTTCCGATTGATGTATTTTCAAGACTGACTAAACATCTACAAGACAAGTCAGTATTGGTTCCTGCCAATAAATAAGCCAGTTCATCAACCTTGGATAAGTTTCATGACATTTCAGAAGTAAAAGAAGAAATAAATGAAAAGAAGAAGGCAGGGGAGGATAGCTAGAATGGGAGGAGCCGTAGCTGAAGGGCAAGGAAGAAAGAGAGAAAATGAAGAAGGAAATTTGAAGATAAAAAAAAAAGAAAGAAAGAAAGAAATCATTTGGGTCTACTGCCAACAAGAGTTAGGAAAGCTGATTTCTTAAGATAAACTGAAGTAAAACAAAATATACTCCATATGTTGAAACTATATACTGAGTTTGGGATAAATAAAAACATGTTTAGGGAATAGCTGCCCTAATTAAAAAGAAATTAAAAGAAAGAAAGAAAGAAAAAACATCTGGGGATAGATACGTATTTACACACACACACACACAGAGATATAAATGCAGTGATTCTGAAACTTCAAGGTTTTATTGACTTAAGTAAACTCACTTGCTGCAAAAGTATATTGCAATAGTCTTTGTCCAAAGTACCACTGTTCCACATTGAGGTCCAAAGGGCTACTCAGCATTGCTCAAACACCAACAATCTTTCAAAATTTGTCTTCTAATCCTGTTTTCTCTTCTCTCACCTATCTGAATAATGTCTTCTCACTCTTCAGCGCCCAAATCTGATTACTTCTCCCCAGCGATGTGCTGGGGCACCCAGGGCAGCTAATAAAACTTCTTTGTCTGTGTTCTGTATCTATACACCTCGAATATAGTTCCTTTTACATTGGAGGAATAATCTACTTGTTTGTAGGAGCCCTGAAGTGTTCAGTGGGAAACTCCATTGCAAAGACAATCCCTGTTTTTGACCCGATGTCACCCAATCTGAGCACAATAGACTTAGTACGTTTTTAGTTATTGACTTGGCCACTGATTCATGATGATGCCATGTACAAAGGAATAAAAAAGGATGGCTTGGTTCTCAGCCATCTTCACAATTGTTTATGTCCTTGAGCCGGTGGTCATTGTCACTGTGTATTAGGACTCCCAAAGATCCAGAAGGCATCTTTAAATCCCAAAGATGTAGTCACTGGGTATTTTGAATTCCAAAGAACCCTGGAAATACAATTTTAAAAGCATTTGGCCAGATGGAATCCTAGGCTTGGAACACAATCCTTCACTTGCAATCTTAGATATATAGCCAGTTGACCAGTCGCCTTCCAGTCATGTATGAGAGAGGAGAGTTGTGTTCCAAAGGATTTTTGAGGGCTGATATTTCTTTTTAAATTTTATTGTTTTTTAGGTGTGTATCGTCAAATCAGATTGCCCCTCCTTTTCCAGCAGAACATCTGGTGGATTCGAACTGAGTACTTCTGGGATCGCAGTGCACCTCCTTGCCACTAGACCACCAGAGCTCCCACGGGCTGATATTTTTATAAATAGATTGCCTAACATTTCTTTCAAAGTACTTCCAGGCAGATTCCAAGCTCTAACCTTCCATTTCAGACCCAAGTATGTTGACTGAATGTTCTACCCCGGGACTCCCATGGACATTGCTTCAGTCACATCATAACAGTAAACTAGTCTGAGAGGAAGAGTGAAAGAACATACACAGCTCTGTGCAAAAATCTCACCACGTGATCACAAGGGGATGAGTTTGTCCTGATCATGTTAAATTCTTGATTGTTGTCAGGTATTATGGAGTCCAGTAGGACTCGTAACACCTATGAAAAACAGATCAGAAAGTTGCCTTATCCTCACCATCTCCGTGTTCTCTGACCTGCTTGAGCATGTTAGATCAGCACACTCTTAAAACTACATTACCACTGTGTCTCCTTGTGGTTTTTTGTTCCAACACTCATAGATTGTTGATAATACAAGAGCTGAACACATTTATTTATATCTTCTTTACCTTGTCACAATGCTATCCCTTTAATCTGGCATGCCCATGTCTGCTTTGAAATGATTTTCCTCTTTTCAAATGTAACCTCAACCTTCTTTAGGGGACATTCCCTAAACCCAGTGAATCTCATCCTCCTTCCTATCTTCTGTATACCTTCATTCATACGCTCATATGTATATATTTATATACATTCATTCAATTGTATTATCAAATAAAATCAGAAATTCTTGTTCCATTGCAGCTTATTTTAAAACACAGAGTGAATCTAGGGCCATCTTTTTTGTGTCTTTACTCCTCAGTACCTGCCACTATAGATGGATAATAACAAATTCATTTAGTAGATTTCAACTCAGAGATACTGTGAGACAGTGTAGAATTTCCAAACTAACATTTTCATAGAAGAAGACTGCTATATCTTCCTTCTTTGGACTGACTGATGTGTTCAAACCATCAGCATTTCAGTTAACAGCTAGACATTTAACTCCTGCTACACTACCACTTCTTAATGCAGAATACACGTCCTCTGTTGGTAAATCCAGTCCAACTCATGTTGACCTTGCACTGGGTTTCTGAGACTATATATCTTAACTGGAGTGGAAGGCTTCATCTTTCATGAGTAAACCCTGATAAATGTCAAGATGAGAGGAGAGGCATACTTGCATGTCAATAAGTGGTTTCATTTGCAGAAAAGAGAGAGAGTACTGCGGTCAAGCCTCTGGCGGCTTGATACTCTTGATTCAACACGGTCACAGAGAAGAAACAGAAAATGTAAATTATTTTCAAACTTACCTTGGAAATTAGCCCAAGGACCAAATGTTTTATTTTAATGGTATGTTTCTTCTCTCATACCAAAGCTAGTAAACATTTCAGATCACACATGCACACAGTGTTTGTTTGTATTTACTGTAATTCTCCACGCGGCTCCAGATGCTTAGACCCGTGAAGCGTCTAATGCGTGTTTGATGAATTAAGGAATAGATGAAGGAGCATTTGAATAACATGAACTAAGATTTGACATTCATTGGCTAGCTGTTCCTAGTTTTCATATGCATGAGTTGAAGTGCAGGTCTGTCCATTTGGAGAAAAGGAGTGGAAAAAGGTAGTATAATATTTGATTTGTTCAATCACTATTTAAGCATTACTAAAATGTCAAATGACTTGTAATACACTTGGTGAGCCCTCGGGGTTCTGGCTGCAGGCCCCTTCCCACATCATAACAGAAGATTAACCTCTTTGGCTAAGAAGAATGATCTGCTAAATTACACCCACATTAATATATTCTGATTCTGTGAACCACAGACCATGTTTTCTTGTGGTTCCATATGTTGTGCTGTCGTGAAGGACTATCAGGTCAATATTTGCTTTTATTGACCATGTGGAACACCATGACAGAATCTTAATAGAAGCAGATCACCAGATCTTTTTGTTCTGCAGCATGCTGTTTGGGTTTTTTTTACTTCTTTTTTTTTCTGTAATTATATTTTATTAATTTTCATAAACATTTACAGAGATTTTGGGCTTCCACTCATTCATTGTTGCACTATTCTCTCTACCCTCCTCCCAGTTTGTTCTTGTCCAAATGCCACAGTGCTTGTCAAAGCCAGTTCTGATTAATCTTCTTTGTCAGTGTGTCCTTTGCCATTCCCTATCACTCCTCCCTGAGAGAGACTTCACCCTGAGTCATAAGGAAAAGGGGACGGCGTATTCTCTTAGCTACTTCCTGCTGAAAAGGGACGCTGTGGGTTTCAGGGTGAAGATCTTCTCTCACTACTCTAAAGGGCCCCTTTGGCAGTAGGAAACACATAGACTATTATGGAGATTGATTTTGGAATTCAGATGCACTCTTATTGATTGTGCTTGGCTGTACATAGCATGCTGTTGTTGTTGTTGATTTTGTCAGCCATCAAGTGTGAGCTGATTGGCGCAGTACCCTGCTGGGTACAAGTTGCCAACATTCTGCTTAGCCTCTGAACACTTATCTACCACATCAATAGACCTTATTAGGTCCCATATAAAACTCAAACTCATTACCATGAAGTGAGAATAGACATATAACTTACCCTCCATTGGGTTTGTAAGGCTGCAAATCCCAGGGCAGAATGCCCCTCTTTCCCCCTCAGAACTGCTGGTGAACTTAAATCAGCAGATGGCACATCTATAGGATTAACAGTATAGTGCAGCTCCCTATGGACTGAATGCCATGAGAACTTCCTATATAATCATACGGCATGGTGGTGCATGAGACTGAATTATAACCTCTGTACATCTCAACAAACACATCATACTAAAGTGCTAACTTAAAAGAATTAAGATAATTGACTTTAGGATTGATATGCAGAAAAAGGTGTTGGCCATGACCTTGCATGTCACTCTATAGACAAAAGACTTGCAGTTTATGAATGATCGTCCTCTGAGAAGAGAGCTTTCCTGAGCGTCATGAGAACTTGGAGTGTGTCTCCTAGGGTAGAAGTGGTGAGGATTCTAAATCACTGTATCAGGTACTGGATCAAACATTCCTTCCCTGTGTACAGAATGAATTCTGCTAAATTTGGTGTTTGTAAATTTGTAAATTCTGACTGAAAATTTATGTTTTCATTTAAATATTTAAGGGCGTGATTATTGACTCTATAAATTAGTTTACTGTTGAACATCAGGGCTGCCTGTGTTATCTAACCATACATTTCTACTAAAACACTCTTTACCATTAAGTCAAACCAAAGGCAATGTTGAGTTGACCCTTTCTTGGATTTCTGTAAAATCCTTCAGAATGAGCTTGTCTGTTCTTTTCACAGAGTCACTGGTGGATTTGAATGTCCAGAGAGGAGCAGCGATCAAGTTAGCAGTACAGCTCGATACAGACTGAGCTGCCGGGGCTCCCTGTGCATTTCTGAAGCTGCCAAACATTTGCTGTGTCCTTTTATTTGCCTTGTCCTACAGAATTTTCCAAAAAGTCTAGAAAAGCAGGTCAAATTGGCTCTGCACATTTTCCAGAGAAGGCAACTGAGGCTTAGAACTCTTGAGATGAAAGAATGACAGGCGACAGAAAACAGAATACGTAGAATTTCCCCTGGATTTTTTTTTCCCCCTTCCCTAGGTCTGGGCTAATACAACAGTGATCTTGTCTATATAAGAAATGGTTTTGTTTTCCATACAATTTTTTTCAATGCACATACACAATGAGTATGATTTGCAGATCTTGTGGTGTGTGTTGGTGCTTTAATAACAAAGTCTAACCCCTGCATATATTGAATTCAAACAGTACTAGGTCCAGTTGCTGTGAAGTTGACCTGTGTGTGCCAGAGAACTGCACTCTATGAGCTTTTCAGTGGCTGGTTTGGGGGGAAATAGATGGTCACGCCTTTTTTTCCAAGGCATTGTTGCTTTGGTGTAAATCACTAACTATTCAATTAGTTGCCAAGTGTATCAATCATTTCTTTTACCTGGGACTCCATTGAATTTATAGCAGGGAAGAAGATAAGGGGAGTTACCAAGCTTACTCAGTATGTCACTCAGAAAAGCAAATCAATGAAAACAACAACGAAAACAACTAATTGTGCCCTTGCTTCATGCATGGCATCACTCCATGGTCTATGGGGAAATGTGAGCCCCTTTCAATGGCTGTGGGAAAAATCAAGCAGTTAAAAGACTCTGGTCTCCATGTGATTGAGGTCATATACCTGGAATAAAGATGAAGGAATAGCTGGAATTACCTTAGGATTTTGGCTTGGCATTTAAGAGAACAGTCACAATTAATCATGCAATTAATTCCGAGACCACCTTGGTGCAAACAGAACTACCAAAAAGAGAAAAAAGTTTATTTATCATTTACTTGGAGTGGTTATCAGAACCTGTCTTTCTTCATGTGCTTTCTATGCCAAATTTCTTTGCACCACTTGTCATTGCCCAGAGGGGAAGGAAGAAAACACCTTTACTATACCTTTTAGTTATTTTTATTATGTTCTTTCCATGTACAGAAGAAATGTGTTTGTTTTGGAAACTCAGATGACAGAAATAATTTATAAGTGATAATACTTGTCCAAATAGTTTTGAATAGTGACTATAAGAATATCCACTTTGTGGGTAATGGAATTTCAGCTCTTACGGAAACTAAAGAACACCTTTTTTTTCCCCCAGAAAAAAGCATAGAAGATATAGAAACAGGAAGTATATTCCTGTCCTGGGATTAACAAAATCTGAGTGAAATAAACTGGAGAGTTACTGCATTTCTGTATCTGTAAATAATCTCATGGAGACAAAAAAAAGATATTTCTGGTACATGAAAATAAAAATTGTAGCTCCAAAAATACAGCCCCCAAATCACCAGATTAAAATCTCAATGTTGGTCATAATATATTGTGATCCACGCAGTCTGATGACTTCGTGTAATCAATAGCACACAAGTAAACATCTTCCTAGCATTTTCTGCTCTCAGCCAAGATCCACTTGACATCTGCAATGATGTTCTTCATGCCTCTTCTAAATACAGGTTGAGTTTCTGATAGTTCTCTGTTGATGGTTTATTCCAGCCATTTTTAATAATCTTTAGCACGTGATATTAATGATACCGTTGCATGTAATGATATTGTTTTATATTTTCCATGTTTTATTGCATACTTTTGGAGGAATTCAATAAAAACATGCATCTCTTCCAGACACTTGGTCAGCTAACTGTATTCCATGTTTGTTGCCAGAGACTAGTGAGCATATCTAGGGTATCTTGTTTCCTAAAACATCTCAATTGATATTCCATTAATTCCTGCGGCCTTTTTTGTCAATGCTTTCAATGCAGCTTGGACTTCTTCCTTCTTTATTATTCATTCCCAATCATGCTCTACTTTCTAAAACGGTTCACTGGGAACCAATTCTTTTTGATACAGTGACTGTGTATCCTTTCTATCTTCTTTGGAAGCTTCCTGCATCATTCAATATTTTTCCTACAACATCCTTCACTGTTGCGACCTGAGGTTTGAATTTGTTTTTTAGCTAGAGAAATGTGGAATATGTTCTTCTCTTTTGATTTCTAACTGTAGCTCTTTCCATATTTCACTCTGGAGAAGCTGGTGAAATGGAACCCCAAGCCTTTGGGATTGCAGTGCAGGTTCTTGCCGCTAGACTACCAGGGCTCTCTCCCTGTGCTCTTGAGCTGTCCTCCGAAATGTCTTGGATAGCTCTCCTGCCTCAGAATTCCTCCCCTCAGTTTTGGCTTGTTTTCAATCCAGTTGCACATTTCAAAGTCTGTTCTGATATTCACTTGATCTTTTCTTACTTCCCTGTTTAATGAGATTTTGCTTTCTTTAAGATTTGTAATCCTTATAAAGAACTTGGTTTCACTTGTTTTGTTTGCCTTCGTATTAAGAGAATGAAGGAATGCGTGAAACATAACATACATGAATGAAACACCATGTATACAAATTTTGTACGCAAACCGATATAAAATAAAAAAATAGAAACAAGAAAGTGCTATTTCTATGCTTGATACAGATATAGATGAAATTGATCATTTCTTCTTAATCCTGGACTTATTTCCATAACTTGTTTGTAAATAACCTACATTTGCTTAAATCAGTTCCTTTGAATCTGAGCCTTTCTTTAATGAGAAAAGATCAAACACTGCCTGGTGTTTATAGGTGACAGGATTTGAGATGGGCTGATGATGTTTCTGTGCTTTGATGTTGTTTATGTTCAAAATGAGCCTCTTTTCTCCAGCCTGGGCTCCACTTTTAGGAGTGCTTTTTATGGAAGAAAATAATAAATCAAGTGCAATCCAGGGCAACCAGGCAAAGGCTTGAAAGTTGGCAAATCTAAATTTACTTGGTGACTTACGTTACTTCTTTTCCTCTACCTACCTCCTGTTTGTAAGGCAGCACGTGCCTTGTGCTTATTCTACCACTAGACGTTGAATGCAGGAGCTTTTGTCCCAGATTCACAAATTAAAAGGAATTTGAGTCAGGATGGAAGTTGGATTTGAAAACGACTTAAGACATTTTACCTGATATGATGGTGTAAATGTGTTTTAAATATGTTAAGGTCATGATGGGTTTTGGCCCCATATATAGAATGCTGTAGTCTGAATTACATCCTTAAGAAATACGTTTTAACTTGTGGAAGTCACGATTCTGAGTACTAAATAAACATCCTCCATTTTGTGATCTGATGTAATTAATCTAATCCCTTTGATGTTAATAAGGCAGAATTATTGACAGTTTTGCTAATGAGGAAGGATGCAATCTAAAGTATTGGGTGATATCTTGAGTCCCTCTCGTTTGAGATATAAAAGAGTTTACACAACAAGGAGAGATCAGAGAGACCACAATACAAAAAAAAAAAAAAAAAGGTGAGACAGAGACTGGTGTGAAGACCTTTTAGACCTAAGGTCCCTGGACTGTGGCCCTCCAGACCCAGTAGAAGATTGATGACAAGACGCAGAGAGATCTCCAAGGGGAATCAAACCCACGGATTCTGGAAGAAGACAAGGACTTTCTATTACAGCTAAGTGAAGGGGAAATGCCTTAGCTGATGCCCTGCATTTGGAATTCCAGCTTCCAAACCTGAAAGAATAGGTTTTCGTTTGTTCAGGTCATCTGCTTGTGGTAGGTAGTTCTGTTATAGCAGTTTTGGTGACCTGGAGGATTTTAATTGCACTCCAAACCCAAAGACAGGTGGTTGGAATCAATCCACCAGCTGCTCTGTGGGAGAAAGATGGGCTAACTTTTCCCATGTGATTTACAGCCTCACAGTAATAAGTTTATTTGAGATAACTAAGACAGAGGAGAAACGGGAAAATGATTACATTTTCTTGGGTCTTCTTCATTCAATATTCAACTTTCATATATGTAAAAAGCAATTGAAATTTTCATCGTTTGGGCAAGGTGCACCTTAGTCTTTATATTTACAACCTTGCTTTTTAACACTTTAAGGAGATCTTTGGCAATATTATAGTAGTCAATATACTTATTACTTTTTTGACCTCTACTTAATTGTAAGATCTACAGGAGCAAGATTTTTTGGGGTTTATTTTCTTCATTTCTATTCACCTAGCATAAGAGAAGTGTGTTTCACAGAATAGGCACTCAAATATGAGGCATGTGAATAAACAACAACAACAAAAAGCCATTTTTTCTGTCTTGTGCTTGAAAAAAAAATTGCAGTGGAAATTGGAAAACACTGAGAAAGAGAAATTCCAAGGAGAATTGATGCTCCAGTGTAAGATTAGTGCAAACAGAGACATCAGCCACACTCCTCTTATTTTCGTTTATGCAACGGCTTTGCTGATGGCCACCTTGACTGATATTAAAGAAGATCCTTTCTTCGATATTTAGATCTACATTTCTTTTTTATCAGACAAACCCAGCTGTGTACTGGACCTAGACATTGTTGAAAGTGACTGTTTTCTATTTGTTTTAATGTTAGGTTCGAGAAGTATAAAATGAGCTAGCCAAATATCTTTTGCATTATTTTGGAAACCCCTGTACAATCCATAGAGAAACTAAATACAAATGTTCTGGTGAGTTTACATGGGGTTTCAATAACTATTTGATGACTAGAGAGTCCGTAGGGCATTTGCAAAAATAAGCAATGGGAAGTTGGGCTGAGTTAAGAGAGGAATTGTTGTGAACCCTCCCCCCATCCTCAATCACAACAAGCTGTGTACGAAAAGCTTAAAGAAATGATTCTAAAATATGGTGGGGTTTTTACGAATCTTGCAAAAATCAATAGGATTTAAAAATAAGAACCCTCAAAGTCTTATAAATGTGGCCCAAACAACTATTTTCCCCACATCTTGTATGAGTAATTATTTTATATAAAGAATAACTAAGGACATACATTAACCACTTAGATTTGCCCTAATCTTTGAAGGGTCTTATGAACTAGCCTTGACCTCAAACTAAAAAACTCATTGGCATTGAGTGGGAATCCACTCATAGTGGCCTTCCTTTGGATTTTGGAGACTGCAGATCACATAAGAGGGGACTGAGTATCTATCTGCCTTTGAGTAACTGGAGTTCACTCAAAAAGGTGTATCCTTTGAGATAACAGTGCAGCTCCCTATAGACTAGGCCACCAGAGTTCCCTACCTGTGACCTAGGCTGAGAAAATACTGAATACCTGAAATGACACAGGCTCATCCTGTATCATACAGCTCTGGTCCCTTGAGCCAACGAGCCCACCTCATGTACCCATGACCTACAAGATTGACTTCCTTTCTTGTAGTAAACAAACAAAAACCTGTGAATATCTAGAGATTTTCTCCCGGGCATCTTTTTGTCCTCTTTATTTCAGAGTAGCATGATATACTCTTTGACTGAAGTTCAAGCCTTTATTAACTTCAGATTATCTTGGTAACAAGCGGATACTCTAGTTTAAAATCAAGAAAGGTGTGAGCCAGAATTGGATCCCTTCGCCGTATTTCTTCACTCTGCGGAGCTCTGGTTGTCCAGCTGCCTTTTGATTAGTAGTCAAAGGCCTCATCCTTTGCCGATCCAAGGATTCCTGCTACACGCATACACTCCACTCTCTCCTTTGAACTGGAACTGATGGATCGCTGACCTTCCAGGAATTTCCAAGGCTGTAAATCACGGAGGAGATTATCCATTGTTCTCCCTTTAAACTGTTGGTGGATTTGAACCAACTTCATATGGACTACATCATCAGAGCTCCCTACGTTCATGTTTTGCATAGTGCCATCAAGTCTGAACATACTCCTAGCTGGCTCTCCAGAGGCCATGCATCGCACAGGAGGAGATTGCCTAGCTTTCACCTACAGGGAAGCTCATGAACTCTATCCTCATGGTTTTGGGTTGGCAGAGCAACACCTCACCACTAAGCTACCAGATCTCTTCACTCTGTATGTTGCTGTTGTGTGTATGTGCTGCCCAGTTGAGACCAACTTCTAGCAACCCTAAGAACAACAGATCTGAGCCCTCTCCTATCCTGTGCCATTCGCACAGTCTCAAGCACACACTCAAGCCCATTCCTGCAGTTACTGTGTCAGTCCAGCTGGTTGAGGATCATCCTCTCCTGCTCTGTCCCTCTTTTTCCAAGCATGGTGTTCCTCTTCAAAGAACAATTTCTCCTATGTGAGCTTTATCATCTCTGCCTCCAAGAAGCACTTTGGATATACCCTTTCCAAGACATATCTGCTTGTTCTTTTGGCAGTTTCATGGGATATTCAGTAATCTTCTCCAAGGTCACAGTTCAAAAGCATCAATTCTTCTTCTGTAATCTTTATTCATTGTCCAGCTCTTAAATGCATAGAAAGTGTTTAAAAAGATTGTGGCCTGAATCCAGTACACCTTAGTCCTCAAGAGTACATCACTTCTTCCCAGTAATTTGGAGAAGTCCCTAACTACTACAGACTTGACCACTTCAAAAGGTCTGATCTCCTGATGACTCGTACCAAGTGTATTGATGCAGATCCAAGTGAGATGAAGTCTTTGACAGTTTCAATAATTCCTGCATCTATCCAAGTGTTTTCTATTGGCCCCACGGTGAAGATTTTTGCTTTCTTGACATTGAGATTCAATCCATATTGAAGGCTGCAATTTTTTATCTGTAACAAGCACTTCAAGACCTCCTCACTTTCAGCAAGAAAGATTGTGTCACCTGCATAATGAAGGTTATTTTTGAGTCTTCCTCCAATCCTGATACCATATTCTTCTTCACAAAATCCAGCTTCTCAAATAATTTGTTCAGCATACAGATGAAATAGTTATGGGAAAAGTCTATTCCAGGAAATTTGAAGGACAGCTGCCTGGCTGACTGACTAGAAGAGATCCATAATTGTTCCCATTGCCAAGAAAAGTGATCAAATGAAATGTGAAAATTATGGAATAATATCATTACTATCACATCGAAGGAGACTACTGCTAGTGGTCATTCAAAAATGTCTAGAAGTGCTAGAACTATACACATACAGAGAACTGCCAGAAGTTCAAGCTGGATTTAGAAGAGGCCCTGGCACCATGGATATCATTGATGATATCAGATGCATACTGGCTGAAATATACCAGAAGAATGTTGATTTATGTATTATTGACTATTCAAAGGCATTGGACCATGTGAATCATAGCGAATTATGGATAATCTTTAAAAGAATGGGGATCCCAGAACACTTCATTATGCTCTTGCAGAAGTTATGCCTAGACTAAGAGGCAAGGGACCACTACATAGTCTAAAATTAGGAAAAGTATGAATCAGGTCATTTCTTCTTCACTCTGTATAGGGAATAATGGTCTTCACGACTGCATGCCATCCATCAGAGAGCTAGACAGTGACTAAGGATGGCTGGAGAAGAATCAATCCCTTTGAGTTATAGTACTGGAGGAGAGTACTGAACATACCATGCCCACCGAGAGAACAGACACGTCTGGCTTGGAGATAGTGAAGACGAGCTGCTCCTTGGAGGTAAGGGTTTTGAAGTTCAATCTCATATATTTTGGGCATGTTACCAGGAGGGATCAGTCCCTGGAGAGGGACATCATGCTTGGCTGGAAGGAGGGACAACACAAGAGAGGAATATCCTGGGTGAGATGGATTGACATAGTAGCTAGGATAATAGGGGTAGCTGTGTCAGTGACTGTGAGATTAGCTCAGGATAAGGCAGGATTCAGATTGTGTATAGGGTCGCTATGAGTCACAAGTGACTAGACAGCACATAACAATAACAACACTAGCGAATAAACAAATCTGAGACTATGGACAATATGAAGCAGATTACTATGTGGTGGCAGGGAACCCTAAAATCTCAGAAAGGAACTCATATATCATGAACACAATACTTAAAGTTCTGATCTTTTAAACACTTGACTTTGAGTGGAGGAGGAAACTTTGAATTCTTTCCCAAACTGAGGACTTTTTTCTCTGTCGTAAACCAGGACATTGTGAGCACCCCTTTGACCTCTTTAACTGTGAATGAGTGTTACAGTTAGACATCATGGATGAACAAAGTTTAGACAATTGAGATGTACAATCTAGCTTTCTTGGCCTCATATGTCTGCTGGATCAGTGCACCTTTTCAGAGTCAGTCATCATGACACTGACAGACAGCCCAGTCATCTCAGATTCCCCATGTTTACTATAAACACAGGAAATTGATAGTTCTCAGGATTAAGCCTAATGCTAACTCTGTCTTCCAAGGAATACATTCTGAAATTCAAAATAACAAACACAAAACCCCAAGTGAGAAATACCTGAAAAAAACAGGTAAACTGGTATTTTCTCACTCATTCAATCCTACTAATTTAGACTCTGAAATTATTGAGACATCATGTGTCTGAATTATTTTTATTATTAAAAATTTGCTAATACAAGTGCAAGTCAACAGTGCTATTACAAATTCCAGAAAGTCATCTGAGTTAAAGAACTGGTGGTCTGCATTTAAGTCCCTGTTTAGAATCTTAGAGACTTCACAATGTAGGACTATTGTCTTACATCTGCTAGATTTTTCATTAAATGCATCTCTTATGCCTTTTATATTCACTTTATAATGCTGATTGTTAATTTCTACTAATAGGTTTAAAAGTTATTATGCTCTTCCTTTAAAAAGCAAGAAGTACTTACCAATTTACTACCAAGTTATTTAAATGAATACAATTTCTCCTTATAAAACACAAATTAATAGTTCATAATTGGTATATTGTTATTTAAGGATTATCGTCATTATATTGATTATAATGTGCAAGTGATCTTAATACACCCAGAAGACAAAACAATGCAAGTAATTACTGTTTTGCCTATAAAATCTAAAAGACTATGTGAAACCCTTTATCAAATCTTAGCAAACCTCCACGTATTTTAGCTTGAGGGGCCACCTGGTATTGATATTTCGGGGCTCAAAAGTCTACCACTGACGATCAAAGGAACTCTGGTGACTTAGTCTGGTGGTAAGGAATTGCCCATTTGATGCAAAGGTACTTGGTTTGGATCCTCCAGCTGTTGTGAGGGAGAAAAGATGAACCATCTCCTCCCATTCAATTTGCTGCCTTTGAAAGCTCAGTGGAGAGTCAGCTATCATTCAATCATGACTTGACAGTGTACAACAGCAACATCAACTATCATAAGCCTAACAACACTACACACGGGGCTGACTTTTGTATGAATGTCTGTGGTTGAGGTTAAGATCATGAAAGATTTCTCTAAAAACATGTCTACTGAGACCTAATAATGCCAAGAGCTACTTGTGTGCTTTTATATGGGTGATTTTTATTTACATTTCTTCCATAAACATATGAGATATGTTTGGTTATTTCCACTAAATATTTGAAGACATTACGAGTTCATAGGGTTAAATAAATACTTCAAGGTTGACTCATCAGTGATTTGTAGAACTCAACTGTGAATACCTTCCTTGGTCTCCTAGACATAAGCTTTTTACACTTCATCACATCCCTTGAAAGATAACATTACATGCTCATGAGGGTCTGCAGAAGACAGGCCCCTAAACAAGCCTCTGGCAAAATACTTAACATGTTTGATCACCGGGTTCATAGGTTCATTTTCTGTGCTAACATACAGCTTTATCGCTGGCAAAAGTCCTTGTCTTCTTAATGTTGCTATCCAGGGAACCCAAGATGTTGTTATCATTGTTGATAGGTACCACCGAGTCGAGTATGACTCATAGCGACTCTGTGAACAACAGCCCTGAGTCCTGTCTTATGCTGTGCCATCCTCATCATTCCTGATACACTTGAGACCATTCATGCAACCACCTTGTCAGTCTGTCTGCTTGAGAGTCTTCATCTCCTTCAGTGACCCTCCACCTTTCCAAGGAAGACATCCCTTTACAAAAATATCCTCTCTCCTAGCAACATGTCTGAAGCATGAGAGATGAGATTTCACCACGCTTGCCTTCAGGAAAAATTCTGCCTGCATTTTTTTAAAAAAATGTATTTATTAGTTCAGATTTTTTTTACAATGTATTTTTAGTTCAGATTTGTCCTGGAAAGGGTTAAGCCGGGTGGCTCCTTGGAGGCAAGGATTCTGAGGCTCCATCTAACATACTTTAGACATGTTGTGAGGAGAGACCGGTCCTTGGAGAAGGCCATCATGCTTGGGAGGGTGGAGGGACGGCGCAGGAGAGGAAGGCCCTCTATGAGGTGGATTGATTCAGTGACTGGGATAATTAGGATGGGAGTGTCAGAGACAGTGCGTGCGATTGGCACAGGACAGAGCGGAGTTTAGAGCTGTTGTACATAGGGTCGCTATGAGTCGCAGGCGACTCGACATAACAACAACAACAACAACAACATTTATTAGTTCTTTTGGTCACCTAAGGGATATTCCGTTCTCTTCTCCGACACCACAACTCAAAAGTATCAACTCTTTATCTTTCTTATTCATTATCCGGCTCTCAGATGCACAGCAAGTGACTGAAAAGAGCATGACCTGAATCAGATGAACCTTAGTCTTTAAACTGGCATTGTTACTCATCAGTATTTTGGAGAGGTCCGTGACAGTGAACTTGCCCGAAGCAATATGTCTCCTGATCTCCTGACTGCTGGAATTAAGGGTATTGATTGTGGATCTTAGTAAGAGAAAATCATTGACAGTTTGACTCAGTAATTTTAATTAAGTGGATAAATTCTGAGTGAAGTATAAGAACTAATCAAATAACTAGTCTTCAATGTTCTGGTTGTATGTTATTGTTGAGTGTCGTCAAGTTGGAATTGACCCATATCTGACCATCTGGTGAATTTTGAGAGACAGTTAATCACACAGAATGAGACTGCCTGTTCTTCTCCCACAGAGCAGCTGGTGGATTTGAACCCTGTGTGTGCTTTGGCCGTATACAAGGCTTATATGTAGAAAAGAGAGCCCTGAAGGCAGAGTACACAGGTGGTTGCACTGCTGACCCAAAGGAGATGCCTATCTGACAGTTCGAATCCACCAGCAGCTCCAAGAAGGAAAGATCTATCTCCTCCAGTGTCTCAGAAACTGGGAACTGGTTCTTATATTATGGCAATTAGGAATGCTTTAAAGTTTATTTGCAGAAAAATGGTAAATTCTGTGGGTCATATTCTATACTGATCATCTTGCTTGAATTAAGCTGATGTCAGGGTGTACTAGATTTAAGTCCCCAAATCTGTGATGTTTATTAAATAGCCTCTGCACAATTCTATAAGAATTTAAAATGTGTTCTAAAGGCTTTTAAAATGAACTCTAGTTATACAGTAGTTAAATAAATATTCAGTGATAACCAATAGGTTGTTGGTTCAAATCCATCTGGTGGAATTCACTCAATCTACTTGTTTCTGTGAAGATTTACAGACTAGGAAACTTTACGGGAAAATCTGTTCTGTATGGCCTTTAGGGCTTGGGATTAACTTAAGGCAGTAGTTTTTGTTTTGGGGATTTTTTTTTTTTTAAATCAGCATGATGGCTATGGTTTGGGATTTTGGGGGTTTTAACAAATGTTTCTGAGTGGCATCCACAGTAGAGGCAAAATGCTCTTTTGGGGGTGCAGTGTTTTAATAGTCCTTGAATGATGCCAAGGCCTTTTTTTGCGGCCTTATTCAACTTCCTCCAAAACTTGCCTCAGAACCTGTCACACTGAGAAAATATATGCGACTTTCTTTTATTCTTTCATGTGTTTTGAGTTTAATAACATGTGCTGTTTATATTCAGTTTCTATAGAGTTCCTTTTTGTCTTGTAAATAAACAGTTGCAAAGATCTACCTAGAGCTGTGTGGGATTTCTCTCTCTTTCTTTGTCCTATTACACCCTTGAAAAGGCTGAATAGCTCCACGGATTAGTAGCAGCTTAACTTCAGACATGATCTGAAAGAGATAAACAGAGTCATTGTTCCACTTGGGCTCTTCTGGATAACGTGAAATTAACAAATTGTCTCATTCTTTCTATAGTCCCCTCAAAGCCTACATCCTAACAGTCACTCCTCTTTGTGTTTTATAGACTTGTCAAAAAGTACCTGTGAATGAAGTCTCAATAGGAAATGCAACCCAAAGGCCAAGTTGTTTTGCTTCCAAATGAGTTGATTTCTTTTGGAAGGGATCATCAGCACCTTTAATACATGACAGATGGTAAGTGAGCCAAGGAACATCCACCTTTTTCATGGTTATTGCTGCCCTCATTCTTTAGGTGAAGAAATTGACGTCCAAAGAGGTTGGAAAACTGGCCAAAAGTTATAATTAATATGTAGAGGACAACATAGACTTCAATCCAAGATGATTCCATACCAAGAGCATTGGATAATTGTTAGGCTCTTCTTGTCACGAAACTTCATAAACTCTGTCTTGTAAACAATATTCTGTTCTTGACCCCGACCCCTTGGAATATATTGCTGGAGAACACAATAAATAGCCCTCTTAATTTCAACATCAAACATGTTAACAATAAATCCATGAAGTCATTTTACCTCTTTTACATGTTTTAGCCCACGCCTGTTCTTGGAAATAATAAGTCCAATATTATTCCCCTTAAGATACCCATTAAGGAATTACTTAAAACTGGAAAGTCTTCTCATCCTCAAGCTACATCTTAAGGACTCATTAGCCACTTGTGAACATTGGATACTATAATGATTACTCGCTCACTGTCACTGAGTTGATTCCAGCTCAGAGTGACCCTGAAGGACAGGGTAGAACTGCTGCACAGGCTTTCCAGACTAGAAATGTTTACAGGATAAATTCTGAGTGAAGTATAAGAACTAATCAAAGGAGAAAATGGCCAGATCACTCTCCTGGGAAGCTGCTGGCTGATTTGAACTGTAGGCCTTTCAGCAAGCAGCCTAATGTTTAGCTAGCACTGTCAGAACTCCTTTCCTACTGAGCGGCATGGTTTTCATCTTCGTAATAAGATCTATTGAAAACCACTGCTATGGAGCAAGAGCTAAACTCTGCAAGCATTGGGCTACATGCGGAGTATCCACAGGATTCTAGAGAGTAGACTATGTCTCATTGAACTTCAAGTCTATGAGTTTTAAAGCTCATTGTTCCTGTACGTTACTCAAAACATTAAAAAGAATGTGTTCCACTTTTTTCTTGGTATAGCTCCAGTATATTAGAAAAGAAGGGAAATGTCTACACTTACCCTAACCACACTTTCAACATCCTTACAGGTTTAAATCTATATATACTCTCCCAAGTGCCAGTCTGGTAGTCTTATTTCATCTTTTAGAGTTCTTAATAAAGTCGTTAAAATGTTTATTGTTAACATAACTATACTGTTCATGTGCTAATCTGTTGTGCTCTGTTGGTTTATGTGTTGCCGTTAGGGGACTTTCACGCTCAGTGGTATTTAGTTGTGTTGTCAATCCAAAGACGTGTGGTTCTGTCCACTAACAGCTCTGTGGAAGAAAGATGGGTAATCTCCACCTTTGAAAACCTGCTGAAGGGTCAGCCACAAATTGATTCTGATTTGATGGCAATGAGCAACAAGAAAATGACACCAGCAAGTACCATTTCACACACTAGCAAACTACAAAAAACCACTAACTCCTTACCATGGAGTCACTTCCAACTCTTACTGAGCCTACATTGTGTTTCCCAGGTTATAAACCGTAACTTAATCCAAAATGGGAGGAGATCGCCAGTCTGTCTTCTTCACAGTAGTTGGTAGGTTTGAATTTCAGAAGACAGATGGTCTGTTTCGGTAGAAATGTCACATGCTACCAGACAATACCACCAGAATTCCCTACCAAATGCTAGCAGGACAGGCTTACCAAAAGTGGAAAGATGTCAGCAGAGCTTTCAGACTTAGATAGACTAGGAAGAAAGGTCTGGTGATAAAAAAATTAATATCCAATGAAAATCCAGGATCTTTTTTAATATAGTGCCGGAAGGTGAGCACTCTAGGTTGGAAGAGAACTCAAGATACACAGTGGTTGCAACAAAGAGCTCAATCACATTAATCATTGTAAAAATGGCGTAAACTAGGGAGCAAGTTTTCCTGATATGAATGGGGTTACCATGAGGTGGAGCTAATTTAACTGCAACAAACATCAAAAACTACAATTTGGGTCAGAGTTCAAAAGTATATCTTCTGGCAAAGAAGAAATCTGCAAATTTCTAGGAAGAAAATCTCCTATGCTGCAAATCCTCTAGAATTCAAACTTCTCCTAGCATGGTAATAATCCCATCCTGTGATCATTTTAATACAATGAATTGGTTTACTCCCACTTAAACAATAAAGTTTGCATGGATAGGGGCTCTATCTACATTGTTCTTTGCTTTTTAACACTCTGGAAAGGTCCTTAATGGAAGATTTTCCCAATGCAATTCATCTTTTGATTTCCTGTCTGCTGGTGTCAAGAGTGTTGACTGTGGAGTTGAACAAGTTGTGATTGTTAACAACTGCAATCTCTTCCCCATCTATCATGGTGCTGCCATTGGTCCAGTGGTGAGAATCTTTGTCTTCTTGAGGTTGAGCTTCATTGAAGACTACAGTCCTTGACATTCTATAGCAAGCACTTAGGGTCCTCTTCTATTTCAGCAAGAAAAGTTGTGTCATCTGCATAATGTAGGTTGTTGATGAGTCATTCTTCCTCCAATCCTGATGCCATATTCCTCCTCATAAAACTCAACCTCCTGAATGTTATATCTACCTGAAGATTGAAAATGTATGGGATAGGATGCATCCCTGACACACTCCTTTCCTGATTTTGAACCATGAAGAGTTTCCTTGCTCTGTTCTGAGGACTGCTGCCTGGTCCCAGTATAGATTTTGCATAAGCACAATCACGTTTTCTGGGATTCCCATTTTCCTCAAGGTTAGCCACAATTTGTTGCAATCCACACAGTCAAATGCCTTTGCATAGTCAACACAGATAGCTACTGCTCTGGTACTCTTTGCTTTCTGTCAAGATCCATCTGACATTGGTAATATTGTCTCTAGTCTACAACCTCTACTAAAGCCAGGAAGAATTTTCCCCCCTCATAAAACTGGAAGCAGCATGGACTACATACCAATAACAAAGACGCTGGAAACCAAAGGACCTCATGTGGAATATTCTCTCTGCCACCAAATTTGATACTTGACCTTACTCTTATCATTGCATCTTTGTTTTTGCTGATAAAATACAGAGAAGACTTTTTGCACCTCCAAATTTCTAAAAGCCTTATATAAGGTAAAGTTTCAAACACTTTTATTAGAGGCTGCATAAATGTCAATGTTTTTACCTTTTCCCTACATGAAGTAATAGGCTTCATAGAAAATAGTTGACAATTTCTTTTCTAATCCCCATGACCTACAACTGACTTTAGTGTCTTTTACAAACTCCTTTAATTTGATTTGTGTTCTATTTTTTTTGGGGGGGGATGTATCTTCATATCTGATTTTCCTTTTCCAAGCTATTGTTCCCACACCACAAACCTTTTGTCTGCCTTTGCTGATGACACATGGGGTGTAATTAATGGATCTCTGAACTCTGGCACAAATAAACATCTGTTTTGCACATTATTTTCCCCTCAAACCCTTCACAGTACATTATTCCAATTCTTTCTGAGATTTTTGTATATTTTTAGGTTGGTAGTTTAAAACTGTACATTTTTTAGCAGAGGATGCATCCTCTAATAAATTATCTTCTCTATGTTTATATTGGATAGTTTCATTATACAACAGACTTTTATTCTTGGCCACACTAGAAATTAGAAACTCTTATGCACTTGGCAATAGTTTACTTAATCTGTGGTAGGACTTAAAAGAGTCCACTGCATTTATATTATATTCAGATTGTGTTGGCCCATAAATACCCCTCGATGACTCTGTTACAGTTTCACAATTTTATGGGGGGAAAAAAACCCCAGAGGAAATCATTCACAGTTACTGCTTCCTCTAAGTTCTTAGATTTTGTTATTACATTTTCTTTTCATTTTTTTAAAGGGATGTATATGGTAGGCTGTATAAGGAGTAGCCAAACAAACAAACAAACAAACAAACAAATAAAAGTCACTGCTATTGATTCGATTTCAACTCCTAGTGATCCTCCATCTGTTCTCTGAGGGTTTCTGGGTGAACACTGTCCTTTTTTTCCTCCCTCAGAGCAAATTTGAACTGCTGACTTTTTGGTTAGGAGCCCTGACATACTTTAGTCACTGGGGCTCCTTAATGGACTCCCACATATATTAAAATTAAAATTCCCATTATCTTACAGGGCAAAGAGATTTTGAAACTATGATTAAATTTGAGATCGTGATATGAGATTATTCTAGATTATACAAGTGAGACCAAGACAAGGACATGGGCCATATAAGAGCAAAGCAGGAGGGTCAGAGTCAGAGAAGGATATTGATAAAGGGAAAGTGATTGGATGGACAAGCTTGAAGATGAAGATGTCCTAAACCAAGAAACGCGATGGTCTCACTGACCTGCCTGTTTCCATCTGGTTGATTTTATTCCTCATTATCTTATAAGACAGAGCAGAGCTGTCTCATAGGGCTCCGAGCCTGTAATATTTCCTGGAACAAATTCTCACATTTTCCTCCCAAGAATTGGCTGATGGGTTCAAACTGGCAACATTGTGTTGAGCAGCTACCCACATAACTGCCTAACCACTGTGCCACCAGGTATCCTTCTGTGAGGGCCACAAGGCAGAGAAGACAACAGAACAAATTATTTCCTGAAAGAAATCTCCAGAACAAATGCAAGCTGAGGGAGCTCTGGTGGCCTAGTGGCAAGAAGCTGCACTGCAATCCTAGAGACATGTGGTTTGAATCCACCAGATCCTCTTCTGGAGAAGGAGCGGTAATCTCCTCCTGTACCAATGCGATCCAATTTGACGGTAACACACAATCAAAAAGGAAAACAAAACAAAACAAAAAAACAAGCTTGTGAACACTTACTTACTCTAGACCTCTAAACGCCAAAATGATAAATTTGTGTGGTTTTTTAGGCAATACGGTTTTGGTAATTGTTATGGTAACAATAAGAAATCAGTACACAGGTATGTTCCATGTAATATCCTCCTGGGAAACATGGTTTGAAGGTTGTGTGAACACCATGTCAAAACCTCCCAGGGGCCCATATGTGGTTGTTCTAGTTTTTGCTGCTGGACCTGTTTGTGGAGGCAGGAGTCTGGAAAGGAGGAACGGGTGATGTCAGCAATAGCAGCTAAAGGGGGTAGCTGGGGAGTGGAACGAGGGAGACCACACACTCAGATACCCCACGCCCATTCCGCCCACAGGGGCAGCAGCGCCAGTGCCCACGTGTTTGCCAGGCAATGCCTGAGAGCCTGTGTCCAAGCCTTTGGCCTCACCTCCCTGTATCTACCTGTCAGGGACCTGCCTCTGCAGAGTACTAAAGAGAAATTATGCCAGTCTAGAAAGACTGGGTTTGCAGGTCTTTAAAGCCATTAGGGAGAGTAATAAACACAGAAAGAACTTTCTCTTTTAAAAAGAAAGGGGAAAAGAAGAAGAACTTTATGGGACCACAGTCAAATATATGGTTGAATGTTATCCTAAAAAATGTTAAGTGACACATAGCTGTAATGCATCAATAATAAGATTTTACTTGAATTGTTTACAAAATTAAAACAATGAAATAAAATCTAAAATTTATATTACTTTAAAAGCAATCAAAGTGGAGCTCATTAAGTATTTACATCCACATTTTTTTCACTCAAGCTATTGTGCCTTAAAGTTTGAATTCTTTATGAAACATGATCCATGAAAAAGATCATAGGAAACACAATGTGAATGAAGAATAGTGTGAAACGCAATATATATCAAACTTTGCAAGCAAGCCAGTTAAAAAAAATTAATTATTTCAGCTAAAGGAATATTCAAAAGAGAACACAGATGTGGGGATGCATTCTGGACTACGAATGTTTAATAAATTGGCCTAATACTCCAAGAATTGACATACCAAGCAATTATATATTGACATGCCATGGTTTTATTTAATTGATATTGATAATGATATATGCTTAAGCATAATAAATTTGCCTGATACTCTGAGAACTGAAGTGCCATGTGTCCATACATGTAAACAGGCTATGATTTTGTTTTGTATATGGTATTAATGTATATGTATGAGTCAGAAAATACTTGACAGCAACTAGTTTTTGTGTGTTTTGTTGTGTGCCATCAGGTTGGAATCAACTCATAGCTGACCCTCCAGAGGGTTTTCAGAGGCAGTTAATTGCAAGGGAGGAGATTGCTTCCCCATCCTTCTCCTACAGAGCAGCTGGTGGATTTGAACCACATATCTTTGGGACTGCAGCACGGCTTCTCACGAGGCCACCAGAGCTCCATGTTTTTGTGTGTAGTAGTGTGCTCTGGAAGGAGGAGTCCTTGTGGCACAATGGTGAGGCACCAGCCTAGTAACAAACTCTCATTGTCAAAACCAGCACCTGGTCCTTGGGAGAACAAGGTGATCGTCCACTTCTGCAAAAATCACAGCTCTGTAAACCTTCTGGGTAAGTTGCACCATTGAGTCACTAAGAGTTGACCTCACCTCCCAGAAGAGCTGTGGGTGAGCATTAACATTACTGGTAAATATATTCGTTTTCTCCTGGACACAGAGCCTACTAATTGGTCCTAAAAGGCTTCTGAGGTCCCACTCTTCTCACTATTTCGTAGTTGTTGGAATGTACGGAAACCCTCATAAACAGATCCTTACTTCACCTCTACCTTGCATGCGAACTTCCGAGTTGTAAAACAATCCAGTGGTAGATGGAATTTGCTCCAGGACTTAAGAACCATAAATGACATAGCTGAGCCTCTACATCTTGTGGTTCCTAACCTCTACACTATAATAGACAAAGTGCTAGTCTATAGGCCTTTTATTGTAAGAGCCACCTTACCTCAGTAACTTGATTTGTGCCACTATTAGAACCTCTACTCAGAATATTATTGCTTTTCAATTTTTGACTCATGCACTTTTAACTTGTTAGTTAAATTTGTATCTTCTAGGCTGCAACACTTCCATGATACATCTTCAAGGATATGAACATGTACGGCTAAGCACAATTGATAACAGTGCATCTAAATTCCAAAATCAATCTCCATAATAGTCTATGTGTTTCCTACTGCCAAAGGGGCCCTTTAGAGTAGTGAGAGAAGACCTTCACCCTGAAACCCACAGCGTCCCTTTTCAGCAGGAAGTAGCTAAGAGAATATACCATCCCCTTTTCCTTATGAATCAGGGTGAAATCTCTCTCAGGGAGGAGTGATAGGGAATGGCAAGGGACACACTGACAAAGGAGATTAATCAGAACTGGCTTTGACAAGCACTGTGGCAATTGGACAATTAAAACAGACATGGGGGGGGAAGAAGAACGAACTGGGGAGGAGGGTGGAGAAAACAGTGCAACAATGAATGAATGAATGAATGAAAACTCAAAATCTCTGTAAATGTTCATTAAAACTAATAAAATTTAATAATAATAATAATAAAAAGAGTTGACATCAATGGACTTTAAAAAAACATGTGTGGTTATCACATATTAAAAATCAGCGTGGATTGCACCTAAATACAAAGAATACTAAGCCTTCATTTAATAATACAACCAGACCAATAAAGAACATTGTGATAAATGGAGAAATTATTGAAATTGTCATGGATTTCATTTTCTTTGGGTCCCAAATTAGCACCTGTGGAAGCAGCAGGTAAGGAATCAAAAGCTATATTGCTTTGGACCTATCTACTGCCAAGAACCTCTTTAAAGTACTGTAGAGCAAGGATGTCACTTGGAAGATTAAGGTGCTCCTAATTGAAAGTCATGGACTGAATATCTGATGGGTTACCAAGAGAATAATAAACAGTCTGTTTTGGAAGAAGTGAAACCAGGGTGTTCCTTAGGGGCAAAGATGGTGAAACGCACCTGCCATACTGAGGCATGCTGTCAGGATGGACTACTTTTGGGGAAAAAGATATCATGCTGGGAATGTGAAAGGTGAGAGAGAGGAAGTTCCTCAACAAGATAGATTGAGGAACTGACAACAGATTAGGAATCATGAAGATGGCCCAGGATAATGCAAGATTCAGACCTACTGTTCAGATGGTTGCTGTGAGTCATATCAGCTCGATGGCAGTGCGTTGACCAGAGTCAGAGTTAACTTGATGAGTTATGTTGTTTTTGTTGTAGTTGATTGCCTTCGAGTCGAGCACAACTCATAGCAACCCTATGAACAAAAGGCTTGAAGCCCCTCTACAACTATCGACATTTATCAAAATTCACAGGGTTTCCAGAGGTATGCTATTTAGGGAGTGGATGACACTCCTGCTTCCAAACCTGCCATAGTATGTTATTATTTATATGCCATTGAGTCACTTACAATGTATTGTGACCTTATGTACAGCAGCTCTGAACCCTTCCCTGTCCTGAGCCAGTCTCACTAACTCTGACACATCAACCCCCATCACCCCAGTCACTGTATCAATCCATCTCATCCTCTCCCTCTCCTGTGCTGTCCCTCCACCCTTCCAAGCATGATGTCCTTCTCTAAGGACCAATCTCTCCTGGCCACATGCCCAAAGTGAGGTGGAGCTTCAATATCCTTGCCTCCAAGTTATAGTCAGCTAAAATGATGAGTTTTCAATGGGTTCATATTTATGTTGGACAATGAATAAAACAAACCTAAGAAGCACTGATGCCTTTGAATTTTGGTGTTAGCAAAGAGTGTGGAGTATATCACAGACTGCCAAAGGAACTAACAAATGTGTGTTAGGAAAAAAAAAAAAAAAAGGGGGAGCCTTGGTGTTCCTTAGCGTATTACGGCTGGTTCTTGCAAAAGAGCATCATACTTGGAAATAGAGTCAGTAAAGGAGAGGAAGGCACTCAATGAAATGGATTGACACAGTAACTGCAATAATGTGCTTAAAGCCAGCAGAGATTGTGACGATGGTGGTGGATAGAACAGGGCCAACACGAGTTGGAATTTCCAGAGTAGAAAGAAAAGCCTGGTGATCTACTTCCAACAACTGAGCCAATGAGAAGGCCATGGACCACTAACATCTGATGCGAGAGATGCCGCTGGACCAGGCAGTGTCTCATTCCTTGAGCATTAGCTCACCAGCAGTTAAAGGCCCTACTCGAACCAAAAGCAAACTGAGAACTCTAACTCTGTGTGTGTCTATTTAATTAGTCCTGATCGAATAAACAAACTTTCATTTCTGTCCAGAGTATAGATCATTTAAGGAAAGCCAGTCTGTGCCAAAAAGTTATTTGTTGACTTCAAGAATTTATAATAGACACTTCAGCTAATGAGATGGAATGACGTCAATGTTGAGGACCCGTTGACAACAGATGTTGTTGAGGGGATACCAGAGACAATTCTAGGTTTTAAAAACGGTGAAAGTGCCCTAATAAACATTGGAAATCTACCCTTGGGGGAAATATTATTCTCTACTTGCTAGCTTCACTGGCTTCTTTTAATAGCACTAAGAAAATGCATTCAAACAAAATTCATTACCAAGCATTTAGCGTCGGTGCCCTCAGGGGCCTGTACAAATGGCTTTGGAACCTCCTAGCTCACAACTTGATGGCTCAGTTTGTCTTGGCCTTTGCTACTGATTCTCTTGGGCTCATTAGCCTCCTTGCATCTAGAGCCAATACACGCTTTTGAAATTTTTTCCTATCCTAAACATTCATCAATGCCATGATTTCATTTTAACTGTTACTTACATACAGGAGAACCATTTAGGAGACTTCAATGACTCTTGCCTATACGTTGCCTCAGCAAGGAAAATGTTCCTGATTCTTCTGAACTTGGTTAGAGATTCTAGCACTGCATTTTATCAACAACCTTGGCAAACCTATGCTATCTACATGCCTATGTTTTATTCAAAATAATGTCTGTATTTTCTCATTAGCATGCAAATTCCTTGAAGGAAGAGATGCAGTCTAATTTCTTTTTCTCTATCATTGGCTTTCAGAGAGCAAATTTGCTGTAGAATACATTTGTTGGTCATCTCTATTACTTTGAGGTGCTTAAAAGATTTCGAATGGGAGACTAGAACCTTTTGCTAGGGCCATTAAATGTCTTTCTTGAACCAAGCAACATATTTTTGATGTGTTGTCCAGAACTCATAGTGACCCTGTGAACAATGGCTCTGAACCTTGCTCTATCCTGAGCCAACATCATCTGATACACTTGACCCCATTGTTACAGTCTCTGCCTTTATCTGTCTTATTAAGAGTGTTCTCCTCTTTCCCTGAACCTCCACCTTCCCAAGCACAACTGAAAACTGAAATCTCTTACTCACCTTTTCTTCACTTTCCTATTCTAAGCAGTTCATTTTGGTTTGACTCCCAGCTGAGAGTTGCATGTCTGTGCTAGATACATTGTTGTTGTTGTGTGTCCAGGAGTTGGAACTGATCCACAGCTGACCCCGTAGCAGGTTTTAAGAGGAAGTAAATAGCAGAGAACTGATCATCCCTCTTTCTCTGCTGGAGTACTTGGTGGATCCAAACCACACACTTTTGGGCTGGCAGTATAGCTCCTTGCCACTAGACCGTGAGAGCTCCCTCTTTCTATCCTAAATGTACTGAATCTGAATCTACACTTGACTAAGTCCCCTGGGGATGTAGGTTTAGTCAAATACATGCATAAGAATCAGCCGGGAATCTTGTTTAAATGTAGCCTCTGATTCAGTACATCTGGGATGGAAATGTACGTTCTCAGCAGGGGATCAAACCAGAAAGAGCCAATTAAACACCCTGGTTTCAAACACATCAAAAATCCTTAGAGAATGTTTTCAAATACTTTGCAATCTGCATAAATAAACACCATGAGCACATGCTGGCTGTCATTGTCTAAATCCCTGTTTAATTTTTAGCTGACTATTGATTAAACCATACTCTCTACAGAGACTACCAATTTTGCTGAAAAACTAATTGCTTTTGGTAAAACTGAGATATCACTGTTTTCACACTTTCTAAATAGTCCGGAAAATGTGATTCTAGGTTTTTCCGTATGATGTAAGCCTTTTCTTGCATTCCTGATTCAGTTGTGGAAGTTACTGTTCATAACTTCAAAGTAGGCAGAGTTGGAAACAGGAGGAAAAGCCTGCACGTGCCCGAAGTTATTATTTTTGTAACGCCTACTTTCTTTAATGTCCCAAAGCCAAGTAAGTAAATTTTGAAGGGCTACCATTTTGGTTTCTTGAGATGTTCCCACAATATATGCCTTGGAAATGGGGTTCAAATTATTTATACCTTAATATTTGACATCATTTTAAAAAAATTCTTCTAAATTGACCATTGGATATTCTAACAGTCTATCTAATTTCTCTTTGTCAATCTAATCCCATGGCCACGTCAATAAGGACATTCAATATGTAATGCAAATTGAGCCAGAAGTGTCACTTGAGCTTTGCTAGAGGAGTTTGAACAGCCCAGTGTTTTAAAGCAGAATCAGAATGCTTACCCTTCACCTGGGCCAAAACCCAGAATCAACACATTGCCTCAAATAACACGTTCTTTAGGGGTTCCATTATATAAGTCTTAAATGTTAATGGAAAATATACCCAATTTGAGCTGTGTAACTTGCTGTAACGTGGAACTCCAATATTTTAAAGAAAATTATTGACTCTTTTTCCTGATTTAAATATATTTAGTCATATACCCTCATGATATTGGGAATATAATGATATACTCAGTGGCTTGCTCACAACTAAGCAAGACCAAGTGAGGAATCATTTGTTGATTATTTTCTCATAAAGGAAAAGATGAATCACTTCTCCTGGAATTATTTGTTGCACTGGTGGTTTGCAGGATACAGAGCTCATCCTCATTGGAAGCCTCTGCCTGGCTCTATGCAGCCATCACGGTCCTATTAACCCAAGAGATTTCCTTATATTCAACCTAAGGGACTTTCTCATATTCACAGAGGCCTTCCCTGAGCTCCCAATAGAAAGGAACCAACCTCTTATCCTTTGTCTTATTACCCTATATAAACTCCCAGTGAGTAACTTATCACTATAGTTTTCTTGCTTATTCAAGTATTGTTTCATCTTTATATTTAAAAAAAAAAAACACCAATGTGAGATAAAGGGAGAAACAATATACAAAATGAAGTTAATTGTTGTTGTTGTTGTTGTTTTTAAGTGCCATCAAATTATAGAGGACTCACAGTGACCCTGTGAACGAAAGACCTGAGCACTATTCATAGAGTTTCCGGAGGCAAGCCATTTTGGAAGTGGATGCCACTTCGGCTTCCAAGCTTGTTTTAATCAGGGAGCTCTACCAAACACTGTCCACCATGGGTGACCAATATCGCATTTGGCACATTATGTGTCACAGTGTTTAGCATCACAGCAACCACAAGTTACCTCTGTACAGTAATGCACAGACCAGTGCTATGCCATTTAGAAGAATATTTGACAAATAATTAGACATTGTAATTAGTTAATTAATCAATCAACAGTAATGAACATTACAAAACAAAATGTATAAATTGATCCAATGAAATTGCAATTAGAAAGTTACACATCAAAATGTACATGAATAATCAAGTGAAATAATAATGTTACAAAACAAAATGTACATGAGTAAAAACCCCCATGATTTGTAAAGTCTCATTCAAATCAACAAACATTAAACATATAAACTCAAAGGATTTGGAAACCTTATCAGCAATCACTGTATCATTCATTCCTAGGAGAATGTCAGGTATTTAACAGACACTCAATAAAATTTTGAAAAATGCATGTTTTTAAAGAGTGTTTCTTAAAAGCAATGATGGTGAGATTTCATTTTACGTAGGTTGAGCATGTTATCATCAGTAAGGGCCAGTATTGGAAATGGACACTGTGGAAAAGTAGAGCACCAGCAAAACTGTGGAAAATCGAGCCATGAGTTTGTTGTTTTCAATTGTTTAATATGCATATGAAAGTTGGACAATGAATAAAGATCAAACAAGAATTTATGTCTTTGAATTATATTGGCAAAGTATTGAACATATCATGGACTGTCAAAAGAAGAAATTCGTCTAAGAAGCATAAGGATTTTCCTTAGAGACTAGAACCATGAAATTTAATCTCACGTACTTTGGACATATTATCAGAAGGGACCAGTGATTAGAAGAGGACATCACATTTGGAAAATTCAGAGGAGAGAAAGACGCGATGAGATGAATTGACACTGTGACTCAACAATGGATTTAAGTCCAGCTGAGATTGTAAGGATGCCACTGGACAAGAAATGTTTTATTCTGCTGTTAATGAGGTCACTAATATTAGATAGAATTGGCTTTATGGAACTATGCATTTGATTGAGTGGATCACAACCAATTGTGGCTAACATTGAGAAGGATGGGAATCCCAGAACACTGGATTGTGCTCTTTTGAAACCTATGCCTAGACCAAGAAGCTGCTGTCTAAACAGAGCAAGGGAACACTCCATTGGTCAAAATCAAGAAAGAAGTGTGTTGGGTATGTAACTTTTCTCAATACCTTTTCAATCTCTATGCTGAACAGACCATTCCAGAGGTTGGACTTTATGAAGAAGAATGTGGCATCAGGATTGAAGAAAGATTCTGAAAGAAGGGAAAAAAAGAGAGATTAAATAGTTCCCTTCCACTAAGATTTACAATCTTGTAAACTCAACAGAGGGTCACCAAGAGATGGAATTGATTTATTGAATGTGTTTTTTGCCTCTGGCTTTACTTTGGAGGCTGGGGTATAGAAAAGATATTCAGAAACTCTAATGGCACAATTTGTTATGTGTAAGGACTGCTAACCAACTGGGTGGTTTGACTCCATCAGCTGTTCCTAGAGGGAAAGATGAGCAATCTCTTTCCTTAAAGATTTATAGCCTCAACCTGTGTTATGCAGAGAATACAACCTTACTCACCAAAACTGAGGAGGACTTGAAGTGTTTGCTGCAGAAGATCAAGGATTGCAGCTTTCAATATGGTTTGCCTCTCAATATCAAGAAAATAAAAATCCTTACCACCAGGCCAATATGCAGCATCATTATAGAGGGTAGAATAAAAAAAGAAGTTGTTAATGATTTCGTCTTGCTCAGATCCACAAGCAACATCCTTGGTACTAGCAGTCAGGAAATCAAAAGATGAGTTGCATTGGCAAAATCTGCTGTCAAGAACCTCTGCAGAGTTATAAAGAACAATGATGTCAGGTTAGACACTAAGGGGTGCCTAATCCTGGCCATGGTGTTCTCAATTGCTTGATGTGCATCTGGGAGCTGGGTAATGAATAAGGAATATAGAAGAATCAATTCCTGTGAATTGTGGTGTTAGAGAAGAGTATTGATCATGGACTATCAAGAGAACAAATAGATCTGTCCTAGACAGGGTGAGATCACATTGGTCCTTGTAGGCAAGAATTTTGAAACTCTGTCTCATACACGTTGGGCATGTTTCCAGGAGGGGCCAGTACTTGGAGAAAAACAAGAAGCTTTGAAAGGGTCAGTGCAGGAGAGGAAGTAAACCTTGGATGACATGGATTGACACAGTGACTGTGGCATGGAATGAGGTATGTAAGAGACGGTGAAGTTGACTCAGCATTGCACGAAGTTCAGAGCTATTGTTCATAGGGTTGCTATGAATCTTAGTTGATTTGATGGCACATAACAACAACAATAGCAATAAAACTATTATTAATTTTATTTTAAAATATTTATTCCAATATGTTGTTGTTTTTAAGTGCCGTCGAGTCATAGATGACTCATAGTGACCCTATGAACAAAAAACCTGAACACTTGTATAACTTTCATCATTTCTCCAAGTTCATAGAGTTTCTGGAGGCAAGCTATTTCAGAAGTGGATGCCACTCTTGCTTCCAAGCTTGTGTTAATCAGGGAGCTCCACCAAACATTGTCTACCAAGGGTAACAATTATCACATTTGGCACGTCGGTGTCACAGTGTTCAGCTTCACAGCAACCATGAGTTACCTCTGTACAGCAAATGGACAGACCAGTGCTATTCCACTTAGAAGAATGTTTGACCAAAGACAACTAAAAGCAGGCCTGAGGGTCGCAGATTAAAATCACCCACCTTTGGCTTGGTAGCATCACTTTCTATCCACTAGGCCAACAGAGCTATCTCTATGTTGTTGTTGACAACATAGAGATTCCAGCCCCATACTGCTGAAAAATGCCCCATACAGCCCCAAAATGCATTTTTTAATAAGAGGTCAAATCACGTCATTTCACACCCATTAGAGAGTCAACATTCCACCCTAATCTTCACCAGAATCAGCAAACAAGCTTCTGTAGAATCCAGCTGCTGCAGATGACTTCCAAACTGGATTCAATTCAAATTGAACCCTTTCATAGAAAATCTTGCCATTAACCTGAATTACTAGAATGTGACAGAACTAATTCAATATTGTTTGTGCTGTTGTTAAATGCTGTCAAGTCGTAGGCGACTTATAGTGACCCTATGAATGAAAGTCCTCGACACTTTCATGACTTTTATCATTTCTCCACGTTCATAGGGTTTCTGGGGGCAAGCTATTTACAGAAGTGGATGCTACTCCTGCTTCCAAGCTGGTTTTAATTGGGAAGACCCACCAAACACTGTCTACCATGGGTAAGCATTATCACATTTGACACAGTGTCACAGTGTTCAGCTTCACAGCAACTATAAGTTACCTCTGTATGGCAAGTGGACACATCAGGGCTAGAAGAATGTTTTAATATAGTAGACTTTCATTGTCTCCATCAGAAGTTTCTTAGTCATAATCATTTGGTACTTGACTTACTGATTTCATGTTTATGTCCATTGCCTAAACATTATTCTGAAAAACTACATTTTAAAATTCAAATGCCTACATTGCTCTTCCCAACCTGGGTGTCTTTCCTTTTTACTTTCCTCATTTCCCTCCTTACATCTCCCGCATTACAAACACCTATGTCTTTGGCACACATTCCATTCTAGATCCCTCCTCTCTTCACTTCTACCTTTGGTCCTTTTCTCTTTCCACTTTTCATATAATTTCTGGAAAAAGTAATCATTAATATTTTTGCATAGCATTTTGTATAATCTCCATTGACATTTTGTCAATTTCAACTCATGACACAGGGTTTCTGAGGCGGTAAATCTTTATGGAAGGAGATTGTTCACCTTTTGCTCTAAGAGTAGCTAGCAGATTCAAACCACCCTCTTGCTTAGCAGTCTAACACATGACAAATTGTGCCACTAGAGTTTCTGAGGATCTTATGTATATATATATACCCCCGCCCCCAAAATAAATCCATCTCTTGGTGACTCTCCATGGAGTTTCCCAGACTCTAAATCTTAATGAGAGGTAGCTGCTTCATGTTTCTTTCTCAGAGTCACTGGATTCATAGTCCAACATGTATAACACTACTCTGTCAAGGATCATTATTGTCTTAAATTAAAGTCAAGCAAACGGCCCTTGAGTTTATCATGACTTTGATGACCTTTCTTTCACAGGGGTTCCAAGACTGTAAACCTTAAAGAGAGATGTCGGCCTCATCTTTCTCTCACAAAGTAGTTAATAGATTTGAACCGCTAACTTTTGGGTTAGTAACACAATATATATAGCATTATGCCACCAGGGCAACTTAGTAGCTTATATGTTGTTGTTATATGCTCCACAATAGAATCAACTCATAACTGATCCCTCGGTGTGTTTCCAGAGGTAGTAAATCACACGAGAGGAGAATACTCATCTTTCTCTCTGAACAGCTGGTGGTTTCCAACTTCCTGTCACTGGGTTGGCAGCAATCTGGCCACTAAGCCATGGGTTACTGTTGTTGTCATTTGTCAACTCTCAAACTGATATAATCAATTCTGACCTCTATCCAGAGTGTTTTTCAATTAATGATTAAAAATTCAAGTCTGGAGCTAAAAAGCAGTATTTTAAGGAATAAGCTGTATTTTATAGTAAACTCATTCATCCGATAGTTTAAGAGTGGTAGTAAGGAGTTGTATTTCACATCCAAGTTCAAAGCATTGAGAAACAAGAGTCAAGTCTATGGTGTATGATAATAGTTGTTTGGCTAATACTTTAACCAAGACAGATACTTACTCACACAAATACATGACTATTTCCCGGAAGCCTACCCTCGTAATACTTATAGCAAGGAGGATCAGAGAACACTGGATTCCAAAGAGAATGAAAGAATTCAGTCACACTTACTCAGTTCCTTCTCCAGAACTCACTAATCAACTACTCCTTCTCCTGTTCATTGGAAAGAATGAATTAGAAGACTAGAGTATTACACTAATAGAAACTACCTCACAATGGAGACATATGGCCAGAGGAATAATTTGCTCTGAAATTCATTCATCTGAAAGTGTTATTTAATCAGCTTTTATTGTAAAAAAAGCATTACCATATCACGTGTAGATGTTAAATGAATGAAAGACGAATGCACAATATCCAAAGCTATATAATGATTGAGTTCATGTCAGAAGAAGCCGAAATATATTTGTTTTGATCAAATAATGAAAAGTGTTCAAAGCATATAGAGTTTAACCAGCGGGATAAATTTTTTCCTGTTTTATCTGCCCCACCCCTTCCAGATGGAGGAAATCAAGAGTAAAGGAACAGTGATAAGAAATGAAGAAGGAAAGATAGACTTTCTGGGATACATAATGAAAATGTTCTTAAATATTTATGGAAGCATTTCTTAAAGTATTTATGTGTTAATGATCATGTTGTTGTTATGTGCTGTAAAGTCAGAACCCACACAGAGGTGAACTTCCAGCAGGTTTTCAGAGGCTGCAAATTGCATGGAAGGTGGTTGTCCAGATTTTTTCAAAAAAGCAGCTGGTGGGTTCAAATAATCTATTTATAAGCTGGCGGTGCAACTCTTTACCACTAAGGCACGGGAGCTTACCCTAATTTTGACCATGGAAAAAGAAAGTAAGACCATTTCAAATAGGGTGGATAGCTCAGGAGAGTGAAGACGTTGAATATTCTAAAGATAGTATTTTATTAAAGTAGAGAAAGCTCTTGGATATGATTGACTTCTCTTGCTTGATTACACTTTCTTTTATGTTTTGTGGATTCTGTGTTTTCTTCAAGTTCAAGGTAAGTGGCAGTTTTGTATAGAACAAATCTACCAGGCCATCTTTCTATCAGCATGTGTTCACTTCATGTCTCTATGTTGTACTTTGATAATCTCACAAGATTTCAAATTTTTCATAATATTACTGGATATATAATGCAGTTTACAATAAAGCATAAATATAAGTTTTATATGCACTGGAAAATAAATTTTCTATGTCTTACCTTATTGTGATATTCACTTTAATGAAGCTGTCTGGCACCATACGGCAATCCCTTCGAGTTATGCCTGTATCTTCACAGAGGAAAAGAGTAGACAATATAAAGAAATTGTTAATAGACAGATATTGGAGGCAGATTAAATAACTACAGTTAGATAACGACCTAAATTTGAACAAGTCCTTGAGCTTAGAAAGGATCTTGCGCAAGTCATCTAAACTCTCTGTGGCTTAACTGTCATGTCTCTAAGGTGGGGATAATCTATGTCTATGAGTACCTAGAAAGTGAAGAGGACTTGAAATAACAGCTGCAGAAAACCAAAGACTATAACCTTCAATACAGATTGCATCTCAACATCAAGAAAACAAAAATCCTGACTGTTGGATGAATAGTCAACATTAGCATAGAAGCAGATAAAAAAAATTGAAGTTGTCAATGATTCTCTTTTACTTGGATCCACAATCAACATCATGACAATAGCAATCAAAATATCACTACATTTGCAAAATCTGCCATAAAGGACTTCTTCTAAATGCTAAAGAGAAATTATGTCCATTTGAAGACTAAAATGTACCTGATCCAAGCCATGACTTTTCCCCCCATTTCTTTTTATGCATTTGAAAGTTGGGCAATGAATAAGGTTGACAGAAGAGTCTATGGCTTTGGATTGTGGTGTTAGAAAAGAGTACTGAATAGCCCATGGATTGCCAAAAGAATCAACAGATCTGTGTTGGAGTATGTACAACCATGGTGCTCCAGACAGGCAGGGGTGGTTGGACTTCATCTTATATACTGTGGGTTTGTGGTCAGGCAGGACCAGTTCTCAACACAAATGTGGAAGATTGATGAAAAAGATTTCATTTTAGGAAAGGTGGAAGGCCAGAGAAGCAGAGGAAGATGCTCAATGGGATGGATTAACACAGTAACTGTAACAATGGCCTAAGCCTATCAGATGTGCTGAGGTGATCACAGGGAAGAGTAAGATTCAAGACTGTCATCCATGCACATAGCCACCTAACCACACCCTCCATTGGATTATTGTGGAAATTAAACTCTGAATTGAATTTAAGGTTAAATGCATAAAATAGGAGAGAAATGAATAATACATATTGATCAAACATGACTTAGGTAAGATGTATAGATAAGGAGTCTATAGGCATTTAAAAAAGAGCAAAGGTTTATTAAAAGGAAACTTTATTTTAAATTCAAAGCATACTTGATAAAAATATAAGCACAACTCTTTGGGCTATTAAGAAATACACTCATGAAAAAATAATCTATTAAAATGGATATCACAACTGAAATAATAAAATTCTGGAAAGGAAATATCTACATACTAAAACCGAGGGGGTTAGAGAAAACAACGAACGCTGATCTCTGGGGTGTGTGTGTGTGTGTGTGTGTGTGTGTGTGCGCGCGCATATTCAGTCTCTTCTGTTCTCATATGGCAAATTCTTATCAAGCTATGTAGCATTAGATATCTTCTTTATTAATCAGATTCACAAGAAATTTCAATCTCTAAAGATGTCTTTGTATCAAATAACAAGACTTTTCTTCTTATCTTTAAGAGCCTTTGAAACATATTTGTAGAACAGGACATTGCCTATTCACGAACTTTCTATCACAGGTGTGCCATTTCTGAATATTGACTCACTTTTAAAGAAATGTGAGATCTACCACTTGTAGAATGAGTGGTAGAACAAGAATTTTCCAACAGTAGAATTAGTGTGCAAAGGTTAAAACAATACTGAGGTGTTAAATATCTAATCAAAGATGAACACTTAACACTATATCCTCAGGACTATGCAGACTTAGCAGTCCCAGCAAGCTCAAGAGAATGGATGATACCAAAGCACAGTGATTAGTGTTGAATATTTGTTACTGCTTCAGAAATAACCTTTTTCATTTTAGTCATTTTTCATTCCATCATTCACATATATTTTGCTTTATAACATTAATTAAAACAGATAAATGCTGTGTGTTACAACATCTTCTCACATCTTCATTATCCCTTTCTTTTCCTTACCCCAATTGGTAAGTATACTTTATATTGTAAGCTTTTATTTACATGGCTTAATTTTTAATTATGGTTGGATTTAACAATCCAGTGTAGAAAACAATGCATACAAACTTTGTAAGTAAACCAGGATAAAATAAAAATTTTATAAAAAAAATAATTCCTGAAAATTTTTAACCATTGGCTCATGCAAGCCGCTAGGAACTATTGCTTACACACCACTAACACATCTTAGATGCCATTACTGGTGCTGAAAAACCGCCTGGGACTCACAGCATAGGCACAAGATCTCTGAACCCTTCCCTAGGTTGAGCCAATCTCACTGTCTCTGACATGCCCACCTCCACTACCCCAGTTACTATATTAATCCATCCCATCCTGAGCTGTCCCTCCACCCTTTGAAGTACAGAATCTTTTTCCAAGTACTGGTCCTTCCTGGCCACACTATGCAGGTACTGGTCCTTCCTGGCCACACTATGCAGGTACTAGTCTATCCTGCCCAAAATATGTGCAACAGAGCTTCAAAACCCTTGCTTCCAAAGAGTATCTTGGCCATTACAACAAGCATTTATTATCTACACCTTTTCTCTGTCTTCAGATCATCCACTCTATACCCTTCCTTGTCTATACCAGGTTAAAGTCGATGCTACAGTTTTTAAAGATAATTCACTACTTTCAGCTCCAGGACAATTTAGAATTCCTGGAACACTTAATAAAATGCATAAGCAACAAGAAACAGAGATTCTAAAACATTTTCAGTCCAATTTGTTCTTTTCACCCTTGCATGCAGATTGATCTGGACAGTGCCTTATTGGATGTCCTTGCATAGTTGAAAGTGGAATCCTAGTGTATCTGTGCAAAATCAAACATCTGGACAAAGAGTCAAAAATTCCACATCTGGTTGGAAATTAACAGTCAATCCAACATGTCTGGATAACACCAAAGCAACCAGATGTTCAATTGATTTTCTAAAAATTTGCCCTTGATAGGAGTGCTTGCAACTGAACTGAATCAATTGCACTTCTAAAATGTGCATTTATTGATTGTGGGGCTCTTGTCTATGAATTATTCATATCACCCTTATAATAATCCTGCTCCATCGGAAATTATGATCCCAATTTTTGCTGTGAAAGAAATAGAAGGCACATGTAACATGCTTTACTCAAGAAAGAAATGCATATTTAGCAAATTGCAAATTGGAGATTCCAACACATACCATGCTCAGGCATGCTCGTGCTTGATGACACAGCCATTACTCGCCCCACTCAAAGTGTACTCTATCATCCTCGGCTATCTTTGTCATTCTAATGATAAAGCCTTTCTGTTGTGTATGTCCTTATGTTGCTGGTGTTATTTAGTTTTGCATTTCTGACTGTTTAATTTTTTATTTAGTCACCTACATGGGAGTCTTTCTCATTTGCCATGGTTTCTTCTTTCTAATATAGGGTTTTAGTGGTAAGGAATTGTGTTCTGCTAACACAAACATATGCAGTTCAAATCCACCAGCGGTTCTGGGTGAGAGAAAGACTGGCAGTCTCCTCCCCTGAAACTTACTGCCTCTGAACCCTGCTGGAGCTCAACTATTGATTCCTTCCAATTCAGTGATGCACAGCAGCAACAACAATTTCATAAGATCCTAGGCTTAGCATGGCTCTAATTAATTGGTTTAGCAACTCAATTCTGGATGGACTACATCAGATTTACCTATTAAGTTTGCCTTTCAATGGGTGAAAAAAATTATTTTATTAGTTTTATTTCCATTCTTCTACCTTATCTAGTGATGCTAGGAGGAGAATTGCTGCCATTGAGCTGTGGTGCTGGAAAAAGAGTACTGAATATACCATGGACTGCGAGGGGAACCAACAGGTTCATTCTGTTGTTATGTGCTGTCAAGTCGCTTGTACCACAACCCCTTCTAAACCCAGCCTGCACTTCAGACAATTCTCTGTTTATGTACTGTTCCAGTCATTTTTGGATCATCTTCAGCAGAATTTTGCTTGCATTTAATATTAATGATATTATTCCATAATTTACACATTCTGTCACATCACCTTTCTTTGGAATGGGAACAAATATAGATCTCTTCCAGTAAGTGGGCCAAGTGATTGCCCTCCAGATTTCTTGGCACAACTTGGTGAGCACATCTAGGGCAGCACTTGTTAGTTGAAACATGTCAATTGGTATATCATCAATTTCTGGGGCCTTATTTGTTGCCAATTCTTTCAAAGTAGCTTGAACTTCCACCATCATTACCATAGGCTCTTGCTTATTTGTTGTTTCATGAAATTCTTCAGTGTCTGCCAATTCCTTTTGGTACAATGACTATACTCTTTACATCTTCTTTTAATACCTGGATCATTTTATATTCTCCCCAAGGTCCATCCTAGAGTGGGGGAAACCAGGCTGCTCCTTGGAGGCAAAAATTCTGAAGCTTCATCTGACATACTTTGGGCAAGTTGCAAGGAAGGGCCAGTCCTTGGAGAGGAACGTTGTGCGTGGGAGGGTGGGGAGACAGTGCAAGAGAAGAAGACCTTCAGTGAGATGGATTGATACAGTGAGTGGGGTCATGGTGTAAGTGTGTCAGAAACAATAAGATTGGCACAGGATAGAGCAGGGTGTAAGGCTGTTGAACATAGGGTTGTTATGTGTCGCAAGCAACTTGACAGCACATAACAATCACTTTGTCATCACAACAAAAACAAACACATGAAGGAGTGCAGGGCATATGCTTTTTAACATAGCATTTGTGTGAGACTGGCAAACTATTCTTTTGTTTCACGACCTTGAGACTCTATTTTCCAAAAATGAACAATATTTTGCTTCATCTTTCAAGGAGTCAAAAGGTTGATGGAGAATTGTATTTATGCACTGTATTTTACTTGATATACAATTATTTCAAATAAAATCCACTTCCTAAACCACATGCCTCTGGAAACTATAAACTTTGATAAATGTTGATAGCTGTAGAGGGGCTTCAGAGCTTTTGTTTAAAAGGTTGTCATGAGTTGTGCTCAATTTGAAGGCAATCAATAACAACAACACCATCAGATCATTATTATGGATTGTATTTTATTTATGCTCTGCGTTATAGTTATACACTCCTACTCTCTAAGGAAGTAGGAGAGGCATCCACTTCTGTAAACAGCTTGCCTCCAGAAACCCTATGAACCTGGAGAAAGGATGAAAGTCATGCACGCAAGTGTTGAGGACTTTCGTTCATAGGGTCACTATGAGTCTCCTATGACTCGACGGCACTTAACAACAACTTTATGCACTACAGAAGGATCTATCGATTCTGGAACTTAGAGTTCAGACATTTGAGGAAAATGGTCTCGTTTTCCATCTATTCTGGTCAAATGCAGAGTGTATTGCTGTTCCCAAAGTATAGTCTACTTGAGGACTGGTGTCCCATTTCTTTGCAGCCACTTTCTCCATGAAAAAACCCTTTCTGAAATTCCCTAGACTTGAATTTAAACTGTTCACTTTCCCGGTATTCCGTTGCCATATGTTCAGAGTTGATTTACCTGGGTGGCCAATATCTCTATCTTTCAAGAAATGCATTCCTCCTTAATTTCAGTATTTGACCAGAAATACTAAAATAGAAGATCTGTCATGGTAGATAACTTGTTGGGGCTTAGTCAGAGGAAAGCCCCATCCAGTGCTCTGAGATTTGCATTTTAATAGATTTGTAAGCCCACCTTAGATTTCTAATTGAAGAGATTCACATATGAAAGAAGGACAAGCAGGAAAAGGGAAAAAGAAATAAAGTTTTTATTTCCTAGATCAAGGGATCTTGGAGTTCATAACAGAAGAGTTTTTGTGCAAATGGAAAGATGGGCATTTCTAATAAACTAGCTGCTCCACAGGAGAAAAATTGGCAATTGTTTTCTGTAAAGATTTACAACCTCAGAAACCTGATGAAAATGGGAACTGAGGCTCAAGCAGAGATTTGTATACCAATGTTGGCAGCAGCATTATTCACCATAGCAAGAAGATGGAAACAGCCCAGATGTGCAACCACAATCAAGTGAATTGAGAAATTGAGCTGTGGTGCTGGAGAAGAGTATTGAGTATACATACTACGGACTGCTAGGAGAACAAACAGGTTTGTCCTAGAGATGGTGAGACCAGGTTGCTCCTAGGAGGCAAGGATTGCAAAGCTTCATCTGACACACTTTGGACATGTTGCAAGGTGGGACCAGTCCTTGAAGAGGAACGGAACGTCATGCTTGGGAGGGTGGAGAGACAGTGCAAGAGAGCAAGACCCTCAATGAGATAGATTGATTTAGTGACTAGGGTAATGGGGGTAGGTGTATCAGAGACAATAAGATTGGCACAGAATAGAGCAGGGTTTAGGGCTGTTGTACATAGGGACACTATGAGTCACACGTGACTCAACGGCACATAACAAGAACAACAACACATAATGGAATACTATGCAGCATGTTGGAGCAATGATTTTGTAAATTACTATCTAACTTGGGAGGGACTGGAGAGCATTATGCTAGGTGAACTAACTCATTTTCTTAAGAACTAATATAGTATAAGACTAGACTTTGATTATAGAATGAGAATGAAGATCCAAGGGGGGAGAGGGTGGAAGCAGAGGGATGAGGATGTAGAGCAGGGAAATCATGGGGCTGCACAATTTGATGGGTGGAGGGTGTGAGGGAAATGGAAAGAATTTGGTATGAAAAACAATGTATTCAAATTTTATAAATAAACTAGTATAAAAAACCAATGTAAAATAGAATGTACATAAATGATTGTATGAAACACAATGTAAATTAAATATTGTATAAAATACAGTGTATACAAATGAAACAATGTAAAATAGAATGTATATGATTGTATGAAACACAATGTAAATTAAATATTGTATAAAATACAGTGTATACAAATGAAACAATGTAAAATAGAATGTATATAAATGACTGTATGAAACACAATGTAAATGAAATATTGTATAAAATACAATGTATATAAATGAAACATTCTGTAAAGATACTATTACATGAAAATCAAGAAAAAAGATTTTTAAAAAACAGTGGGGGAGTTAATTATGGAGTTGTATAATTTGATTTTTGGGGTGGTGAGGGGAATGGAATTAACCTGTTCTGGAAAACAATGTATTAGAATTTTGTAAATAAACTAGTATCATTTAAAAAAAAAAGCAAAAAAAAGAAAAATAAGATTCCTAAAAGGGCAGAGAGGTCTCAATCTCTCACTTCCATTCTTGCTCTGTTTTAGCCAGAACAAGTTGCTTCCCCTTCCATACTTCTGTAATATTATGACAGGTCTTTCAATCATTGAACAGGGGTTCAAACAACAGGTAACCATAGTCTTGTCAAATACCATCATGGTTACCCATTATGTAAAATGTTTGGATCAGCTTTCAGATTGATTCATGCTGGGAAGCAGGAGTGACATCCACTTACTTAAACGAGATGCCTCTGGAAATTCTACAAATTCTCTAAACTCTATAAATGTACAGAAATTATGTTAGTTATAGAACAGAGTTCAGGTCTTTTGTACAAAGTTTACTCTGACTTGTTTTTGACTTGATGATGCTTAACCGCTGCTAAATGAGACTAGTGCTGTTCTATCTGGAGGAACACTCTTCCACTTTGTACATCACTCTGTCAATGTGCTATATGAAGTAACCTGGGTTACTGGGTTTGCTGTGATGCTGAACCTTGTGCCGTTGGGGTATCAAATACCAGAATGGCTTCCCAATGTGGACAGTGTTTGATGGAGCTCCCAGTTTAAAACAGGTTGGGAAACAGGAGTGGCATCCACTTCCTAAACCACATGCCTCTGGAAACTCTAGGAAAGTGGAGAAACAAGGATAGTTATGGAAAAGTGTTAGGTCTTTTGTTCATAGAGTCGCTACGAGTCATGCTCAACTTGCAGGCAATCAACAACAACAATAACACAGTGGTCATGTAGTGCATTGTGAGATTTTCCTACCACAAGTATTTTATCATGTTGATGTGAATTGTTAACTTAAAACATCTTTCGAACATATTTCTGTGTCATGGTTAAAGTGGTCTTGGACATCAAAAACCTTTATCAAAAAGTTTAACCCTGGCTTTTGTTGTAAATAGTACTCCTCTTTAATGCAACTCCTTGGAAAAATGGAGCAACTTAACACTTGTACACAGTCCCTGTGTAATGTTTTCTGAATACCTAGTTATGTGCATTCTACAACCATGAATGACAGGGTTTCTTCAGATCTTCTTACCTGAAAATAAACTGAGGGGTGATTCAGGATTTGGTTAAACGTCTTTGAAATATCAAAACTCTCAAAAGCATTTGGGTCAAGCATAAATATAAAATTTAAATGTTGGTTTTATAAAGCCAACATTTTATAATTGTAAGGCATTTTCTGAATTATAAATTTTTTTTAATGGCGAGAAGCTTAGATTTTTTTTTTTTATTTATGGAAGTTTCTTTATCACTTTCCCCATCATTAATAGAGAATGATATAACAGAACACTCGCAGTTTTGAATAGGAAGTATTTGTTGGGTGCTGTTATGTTTTGTTATGGAATGAATTGTGTGTCTTGAAAAGGGTATGCTGAAGTCCTAACACCTTTACTGGTGAACAAGACCTACTTTTTCTCTGCAGATGCTATCAGTTCGCAAAGTTATAGTTGGCCAGGTGGTTGTCCTCCAGATTTCTCGGCACAACCTGGTGAGCACGCCCAGGGCAGCATCTGTTCGTAGAAATGTATCAATTGGTATGCCGTCAATTCCTGGGGCTTTGTTTGCTGCCAAGTCCTTCAGAGCATCTTGGACTTCCTCCTTAATCACTATTGCCTCTTGACCATAGGCTGTTTCACGAAATTCCTCCATGTCAGCCAATTCTTTTTGGTACAGTACTCTGTGTACTCCTTCCATCTTCTTTTAATGCTTTCAAAGAATTCTAAATCTTGCTCTGCATTTGTTCTCATGGAATTTTCATACCAATTACCTGATAGACTATGTATTAGGGAGCTCTGGGGGCCTTGCGGTCAGAATCTGCATTGAAATCCCAAAAGCTTGTGGTTTGAATCTACCAGTTGCTCTGTGAAGGAAAGTGGACAATCTCCTCGCATGCGATTTCCTGCCTCTGAAAACCTGCTGGAGGGTCAGTAATGGGGTTGGTTCCAACTTGACAGCAAACTACAACAGCTTTATAGATAAAAATAATGAAGGTCACAGAGGAGTGATTTCCAAGGTCCCAAATCTCATAAATGACAGGGCTGTTAGTTTTCCAGTGCTCCTTTGTCCCCCAGTTACACCCCATCTGCCACAAACTGCTTCCATCTGATATGCTTCAGGATGTACAAACTGTCGAGGTCAGCTGAAAGAACATCCAGTTCCATCCATATACCGTAAACTCGGAAAGGTGACAACCCGGGGGATGGTGTTCAATGGCACTGTCTGGAAGTTGCTAAAGACACAGCTATTGTTTATTTGGGAAGCAGGGCAGACTGTGATTTCAGGTAAGCAGTTCAGTATGATTTACTGAATGTAGGGATTTGCTAAAAGCATCTGCCAAGATCAATCTAACACAAATATTTAAGAAAATTAGGAAGCTAGGTTCATGCAGACAAACTGATAAACATCACTGCCATGGGCTTTTGGATGTGAAGAGAATGTCTATTTCATCGTTTGTATAGCCAGTCCTCCTCCTGGCCCCTTAAAAAAAAGAGTCTTCTGAATCACATGTAAGTGCAATGTGTCCTGGTAGCCACTGGAATTACCTCACACATTAAATCTTTCTTTACAACACTGAGCTCAATTCCTAAAAGTTCTTGGCATTTGCGCTTCTGCCCTCATAAGAGAGCATTTCAATCTTCCTCCCACCACCCCCAACATACCCACTTGGCGCTGTCCCTCTTATTTCTCTTACATATCATTATTTCATCAAATATATGTACTCAATATGATTCCAATTTTATTTTGTTTGTTGGACCAGTGAACCTGGGTAACCCAAGGCTCATAGCCAAGCATCTGGTAACAATAAAACCAACATTACAGTAGAAAGAGATCAAGAATCCTGAAGCTATAAGGTAATGTGGAGTGTTTGGGTAGCCATGCAGAATACATGAGTGTGTTTTCTTCTATGATAGTTATGTTCCTTGAGTTGACAGAACTAGGTCAAAGATCCCCAGTATCTTGCTTTCAATACATTAGTCTTTGGGAAAACTACATTTGTCCTTTGCATCTGGTCTAGATTTTAGTTTTGACTTCTTAGCTCTCTGAAAATTTTTAGAAACCCAGGACTCTGCAAAGAGAGAGAGAGAGAGAGAGAGAGAGAGAGAGAGAGAGAGAGAGAGAGATCTCTATATAATCTCCATCAAGTGATCAGTCGAGAGAGATATCTCTATATAATCTCCATCAAGTGATCAGTCTGAAAATGAAGGCCAGACATCATACTATATAGTATAATGTGTTTTCATCAATTTTTGTTTTCACAGTTCAGGTCCTAATAAGAGTGGGCAAGATCCAGAGAGCTTATTTCTTTGCTGTAAATGCCCTGTTCCTTTATTTTTGCATGCTATTTTATCTCTAGAATCTAGCTCAGTTTGATTACCTAGTAGAGGACAAGATAGAGATAGAGATGCAGATACAGATAGAGACATATATATATATATATATATATATATAAATAATCTCGAATCACTGAATGAATGACCTATTCTCTTTTTACACCACAAGAACATTTTCTTTATATCTTGTTTACATAACGCCTTCTCTCTACTTACTAATTGCTTAAATGAATTCTTCCTATATGAGTCCTTTTTTCCATGACATTAGGAGAAGCTCAATATTTTTGCCCTAATTTGTTGAGACAAAATTCTAAAGTACATTCTAAAGTTCTTAATTTCATTTGCCTAACTTGATTTCTTCAGAGCTTAGGGTTTATACTTAAGAGTTCTATGTACATTATTTTCTCCAACCTACAGTAAACATTTATGATGAGCCCAAGGTTGGCATCTAAGAATAACACATTTTCCATTTAGAAACCTATATATTAGGGCTTATCTTCTGGGCTTTATTGATCTTAATCCATTTTTAAGAAAGCCCATGCATTTTTCCTTGATATAAAGGATGATAATAAGTACACTGTGGCTTTAAACAACTGTTTTAAGTAACTTCTAATTATATCTTCATAAATATAAAGTATGTATATATTTTAAAATATCTGTATCTTTTACGTTTCTTTCAGTCATTTTAATAACAGTCCTGTTTTACAACAAGGAAAGACAGTGTATTTCTGTTCAAGGAATGATGACTTGACAAATAAATAAAAAGCAGAAAATTTATATTCTCTCTGCTTAATCTATGAAAAAAAAATCATTTCATTTATTGACCTAAATACTGTCTCACATGATGTTATTCTACAGAACACACGAGCATAGTTCTGGCATCTTTAAACACCTTGATTTCAGAAATCAACAAGACTGAGGGTTACTTATCAGAAAACAACTCATTTCCTGACTCGAATGCTCTGCACAGGGAAGAAACACTTTTGTCCTTACATTTTAGAAAGGAAGCAAAAATTGATGTTGTTGTTGTTATTGTTGTTAGCCATTGAGTCAAAATCGACTCATAGCAACTCTATGAACAAAAGACCTAACACCTTTCATAGATATTGTTGTTTCTTCAAGTTCCTAGAGTTTCCAGAGGCATGTGGTTTAAGAAGTGGATACCACTCCTGCTTCCCAGCCTGTTTTACAACTGGGAGCTCCACCAAATACTGTCCACAACGGGGAACCATTATGGCATTTGCTATCTCCATGGCACAAGGTTCACCATCACAGCAAACCCAGGTTACCTCATACAGCACATTGACAAAGAGTACAATTAAATAATATTGCTGTTTAATAATATTGTTTGTTGTTAGGATTCACGAAGTCAACCGACCCTAAGAACAGCATATTGGAATCTCACCTAATCTGTACCATCCTCATCATGTTCAACACGCTACAACTAAATGTAGCATCTTCAGTAATGAGACTTGATGTAATTTATAATCACGTGGCTCATTTCTATCTATGATAATGCTAAGAAGTAACTTTTCCTTGTTTTCATTTTTCTAGTATTCTTTATTGTACATATTTATAGGTAGAATTCAGAAAGGCTTGATAGACCTGGAAAAGAAATACTTCACTATTCACGAATTCTCACTGTTTGGATTCCTTTTCAAAAAACAGCATCTTCTTGCAACTGTAGGTATCTCTGTAAGCAAGCAATAAGCCAGGGGGAAAAGGTGCTAATTTTCCCAAAGGAAAAAAAAAAGTAAGACCTGAAAATCATGTCTTCACTATTGCTGGCTTTCTTTTTAATTTTTTATTCAATCCTTAATGAGGAGCAAAGTGCACACGAGAAATCTTGTGATCATTGACATAACGATCACGAGAGAAGAGATGACTTCTCTCTGGGAGCCCATGACCACTCCTTCCCTGAATTACCTATGACATGGAGCACGGACTGAAACAGAAACATGAGCAATCTTCTCCGGCGCAATTTACAGTCTTTGAAAATCCACCGCACAGTCAGCTATGAGTTGATTCCAAATCAACAGCAGTGAAGCCGAAGAGGAAGTATATGCTCAGAGAGCACCGATGGCATAATCCATGATTAATTTTGCTGCTGCCTTAAACACTGAGGTTATCCTGAGTTTCAAATTCACCAGTGACTTTAAGGGAGAAAGAGGAGCAGTCTCCGTCTGCCATAATTTACTGCCTCTAACATCTCAAAGAGGGTCACTAGGAGTCAGAATGGACACAGCAGCATGAATTGAGTCAGTTAAGCCCAAGCCATATTATTTTCTGTTGCCTCCTATGCTTGTGAGAGTTGTATAATTAATAAGGAAGACTGAAGAATTGATGCCTTTGAATTGTGGTATTTACGAATGAGTATACCACATATTCCCAAAAGGAAAAAAAAAAACAACCAAACAAAACCCAACAAACCCACAACCAATCAAAAAACTAATTTTTCTTGGAAGACATGTGATGCTTAGGAGCAAAGATGCTGAGACTTTCTCTCACATACTTTGGGAATGCCAAGAAGGACACCATGCTTGGAAAGACCAGAATATTAGGGAAAGAGACCACCCTCAAATAAGTGAAATCATCCGGTAACTGTGGTAAAGAACTTAAACACAATAGAGGTGGGGAGAATGCCCCAGGATCTGGCAGGTTTCCATTCTGTTGTTCACAAAGTGATATGAGTTGGAGTCAACTCAACAGTACCTAACAGACCACGTTATTTTTCTAAGGAATTCACTCATATTATGGTCAAACACAGATCTTTCCAGCCTCTATTTAGGAATCAATTGACTCTCCCTTTCATGCTTAAATGTTAGGAAAGGCAACCTTTAATCTCTTCTAGTTCTACTCAGTTTCATGCCCAATGCAGTGGCTGATAATTCTCCTCACACATACGCACATGCCCCACAAATTTAACTTATCTTTCCCTTGCTCCCCGCCCCTCCCCACCTCATATTGACCATGCTGCTTGAATCAGTGCTCTGATGCACGCCTAAAGCCTCATTCCTTCAGGATAATCACAGTTTGTTTAAGCTGTATGTATTGCACAGCAACCGTATTTATAGCATAAATAAACATATAACTAAAGGAATAAATGAATAAAGAATACTTTGATTGGGACTATTAACAGATATTCTTAAAACCCCTAAAAAGTAAATCCACCCTTACAATTCTTTGTAAATTCCCACAGCTTCTGTAAGGTAAGGTAGAATCATTCTCAAAAATAATGAATCTTACTTCATTTCTTTGGGGTTCAGAGTCCATTTCCTCCATAACCCTAGAGACAGGAAAAGGAGCTGCCTCCTACGGCTTAGGAGCCACTCAATTCTGCCCCAGGACGAATTTGTCAAAACCCACAGGAGTATAAAACATGAAGAGTGAACCCTGATGGAATCTATTTTTTTTAAGACAATAATGATGTGTTAATGTTGGTTCATCAATTATAACACAGGTATCTTGGGAATGCAAGTGATGAAGGAGAAAAGAAAAATATGCAAAGGAGAGAGGGTCATGTGGGAACTGGCATTTCCTGTGCAGGTTTTCTACACATTTAAAATGACTCTAGACATAGAGTCCTTTGGAGTAAATAAACAAACTAGTTCTCACAAAACATTCACTTCACTGACACCTCCATCCTCATCACTCACAAGCGCTATTGAGCTTTGGTGCATCAGTCACTAAGCCACCGGGCCAGAACAACAGGTGAGTGGTTCAAACCCAGTTGCTACTCTGCAGCTGTTTCTAAGATTTAGAGTCTTAGAAATGCTAGGAGTTTCTTACTAATGTCGTTGTGTTGTTTTGTGCCATCAAATCGTTTGTGAGTCATAATGATCCTATGCACAAGAGCCCTAAATGCTGTTCTATCCTGTGCCAACCTTGCCATCTCCGACACACTCATTCCCACCACCCCAATCACAGAATTGATCCAACTCATCAAGGGTCTTCCTCTTCTGCGCTGTCCCTCGGCTCTCCCAAACATGACGTCCCTCTCCAAGGACTGGTCCCTCCTTGCAACATGCCCAAAGTATGTCAGACGAAGCTTCAGAATCCTTGCCTCCAAGGAGCACTCTGGTTGCACCCTCTCCAGGACAAACATGCTTGTTCTTCTAGCTGTCTATGGTATAATCAGCACTCTTCTCCAACATATGGTAAACCTCTAAGAAGTGGCATAGGGTAGTTACATGTCAGAAACACCTCCACGGCAGCAGGTTATCTAAGCTGTTAGATGGATCTGAAACTATCATCCAGAATGTCACTATTGACTGCTGCCCTGTGTGGCAGTTGAGTGCTTAACCACCACACCACCAGATCTCCTCCTTTGTTTGTTTACATGTCCTTTGCTTTAACTTCCCTCTTTCTTCTGGCTTGCAATGACTCTTTTAGGTCTTCCTTACTCTGACAACAATTTTGAGCATGTTTCTTCATATTTTGTTTCTTGGAAATCTCTTTTGGATACAATGCCACTCTTCTTTCTCTCTTCTTTTAGCTTCAGGCTCAGCAGCTCTCTGGGAAAGGAATTCTTATAACCAATCCTGAGCCTGGTGACCCATATTGTCTGTGCCTGCCTGCCTGAGCCTCCCCAAACAGGGGAAGGAGAAGAATTATAGATTGTGGATGTTTGGGATTCTCTCCCCCCCCCCCCCAATATCCATATGCACTTTGTTACAGATCTGGGAGGACAGTGAATTGCCTCAAAGCCTGCCTCCCAGATTATGGCTGTTTTATCTTGTTTATCCATCAAACTTCCTTTATTCCCTTCTTGGTTACACTCTCCATTTCCATAAAAGAATGCCAAAATTGTTATAGACATTTCATTTTGGAGATGAAGAGCCTTTTGCATGCATGCACTTCCTTACCTATTTATACACAGTGAAAGAGAGTATAAACTAAGTTAGTCAATGTGTGACAAATCACACAGATAGCTGGAGAGAGAAATGAGAGCTAATCTTAAACTTCTGTTTCAAAATCCACATATTTTCTTTTAGTCCATTGTTCAAGATGGCATAACCAAAACACAATTTAAAGATATGTGTTGCATTAAGAGATAAAAATAGTTGTCAGAAAATTACAATGTCTATATTTTAAACCTTTCCATTGTGTTTAAGGCTACTGTGTCTGAGTGATAAGGAGGGTGTGCCCTGTTATCTGAACACTGAGGATGGCAGTGCCATTAGGGCATATGTTTTCTTTCTAAGGAAAAAGAAATATTGTGTGTCCTGAAATATTCTTTTAGTCAGACTTGTCTTCCACTTACTCCATATTGTTAATGTTTTTGGGTGTCATCTTTAGTCTTTTGTGATTCATAAAGAGACATTTCCAAATCCTGTGTCTTCATCATAATGAGCCCTATATGACCCATTTCCATAGTAACTGTGTCAATCCATTTCCTCAAGGGTTTTCTTCCCTCCCCCATGAGTAGTATTTAAAACCATTGAATATAAAGGAGTAGGGAAGTATTTCAGGGTCCCGAGAAGACCTAAGATATTGACGTAAAGGAGTCAATTTTCTGATTCACAGTTTTGTTCCTCTACGAAAACTGTGGAAGCTAGAGCCTCAATCTCTTGGTCTATAAGATGGAGATGATATTTACCACACATGCACTACAAGATCTTCTAGAAGTGTTTGTAAACATATACAGCTTATGATTACTTAAGTACTTTGTCAATTAAGCAATGCTCTCCAAGTGTATAGAAGTTAATACTTGCCTTTTTTTTCCAGCTTGCATTTTTAAAATTTTATTTTATTTTTTTAATAATTTTAATGAACATTTACAGATAATTTGGATTTCCCTTCATTCATTGCTGCACTTCTCTCCCCGCCCCCAGTTCGCTCCTCTCTTTCAAAAGTAAAAGAAAGACTCCCTCCCTGGTACACAATCCCCCCGCACCCCTCCCACTGCCCCAAGTACATTCCACTGTGCAACCTTAATTGTGGACTCTTGGGATAACCATAATACCCTATCATACATCGCTTCTAAATTATTCAGTCCTTCATCTGTTTCAGTGCAGTATACACAATTTATCCAGTTTTTCTCGGTCTTACCCCCACCCTGATATCAGTCCCATTTTACAGCAGTGGCACCATGCAATATTTGTCCTTTAAAATGTATTTTAATGAACGTTTACTTAGGGTTTCCAGTCACTCATTGTTGCCCTTTTCACCCTGCCTACCCCTCCCCCCCAATTCCCTCTTCTCCTTGAAAAGTAAAAGAAAAACTCTTTCATTGTTATGTAATACCTCCCCCCAAATCCACTCCACTGTATAGCCTTCATTCTGGACTCCTGTTGTGACAATAATACCCAATCATATATCCCTTTTAAGCAATTATTTCCCTCATCTGTTTCAATGCAGTAGACATCATTCTTCCCCTCCTCTGTCTTCCCTCAACCCCAATGTCAGTCCCATTTTACAACCCTATGCAATATTTGTCCTTTTGTGACTGAAATATTTCACTCAGCATAATGTCCACCAGGGTCTGGTCACTGTGAGACCAGCTTACAAACCTGACTATTAAACAGCCTGATCCAGTTGAGACAATTGTACTCCTCTTTCCCTCAAGTGAAGGATCCCTGAAGGTATAGAGGTTATGTTCTTGATTGTTAACTAAAAGATCAGTAATTTAAACCTACAAATTGCTCAGAGGGATGGAGACAACCTTGGCAGCCCTGATGTGCTGTTGTTATGTATGTACCACCAAGTTGGAAAGCAATCACTCAACCACCGAGTAGTTTTTAGAGGTAATTAACAGGAGGAGATTGCCCATCCTTCTCCCAGGGAGCAGCTGGCAGATTTGAACTGTGCGCCTTTGGTTTTATAGTTCAACTCCTTACAACCAAGGTGCCAGAGCTCCTCTGGGAAACCCAAAGGCCAGTTCTTCTCTGTCCTATGAGATAACTGTGAATCCCAGGCAACTTGTCAGAACTTTCTGCTTCGTTTTGTTTTCTTTGGCTGGTCACTCAAATTTTGGTCCAGGGATGTTCCTAGACCCCAGACCTATAAAAATTAGCATAGAACATACAGTGTTGATGTAAGTGTGGAAAGCTAAATAAAATCCTTTCTTCTTAAGATTATACACAGTGTGAATGGAAAACCTGAAGCGTTACATAGTTTTACAACCTCAATGGAAACCTGTCTAAAATTGAAGACACATACACGAGGGATCAGAGCCAAGAGAATCAGTGAGAACTGAAGCTGCCATTCTAATAAACTTTGCTGTAACTGCCCTATGTCTGGCTTTTTAGATAAATGCTCAATAAAATTCTTTGTCGTTTCAAGCCAATTGATTTGAGATTTCTGTTTTCTGGAATCTGAAACTATCCAGTTTATAGAAAACTGCATGCAAGTTATTATAGTCAGATGATTTGTTTCCATTCAAAGAGCACATCAGGAGGTTCTGGATGCAACGCCTGCTTTCAGCCTCATCTGCTGAGTGACTGGAAGAATTTCTTGAGAGTTTCCTATATTAATGTGAGCATCTTTGATTCTAATCAATCAGCAGAAGAAAGTAGCTATTAAGATAGTGGAACCCTTGGAAAACTCTAAATTTCATTTCTTATAGTCTGGCTTTTAAGTCCTGAAGTCACTCACTTTTATCTTCAATGCACAATTAGTAGAGCAAAAGAGAAGATTAAGATGATCAGAGAAATCTAGTAAAGAACAAAATGGGTTTTAAGCAGGTGGCTCCTTGGAGGCTCGATTTTGAAGCTCTCTCTCACATACTTTGGGCATATGGCCAGGAGGGACTGGTCCTTGGAGAAAGACATCATGCTCAGAAGGGTGGAGGGATGATGCACGAGAGGAAGACTGTAGATGCGATGACTGGGGCAATGGGGACTGGTGTGTCAGAATCAATGAGACTGGCTCAGGAAAGGGCAGGCTTCAGAGCTGCTGTACATAGGGTTGCTATGGGTCACAGGTGACTCAATGGCGCGTAACAACAAATATCTCTCTATCTAGCTATATATCTCAGAAGTGGCATCCACTTCCTAAACAACATGCCTCGGGAAACTATGAACTTAGAGAAATGACAATAGTTATAGAACAGGGTTCAGGTCTTTTGTTTATGAGTTGTACTCAACTCTGACTCGATGGCACTTAACAACAACAACAACTATGTATGTATACACACACATACACACACACATTCTATCTGAGCAATAGTATAGTCTAGTGGTAAGAAACTGTGCTGTAATCCTAAAGAGCACTTCTAATCCACCAGTTGCTCCATGGGGGAAGGATGGACAATCTCCTCTCATGCAATTTACTGTCTCTGAAAACCCACTGCAAGGTCAGCAGTGGGTCAGTTCTGACTCGATGGTACCGAGGCAACAATAACAATCCACTTTACAGGGAGCTTTGGCGGCTTGGAGGTAAGGAATTATGGTGCCAATACAAATGCAGGTAGTTTAAATCCACCAGTTCTGTGGGAGAGAGATGGGCACCCTCCTCTGTGTGATTTACTGCCTCAGAAAACCCACTGGAAGGTCAGCTTTGAGTCAGTTCTGACTCAATGGTACTTAACAACATAATATTCTTTATGCAGCCATTTTTAGTCTGAGAAGATGAAACATCTGGCTACCATACTGGAAAAGGGAACATCTTGAAAACTGTTAATATAATTGAAAATTGTGCAGGAATTTTCTCAAAGAGCCCATGAATCTTACCAGGAAGGCTGATAATCTTTCCAAAGAACTTAGAAACAGTCTTGGCACTTTCAGTCAAAAGGGGGAAAATCAGTACCAAACATACCTTTTTAAAGAAAAAAAATGAAAAGAGTTACTTTTTTAAAATGATGTGATTGTGTGAGTCATATTTTCAGTCATAAATGAGAATACGCAGTGAGTTCTTCTCACTTAGAGGGAAAGTTTGCAAAAATTTCTAAGACCAGGACAAAGATTTCCCCACGTTGAGCTTGGCCTGGCCACTAGACTCTGTCTATCAAAATTTTCTCTGTCAGAGTTTTGGAGCTAGAATGAAACTTAATAACCACTGGGCAAGAAACAGAAGCATACAATACTAACTACTAAGTACATCAATCAATCAATCAATCAATCAATCAACATATCTATCTTTACTTCCTCTCTCCTAACAGAATTTCATGTTGTTCAAAGTAAGCAAGTGTCCAGTCCTTTATTTCTTCTCAAACCTCGTTTTGCAGGCAGAGAGGGCTGTGCCCCATATTTCTTGTCACCAATATGGGGGGAAAAAAGTCGAATAAGAATGTTTGGAAAAGCTTTTGTTTTCCTGATATACAGAGCCAGCTCCAAAGGCAGCCCCTCTGAGCTCCCCAGACCTGCCTAGAATGTTGGCACAATGTTTGCAACTAGTTATCATTTTATAATCAGGACAAACATACAGCTAACAGAGAAGAAGATACCTAAGAAGATACGAGTCTTCAACACTCAAGGCTCTGTCGGACTGCTGACCTCTTGATCACTTATGCAAGACAATAAACCTGCTACTCTTTTAGTTTCTACTACTTGGGTTTCTGCAGCTGTTGATGTTATTGTTGATAGTTGACTCCAATCGGGAGTGACCCTGTATAGAACAGAATAAATATCACCTGCTGTTCTCACAATCTCAGCCGTGTTTGAGTCCCTTGAAGCATTTGGTCAATTCATCTCGTTTTTAGGGTTAGTTGCCAAAACATTGCCCAGTCCTGCAGCATCTTCAGGTTCAATGTTATGTATTGTTTCAGTCACTGTGTTCATTCATCTCATGCAGGACTTCTCTTGCCCTCACTGAAGTACCACTTTACCCATCATGATGATGTCGCTTTCTATGACTTGGTCTTTCCTGATGGTGTGTCTAAAGTGCCACAAGAATCTCCATCCTTGCTTCCAAGGTCTGTTCTTGTTGTATTTCTTTGAAGATGAAATTTTTCATTCTTTTGACAGCTCATTGTATACTCAGTTTTCTCCACTTAGTTGAAGCCAAAAGAATTCCACAACCCTGCTTCCTGAAACTGAGGAGGACCTGCAGCACTTGCTGAAAAAGGTCAAAGATAGCAGCCTTCAATATGGATTGAAGGTCAACATCAAGAAAACAAAGATTCTCACCACTGGGCCAATTGTCAGCATTATGACAGATGGTGAAGAGATCGAGATTGTTAACAATTCTAGTTTGTTTGGCTCCACAATCAACACTCTTGGTAATAGCGGCCAGGAAATCAAGAGGTGAATTGCATTGGGAATGTCGGCTGCCAGGAACCTCTCCAAAGTACAGAAGAGCAAGAATGCCAGTTTGGAGACTAAGGTGCACCTGATTCAGGCCATAGTCTTTGCAACTACTTGTTATGAACCAGAAAGCTGGACAATGACTAGGGATGTTAGAAAGAGAATTGATGCCTTTGAGCTGTGGTGCTGGAGAAGAGTACTGAATATACTATGGACTGCTAGGAGAACAAACAAGTTCATCCTACAGAGGGTGAGACCAGGTTGCTCCTTGAAGGCAAGAATTCTGAAGCTTTGTCTGGCATACTTTGGACATGTTGCAAAGTGGAATCAGTCCTTGGAGAAGGATGTCATGGGTTAAGGTGGAGGGACAGCACAGGAGAGGAAGACCCTCGATGAGATAGATTGATTCAGTGACTAAGGTAATGGGGGTAGGTGTGTCAGAGACAATAAGATTGGCACAAGATAGAGCAGGACTTAGGGCTATTGTACATACGGTTGCTATGAGTTGCAGGTGACTCGACGGCATGTAACAACAACGATAGTTATTGATTCTGATGCCTTTATATTGTAAAAGAAAAAAATAATGACATTCAGTGACAACAAGCAGTTTGGCTATAGCCACAGAAATTTTTTAGGAAAAACAGATTTCTATATGTCATGCATTTTCTGAAATAAATTATATTGTATAAGATTATGGTTCTACTTCACCTGCCTTTGCAAGGTAAAGAGACAATGAAAATAGCAAGAAACTTGTCTTATCTTCTGATTGGTAGTAGTCTCCAACAACTCATAGTGACCTTATGAACAACAGCTCTAAAGGTATCCTATCTTGTGTTATCTTAGAATTGTTGATAATTACATAAATGAGTGACTGGCTACATCATAATATGAAGTGCATTTTTAAGACACTAATTTATTTTTTTTTTTTACTTTTTATTGTCGTTTAGGTTGTAGGTTGCAGAGTCAATTTCCATTCAACAATTTAAACACATTCTGTTTCTGACATTGGTTTCAATCCCCTCAATGGAACAATGCTTTCTCATCTTCCTCCTTATATTCCCTATTTCCATCTGTCCTTCTTTCTTGCCCCCTTCCTGCCTTCTGATTTATTTTTTTATTTATTCATTTTCTTGTGGTGGGCTGACCTTTTTCAGTCTTGCGTGGTCGATTTTCCCAAGTTTTTTACTGAGTTCCCCACCCTCCCCTGCTGGTGTTATGATTCACTTTCTGGGCCTGCATTAGAATAATTTTTTTTATGATTTTTATGTAACATATTGAAGCCAAACTTGCATAATTTGCAATAGCATACTTGTTCATTCTTGGGTCAAAACATCTGGATGACAAGTCAAAGATTCCACCATTCATCAAGTTTTTCTTTATCCTCAGTTCTAATTATCCAATGATCTGAACGCTCTGGCATCATGCAGATTCAATTAAGTGTAAGCGTTGAGTTAGGCAATTGTCATGCTAGATTGGGACAATGCAATCTGAGTAATTTAAACAATTCCAACATTACTTTTCTCTCATACTTTTTATTTCATAATTAAAAGTCTTGGGAGATTTCAGAATGACTGTCATCTATGTTTTGTTTCAGTTTTCAACTATTGACTTATGTTAAATCAAATGAATGTTTACGACTTCTAGTGACTCCTATACAAAAGCATGTTTTTCTGAAGCAAAAGCCCACTTCCAAAAGCTTTCTTTGTCACTCTTCCATGCAAATAATTCGCAAACAACTAAGTCTTCTAAGTAAAGCAACTGGCATCTCTGTGTTTCTTTACAGAAATTCAATTCGGAGATTTCCAATTGCACACAGGGACCAGATATGGACCAAAGAATTCAATATGGCCTGGCAACCATGAAGCATACATTGTATCTCATTTATGCTACTACTTCCTTTGTAAATCCCTGTTACAGGTCAGCTGCTACAATTGCCTTAGTGACCTTTCTTAGTATGCTCATCATTGTCTCCAGGCTAACAAAAAATCTAAACATAGAGAAAGAGTGTAAATGGGACTTCCTTCATCTTCAAAATTCTAATTAAGTACATGACACAAGTACCTCCCTTCCTTTTATTTATCCTGCTGATGGGAGTCAGGAAGAATCATTGTGCCACTTTTACCCTTAGATATTTCTCAACATAGGCAATTCAGTTCATTCAAATTGGTGCTCAAGATAACCAGTTAATACTTTCCCTTGTATTAGAAGCTTAATGTACACGTTCCATGATTATGATCCCTCTGTTGGTGCTTTTTAGAGGGAAAAAAAGCTGAATAATTTTTATCAATAATTATGATAAAAAGAGAACTCCTCGACATGTGTGAGAGTATGTGTATGATATAAATGGAAAAGGGTAGTAATTCCAAGGGGAGAAGGAAGCATAAATTCAACCTTCATACAAAATTGAGGCATTTTTCTCATTTCATTTTTTTAAATCAAGGTATTACTGTTAATTCTACCACAAAACTACTGTGGTAACTTCATACTTCCATTCATACCTCTCCTCACTTTGTATTTCAAAGAGCAGACAATTGAAAGAAGGTTTAAACTATGAAAATCTGTTGGTATTTCACCTTCATCAATGGATCTCATTACATATGGAACAAACTTCAAACCTTGAGAATGATCTGTAAAATCTGCTGTTACTTGACCCCTGCCTTCTCTGCTTTCTTCATCATTGAATATTCTTTTCCTGTTTTCTTCTATCTACATTGATAACTCAAGCATGTTACACTCATTTCTGTCCCTGGACCTTTCATTTAATCTATTTTTTTTTTCACTTATGTTTAGTAAGTTTTTAAGTTTACATCAAGGAGCCTACTTTCCCTTTACCTGAGATTTCCCCCCTTTTCCTGTTAGGATTGGAGCATGAAATCCCATTTTACAAGAAGCCCTCTTGCAAGATCTACAGGAAATGCCATAGTCACCAAAGTCCATTTGCTTTCCTTCTTGATGTATTCTGCAATTTCCAACATTTCCATACATCTTGAATAATTATTTTTTATTATTAAATAAGAAGCAGAAGTGCATTAAGTCCCTTCCAGGCTGAAGTGACAATGGAAGATGAGTGATGTTTTTTGTTGGGTACCACTGAGTCAGCACCAACCCGTAGCTGACCTGGTGGGTTTTCAGAGGCAGTTAATCACAAGGGAGAAGACTGCCCGTCCTTCTCCGGTGGAGCAGCTGGTGGCCTCAAACTGTTTGTCTTTGGGACTGCAGCACAGCTTCTTGCCAACAGAGGCTGAAGTGACAATGGAAGATAAGTGATAGAAAAAGAAGACAACTCCCTGACCCATTGTAAGAAAGATCTCAAGTTTGACAGTTTCTAAGAGCTGACCGTTTTCTGCCCCTCTTGTCTCCCTGTCTTGAGAACCCTTATGATTACAGTGGGCAGCCTTGATATTCAGGACAACCTCCTGTTCTCAGATCCTTAACTAAATCACACCTGGAAAGTCCTTTGTGTCATACGGCATAATGTACATGCAAGTTCTAGAAATCTGAATGGAAACCTCTTTAGGGGAAGTGTTCTACCTAATAAATGAAACAATAAACATTTAAAAAACGGAGCTAGCAAGTCTTTAGAGATAAATTAAAGGGCCATAGTGGGGAAATCACCTCTTTTAAAGGTAGAAATACTGAGTCTAGATGTTGTGAAGATGACATAGCCTTGCTTGTCAAAAATGAGGATAAGTTGAAGTACATACATACTGATGAAGATAAAAATTTAGGAACTTAGTTTTCCTATTGTTGCTGTGTACCGTGGAGTCAGGAATTGAGCCAGAGCTGACCCACTGGTGGATTTTCAGAGACAGTAAGTTGCACAAGAGATTGACCGTCCTTCTCTCACAGAGCACCTGGTGGCCTTGAACCACCAGGATTACAGTGCAGCTTGTTGTCAGTAGGCCACCAAAGCTCAGTTTTCCTCTCAATACCTCTAATTTCTAAGAGCTTTATGGTACCTATCACTACATTTGAAAGAGAGTCATAGAGAGAAGAAAGAAAAGAAACCAAGAGAAGCTTGAGGACACACACGGAACATGGGCTATGGGTATTAGCAAGCGCATTTATTGAGAGGCAAACGGAGCAGAGGCCTTACTACACTTTCACAGTTTTATTTTGACACTATGAAATAAGCTAAAGTGGAAAATATTAAACCCTCTGTTTGTCTAAGCTTTAAAATGGTCACCAAATTCCTCACCTGCACCAGTTAGGAGAAATAAAGAGAGATCATATCCAAACAATTTGTGTAAACTAAATCTCTTGTTTTAGGAGTTTGTTGTCTATTGTGAGCTAGTGGGGAAAACAAACAATAGCATCTGAATTATTACTATTGTAGGATGGTGATGGAGATCAACACCCAAGGATCAGAGATTGCATCCAACCATTCTGATGTTGTCCACTCTTGGTAATTTTTAGTGCTATATGCACACATTGCTGCCTATGACCTATTCTATCTCCACAGTCCACGGTATCTGATGTTTAGACATTTGTTTTTCACTTACAAATTCAGTATTTCAGAAGATTCTTAGAAATTACTAGAAAAATGCCACCTGTGATTCTATGAGCATTTCCAGTGAAATCTGAAGCCAGTAAAAATAGTTTTGGGGTAAATAGGGCTAGAGATCAAAGTTCTCATGTCTGAGTCCAGCAGGCAAGTAGACCACACAATAAGCCACAACACAATAACAATTGACATGCTGATGCTCTCAGAGGATACCTTACTCAAACTTCAGTACAGCGGGAAATAAAAAACTCTCCTCGGAAATAAAATACCCAGAGTTTTGTAAAATTCACTGTTTTCTTTCTAAATGAAAACATATATCCATTATTTTTCTTTAGATTTCTTCCCTACCCTTCAACACATAATCCCCATTGTGAGTTTGCCTATTATTTCTTGACTCCAAAACTCTAAGTCGAGTCGGAACAATTACAGAATCCCCCATCAAATCCTCATATGCTGTGAATGAGAATCTCATTGAACATGTACTTGGAAAATGAAAGACAGATGGTCCTTCAGTCTGTATCTCCTTTATCTCTTTTATCAAACCAGAATCAACATCATATGTCTTCTTCGTTTTATTTGCATTTGTTTCACAAATCTTTTTTTCTTCTTCTTTTACTTGAGGATTTTACCAATTCGAATTCTCTGAGTGGATATTCTGACATTTCTCATTCTTTTGCCCCTGTAATTCCTTTTTCAATTGGACCTTCACATATTTCCTTTCCAAATTTTTTATAAGTAAAAAGCTACATTAATTCTTTCTTTAGGATGAAACCATCTATGGAACTATTGCCTATGCACGCTTCATTGGCATATGAACCTGGAGCTCTGGAGCAGTAAGGAGTTGTGCTACCAACCCAAACCCAGTTCGAATCCATAGGCTCTATGGGAAGAAAAATGCGCAATCTCCCCCTATGCAAAACTTCCTAAGCAGGTTTTGTTGTTATTGTTATGTGCTGTCAAGTTGCCTGTGACCTTATGTACAATAGCCCTAACTCTGCTCTATCTTTTGCCAATCTCACTGTCTCCGACATGCCTGTCTACATTACCCCAGTGACAGAATCAATCCATCTCATCCAGGGTCTTCCTCTCCTGAGCCAGCCCTCCACCCTCCCAAGCATGACAGCTCTCTCCAAGGACTGTTCCCTCCTTGCAACATGTCAATGCATGTCAGACGAAGCTTCAGAATCCTTGCATCCAAGGAGCATCCTGGCTTCACCCTCTCCAGAATGAACTTGTTTGTTCTCCTCGCAGTCTATAGTATATTGAACACTCTCTTCCAGCACCAAAGCTCAAAGGCATCAACTCTCCTTCTATCATCCCTAGTCATTGTCCAGCTCTCTGAAGCATGGTGAGTAATGGCAAAGACCATGACCTATATCAGGTGCACCTTAGTCTCCATACTGACATCGTTGATACTCAGTACCTTGGAGAGGTCTCTGACAGCAGGCTTTCCCAATGCAATTAGTCTTTTAATTTCCTAGCTGCTGGTACCAAGAGTGTTGTTTGTAGAGCCAAGCAAACTGAAGCTGTCAACAATCTCAAGGGTCAACTATAAGCTGGTTTCCATTTGACATTATAGAACTACACTGTGTTTCTAGGGAGCTCTGGTGACACAGTCCCCAAATAGTTGTTCTGCTAACCTACAGGAGATTGTTCAAATTCACCAGCAGCTCCCTGAGGAAACAATGGACAATCTCTTCCTGTAAGATATACTTGGAAAACCAAACAGAGCATCAGTTGTGAGTTGGCTCTGATTCCATGTCAGTGAGGGAGAGAGCGTTTCTAAATAACACAACTGGGTACTTGACTATTAACAGAAAACTAGGCAACTCAACTCTATCCAGAGGTGCTTAGGAAGGAAAGCTTGGTGGTCTGCTTCTGATGGCTCACAGTCACTGAAAACCAAATTGAGGTTTGTTCAGCAACTCATGGGGTCATCACGAGCCAGAATTGACTGTACAATGAACTTTTCCTCACATCTATATTCTCCTTCTCAAACCTGTAAAAGGCAGAGGCAAATATGGAATTAGAGGAATAAAGGAGAGTATTTACATATGTGAATATGTGCCTACGTGTGTGTGTGTGTGTGTGTGTGTGTGTGTGTGTGTGTGTGTGTGTGTGTGTTGTGTTTGTCAGAATGTGTGTGACAAAAACTAGTCTATGCTTTGTCTTCTACTGCTCAATTATAGAAGTTAAGTGTCAGATTGACCTGGAAGATGGAAACGTTTTAGACAAAAATCTCTGTGTGAAACTGGAGACGAAGCAGACGTCTGTGACTGGAACAGCTGTGAATTGTTCAACATCCTGATAAGGGATGAACAGGGAGATCTAACATAGCATGCGCTTGAGAGAAGTAATTGAAAAAGAAAACCTGATTTTATATTTGTGTTCAACTTGATGCAGTCAGACTGTTCCTTAGAAGTAAGGATGGCAGAACATCTCTCTCACTAACTTTGACATTTTATTAGAAGGGACCAATCCTTAGAAAAGGATACCATGCAACAAAGTAGAGAGTCAGTGAACAAGAAGAAGAACTCAAACAGATGGGTGGCCACAATGGCGGCAACAATGGCCTCAAATACACAGTGAATTGTGAGGATGGCACAGGACTGACCAGCATATGAGCATTTGGATTGATATGAGTAGGAATTGACTCACTGGCCCTAATAACAATATTCAAGATGAATATATTGAGATATATATCTTATGTGAAGAAATTTATGTTTGTTATTGTTGACAGGTGCAGACACATTGATCATCCTATGAACCACAGACGTGAACCCGCCCTATCCTGCGCCAATTTCATCATCTTGATATAGATGAGGCCATTGTTACAGTCACTTGTAAATCCATCCTTCTGAGGGTCTTCCTCTCTGAGACTCCACCTTTCCCAGCACGACGTCTTTGTCTAAGCACTGGCTTCTCCTAACAATGTGCTCAATGTATATGAGAAAAAGTTGCATTATTTTTGCCTTTAAAGAACAGTTTAGTTGTATTTCTTTCAAGATAGATTTATTTGGTTCTGTCATCTTTATTCCTTGTCCAACTTTTTAATGCACAGCAAGCAATTGAGAAGACCATTGTGCATCATGAATCAGGTGCACTTGGCCTTTAACCTGACATCGTTGCCGTCAACACTTCGAAGAGGTCCTTGCCAACATATTTTCCCAATGCAGCATATCTTCTGCTATCTTGACTTCTGATACTAACAATGCTGGTTGTGGATCCAAGCAAGATGAATTACTGACAATTTCAATTTTTATTCTATCAATCATGGTGTTGCCTGTTATCCCAGTGGTGAGAGTTTTTATTTTTCTGACATTGAGATGTAGTCCATATTGAAGGCTGTAGTCTTTGACTTTCTGCAGCAAGCATTTTTAAGTTCTCCTCACTTTCAAAAAGCAAGTTTGTGTCATCTGTATAATGCATGTTACTGATGTCTTCCTCCTATCCTGATGCCACATTCATCTTTACAGAGTCTAGCTTCTCAAATGATTTATTCAGCACAAAGCTTGAATGGATACAAAAAAAAAAGGATCTAGATCTGATTCCGATCTTTCTTGATTTTAAACCATGTGATGTGCCCTTGCTCTATTTGGGAGTTTCTGGCTCTGGCAAGACACATACACATACATATATAAGGAACAGATAGTTTCTAAAATAAGATATTTACAGGAAAAAAATACAGAAATCTCACATGTGCTGTTTACTAGTGGTGATACATTGAACAACTTCTCTAAACCTCAAATTTCTCATTAAAATATTAATAAACTTATATAATTTAATTACTAGGAGGTTTATGTCAAAAGTAGTATAGTAAAATGTCTAGGAAAATACCTGTTGCTGTTGTTGTTATGTGTTGTTGTTTGTGACTCATTGTGACCCTATGTACAGCAGCCCTAAACCCTGCTCCATCCTGTGCCAATCTGTCTCCGACACACCTACCCCCATTACCCTAGCCACTGAACCAAACCATCTCATCAAGAGTCTTCCTCTCCTGTGCTGTCCCTCCACCCTCCCAAGCATGATGTTCCTCTCCAAGGACTGGTCCCTCCTTGCAACATGTCCAAAGTATGACAGATGAAGCTTCAGAATCATTGCCTCCAAGAACCCTCTCTAGGATGAACCTGCTCATTTTCTTAGCAGTCCATCTTATATTCAATACTCTTCTCTAACACCACAGCTCAAAGGCATCAATTCTCCTTCTACCATCCATAGTCATTGTCCAGCTCTCTGATGGATAGCAAGTGATTGCAAAGACCACGGACTCTATCAGGCACACCTTAATCTTCAGAGTGACATCATTGCTCTTTTGTGCTTTGGAGAGGTCTCTAAGAGCTGACTTTCCCATCACAATACGTCTTTTGATTTTCTGCCTGCTGGTGCCAAGAATGTTGTCTGTGGAGTCATACAAATTAAAGCTGTTAACAGTCTCAATCTTTTTACCATCCATCCTGATGCTGACAATTGGCCCAATGGTGAGATATGCAAGGAGCTGGAGTCACAAAATCAAAAGGGCTGATTTCACTCCTCATTTCTTAAGCTCAAGAAACTGAAGAACAAATTAAAACCTCGAGCTGCAATGTTTTGTACAGAATATTAAATGGTCCAGGAAGTGTTAAAAGAAGATGGAAAGAGTATACAGAGTCATTGCACTCAAAGGAATTGACAGACACTGAAGAATTTCAGGAAATAACATATGAGCAAGAGCCTATGATGATGAAGGAAGAAGTTCAAGCTGCTTTGAAAGAATTTGTAAAAAATAAGGCCCCAGAAATTCATGGTATACCAATTGGCGTGTTTCAACTCACAGATGCTGCCCTAGATGTGCTCACCAAGTTATGCTAAGAAATCTGGAGGACAACCACTTGGCCAACTGACTGGAAGAGATCTATATTTGTTCCCATTCCAAAGAAAGGTGACCCAACAGAGTGTGGAAGTTACCAAGCAATATCATTGATATCACATGCAAGCAAGATTCTACTGAAGATTATCCAAAAACGACTATAACAGCACATCAGCAGAGAACTGCCGAAAGTCCAGGCTGGGTTTAGAAGGGGTCATTGTTCTAGGGATATTGTAGCTAATGTTAGATGGATCTTGGCTGAAAGCAGAGAATACCAGAGGAATGTCTATCTATGCTTCAATGATTATGCAAAGGCATTTGACTGTGTGGATCACAACGAACTGTGGCTGATGCTAAGAATGGGAATCCCAGAACACTTGATTGTGCTAATGCGAAACCTATACTTGGACCAGGATGTAGTCGTCAGCACAGAGCAAGGAAACACTGCATGGTTCAAAATTGGGAAGGGCGTACGCCAGGGATGTGTCCTATCTCTGTAATTTTTCAATCTATATGCAGAACAGATTACCCAGGAGGCTGGGCTGTATGAGGAGAAATGTGACATCAGAATTGGAGAAAGATTCATCAACAATCTGCATTATGCAGATGACACAACCCTGCTTGCTGCAACTGTGCGCTGAAACCTGCTGAAACCTGAAGTGCTTGCTGCAGAAGATAAAGGAATGCAGTCAATATGAATTGAGGAAAATACCTAGACCATTTAAAAATGCTCCGTTTACCTCAATTAATTTCGCTCAGATTTTTCTGTTATCAAGTAATTTTGGAAGAACTATATATACTACTGAATAAACAGTACATTCTATACAAACTTGTTTTGGAAGAAGTAGATACAAAAGGTGTCCTTAATGGCAAGAACGATGAGATTTACTTTTAGCATGTTATCAGGAGAGGTCAGCCCCTGGAGAAGGATGTCATTCTTTAAAAAGTAGAGGTTCAGCAAAGAGGAGGAGAGCCCTCGGCGAGGCGAGTTGACACAGTGACAAGAGTTGACAGAGTTCATAAGGAAGGTGCAGTATTGGGCAGGATTTTGATTTTTTGTTTGTAGATTCATTATGAGATGTAATTGACTTAACAGTACTTAACAACAGCTACCACATGGTACTCCTAGGAACTAAACTAGAAGAAAGTGTACTGAATTTTTTTCCCTTCTATATTTTATAGGGGAAACAAGGGTTATACAAACAAAACAGAAGAGCCTGGCACAAGACAATTATCAGTCTCTAAAATGTGTGTTTTCAACTATATTCTAGTTAATGAGACATTTGGAGAAAGAGGAGCAAAATGCACACTAACATCACATTTCCTAGAAAATAACCTAAAGTTCAAGTCAACAAGATGTGTTTGTCTTCCTTCTAACTCTTTCCAATTTGAAACACATCCAGATGTCCTTTCTGAAGACCAGGAAGCTGAAGGATTGAAGAGCCAACAGTGGATGTCATTGTGTTCGTTTACTATCCAAGACACCAATCTGTAATAACCAGACTCTTACAGAACATTCCCCACTGGTACCCGATTTCAACATTTGCAACAAATTATTTGAAAAACAATGTTGGGGCCAAAGCCACATCTAACAGCTCCCATTCCTAGAGCATCAAATTTTTATTTTAATGAAAACAAGATTTTAAGCCTTTGGACATCAATTTATAACAATGAGGAACTGTATATAAAGTGTAAGACCTAGTTACACTGAGTTTATGAATGTAAAACTACCATGAAATCAATAATTTGCTATTAGAATACAGGTTCAGTTTACCTTGGATTAAGAAAAACAGCTTCATCTCATTGTGTGTATTTTAGTTTATAAATTTACAGAAATGAGAACAAAATTGATAGCGGAATATTTGGTAATTTTTAAGTTCTCTAGCTCTGAAGTTACATCTGATATACTTTGGGCATGTTGCAAGGAGGGACCAGTCCTTGAAGAGGGACATTATGTTTGGGGAGTGGAGGGACGGCGCAGGAGAGGAAGACCCTCGATGAGATGGATTGATTCAGTGGTTGGGGTGGTGGGAATGAGTGTGTTTCAAACAGTGAGGTTGGCCCTGGATAGAGCAGGGTTTAGGGCTCTTGTTCAGAAGTTCTCTATGAGTTGCAAGTGACTCGATGGCACATAACAACAACAACAACAAGAAGCTCTCCAAAGAGAATCTCTCTTATTGCCAGGCCGAAATATCCATTTTTTAACTCATTAGTTCTTAATCTTTGAGGATGCATATAAAATCAGAATATACAAAGAAAGGTGGATGTGTAGAAACTTGGAGAGAAAAAAGGAAGAGGGAAATAGGAAAAGTGATAAACTAGAATCATAATGTAATAATAAATAAAGAACCTTTGTTTAGAGGAAAATATTCAGTATAGGTTATATGCAGATTAAATAACTTGCTTGCTAAAATGAGGATAATTTGAACTTCTTAATGGAGCTTGTGAAGAAGAATGGGGCATTACTTGCATTATGTAGTTAATACAACTTTGCTTGCAGAAAGTGAAGACTTGAATTACTTATGTTACAAAACAAGATCAAAGATTACAGTCTTCCATGTGGAGTGCATCTCAACATTGAGAAAACAAAACTCCTTACCTTCGGGTCAATAGGCAAGATCATGATAGATGGAGAAAACATAGAAGTTGTCAATGGTAACAGCAGTCAAGAAATCAAAAGATGTGTTGCATTGGGAAAATCTGCTATCAAAGACATCTCCAAAGTCTGAAGAGCAAGGATGTGAGCTAAAAGATTAAGATGCACCTGACCCAAGACAGTCTTTTCAATTGCATTTTATGTATCTGAAAGTTGGAAAATGAATAATGAAGATTGAAGATGACTCAATGACTTTGAATTGTGGTGTTGGGCGAGAGTACTGATACTCCAGCTGTTAAAAAAACAAACAAATCTGTCTTGAAGGAAGTGTAACCAGCGTTCCTTAGGGGTAAATATAGTGGAACTTCATCTCACTTACTGTGAGCTTTATTCAGAGTAATCAGTTCTAAGAGAAAGACAACATACTGGAAAGGGTCAATGAAAGAGTAGAATACCTCAAAAAGAGAAGGCTTGACACAATGACTGTAACAATGGGCATGAAGATAGTGAAAATTGTCAAGAGGTTGTAGGATAAGGCAAGGTTTAGATCTGTTGTTCATCTGGTTGTTATGAGTTATAATCAATTGAACTGTGATTTCCATAGGTTTTTGTCAGAAAATGTTTACCAGGTTTTAATGGATGGGAGGAAAATCTTTAATTTTTTTTTTCTTTCACACTAATTTAGAAAAGAGACTAATTGTTGTACCGTGACATATATGATGCTTAATAGAACTGTTTTTAACAACATACCTGAAACCTTCACCTAAACTGTCATTGTTAGTTGATGTTAAGTCATTCCTAATTTTTTATGATCTACAGTGAGTTTCCATGGCTGTTACAATAAAATTAATACGATTAATCAGTAAAAAATGTTCTTCAAGATTGTACCTTTTCTCCATATCTATTTAATCTGAAACTTGAGCAACTAATTTAAGAAGCTGATCTATATGAAGAAGAATGTGACTTCAAGATTGTAGGAAGACTCATCAACAATCTGTGTTCTATCTACACATAGTTGCTTCCTGAAAGTAGGTCAATAGTCAAGAGTCATAATTGATGGAGGGGGGAAAAATGATGTTATCAATGATTTTTTTACTTGAATCCTCAATCAACACCTACGAAGAAGTGGCTAAGTAATCAAAAGTCACACTGTCTTTGTCAAATCTTCTGTCAAGACCTCTTTGACGCACTGAAGAACAAATATATCAGCTTAGGTATACCTGACCTGAGCCATGGTATTTGAAATGTTTCCTATGTGTGTGAAGATGAAACAAAGAATAAAGAAGACAAAAAGGAGAACTGATGGTGCCTTTGAATTATGACGTTGGTAAAGAATATTAAATACTTTGTTGTTGTTGTTAAGTGCCCGATCTGAACCCTGTTCTATCCTGTGCCATCCTCACTCTTCCTGACACAGAAACGCCCACTGCAGCAGTCACCACATCAATCCAACTGGTTGAGGGTCTTTCTCTCCCTTGCTGAACTGCCACCCTTTCCAGCATCAGGCCCTTCTCTAAGGAATAGCCCCTCTTAGCAACATGCCCTAAGTATGTGAATTGAATATATTGCAGACTGTCAAAAGGAGGAATAATCTGTGCTGGGAGAAGTGCAATTAGAATGCTTCTATGAGACAAAGAAGGCAAAACCACTTTTCACAGGCTTTGGGTATATTGTGAGAAGGGGCCAGTCCTTGAAGGGGACGTCGTGTTTGGAGAGGTGGAGGGTCAGGAAAGGAGAGAATGACCTTCAACAAGATAGATTGGCACAGTGACTGCAACACTAGGTGCACAGATAGCAAGACTGTGAGGATGGCCCAGGATCTGGCTCATTTTTAATCTGATACACATAGGGTGGCTACAAACTGAGGTTGACTTGGTGGCACCTAACAACAGCCACCTAATAAGACCAAATAACTAGGACTTATTTCTCAGATGTCTTGGGATGTGCTTGAAAGTGGAAAAATTAAAGTTCTCAAAACATCTTCATAATTTGCGGGGGAAAGTAGGTAGACTCCTGTGAAGTAGTGGACTTCAATAAGTAGTGACTGAAATAAGGAGAGGTGGACAAAGGAGTTAACAAGTGAAAAAGAAAGTTTATTAAGGCAAAGGAACGTTTGTATAGGCTTAGGGGATTTCTACAGTCAGAAATCTCATGCATATCGCCAGAGAGGAGAGGACAAGAAAAGGTAGAGTGAAAAAGAATAAGGGCATCCCTTGGGCAATGATGGCTCAATGGGACCTTCTGGTTCAAGGACAAGGGCATAACGACACTTTCTCTTCCAGGTTTGCTTTTTTCATATGACTTCAGCCTTCTCCTTAGGCTAGCCATCATGGAATTGGTAGCTGTCAGGATTTCCACATAAACGCCACATTGCCTGGTGCAGCAATCTTGACTCCTCTTGGATGTTCTGTTAAGAGGCTCTGGTTAGTTGACTCAGCCAGCATTCCTCTTTCTCCCTCCTTCTTTCTTCCAGTAGTCAGTTGCCAGCCATGTTTCCAAGTTCAGCTAGACTTCTGACCCTCAACAAGTTTGTTCAAGTTTGTGCTTAACCATTTGTGCCACCCAAGAAACCCTCTCTCATAAGTACCATCAGAATTGCCCCATTGCTGGCCCTCCAGTGAGTCTTCAGAGACAGTAAATTGCAGGAGAAGAAGTTGGTTTTCTTTTTCCAGCAGAGAAACTCATGGATCCAAACCAGAGCACTTCAGTTTGGCAGCACAGTTCCTTACCACTAGGACCCCAGACCTTCTTACCACATGTTATTGTTGTTAGGTGTTGTCGAGTTGAATACAACTCATGGCAACCCTATGAGCAACAGATTTGAACTCTGTCCCATCTTATGCCATCTCACATCTCTGACACTCTCAAGCCCATTGCCGCAGTCACTGTGTCAAATCTACCTGGTTGAGGGTCTTCCTCTTCTTCTACATCCCCTCTACTTGTCCAAGCATAAAGTCCCTTTCTAAGGAATAACCTTTCCAAGCAACATGCTTAAAGTATGTGAGATGAAGCTTCATCTCTGGCTCCAAGGAGTACTCAGGCTGTAACTTCTCCAAGACATAGCTGTTTGTTCTTTTGGCAATCTATGACATATTCAGCATTCTTCTCCAATACCATGATTTAAATGTATCGATTCTTCTTCTGTAAACTTTATTTATTGTCCAGGTCTCTGATGCACAGCAAGTGACCAAAAGGACCATTGCCTGAATCAGGTATGACTTAGTCCTCAAATGGACATCATTGCTCCTCAAAATTTGGAGAAGTTTCTGCCTACAGCCTTTCCCAGGGCAAGACATCTTCTGGTCTCCCTACTGCTGGTACCAAGTGTATTGACTGTGGACCCAAGTAAGACGAAGTCATTGACAGAAATACTATTTTAAAGTGGTTGCTCTAAAAAAAGAAAAGTAGTTGTTCTGACAGTCTATATATATATTATAATACTGCTGTTATTGCTTGATATTATTTGCAAACCACTCTTAAGACTCTTTAGAAAATTATTTTACATGTAGGTAGATGAGATTATCTCCACTTAGTTTTTATGTATAAACCTAGGTTATTGTAGTAATTAATGCACAGTTTGAGAAGCAGCACAAAGAAGCATGGATTAAATGACTAGTATTTTTCATTTGCTTGTATGCTAAATTAAAATGAATGCCATAAGAGCTCACAAAAGTAATATTAGTCAACGTGATGAGAAACACAGGCAATGCTTTCTGAGAGGTAGATCAGCTTGGATAAATAAATTTCCATTTTTGATCATTGTTTTTCAGAATAAGTATTACAATTCCAGCACTTTAGAGGAATGCCAAAGAGCAATGAGATGGGAGAGAGTAGGGAAAAGGTATTGAGACACTCATGTTGTTACTGGCATATTTACTCAGAAATGTATGTCATAATTTTATGGAATCCAGTTGATAAAAATGGAATCATTTCTGTTCAAAGAAAATTTAATTTTATCAGATCTATCAATTCCAGCTGAAATTTGCAAACCCTACTATATTAGTCCTATTCTACTAAGTAATTTATTAAGACAGCCTAGAAAAAAAGAAGCAAAGAAATAGTCTGTCTTTTACACACAACTCATATATAACCTTTGATCAAATTATTTGGGCTACCAATGCAATGAAAGACAATGTTTGACAGCAACATTCCTGGCCTTCCTTTTCTAAAGGTTAGATACAAATGCCAATAACGGTTGCTCTCAAGTTCATTTCGACTTAATTTAACTGTGCACCAAAAAGTTTTTGTAGCTGTACATTTTTTGGAAGCAGGTTGCTAGGTTTTTCTTTTTTGGCACCTCTGACTGGCTTCAAACTACCAACTTTTCAGTTAGTAACCCAACACACAATGGTTTACACCACCCAGCGACTCCTTTAGGTATGAATGTTTTCCCTAATTGAAGACATTCTCATTATGTTCATATTGTCTAGTTATAGACTGGCTTTCTGCCCTCTACTGGAAAATAATAAATCTGCACCAGAAATGCTTCTTATGCTAAATTTGACATTAGCATAATCTACAGATTACTGTACGTGTATGGTGTTTTCTCTCTTATCTAGAAGTAAGTAGGAGAAAAGATTGAAATTGCCAATAATTTTATCTTACTTAGATCCACAATTTACACCCTTGGTACCAGTCATTAAGAGATCAGGAGATGTATTGCACTGGGAAATCTGTTACTCAGACTTCTCCAAAGTCCTGAAGAGCACCACTGTCATTTTAAAGACCAAAGTGGGTTTGATTCTCATATTTATAAAAACATCTTGTTGTTGTTGATTGCCGTCGAGTCAAGCATGACTCATAGTGACTCTACAAACAAAAGACCTGAAGCTCCTCTACAACTATCGGCATTTATCGAACATCTTAGATTATTATGTTTTTATAAATTTAATCCATTATTTTAAATATGAATTAAAGAACTCCTCTGCCACTGGAACTGTTCTTTGGGAGTCATTTTAAAACACTCTTCAACAAGATTTTACTTCCATATAAATGACATTTTTTTGTTGTGTCATCTGCATAACGCAGATTATTGATAAATCGTCCACCAATCTTGACCCCACATTTCTCCTCATAGAGCCCAGCCTCCCGGAAACTGTTCTGCATACAGGTTGAAAAGGTATAGAGATAGGATGCATCCCTGGCATACACCCTTCCCAATTTTGAACCATGCAGTGTTCCCTTGTTCTGTTCTGACGACTGCTTCTTGGTCCAAGTATAGGTTTCACATTAGAACGATCAAGTGTTCTGGGATTCCCAATTCTTCTCAGGATTCTGAGGCTCTGTCTAACATACTTTGGACATGTTGTGAGGAGAGACTGGTCCTTGAAGAAGGACATCATGCTTGGGAGGGTGGAGGGACAGCGCAGGAGGGGAAGGCCCTCTATGAGGGCTTGCTATGAGCTAGTTCTGGTCTTATGGCAATTAGTTGGAGTTGTAATTTATTATTATTATCATGACTCACATGAATTTTTTAAATAAGGAACTGACGTACAGAGACATTAAGTATCTTGATCAAAGAGAACAATCTAGAATTTGGACCCAAACAGGTAATTTCTAGATGCTTCAGCAGTCCATGACACTTCTCTGTGTAGTAGATGGAGCACATATGTGTAGCCAATTGATAGAGTACTTGGTTGGAGTGAATATTCAGAAAGAGCTTTCTGGAATATCTGATGTCTGATTTGGGTGTTTTGTTAAAAATATATGAATAGACAGTCGGCTAACATTGTTTTCTCTTTTTGTTTTTCAGAAGGGAGGTAAGGCATATGAAACAAGCCAATAGAGATGGAAATTTTGCCTACATGTGTCATCAGAACTGTTTTGAGAAAAGGCAAGCAATATAATCTCTTATGTGCATAAGTGTCAAACATCTATTGCCACTTTCGATGATATTTATTATAAATGGAATGAATGAGAAGGGGGAGAGGAAGAAAAGGAGGAGAAAGGATAGACGAGGAAATGATGGAGAGAGGCAACTTCTCTTGCACTGATTTTCTTCTTACTCAAAGTGGTAAAATGTGAAGATTTTATAAATCCAGTCACAGGAAGTTTAGTACTCTATAAGCTATGATTGCTCACAAGTCCCATAGCACATAAGTTCTGTCACATAGAAAGAGATCAATTGGCAACAAGTGATTCAAATATTTACAAGGTGTTAGTTTGTCTACAGAAATTACACTTAATTGTGAATGCTTAAAAGGTTTGCATATGACTTCACCTGAGCTAACGTCAGGTTCACTGATTATGTACTTGACATCAGTATAAGGTACCTTGATACCTCCACAATCTTGGAGATTTCCTGGTAAAGAAATCTTTCCCAATGATAAAGAAAAGAGAGAATGATTTGTTTAAAGGAAATAAAAGGAAGGAGAGTTTATTACGTTTTGACAACCTCATTTCCAAAGGTGAAAATGTGGACTTGAATAGGTGGGTGAGGTATATGAGGAAAAAAGAGAATAATACTTCAATTGGGTTCCTCTCTATTTGAGGGCAGCTGGGGAATTAGTCTACTCTGCTATCTTTTGCTAGTTAATTAAACAAACAAAACAAAAAACCTAAAAACCAAAACCCAACTATCTTTTGTGACAGAAAAGCTGTCCCATACTGTTTTCTAGGCTTTGGTTTTTATGGGAGCAGATTATCACTCGGTCTTTTTCCTGTCAAGCAACTGGGTGAGTTCAAACTGCCAACCTTTCCATTAACCACCAAGAACTTTACCTTTGGATCAACAGTGCTCCTTCCTCTCTGAGAAATACACTGCCATTACCAGAAAGAGATGCATTCCTTGCCTCTGGTTATCAGCAGGAAAGGAGAAGTCAGGAAAAAAACGACTCTGAAAGATTGTTAAAAAAACAACAAAAACCCCCACTCACCCTAACAAGTAGACAGTGGAGTGAACACACAGACAGAAAACTGCTGAATGATTAAATAAGTGCCACGATAAAGTTGATGTGTGGGTGTGAATGGACTTTTAACCTACTTATTATCCAAGTCTTCCTGGAAGGAATTGCTTGAGTTGAAATTTTAGACACGAGTAGGGATGTGTCTGACCATGAATTGACGACAAAGGAACTCTTACGCAATGGAAAAGTGTGAAGGATGAGTCAGGCATGCAAACACTCATAGTATGTGGCTAAGGAGTTCAGTCTTTCTCAAGTACAAAGAGGAAGCGGTGGGAGTTCGGTGGGAGATGAGGTGAGCAAACTCAGCTCTTGGAAAGCATTTTAGGCCTTGTCAAACATCCTGATTTAATTCTCTGAGAAGTGGGAATCACTGGAAAAAATGGTGGAAATAGCTTGATATAGATTAGTATTAGTATTAGTATTAGTGAGCTCTAGTTGTCTAGTGGTAAGAAGTTGCCCTGCAATTCCAAAGACGTGTGGTTCAAATTCAACAGCTGCTCTATGGTAATCTCCAAAGCAATCTCTGTCCTGAGAGATTAACTGCCTCTGAAAACCCGCTGGGTCAGTTCCAACCAGATGGTATACAACAACAACAGTGATAGATTAGTAGAAAAAGAAAATTCTGATGTTAACCTCCTTCCCCTTGCTCCTGTCCTGCACCTTCATACAAGTTTCAAATATGGAATTTGTGGCATCTATCTAACTTCCATAATAGCTTGCCTCTGGAAACCCTATGAACCTAGAGAAAGGATGATAGTTATTATACAGGTGTCCAGGACTTTCGTTCACAGGGTCGCTATGAGTCGCCTGCGACTCTTAACAACAACTTAACAATCTCTAACTTAGAGGGACACAATAGAATGGAACACGACTATTTACTGTGTTTCCAAGGCTGTTATCTTTACTGAAGGAGCTCTGGAGACTTAGTGGTAAGAGGCAGTGCTACAATCCTGAAGTCATACAGTTCAAATCCAACAGCTGCTCCATGCAAAAAAGATGGATAGTCTCAGCCCTCGCAATTAACTGCTTCTGAAAACCCACTGGAGGGTCTTACGGGTCCATTCTAACACAACAACAACAGTCTTTACTGAAGCTGACTTCCAGTGCTTTCTCCTAAGGAATGACTAGTGAGCTTGAACCACCAGTTTTCAGAAAATAGGCTCACTCAACCACTGCATCACCTCAGCTTCTCAGCCCGTGCTATCTTCTTTTTTAGCCAGTTCTATTCCATCAGCCTGTCAGGCAAAAATAAGAATATTTTTACATTGGTCAAGTATCTCTGCAAGCATGCACATCCAAAAACTTCTCCAGTAGGGTAAAAAGGGAAGCCACTGACTGGGAAAAAGTATTCGGTAATAACATATCAGATAAGGGACTTATATCCAGA
>NW_006399753.1:19076838-19110060 GCF_000299155.1 Elephantulus edwardii
AAAATTAATAAAATATAATTATAGAAAAAAAAAGAAAGAATCTCTTCAAAGTTCTAGAAAAAAAAAACAAGCATTATGTAAGCCTTAATTTAAAAAAAAAAAAAAGTATCTCTGCAAGCTTAGTTCTTAAAATGAAAGCTTTAAAACAACTATGAGATATCATCTCACCCCAGTCAGAAAAGCAAAATTTAACAGAACAGCAAGCAACAAATACTGGCAAGGTTATGGAGAAACTGGAACCCTTATTCACTGTTGGTGGGAGTGTAAAATGGTGCAACCACTATGGAAGGCAGTACGGTGCTTTCTCAAAAAGTTGCAAATAGAAATATCATTTGACCCAGCAGTTCCACTACTTGGAATATACCCCAAAGAGACCATAACTGCCACCCAAGCAGATATGTACACACCCATGTTTTTCACAGCTTTATTCACAATAGCAAAGAGTTGGAAACAACCTAACTGCCCATCAACAAACAAATGGATTGTGAGAAGCTGTGGTATAGTCAGTCACACAATGGGTTAGTATGTTGCATTGAAAAACAAGGGACTCATGAAATATTATTCAAAATGGGTCACCCTGGAGGACATTATGCTAAGTGAACTATCTCAGTCACAAAAGGACAAACACTACATAGTGCCACTGTTTTAAAACGGGACTGACATAGGAGTTGGCTGAACACTGAGAAAGATGGGATAAATAATGTATACTGCATTGAAACAGATGAGAGAGAGAACTGTTTAAAAGGGATATATGATTAGGTATTATTGTCATGACATGAGTCCAGGACAAAGGCTGCAGAGTGGAGTGGACTTTGGGGGAGGGATTGTAAAACAATGAAAGACTTTTTCTTTTACTTTTCAAAGAGAGGAATGAACTGGAGGGGATGAGTGGGCAGGGAGAAAAGTTCAACAATGAATGAATGGAAATCCAAAATCTCTGTAAATTTCCATTAAAATTAATAATAAATATATAAAAAATGAAAGCTTTAAGTAATCTAAAGTAGTTTTATTCATTGTTTAATGTGATCATTTTGGAAGATTTGGTGAATATGTTCAAACACTTTGTATTTGCTTTTCAATCTGCTTAGCTACAAGAATAATAAGACTTTAGTAAGATATAGGTCAATACCTTTGTCCAAACTTCTTATGGCATGAATCACTTTCTATCCCCCTTACCACAAAAGAAGGAATGGGGGAGGGGAACATAAAAATGTCTTCTGAGTAGGAGCTGTGTCCTGCATCTTTATCCCTCATATTTATCAAGTTTAAATGCTGTAGATATTGAAAAGCAGGAGAATAAAGGTCCAGAAAACAAACTTTAAACCCAAATGCTGCTATTTGTTATTTATCTGTTCATGGATAATTCTCTTCATTTTCCAAAGTCTTGTTTTCCTAGACTATAATATTAAAATATCATTACCACATATTGGTGAGGTGGGAAGGTAAAGGTAAGAAGCTGTGCTGTAATCTCAAAGGCACACCTTCTGAATTCACAGCTGCTCCGTGAGATAAGGATGGGCAATCTCCTCTAGTGCCATTTACTGTCTCTTAAAATCCGCTGGAGAATCAGCTATGGGTTGGTTCTGACTTGATGGTATGCGACAATAACATTACCAGACAATAGCATTGCATACTTGTTACAAACGTCTCAATCGAAACCCATTGTTTGATGTTTTATAGTATTTAATCGTCACAGTCAATATGTTAGAATTTTTGTGAGAGGGGAGTGAAAATTAATAAACTGATGAGTAAAGAGAAAGACTATACCTTTTAATTTTTTTGTAATTAATTATATTAATAAGTCATAATTACTGTTGTAAAACAAAAATATGACCAATTATATCATAAAATGATACCTACAATGTTGCAAAACAAAATATACTTTGCAAGTATATTAAATCATACTTATTTTATAAGTGATATGAGGCACACTTAAACTCACATTACCTAAAAAAGTAGTGTAGTTATTATTTAAATCCACAAATGTTATACAGAGCCCACACTACTAAGCCACTTAATTACTATACAAAATGCCACAAAGACTTTTGCAAAGAATAAAAAATAAAGATAACACTTTGATGACTGAGAGGTTCCTGATCCAGATCATAGTATTTTCCATTTTAACGTGTCTATACTATCTGGAAAATGAATAAAGAAGAGTAACTTATAGAACAAGATCATTACTATCACATACAAGTAAAAGAATTATTCAAAAATAACTGCAGCAACATATAGACAGGAAGCTCCCAGAAATTCAAAGTGCATTCGTAAGAGGCCATATTACTGTTGATGTCAGATGGATCTTGATTGAAAGGAAATCATCGGAGAGATGTTTCCTTGGGTTTTATTGCTTATGAAAGGTGTTCAATTACGCAGATTAGAATAAATGATGGATAACGTTGAGAAAAACAGAAATTCCAGATTAATTGTGCTCATGTGACATCCAAACCAAGAAGTGCCTGTCAAACAAAACAACAGGATCTACTCAATGATGCCTAAATAACTACAAAGTGGGGTGTCTTTGAATTGTAGTGTTGGTGAAGGATGTTTAATATATCATGGAGTGTCAGGACTGAAAAGACCCATCCTTGAAGAAATACAACCATAATGCTTTTAGAGAGAAGGACTTTGTCTTCAGTATGTTAGCAGTTGTTACCACAGAAACTAGTTTGTAAAGAAGGACACTGTGTTTGGTAAAGTAAAGGGTCAGAGGAAGAGAAGAGCATCAACAAGATGGATTGACAGAGTGGCTGTAATAATGGGCTCAAAGAGAGTAGTGATTGTGAGGACGGCACAGACCAATAGCAGCATACGTATATCACTATGAGTCAGAACCAACTCAGTCCCACTTAACAATAACAATATCCATTAAGCAGATTTCTTTTTTTTTTTTCATTAAGCAGATTTCTTAGAATTACAACTGATGAACCAATATAAATGATCTCTGCACACTGAGAACTGCTAATCAAGTTTAGGAAGTTCTATTGTATTCAGCGTCCTATTTAAAAAGACATTTATTCACCAGTATAGGTCTGGAAACCAGATGGGGGGTATTCTGAAGCAGCCTGACTCTACAGAGGTTTTGATTTCTGGTTCTAGTGAGACTCTGGGTGCATACTGGCCATTGGCTGTGAGTTGATTGTATTTGGCCTCCTATTTAAAAAGCATTTATTCACCAGTATGGGTCTGGACTTCTGTTGGCCCTGTTGATAGAAAGTTATGCTACCAAGCCAAAGGTGGGTAATTTTAATATGCAGCCCTTAGGCATGGTTTTAATTGTTTTTGGTAAAACATTCTTCAAAGTTGTATAGCACTGGTCTATTTGCTGTACAGAGGTAACTCGTGGTTGCTGTGATGCTATACACTGTGACACTATGTGTCAAATGTGATAATGGTTACCCATGGTGGACAGTGTTTGGTGGAGCTCCCCAATTAAAACAAGGTTAAAGCAGGAGTGGCATCCACTTCCGAAATATCTTGCCTTCAGAAACCCTATGAACTTGGAGAAATGATGAAAGTTATACAAGTGTTCAGGTCTTTTGTTCATAGAGTTGCAATGAGTCATCTACGCCTCGATGACACTTAACAACAACAACAACAACAACATGGGACTGGTTTAGATAAAGCAGATTTAGATATTTGAGATAAAACATGTGTAAGTGTATAATGTTCAGTACAGAGATGATCTCAGGAAATAGGAGTTCTCATTGTTTTCCTCCCTCCAAAAGCAGCACCTAATATTGGAAGGGACTTCCCTATATCTTTTCTCTTCATCTCTCATACTTTCCAAATGCATAGAATTAAAAAGGAAATGTAACACTAGTACCAGATGTTGCACAGTGGTTTTGATTTGAGTGCCCCTTGGTTTTTTGGACAAGGCTTATATTTGACAGTCATATCTTCAGTGTGTCCACGTGCATCCCATCTGAAATTGCTCAGTGAGCAAGGTAGAGTATGCACAGCATCAAAGCTAACCTTCTGGCATTGTTTTCCAACTCCTTAATTTTCTCTCCCAAGAATCGCAAGATTTTTTTTTTCTGATAGTCATGTTGTCAAAGACAGATGGAAGGAAAGATAGATACATTACAACCACACCCACTCAAAACCCTGAACTAAGTGCCTCATCCAAAATTTCCATCCAACTTCCAGCTTTACAAGCATCTGACACTATTCAGAAAACTCTAAAATAATAATACGTTGTTGTTCTCATGTACCATAGAGTCATAATCAATCCATAACTGACCCTCTAGTGAGTTTCCAGAGACAGTCAATCACACAGGAGGAGATTGTCCATCCTTCCACAGAGCAGCTGGTGGATTTAAACCGCATGCCTTTGGGATTTCAGTTCCTTATCAGTAGACCACCAAAGATCCCAATACAAAATAGAAAGTTGTTATTCTTGTTGTTGTGTATCATCAAATCAGAGTCACAGCTGAGTCAGTGGGTTTTCAGAGGAAATAAATTGCAAGGAAGGAGATAGCCCATCTTTCTCCCATGGAGCACCTGGTGAATTCAAACCACATGCCTTTGTTACAGCCTTGAAAGCCCAGTGTTGTTGTTTTGTTCTGTGGAGTCAGATGTGACCCATAACTGACCTTCCTGCAGGTTTTCAGAGGCAGTAAATAGCTTGGGAGGGGATAGCCCATCTTCTTTACTGAAGCAACTGGTGGATTTAAACTGATTTGGGATTGATGCCGAGCTTCTTAGGAGTAGGCCACAAGAGCTCCCTGGAAACCCAATACGGTAGTTCCATAATGTCATACAGGTCTTCTATGAGTGAGAATCGATTCAGCTGTGGGCTTGGTTTTTATCAGTCCTTCACAAAGCAGCTCCAACCACATATCTGTAAACCTTCTGCACTTCCTCAAAGTCTATAACAATAACCACGTATCAAATACTTAGATTGGAGCCCAATATAAGCTTAGTGCTTAACAAATGGATGCCACTATTATGACTGAAGGTCTATTCAAATGCCACAAAAACATTATAAAATCAAAGACTCAACAGTGTGGGCATTTTATCCTAACTTTGCAAATAAGGAAATGGAATCCTTGAAATGTTAACAAAATTAGAAATATCATTTTTATGCATTAGATATATAATGTAGATGTGTTGTTGGTAAGTGCTGACCAGTCAATTTTGACATGTGTAAATCCTGTCATCAACAGAATGAAGCACTGTCCTGCACTGCACCTCCCTCCTGATCACTGCTATGATTAAGCCTATTTTTGCAGCCATTGTTGTCAGTCCAGCTCATTGAGGGTCCTTCTCTCTTTTTTTTTTTTTTTTAACCTCTGCTTTACTAAGCATAATGTCCTTCTTCTGGTAATATCTGGAGTCCTTTCGACTCTTCAGTCTGTTCTGATAACACTTCCAAAGATTATGACATGATGTTTTGCCATTTTGGCTTGTAAAGAATATTCCAGCTGTACTTTCTTCCAAAAGTTGGTTTATTCACATTTCTGACAGTCCATGATATAGCCAATATTTTTCACAGCAACATAATTCAAAGTCAGCAACCCTCTGTGGGCTTTCTTACTCATTATTCAGCTTTTGGAGACATATGAGACAATTGGAAATAGGATCACTTGGGGGTCAGGCGCACCTTAGTCGTCAAAATGTTACCTTTGCTTATTAAACACTTCAGAGAGGCCCTTTTCAACTGACTTACTCAATTCAAATCATAGTTTGATTTCTTTGTTGTTGCGTACCTGAGTATTGATTGTGGATCCAAATAAAATTAAATTCTTGACAACTTCAAGATTTTTTCCATTTATCATGTTGCTTATTGGTCTAACTGTGAGGCTACAAATAAAGATTATTGATATAGATACATCAGGTATTGTTTTACTTTCCATATGTTAGCTTATTTAATCTTCATTTCAACCCTATAGTTTCACCCATTATATGGGACCATACTTTCTGTGTCCCAAGAAATAAAAAAATGAGGAAGTCATTGAAAAGAGCTGTACAGATTCCTAATACAAGAAAGTTCATAATTTAAGAGCTGCTAATAGTAATGACTGAACAATACGATAAATATAACTAGTATCACTAAAGTGTATATCATTAGTAGCACATAGTATCATAATATTAGTGTATTAGTGTATCATGTAGAGATTTTTTTTTTGCTATCTTTATATTTATTACAATTTTTTAATGTCATTTTAACACAGAAGAGGGAATGGAAAGAAAGCAAGCAAGCAGATGCAGAAGTATATGAGTTTCTTATTTGTAATTTTTTTAAACTTATATCACTAGTGGTTTTCCTTGTAAACTGTAGACTGAGGAGATGTGGTAGCAAGAGTTTTCAGACAATGGAAAAAGGGATTCTAGAAAGTATTTCTCACTGTCAGTATCCAATGTGGCCTAAAATTTCCTTAGAAAGTTCTTCATTCAACAGAAAGTGACTTTTCACAGAAGCTTTCCATGAGCAAATGCAGAGGAGTCCCACACAGTCTGGGCATTTCATTAGGATGAATCAGTCCCTGGAAAAGGACACATGTTGGAAATGTAGAAGGTCAGAAAAAACGAGGAGGACACTTCTGATATAGGTCGCCACAGTAGTTACACAGTCTCAGGTACAGCATAGATTCACAGGCCAGGATGGCACAGGACCAGACAGTGTTTTGTTCTGTTGTATAGAAGTTCACTGTGAATCAGCTCTGACCCTCTGGCACCTGACAACATTTTCTGCATCTACTGGACCTTTTTACTCTCATTAATTAAATTTAAAGATGATACACTCTTTTTTCTTTTAATATGCTGGCCTAGGTACCAAACACTTCCTTGCAGTAATTTTTTTTTCTAAGGTTTAAAAATAACTCTAGGAGATAAACAATTTTATACTTATTTTTTAGATAAGGAATTTTATCTTTCATCTTCACGAAATTTGAGTAACTCTTCTAAGGCGACAAAAAAACAAGTAAAATATCTACTCAGAATGAAAATCCACATTACTTATTCTAACTTTATTATCACGGTTCTAAATTTCTTTATCCTCAAGTCCTCTCGACACGTATATATGCTAATAAATATTCACACATAGCAACAGGTAGAAAGAAAAAAATCCTGGGTAGCTGTTCTCCCAAATACACCCTATAAATTCAGCAACTGTCAGTACTTGTGTTGAGAGTAGTGAGGGTTTGGCTATCCCATTTCCTTGCTGCATGGTGATTCTTCTCTTTGCCCTGGACGAGAAGTGTAACTGTCTCCATATGTTCAGGAGGTCACAGAAAGGGGATGGAGAACAGCCTGATTAACACAGCCCTGGTGTTGGGTACATTACTCTCAGCAGAAGACATTTCTCTTCACATTACACAGCATGAAGTCTCTTCACAATTCATCAGTTACACTATGGCTCTTTAATGACCTCACGTTAAACCTTGATTTCGAAACCCTTTGGGAACGTATTACTTACTGATAGATAATCAAGGAGCATGTATTTGTGCCTGCTGTGTGAAAGTCCCAATAGGTGGTGGCAGAGAACTATGAGATAATGTTGGGGTTTTTTTCTCAAGGGGTGTAATATTATTTAAAAAGAAATAATGCTAGCCTTTGGAATGGCAGCAAAATTCCTTATCCATTAGGCAACCAGAGTTTAAAAAGAGATAGAAACTATTAGTATGTGAAAGGTTAAATTAGAAAGCAGGGTGCAACAATGAATGAATGGAAACCCAAAATCTCTGTAAATGTTTATGAAAATTAATAAAATATAATTATAGAAAAAAAATATTGCAGAAGAAGGAAAAAAATAATTAGCTTGCAAAAAATAAAGTAGCATCAAGTTTATTAAAAAAATAACAAAAAAAATTAGAAAGCAGGACTATGGGGCAAAATATCAGGATATGATTAATTGTTAAGGGTCAAGAAAAAGTTAAAGAATATCAATGCAGAAGGATTTCATGTTTATAGATTCCACTGAGCTAAGACATTTCGTGGAGGATACTTAAGTTAAGGCTGTACTAGGTAGCATTGGATTCTTCATTAAGACTTCCAATAAATATAGCAAAGAAAACTGAGATAAATAAAACATATGTTGTTGTTGTTATGTGCCGTCGAAAAAAAATATTGATATCAGAAAATCATTTAAAAGATAGACTTAATATAGAGTGTTTTACCTTGCATCATATTATTGCAACATAAAAGAAAAATAAGTTACATAATATATAAATCCACAAGCAAATCCATCTAAATATGCCATAATTATATCCTCTGGGGAGAAGAATTTTTAAATGTTTTCTAGAGTATCCTCCATGACCCATTATATGTCTAAAACCATGCATATACTTTTAATAAACAGCTTTCTTTCTTTCCCACTCAAGAGTTTGCCTTTGCTATTGTTGACATGTGCCACTGGGTTTGAACCAACACATAGCTGACCCTCCAGGGTGTTCAGAGGCTCTAAATGACACAAGGGGAGACTGCCCGGATTTCTCTGCAGAGTCACTGGTGGCTTCCAACCACCTGCCCTTGGGTGGCCTACTGGTAAGAAGTCACAGCATTATATTAATACACAGGGGTTTTTAAAAAATTTTTTGTTGTTTTTTAAATTTATTATTAATTTCAGTAAAAATTTACAGAGACTTTGGATTTCCATCCACTCATTGTTGTACTTTTCTCCCTTCCCATTCCTCCCCTCCCACTACATTACCCTCTTGGAAAAGTAAAATTCTTTCATTGTTTTACAATCCCTCCCCCCAGGTCCACTCCACTATGCAGCCTTCCCTCTGGACTCCTGTCATAACAAAAATACCTAATCACATATCTCTTTAAGACAGTTTTCTCCCTCATCTCTTGCAATGCAGTATACATTATCCCATCTTTCTCAGTCTCCCTTCAACCCCCATCTCAGTCCTGTTTGACAACAGTGGCACCACGCAGTATTTGTACCTTTGTGACTGAGATATATCACTCAGCATAATGTCCTCCAGGATCACTCATTTTTAACAACACTGCATGAGGTCCTTGTTTTTCAATGAAGTGTAGTACTCCATTGTGTGAATATACCACAGCTTCCCTATCTGTTTGTTGATAGGCGCTTAGGTTGTTTCCAACTCCTTGGTATATTATTTGATTTGTTTTAAATTTTGAAAAAAGACGTCTTTTTATTTCTTTTCTCTTCTTACTGGAGTGTTAAGGACCCACGGTCTCTGGAGTAAATGAGCAGTGGGACTCAGGACATATACAATACCCCGGTCACTCTTCTCTGCCTTCACTTTCCCTGCTTGCTGTTACCATTCACCCGCCCAGTCTCTTGCAGCTGTTCACTCCCAGTGTAGGATGGCAGCTCGCATGGTGCCCTTGGTCCTGCTGTGGACGTTGGTCATGCTGAGCTGCCTGGGCACTGCTGGCTCCAGCTGGCAATAGTGGTGGCAGAGGCAACTATAAATGATCAGGAAGTGGTTATACCAACAGGGGAGTGGCAAGCAAGGCTACACAACCAGCCACACTTCTGGCACCTACAACCTGTCTGCTGCCCAACCTGGTGGCCATCTTTCCATGCCACTTTCAAAGCCACCTATCACCCGTGCCTGGACATGCATAAAGTCTCTATACTGCTGCTGGCACAGCTGCACACACAGCAAGGCCAGGTCTTAATTCCAGTGAATACAGCTTTTGGGAACCAACGGGCTCCACAAGGTTTTGTAGACTTTGCAAGGATTTAATTACAGATTGTATGTGGACTGCCTGTATATTAGGACAGTATCCAATTATTGTGTAACTATCCAAATTGCATAACATCCTATTTAAAAGAAAATAACATGGACAATAAGGACTATACATGCCTACAAAGAGGCTGGGTTTAGTCCAAGAACTATCTTGTCCTTTATTCCTTTTTAAAAGGAGTTTCCTTTATTCCTTCTAAAATTAATGCCCCAGGGGCTCCAATAAAGACATCCTGGTGATCTTTGGCACTATAAGTGTAGGATGGATATGGTCACCTAAATAACAAATTTATCTTATCTTCAAGATTACACCACCATTCTGGGGGGAAAATAATCTTTATTATTCCAGATTATTGGTGGATAATTCTGAAACGCATACAGATCTCCAAAGAATAGTTGTTTATTCTGATAAGTCAGCACAATCTAATAGTTTTAAAAGGTGGTGGTTAGACAGGGTTCTCAGCTCTACAAAAGTAGGGCATTTTTATGAAACCTTTAACTTTACTTAAAACAAATTAAATTTCATTTACATGGGAAAATGTTTTACACATTCACTGACCCTTAAAGTAATCCACCAACTGTACCATATAACAAAGAATCCTACATTAAAGGTTCTGGGCAAGGGGCTCAGTGACATGACCATCTCCTTAAACTTCACTGCAAAACAAAGTTGAATTCTGTAGTTGCTCCCTTTTTCTTTCCTCCTCCCTCTCACAAAAATAAAATATTCATTGGATTTCTTTTAGTTAGCAAAACTGGGTATTAAAAGAAGTCTTTTATAAATGCTAACATTTGAAAAGCAGGAATGCTCTGGAACCTGTAGTGACAGAAGTCCCATAACTTTTCAAGGCAGAAATCCTCACAATGGACCTGGTTCTTCAGATCAACAAGAACAAACAGGCATGAGAAAGTTGCTCTGTCCCTTCCTTCCAACCCCCACCCTTATCACTCCCCTTGCATGTCGTTGCTCGTAGGTACTAATGAGCAGTGGTGTTACCATGCTTGGCATCACTCAGTTTTGTAACTCATGGTCTGATGGAATCATCTCCTCCATAGACCTCTTCCTGGACCAGACTGTACGGTATCCTTAGTAACTTATCTTAGTAACTTCTTAGTTTCTTATAAATTTTAACTATTGTAATCTTGAGTCTTTAAAAAATTAGCGGGAGTGAAAAACAATGTGTTTGAACCAGTAATAATAATAATAATAATAATAATAATAAATTAATAGGAATGACATCTGCATCTTCCTTATTAATACGAAAATATTTAAGTGAAATGAGTCCTTAAAATATGTCTGTGACAGAACACCATAGCCTTTCTCCAAGGTGGCACATACATGAAAAACACACTGATTACATATCTTAAACCAGCTGTGACTTTAACTGCATTATCATCCACTGAATATTTCTCTGTTTGTCTGCCAAGAAGTCATGCAAGTCTTTGCCAAATTCCTCGGTGAAATCCAGATCTATTACTTGTGAAATGTCTGTGATCTACTCATTTGTTAACCTTTTCATGAAAGGAAATGAGGTAAGTTTGCCTTGACATGTGCTTAAGGTACTTATGTTAACTCATGATGATCATATGTCTCTAGAAACACTAGCAAATAATCTGGATAATAGATCATTTTCTATTTTCCTCACTTTGAATTCCACAAAATCTGTAGTTCTGAGGTTCTGCTTCATTGCATTTGAAAATTAAGAGCCTGTCCCTCTTTGATGCTATTCTGATCTCTAATAGATATACAATTACCTGCAGTAACCTTGTGACTGTCTTGTCGGTTGTTGTGATTCTCACTGATAAGGCCTTTTTATTTCCTGTACCACTTCAATGTATTATTGCTGGGCTCCAAAGAACACAAAGGTGTGAAATTCTAAAGAACCAGATGTTCTGTCACTACACCCCCTATTAATCCAGAAATGTACTGTTCTCATAATCATATGGATTCTATTTGTCCCAAATTGATGACTATTCTCTTTGGTAGCGCCAAGAGAATATATTCATTAGGATGTCCTTGGCTGAAAAGAATGGACTCCAGTTCAAAAAATCTTCAACTGTCACTATGAATTTCGGAGATAGCGTAGGGTTTACTAACTTTTCGTTCAACAATATCATCATGGATACATGTTTTTTAGAGATACAGTGGGTAGCAAAGTGTGCTGCTGAGTCGAAGACCACACCTCTCTGGCTATCAGAATCTACCTCCGGCTTAAGAAAAGAAAGATGGGCAAGCTTTTCCGAGCAATTTACAGCATCAGAAACCTGCAAGGGGTCAACTGTGAGTTGGTTCCAACTTGATGGTAATGAGTTTTTGAGAGTCCACTGCTTATAATGTCAACATCATAGTAAGCCTATTTCTTCTAATACTATGACATGGCTGCCCCCAGCGGCAAGAGTTCCAGATTTCTTCACGACACTAGAGAAAGACAGACAGAATATGTGAGGGAGAGAAAGATGGAGTGAGGCAAAGAAAGATAATTGTCTCTGAAGAGAACATAAGATCTTTCTCTACAATGATTGAATCTTTTTAAAAAAATCTTATATCAGTATCTTATTAGTATATCAAAGTACAATTAGATTAAACTGATTTGAACCCAGTCAGAGAGCTGGGGATAAAGAGATATGTCCTGGAGGAAGGATGGATATCTTTGAAACAAAATCTTTAAGGAAAGAGATGAGAAGAGATACTTCAGCAACCAAGACTTTAGGAAATAGATGGGGAATAAGAACTGGTTTTTTTTTGTTTTGACTGGTTATTATACCACTGATCTAAAGCTATTCTAATAGGCCATTCCAATTGCTTCACCAAATATCAATTGAACACCTTTAATCAACTACAAAGTGTAGAGAAGGGCAAACAAATATGTCTTGGAAAACTCACAGTCAGAGTGTTGCTTGGAGGCAAAGATAGCAAAGTTTCATCTCTCATACTTTGGGCATTTTTCAAGGAGATGTTATTCCTTGGAAAGGGACAGTATGTTTGGAAAAGGGAGAGTCAGGAAAAGAGGAAGACCTCTAGTGAATTGAATTGGCATAGTGACTGCAGACTCAAGTGTACCAGGGGTGATGGTAATGGCACAGGATAGGACAGGGTTCAAGTCTGCTGTTCATAGAGTAACTAAAAATTGTACACAACTTGATGACATCTAACAACAGGTATCACAGACTGTTATTCTTCCTCCAGTTTCCGTGCGATGTTTTACTTCACAGTTTCATCTTTTTAGATTATTTGTTCAGCATACAGATGAAATAAGTATCATAAGAGGCTACAGTCCTGACACACATCTTGATTGTAAACCATGAAATTTTATTCAAATATTAAATATCCTTTTGCTTTATTCAAATAACTGCTTCTTGAACTGCAGTTATTAAGCACAATTAAGTGTTCCGGAATTCTCATTCTTCACAAATTAGTCATATTTTTTAATGATCTACACAGTCAAATGTCATTTTATAGTCAACAAAACACAAGTAAACATCTTTCTGATATTCTCTGTTTTCAACCAAGATTCATCTGACATCACTAATGATATTTCTCATTACATGTGCTCTTCTGAACCCAGATGGAATCTAGTTTGGGATTTAAGACATGAAGCTAGAGAATATGTTTCTTCTACTCTTAGTATTTTCAAGACATACCCATTATAGTCTTGGCGTAAGACTAAAAGAAAGTGTTCCTATCACTTGATCACCAGGCACCAAACATTTTCCTCTGTGACAAAGGCTTTGCCTCTCTCCTTTTCTCCTTCTTTTAATATGAAGGGAAGCAAAGATTTCAAAAATATATGACACTCTGATAATACTTAATGATAAAAATTATTACCTGAATTTCATAGTACTGTAGAAATAAAGGCATTTTAATACTAGTTTCATTTACTCTCCACATTTTAATTAAACCAACAAGCTAATTAACTTTTGCTTTCATATTTACATAATAAATAATAATAATATATCTGAAATTGTTGTTGTTGTCTTGGGTTGTTGAGTTGTCTGCAACTCACAGCGACCTTATATACAACAGCTCTGAAGCCTGCCCTGTGCTGAGCCAATCTCACTGACTCTGACAAGCCTACCCTCTTTGCCCCAGTTACTATGTTGATCCATCTCAACCAGGGTCTTCCTCTCCTCCCTTCCAAGTATAATGTTCTTATCCAAGGACAAGTCCTTCCTGGCCATGTGCCCAAAGTATGTGAGATAGAGCTTCAAAATCCTGGCCTCCCCACATCAGGTCCTCGTAGCTGACAGGACTGACAGGTCCCAGCTCCCAGCTGGAAACAAAATAGGATGCTTCAATGATTTAGATCCTCCCAGAAGAGCTGTGGGTGAGCATTAACATTATTTGTAAGTATATTCATTTTCTCCTGGACACAAGAGCCTACTATTTGGTCCTAAAAGCCTTCTGAGGTCCCAACTCTTCTCACTATTTCTTAGTTGTTGGAATTGACGGAAAACCTCATAAGTAGTTCCTTACTTCACCTCTGCCTTGCATGCAGACTTCCGAGTTGTAAAACACCCCAGTGGTAGATGGAATTTAATTCAGGACTTAAGAACAGTAAATGATGTAGTTGAGCCTCTATATCTTGTGGTTCCTAACTTTTATACTATAATAGACAAAGTGCTAGTCAATAGGCCTTTTATTTTAAGAACAACCTTCCCTCTGTAACTTGATTTGTGCCACTGTAAGAGCCTCTACTTGGAATATTATTGCTTTTTAATTTTTGACTCATGTATTTTTAACTTGTTAGTTACATTTGTGTCTTCTAGGCTACAACAGTTCCATGATATATCTTCAAGGATATGAACATGTACGGCTAAGCACAACTGATAACAGTGCATCTATATGCCAAAATCAATCTCCACAATAGTCTACGTGTTTCCTACTGTCAAAGGGGTCCTTTAGAGTAGTGAGAGAAAATCTTCACCCTGAAACCTACAGCGTCCCCTTCCAGCAGTAAGTAGCTAATACGCTGTCCCCTTTTCCTTATGAATCAGGGTGAAGTCTCTCTCAGGGAGGAGTGATAAAGGACACACTGACAAAGTAGATTAATCAGAACTGGCTTTGACAAACACTGTGGCAATTGAACAATTAAAACAGACTTTCAAGGGGGGGGGAAGAGGAACGAACTGGGGGAGAGGGTAGAGAAAACAGTGAAACAATAAATGAATGAAAACCCAAAATCTCTGTAAATATTCATTAAAATTAATAAAATTAAAAAAAAAAAAACAAAACCCTGGCCTCCAAGGAGAACCTTGGTTTCACCCTCTCCAAGACAGATCCATTTATTTCCTTGTTGCTCCATGGTATGTTCAAGACTTTTCTCCAGCACTACAACTCAGATGACTGATACAATAAAACTCAAAACCAGTGATACATAATTCTGGGGGAGTAGTCTATAAGAAATTGTGCTGTTAAACTATGCTCTTCTCTGTGCGAAAAGGATGAGCATTCTCCTCCCTCGCAGTTTATAACATCTACAACCAACATAACAGTGATGAATGAGGTTTTTTTGTTTTATTTTTGTTTAATTTTATATTTAATAGATTATCTGTAAATTACAGGATTTGAGTAAACATTTTACTTCCACTACTATTAACAACTGCCAGTTAATTACGCCAGATGGTCTAGCTAACATCTCTACCTTTGGTCTACCTTCGTCCCATCGTTGACAATACTGTATTTGCATAGAATGTTCTTTCCTGTTCTATTTACTACTGGAGCCCTCTTCTTCTGAGGGAGTGCCTTTAGAGTATCTTGTGTTCTTTAAACATAATAACATGATTGAATGGGGCTATAATTGATTCCTTACTTAGATTTAATCACTACAACAAGATATTTTATCTCTTCATGTATAATCTAATAATTTTATTACTCATAAGAAAACTTATGAAAGCATAAGCATATGATTAAGGTGATGTTAGGAGAAACAAACAGTTGATCTTATTATAATACAAAACAGTGGGAGCAATGGAGGAAATTTTATCCTTAAAATATTGTAGAGCCGTGGCTTCTCAATGAATGTCCCTTATTAAGAGATTTTATAAAAGATATGCAAAAATGAAAATGAAAGCGGGAACTAAGTATTTGTTTAAATGAATCAAATCATCTCTCCTCATAATATGAAAAGCATTTATTATCATCAAAGATTCTTAGTCACCCAAACATTTGGATTGAAATCAAGTTTTGAGTGCAAATGAGAAACATTCGTAAGCGGTACACTAGGAATCAAGAAGATTTGACGGTGGATCCCAGAACGCAAGAGCCATTTGGAGGTGGCTTAAAAGAAGATTCTCTACTGGCAGAAAAATACATGGAAAGATTACACCGTGGAGGTCCTCCAAGAACTTCTGCCATGATTCTGAGTGAATCTTGCTTAGACCTTGTCATCACTTTGGGGAGCAAAGGCTTTCATCCTAGGACCAACCCAGATGAAAACATAAAACTAACAAAAACATTCTCCCCTGACTACAATGAGGTAGAAAAGAAAATTTCACCCAACCAAAGGAGTTTGGAAAGGCGGCTCCTGAGAAAAGTCTGGTAGTGCAATCTCAGCTACTAGAAGAGGGGCCTTCACTATAGACTTTACTTATTTCTGAGTGGCCTGGAAGACCCCAAAAGTGGAATGACCCTTGAGAAGGTGGACTTGACAGGACAGCTGGCCAAGGACATTTTAAAAAAAAAAATCTGTATTTGTGCAACAATGAATGACTGGAAACCCTAAATACACACACACACACACACACACACACACACACATTGATTTTAAAAAATGTATTTACAAGAAAAAAAGTAACCAAGAATTGTTGTGATGAAATGAAAATCCTTTCTTCCCATTCCATGTTGTTGTTTTTGTTGTTATGTACCATTGAGTTGCCTGCAACTCACAGCAACCCTATGTACAACAGCCCTAAACCCTGCTCTCTCCTGTGCCATTCTTATTGTCTCAGACACTCCTACATCTATTACCCCAGTCACTGAATCAATTCATCTCATAGAGGGTCTTCCTTTCCTGAGCTGTCCCTCCACCCTCCCAAGCATAACATCCCTCTCCAAGGACTGATCCTGCTTTGCAACAAGTCCAGATTATGTCAGACAAAACTTCAGAATCCTTGCCTCCAAAGAGGAGCCTGGCTTTACCCTCTCCAGGATGAACTCGTTTGTTCTTCTAACAGTCCATGGCATATTCAATACTCTTCTCCAGCACCACAGCTCAAAGGCATCAATTCTCCTATCATCCCCACTAATTGTCTGGCTTTCTGATACATAGCAAGTAATTGCAAAGACCATGGCCTGTATCACGCCCACCTTAGTTGCCAGACTAATATGCTAGTGTTAAAACTCCCCTCTATTTGTTATAGATTGAATTGTACCCCCAAAAAGATACTTTGAGGTTTTAGTCCCTGTAATTTTAACTGGGATCTTGTTTGTTGTTGTTGTTATGTGCCGTCGAGTTGTTTCCGACTCATAGCGACCCTATGCACAACAGCCCTAAACCCTGCTCTATCCTGCGCCAACCGCACCGCCTCTGACACACCCATCCCGATTACCCCAGTCACCGAATCAATCCATCTCATAGAGGGTCTTCCCCTCCTGCGTTGTCCCTCCACCCTCCCAAGCATGATGTCCCTCTCCAAGGACCCGTCCCTCCTGGCAACATGTCCAAAGTATGTCAGACGAAGCCCCAGAATCCTTGCCTCCAAGGAGTAGCTTGGTTTAATCCTCTCCAAGATAAATCTGTTTGTTGTCCTGGCAGTCCATGGTACATTCAGTACCCTTCTCCAGCACCACAGCTCAAAAGCATCCACTCTCCTTCTGTCCTCCCTAGTCATTGTCCAACTCTCTGATGCATAACAAGCGATTGCAAAGACCATGGCCTGTATCAGGCGCACCTTAGTCTCCAGAGAGACACTGTTGCTCCTGAGTACCTTAGAGAGGTCCCTAACAGCAGACTTTCCCATCGCGATACACTTTTTGATTTCCTGACTGCTGGTGCCAAGAGTGTTGACTGTGGAGTCGATACTACAATCAAGGATCTTGTTTAGAAATAAAAATATTTTCTTTGAAGATGATAACCTTTTAAAAATATTTTTATTGGCTTTCATAGAATAATTCCCTTACATTATGTTTCATTCATAAACATTGTGTTTTATCCAATCTTTCATTTACATTATGTTTCAAATAATCATTCATATACATTCTCTTTTACATTTTTTTCTTTTCTCTTTTTTATTTATATATTATTTTTTATTTCTTCCAATTTTTTTATTTTACACTAATTTACCTATAGTTTGTATACATTGCTCCTCACACTGTATCCCTCCCTACCTCCCTAACCCCCCTCCACCCATCAAACTGTGCTATCCCATAATTACCTCCCTGCCCATCCCCACCCTCTGCTCCTTCTCCCACCCCCCACCTTAGATCATCATACACATTTTACTAGTTACCTATTTTACAACAATGATCTTATGTAATATTTGTCCTTATGGGACTCAGTTAGTTCACTGAGGATGATATTATCCAGTCCTTCCCAAATTGAGTAGTGATATGCAAAATCATTGCTCCTGTGTGCTGTGTGGTAGTACTACATTGTACGAATGTACAACAATTTTTCAGTCCATTCACTTGTGGTTGGATATTTGGGCTGTTTCCATGTTCTTGCAGTGATGAATTTTTAATTGAAGAAGACTCAACTGAAGGTCCGCAACCCAATGACTAGTTTCCAGAACGGTGAGACCATACATTTTCATTTTGGTGTGGATTTGGGGTTTTTTCAGTTTTGTTTGTTTGCTTTGTTTTTTTGTTACAGCTGCAGTAGGGAACTAAGCTATTCCTCTAGTAATACAATGTTCTTATCTCATCCCAGCTTGCTTTCCCAGGTAGGCCTTGCTCATGTTTCATAAGAAAATGTGACTTTTCTGTGTCTTCCCCTTCCTGGTACTTAAAAGTATCTATTTAGATACTCATTCATATTAACCATCTTTGGAAAAGTATAAATTGCTCACAGTGGCTTACAGAATGTATTAATAATCAAATAAGTTATACATTTTTATCAGAAATGTTATAGCTCCATAATTTATGTCTGTATGCATGGGGTTGCTTGAAATTCTTCTGTGTTAGCCAACTTTTTTTGGCACAATGACTCAGTATACTCCTTCCATCTTCTTTTAATGCGTCCTGAATCATTCAATATTCTGCCCATAGCATCGCAGGTGACTCAATGTCACATGAAAACAATAATATACTATGACAGATTTGGAAACAGGAGTAGCATTCACTTCCTAAATAACCTGCCTCTGGAAACTCTATGAACTTTGAGAAATGTCAATAGTTGTAGAGAGGCTTTAAGCCTTTTGTTCAGAGGGTCACTATGAGCCATGGTTGACTTGAAGGCAATCAACAACAACAATGCGTTAGAGTCTGTTTTCTTTCACTAATCTTTCCCATTCAGGATCTTTATGAGAACAAGGTTTTAAGACGTTGGTGGTGCCAGGATCTACTGCACTTGGTAGATTTTTAAAGTTCCAAGAGAGTGTTAAGCTCTGTAGTACTTAGATTTCTTCCTATTGTTGTTGTTGTTGTTATGTGCCGTGGAGTCGTTTGTGACTCATAGCGACCCTATGCACAACAGCCCTAAACCCTGCTCTATCCTGCGCCAACCGCACTGCCTCTGACACACCCATCCCAATTACCCCAGTCACCGAATCAATCCATCTCATAGAGGGTCTTCCCCTCCTGCGCTGTCCCTCAACCCTCCCAAGCATGATGTCCCTCTCCAAGGACCCGTCCCTCCTGGCAACATGCCCAAAGTATGTCAGACGAAGCCCCAGAATCCTTGCCTCCAAGGCAATCTTCCTCCAATCTTCCTATTAGGGAAACAAATGTATAAACAAGATGAGGGAGATAACTGACCCAGGCTCCTCATTTCAGTTATTAGAATTCACTCACCTCTAACCTAAAAAGTAAATTATTTGGAGAGAGAAAAATTTGCTTGTAATTCATCTTAAAAGCCTTGTTTGAATATAAGGCTGTTGGAGAGGGGGTTAGGTCTTATTGCCATCTGAGGTTTGGTATCAGCCTTGAACAAAGTGAAGACGAGGTCTTTATGTATTCTATGTTGGCTAGTTGGGAGTAGTCAAGTGGGCCTGGAGCCATTTTCATTTTTCAACACGCCCTGTTTTACTTCCTTGTGGGGGTGGGGTGGGTAATGGCTTGGTATGAACACACAGATGTGTTCAGGTAGAGTTAGAAGGTCAGCAAAATGGAATCATTTTGGTTTCAATCTCATATTTCAATAATAAGGCAAAGGGGAAAGGGAAGACATTTTAAAAATGACTTCCTATTGAAATGGGATGAAGCCAGAAGAGGAGTCTTAAGTTAAAGAGAGCTCCAGTGGAATTGGCTGATACTGAAAACAGAATAGAAACTGTCTTGTTGTGTAGCTTATTAAGGCTTCGATTCTCTTATTTTAAAAAAAATGAGATATTTCAAGATGTACAGTCCAAAAGGACTTTGGAAGCAAGAGTGACATCCACTTCCTAAACAATGTGCCCCTGGAAACTATGAACTTTGAGAAACGAGGATAGTTATACAAAGGCTTCAAGTCTTTGTTCATAGGGTCACTATGAGTCTTGCTCATCTCGATAGCAAGCAACAACAATAACTATTCATAAAGGCAGTCCCATTACAAACAAGGAACAGACGAGGTTGCCACTTTCACCACTCTTATTTATATTTTATTGAATGTACTTTCTAGGGGAATATGATGAGAAGAAAATAAGTGGTAGTAAAACTGTCACTATACGCAGATGATATGGGAGTGTGTACAGAAACTTTAAAGAGTCAACAACAACAAAAACCGTGTTAAACCTAGTATACCAATTTAAGAGTGGCAGTATATGAGATCAATATTTTTTAAAAAAATCAATGTTCTACAGTAACAAAGAAAATATGGAGAAGGAAAGTAACAAGCCACAAATTGAGGTATTTGGGAATAAACTTAACTGTAGACACAAAGTGGTATCTGCTTCCTAAATAGCATGCCTCTGGAAACTCTGTGAACTTTGGTAAATGTTGATAGTTGGAAAGGGACTTCAGGCCTTTTGTTCATAGGGTCGCTATGAGTCGTGCTCGACTTGATGGCAATCAACAACAGTGACATAAAAGATCCTTATAAGGAAAAATACAAAACATTACTGCGAGAAACAAGAGATGTAACTAAATGGGAAAAAATGTCCCCTGTTCATGTATAGGAAGATTCAACTTAGGGAAAATGACCATCCTACCAAAAACAATCTACATGTTTAACTCAATCCCAATATAGACATCAAAATCGTTTTTCAAAAAGAAGATGCAATTGGCGAGTTTATTTGCAAAGAAAAGAGACCTTGAATATGCAAAGCACTTCTGAAAAAGAAAAAAGAAGTGGGAGGCATAGCACTCCCTGATCTCAAAACCTATTACACAACTGTAATAACTAAAACACCATGATACTGATATAATGGCAGACATATAGACCAAGGGAACCCAGGAATTAACCCATCTGCCTGTGGTCAACTGGTACCTGACAAGGAAACAAAACCTATTAAAAGGAAAAAATTACAACCTTTTTATCAAATAGTGCTGGAAAAGATGGACCTGTACCTGCAGAAAGCTGAAGAACGAGGATCCACATCTCACAACATACACAAAAATCAACTCAAGGTGGATCAGAGACCTAGGGGTAAAGCCAAAACCCAAAAAGATGATGAGACAAAATGTGACCAAATTTAGAAGCCCTAGTCAATAGAATAAATAGTCTGGCAAATACAACTTGCAATGTACAAACAGGAGAGGATAAAACTGATAAATGGGACCTTCTAAAGATTAAGTCCCTTTATGTCTCAAACATTTTTTTCCAACAGGGTGAAAAGAAAATATACAGACTGGGAAAAAACATTTGTCAGTAACATCTGAGAGAAGGGTCTCATAATCAAAGTTTACAAACAACTACAGGGCCTCCACAGCAAAAAAGACTGATAACCCATTTACAAGATTGACAAAAGATATGGAAAGATTTTTCACAAAGGAAGACATTCAGATGGTCATACACACAAAGAAATGCTCCAAATCACTGGCTACAAAGAAGATGCAATTGAAAACCACAATGAGATGCCGTTGATATAGGGGTTATGCAGTTATCAAGAACAAAGTTTAACAGAACAGGAAGCAACAAATGTTGGCAAGGATGTGGAGAGAATGTAACTCTCATACACTGTTGGTGGGATTACAAAATGGTACAACAACTCTGGAAGGCAGCGTGATGTGTCCTGAAAAAGCTAAACAAGAAATTCCGTATGACCCAGCTACTCCACAGCAAAGGAAAATAGAACTGAAACACTAACAGAGATTTGTATAACTAGGTTTAGAGCAGTATTATTAAAAAATGGAAAGAAAATGGAAACAACCCAAACAAAAAATGGATTGAAAAGTTAAGGCATATTCACACAATAGAATACTATGCAGCACTAAGAAGCAATGATTTCATAAAATATAACAAGAAAAGTCTAGAGAGCTTTAGGCTGAGTGAACTAACTCAGTATTATAAAGACAAATACTGCATACGACTATTATAAAAATTCAAAAATAACTAGTAAGATGTGTATAAAAGTCTAAAGGGGGAATGTGAGGGGAACATGAGGGCAGAGTGTGGGGAGGGGGTGAAATTACTGGATTGGTAGAGTGGCAGATTTTAGTGGATGGAAGGATGGGGTGAAGGAATTAGGGAAAATCCAAAGGAGGGGACCTGAATATACGGCGTAATAGTGGGCATAGATAAACGATGATAATTTTTAGAAAACTCAGTTTATAGGAATAATTGTATGCAACACAATGTGAATGAAGGAATGTGTGAGACACAATGTATACAAATGAAACTCTATGTATATAAATTTTATATTTAAACCAATACAAAATTTAAAAGAAATAATTTGCTAAGATGAATCATGGTTCCCAGATACTTCCAGAACTACAAAAATTCTTTGGCTTCTTGGGAAATAAAATTTAGACTAGATGTCTACTTGGGATCTCTGTATCTCTATCTCTCACATAAATATTTCCCAGAAGTTTTCTGTTATATTTACAAGTGATTGCAAGCAATGCCATTTTGTGATATCTGTTCATCACTGGATACAAGAATCTTACCTGAAAAAAAAGTTCATATATATTTATATAAATCTTATTTCCTTAACAGCATGCCTCCGGAAATCCTATGAACTTTGATAAATGTCTATAGTTGTAGAGGAGCGTCAGGCCTTTTATTCATAGGGTCACTATAAGTCCACTTGGCTCAAAGGCAATCAACAACAACAACAATCTTGGCTTTGATACAAGGAAATAGTTTGATAAACATTATTTTATCCTATTTGAATTAGCAAGAAAATGGCAGGGCTTGAAGTCCATGCACTTTTCTTTAAAATTCATCCAGGAGATTCTGCTTAGGTTATGACCTTACACCTTTATCATAAAATCTTCATCTCACCATCTAATAATTCCATTAGCCAGATCAGTCATTCGGTTGATATTTGCATCTGGGGGGGGGGGGGTTGTTGTTTGTTTGTTTGGTTTTGTTTTTTTAACAAAAAGTCCTCAACACTTGAATGACTTTGATCCTTTCTCCAGGTTCATAGGGTTTCCAGAGGCAAGCTACTTATGGAAGTGGATGCCATTCCTGCTTCCAAGCTATGATCCAAGGCAGGGTTACTAAATCAATCCTCTTTTTCTTCCTATTGCCTTGATCTGCCTCTTTTGCAATCACAAGCAAGAATCGCAAACAAGCATAGTTTCATTTTGTTTCTTTAAGAAAAGATGACAAAACAGTCTCGTTTCCTTCCTAAATGAAAAATCGAGCTTGTTTGCCATTTCTGGGTTTTAAAACTAGTTCAGTAAAACTGTCTTAGTGATTCACTAAGAATAGTTTTGAGAGCTTCTGAAGAACTAGGATGAGCAACCTTAGAAGGCAAAAATTTACTTTGGACATGCATGACCTGTGCTTCTGACCCAGTACATGGAAAAGGGACAGGAAAACTGTCACCAAGTCAAAAAGGAAAAAGTAAATAACGTCACCCCAAATGGAATACAGTTCAGAGGAAGCAATGAGATCAAGCCATTATAGAGATGATGAGACATCATGCTTTAACAAGGCAAACTGTGGCCAGAGGAAGACAGTAATAAACAGTGTCCTGGGAGACTGAGAGTCATTGTGTGAACACCTGGGTGGAACCAGAGCTTTCTAACCAAAACCATACTCCCCACTCTGGAAATGAAGGCTGGACTCATAAACAGTAATGCAAGAACTGTGAATGAGATTAAAGATGAATAAAGTGGACTAAGGAAGTTGTAAACACAGTGAGAAACACAGAACAGAACGTGGTGCAAGGTGGACCCCGTAGTTGGAGGAAGAGGAGATAGCTTTGAAAGAAATGTGAAGGAAGGCAAAATGGAATTGGAATCTTCCATGTGAGAAATTCAAGGTGCAAAATTTAAATATGAAAAAGAAAAGCTAAGGGGAAGGTGACGTGAAATCACAATAGAAGAAGAGGTTGATAGGAAAAAAGAAGATTTTAAATCAGCTTTGCTGCTAATGTTGAATTGAAATCCTTTGAAGTCAGCATGACAAAATAGTTTTCAGTGCTCATGTGACACTCATAATCCGCTGGATACGTTGTCTGAAAAAAGTCTGCATTTTTATGTTTTGACCATCAGCCCACAACTAGGTCAAAGAGCCATGGGCTAAAAGCCTGAGAGGAAAAGTCTGCCCTAAAAGTCCTTGTGGTGCTTCAGCATCTCATCCAACAGCAGCAAGAGGCATCACTTTGTTGATGTAGAAAAGTGAGAGGAGGCTGAATATAAGTTTTCAATCACGTAAAACCTCTTCCTTGAGAGTTGATTGATTTGATGGGACAAGCATATGGAAATATAAAATTATGCCTTAACTCACTGCAAGGCCAGCGGATATGAGGTTCTTAGAGATGAAAGAATGCTTCAAAAATGAATTATATATTAGTAGAGTAATAAGTCACATTATGTTCCCCAAAGCAAAGTTAGTCATTTACTTCACAAGCTTCCCATAGTAACTTAATAAACCAAAACTGAGTCCATTGCCATCAAGCCAATTCCAATTCACAGAGACTCTACAGGACAGAGTAAAGCTGCCAGCTTGGGTTTCCAAAGCTGTAATCTGTGTGGAAACAGATCTCCGTAGCTTTCTTCCAGAGTGGCTAGTGGTTTCAAACTGTTGATCTATAAGTTAGCAGTGGAAAGATTAACCACTACACTCCCAGGGATCCTTCTTCAACTAAAAATGAGCCAAAAAGAACTTTGGAATCTTACTTTACACTACTCACTCTATAGTATAATAAGTATGTAAATAAACCTCATTATTTTAAGGGAACTTTGAAGCATAGGGAAATTGTTAGAATCGTTTAAGGACTTTTACTTGTCTAATCGAGACTTTAACAAAACTCTCCTTTTTTTATCCCTCCTCCATTCCTCCTTCATGGTTACCCATGGTAGAGAGTGCTTGGTGGAGTTCCATGATTAAACAAGCTTAGAAGCAGGAGTGGCATCCACTTCCGAAACAGCTTGCCTCCGGAAGCTCTAGGAACTTGGAGAAACGATGAAAGTTATAGAAGTGTTCAGGTCTTTCGTTGATAGGGTCGCTATGAGTCATCAACAACAACCATTCCTCCTTCAGTAATTAATGGGATATCTATCATATGCTCAGGCACTCTCACAGGTGCTTGGTGATTCAATGGTATATAAGACGCAGACTCTGCCAATTTATATTTAACCACAGAAGACAGACACCAAGCTTACAACTAATAGCTTAGACTTCTTTTAAATTTTATTTTAAAAATTCAGTATATTCTAGCATAAAAACATCCATCAATGAATCTATATCACTGTATAAATATAAATACATAAGTAAATATATAATTGCTATCAAATAGAAATATGTGTTGCATAGGGAAAATTTGCTGTCAAGGACCTTTAAGGTACTAAGTAACAATGTCATTGACAAGGTGCACCTGATTCAAGCAATGACTTAGGTTATTATTTTTTTTTTTCAGTTACTTAATATGCACCTGAAGGTTGGACAACAGAATAACAAAGATGTAAGTGGTACCTTTCAGTTTTGGTGTTGAAGAACAGTACTTCATATACCATGGACTGCTAAAAGAGCAAATAGGTCCGTCTTGTAGAAAGTGCAACCAGGCTGCTCCCTAGAGGTAAGGAGGGTGAAGCTTTGCCTTACGTACTTTGGGCATGTGTTAGGAGAAGCCAGTCCTTGGAGAAAGAGGTCATGCTTGGAAGGGTGGAGGGTTTGTGAAAGAGGAAGATCCTCAATGAGATGCATTTACTGTGACTATCACATAGGCTCAAGTATATCAGAAGATGACATAAGATAGGGCAAGTTTCAGCTCTGTTCTTAATAGGTCACTATGAGTTAAGTCAACAGCACCTAACAACAACATCAAGGAGAAACCTACTCATAGCCGACACTTTAGTAGATTTCCAAGGCTATAAATCACAAAGGAAAAGTTTGCCCATCTTTCTCTTGTGGGCAGCTGGTGGATTTTAACTGCATGGCTTTTGGTTGGCAGTGTAACTCCTTATTTGGAAGCAGGAGTGACATCCACTTCCTAAACAACAATTCTCTGGAAACTCTATGAACTTTGAGAAACAGTGATAGTTAAAGAAAGGCTTCAGATCTTTTTGTTCATAGGATCACTATGACTCGTGCTTGACATATACATATATTGGTTTTGTTGTTATGTTCCATCAAGATGCTTGCGAGTCGTATTGACCCTGTGTACAAAAGCTCTGAACCTTGCTCTATCCTGAGCCAATCTCACCCTATCTGATACACCTATACCCATTACCCTAGCCACTGAGTCAATCCATCTCATTGAATCTTCCTCTCTTGCACTGTCCCTCCACCCTTCTAAGCATGATGTCCCTCTCCAAGGAGTAGTCCTTCCTGGCAACATGCCCAAAGTATGTCAGACAAAAGCTTCAAAATCTTTGCCTCCAAGGAACAGCTTAGTTACATACTTTCCAGGACGATAGAGATAGAGATTAGAGAGAGATAGAGATAGAGATAGAGATAGATTAGATAGAGATAGATTAGATATAGAGATAGATATATAGATGGATATGGATGATATAGGTATGCAAAGATATATATAAAAGGACTGTACACCATCAATTTTTTTTTAATGGCAGGCCTGGTTTTAATTGTTTTTGGTCAAACATTTTTCTAAGTGATATAGCACTGGTCAGTCCATTAGCTGTACACAGGTAACTTGTGGTTGCTGTGATGCTGAACACTGTGACACTGATGTGTCAAATGTGATAATGGTTACACATGGTGGGCAGTGTTTGATGGAGCTCCCCAGTTAAAACAAGCTTGGAAGCAGTAGAGGCATCCACTTCCATAATAGCTTGCCTTGGAAAACCCTATGAATGTGGAGAAACGACGAGAGTTATATAGAGTTTTCAGCTCTTTCGTTCATAGGGTCGCTATGAGTTGTCTATGACTCGATGGCACTTAACAACAACAACATTTTCTTATGAGCAGGAGAAAAATGGACAATCTCCTCTTGTGTGATTTACTGCCTCTGAAAACCTGCTATGGGTCAGCTATGAGTCAGTTCTGACTCGATGGTACATGACAACAACATAATCTTTTGGAAGCAGATCACCGGGTCTTTTTTTCGGAAGTACCTCTATTTGGATTCAAACCCCTAACTTTTTGTAAGCAATTAAGCACAACCCCTTGAGGCAACAAAGAACCCCTTTAAGCTATCTTATGAGAGCAAGTAGCAAGTGCCGGTGGTGGAGTCTGTATGGGGTCACGCTACTCACCCAAAGGCAGTGTCTCTCTGGCAGCTCGAATCCATCAACGGATCTGCGGAAGAGAGATGAACAGGCTGCACCTGTGTGGTTCACAGCCTCTGAAAATCGCCTGGAGAGTCAGCTAATAATCCATCCCAACTCCTGAGAACTGGCTTGAAAGCAGGTGGAGTTGGTCTAGCAAAGAGTAGGTCTCAGAAATCTCTAAGATACTCAGACCTCAAAATGACTGTGAGTTCTTGGTTATATCAAAGACAGAGAGGAGAATGAGGGAGCATTCTGAAGAGAAGGAACAACTCGTATGAAGCTATCACACCAAGGAGCGAAGGCTTTTTTTTAGCAAAGGCATTTTTATGAAACTGTAAGAAACTAAGAGAGTATAGAGAAGGAAGTTGTGAAGCCCATGTGAAAGGAATTGCCTTAACAAAGATTTTGGATTTTAACCTCAGGTTACAGGTAACAATGCATATTCAGAAGGGAGTCAGTCAAATTATCTAATGTTTTGTTATGAATTCATGTGCTCATGATTTTGGCTGAAGATTCTTTCATTTTGGCTGAATATTCTTTCCTGTCTTATCAAGGATTTTATGAAACGGCTTCTTCACTCTTTGGGTATAAGACTTGCTCTAGATCAGAGCCATCTGGGCATGTGCTAAAGCTGGCTTGAACCAGATAGTAAACTCTCCACATCCATTCAGCATTGCATTCAGGGAGGTCACTAGGGAAGCTTGAAGTTAGTTTTGGCATCATTTGTTACAAAAAAGGAAACTTGCAGACTCTACAGAAATAAACAACAACAACAACAAAACCCCAAACAAACCCAAACAACCAAACTCTAACAATATAAGAAGCAAGTAAAGAAAATCAAACCTAATGTCATCAAGAAACCCCTCATGGGTTTCTAAGGCTGTAAATCGTGAGCGAGAAGACCACCCATCTTTCTCCTTCAGAGCCACTGAAAGGTTCCATCTGTTGACCTTTTGGTTAGGAGAGCAACAGTGCACACCACAGCATCAGAACTCCTTACACACTGCAGTAAGTGCTCTATAAAGACAAATAATTTATTTGTATAAACAAAGGAACTATCACTGGCATCAAATGATTGGACAACTTGTCCAGTTACAATTTGGAAAAGAAACAATGAAAAAAAAAAAAAAAGGAAGAGAAACTTCTTCAGAGTGCCAAGGAGCAACAATATCAGTCTAGAGACTAAGGTGCACCTGGCTCAGGCCATAGTCTTCTCAATGGTATGCTATGCATCTGACAGCTGCACAATGAATAAGGATGACAAAAGAAGAAACAATGCCTTTGAGTTGTGGTGCTGGAGAAGAGTATTGAAGAGTCCATTCCATGGACTGCCAAGAAAACAAAGAGGTCTGTACTGGAGAGGGTGGAACCAAATTGCTTCTTGGAGGCAAGGATTTTTAAATTCTTTGTCACATACTTTGGGCATGTGGCCAGGAGCAACCAGTCTTTGGAGAAGGATGTCATGTTTGGAAGGGTGGACATTCAGCACAGGAGAGGAAGACCCTGCATGAGATAGATTGACAGTGACTGTGGCAGTGGGTTCAGGTGTGTCAGAGACGGTCATGTTGGATCAGGATAAGGCAGGGTGAAGAGCTATTATTTATTAGGTCACTGAGTCATAGCTGACTTGATGATGCAGAACAATAATATATAAAGGGAGCTCTGTGGCCTAATGGTAAGAAACTGCACTGCAATCCCAAAGGCATGCAGTTTGAATCCACCAGAGGCTCCATGGCAGAAGGAAGTAAATTTCCTCCTATGTGATTTACTGCCTCTGAAAACCTACTGGAGGGTCAGCCATGGGTCTGTTCTAACTTGATGGTACACAACAACAATAAATATGTTGTTGTTAAGTGCCGTCGAGTCACAGGCGACTCATAGCGACCCTATGAAGGAGAGTCCTCGATGCTTGGGTGCTTTTCATCCTCTCTCCAGGGTCATAGGGTTTCCGGAGGCAAGCTATTACGGAAGTGGATGCCACTCCTCCTTCCAAACAATAAATTTATGAAATGAAAAAAGGAAAATTGACTTTTGTAGCCCCATGACCTCCCCAATAAAAACTTGAATGTGATATTATCTCTTTTAGTATTTAGCATATCTCTTTCTATAGGCATTTTACTATAAAACTAAAAGCCATCTTATTCACCTTTGGACCCCCAGTCTCTAGGAGATTGTATGACATGTTGCTAGGTGCCATCCAGTTGACTCATGGCAACTATGAACAACAGATCTGAACCTGGTCCTATCCTCTGCCATTCTCACAATCTCTGGCACTCTTGAGCCCATTGTGGCAGTCACTCTGCTAATCCACCTGCTTGAGGGCCTTTCTCTGCTTTGCCATGCTTTCACCTTTCAAAGTTTGATGTCCTTCTCCAAGGAATAACCTCTCCTAGTGACATGCCCAGAGTACGAGAGATGAAGCTTCTCTGTCCTTACCTCCAAAGAGCACTCTGGCTGTCCCTTCTCCAAGACTCAGCTGTTTGTTCTTTTGGCCGTCCATGTCTGATATAGAGGTCAAGAATTACATGTGGTAACAGCTTGTGTTTTATGTAATATATTACCAAAATCTCTTCTTTTTTACTTCATTGCTCATGAAGAAAGTCAACTATCTCTTCCTAGGACTGTAGCACTTTGTTTCCTCTTGTTGTGTATTGATGTGAAGGATTTATCTCTCCATGGTTTTTTCCTGGTTTTGGTGATGGTGGACATTTTCACACGAGCAGGGTTGGAAGTGGGGGTACGGTAGCTAGTTGCTTTTGGGGGGGGGAAACTCATGTTTTTCCTACATCTAAAGCATTCCTAGAGAGAGCACGCACCTTTATTTTCGTCCTCACTTCCTCTCCGTTGTCACCTTTTACCCTTCCCACAACCCTTGACATCTGTCTTCCCACTGTCATTGCTTCTGGCTCATAACGTTGGTGGCAAAGGAAGGAGGGAGTTTATTCTTTTCCCTCAGGCCTTACTTGGCTGAAGCCCGCAGGGTGTTTTTGTTTGTAGAGTTGGGTTGTATGTATATTTTGTTAAATTCCCCATAGTCCTTTAGACACCCAGGCCTGGAAAATGAAAAATTACTATTATTGTTACCCTTCTTTGCCCGGAATCCCCAGTCACCACATGTTCCTGGCTTCCCCTCCTTCACTGGCCACCAACAGAAGGCTAAGGAGAGTTGTCTACACCTTTGCAATCAGCATAGAGAAGTGCCTTATCCTGGTACTTAAATAAAACTTGAAAAATTTTATTTATGCATGGGCTCTATTAATGCAAGGCTTGAGCTACACTCTGCCCTCAATCTCTAAGGATCCAAGACAAAGGTGGGGAGAGAGAGAGAGCAAAAGAGAGACCAGAATTCTCAGACAACATGATTTGTCTCCTCAACTCCCAACACTGACTTTTTGGAAGAAGTTAGGCAGTGAGTTCACTTGTTTACTTTTCATACAGATGTTTGTCATGTGGATCCAGGCAGGCCCTGAGTGATTCTTTTTTTTACTGGATTTCTTATAACATCAATCAAGTAAGTATTCAATATTTATTACATACAAGGAGGGCACTGTGCCAGGTACTATGGATGTGGATGAAACTGCCTAAAACCAGTTCCTGTTGAGTCTGTTTTCACTCATGGTGACCCACGTTCATCAGAGGAGAACTGTGATTATCACCATTCTATTATAACTGAGGATTATCAATCGTCGATTTTTAACCAGCGTATGCCAGGACTTTCTTCAGAGGTGTATTTATACTGCTTGGTAATTTTAGACTGTAGTGTGGAGTGAATGGAAAACAAATACCTACAGCAACAACAGCAATGCAAACCAAACATTAAGTCAGGAGTTGATCTAAGACTTCTTTGCCCCTTAAATACCACAGTGCCATGGACAGAATTGCTTCTTGAACTTTAATTCCTTCCTCTGTAAAGCTGTTCTGAGAAGTGAGGTGAGCATATATGTTGGAAGAATTTTGTGAGGTACAAGTGTGCACTCACACAAATGATATCTGCTACCAATGACTTGGTTAGCATCTTCCTTTAGCCTTGGAAAGAGCTTAAAACCTAGTTAAGGTCATCAGAGATTCATGTTAAGAATGTAAAAACAATGTGAGAGTTAAACAGCAGACAGAGATTCAAGAGATGTTGCAAGACAATGCATGATTAATTGCCAAAGAATAGAGGCACGAGGAGAGAAAGGGAGAGAGAGGAACTAGTGTGAGCTGGAACCCTCCAGAGACTGAGGAAAACACTGCCAAGCCACCATTACGCTTCAGCGAAGCGTTTAGAGGAGGAATCTGTAGAAAATCAAGTTAGCACAAAAGTGACAGGAGTATCATGCTTTAAAATTGAATTTCTAATATTCTTAGAGAAGATAAATAGCTTTAATAAAAATATTTAGTATCATTTCAGACCATTTAGATAGGAGTTTTGAAAACAGAGACTGTTATTTACTCCTCTCCTCACTTGAGCTTTTGCCTCCTAATGCCAGAGGATAATGACCTGGTTCAGTGGACTTTTAAGAACTGATGAGGGATAGCTAGGCAAAGACTGGTGGCTCAGTGATGAGGAGTTGTCAACCCAAGGTTGTCAGTTCAAATCCACCAGCTGAATTACATGAGCTGGTGGGTGGCCTCATCGTTTTTCTGAGGATCAGCTGGTGGGTTTCCACTACTTATCTCTTGGTTAGTAGCCAAATGGCTTAACCAGAGTGCCATCAGAACTCCTTAATCAACAGTAGAGATGCTAACATTTGCTTTAAAGTCCATGGAGTGCAGTATGCATGGGGGTTAGAGATCTGATCTGCGGTGCTGGTATGACTTCCTGTGAATATTCTGAAATACAGACTGCGTAGTATGTTCAGAAGGAACACTCGTGGTGCACCAGCTGGGTGCTAACCTAAACGTTGGTGGTTCAAACCCATCGAGTAGCTCTGTGGGAGACAAGTAACATAATCTGTTCATAAAAAGTTTCCAGCCTAATAAGACCCTAACAAGAAGAACTGTCACATGGGGTCACTATACCTCAACACCACATAACAACAACAACAACAATAAATATCAAACACGACAATATAAGGCACGTAATAAGCATTGTTATTATTATTATTATTATTAATTATTAGTCTTTGAAGTCAGAATTGACTTGTCACATTTCTAACAGACCAATCTCTAAATCTCTCTGGGTCTAGGTTTCTGTTCTGTGGAATATGAGAACTGTCCTCAACTCAGGGATTAGGAATCAACTCATAATTGACCCTTCATTTTGTTTCTGAGGCTACACATTGCACAGAAGGAGGGCATATCTTCATCTCCTGGAGTTTCTCTCTGGGTGAATTCAAATCCACAAAAAGGCATGGCCATAGATTAGGCCACCAGAGCACGTTGAATAGGTGGTCTAGTGGCAAGAAGCTATACTGCAATCCCAAGGGCACGCAGGTCAAAGCTACCAGCTGCTCCATGGGAGAAGGATAGACAGTCTTCTCCCGTGCAATTAACTGCATCTGAAAACCCACCAAATGATCCGATATGGGCCAGTTCTGGCTTCAGTACACAACAACAGCAGCAGTACTATTTATTTCATAGAAATATTATGGACATTAAGTGAGCTAATAATAAAAGGGAACTCTGGTGGCTTAGTGATAAAAAAAA
>NW_006399753.1:19111410-19112541 GCF_000299155.1 Elephantulus edwardii
GCTTCTCTAGCCATTCGTTTGTTGATGGGCACTTAGGTTGTTTCCAACTCCTTGCTATTGTGAACAAAGCTGCAATAAACATGGGTGTGCATATTATTAGTCTTTGAAGCCCAAATTATATAGCCTTTAATATGGACAATGCCTCAATACAAAGAAAACAAAAATTCTCATCATTAGTTCAATACATTGTAGTAAATGGAAAAAAAAAATAAAGTTGTCAAGGGTCTAATTTTACTTGGATCTACAGCCAACACCCATGAAAGCATCAATTAAAAAAATGAAACGATGTATTGAACTGAGCAAATCTGTTGTCAAGCTCTCTTTAAAATGTTAAAGTGCAAAGATGTCACTTTAAAGATTAAAGAGTGTCTGATTCTAGCTTTGATATTTTCCACTGCTTCTCATTCACATGAATGTTAGACAATGAATAAGGAAGCTTGAAAAATAGATACCTTTCAATTGTGGGGTTGGTGAAAAAATATTGATTCTACTATGGACTGCTAAAAGAACAAATCTGTCTTAGAAGAAATGCAGAGTGTTCTTTGGAGCAAGGATGGTGAAACTTTGTCTCATATACTTTGAAAATATTATTAAGAGGGGCTGGTCCCTGGTGAAGATCATCATACTGGGAACAGTAGAGGATCAGTGAAGACTAGGAAGACCCTCAAGGAAGTGGATTGACCCAGTGGCAGCAACAATGGGCTTAAACACAATGAAGAGTGTGAAGATGGTACAAGGTTAGAAAGGGAGTTGGAGTCACCCTGATGATATCTAACAACAAGAACAACAACATTATTATTACTACTATTATAACTACTATTCTCATTATATTTTAAATATGCTATTCTTATTTTTTAATTTTATTGTATTGTATTTTTTTGGTGTGTTTATCATCAAATTGGATCTGACTGGTACAGGAGGAGATTGCCCCTCTTTCTCCAGCAGAGCATCTGGTGGATTCGAATTGTGTACCTCTGGGGTTGTAGTGCAGCCTCTTGCCACTAGGCCACCAGAGCTCCCTAAATACGCTATTCTTAATGTGACTCCAGCTCTTTGCACATTTCATTATAATACTTTACTTTGTCTTCCCGCACTGCCTTTTGAAATCTTCTATTCAGCTCATTAATGTCT
>NW_006399753.1:19113621-19120492 GCF_000299155.1 Elephantulus edwardii
ATACATAGGGTTTTCGAAGCCCTGCTATTTCAGAAGTAGATGGCCAAGCCTCCTTCTTTGTCTATCTTAATCTGAATGCTCAGATTAGGAAAGTATCTGATAGACAAGCATTTCACAGGAAAATACAAATGAAAGATATTTCCAAATTGTAGAAATAGCCAGTAGTTTCAGTGTTGTCCCTGCCCTTGACAGGAGTGTCTTGACCCACCCTGCTCCACCAGCATTCCTTTCTACTCCCACCTACTCCCTTCAGTATTATAATGAATATGCAAAGAGGTGAAATCAGAAAATAAAGAGGTCAAACTCGCTCAGTGTTTCTTAAGCTAAGGAACTAAAGTAGAAATCCAAGCCGTGAGTTGCAATACTTAAAAAAAATTAAAAAAAAAGGATGCTTTGGGCAGAAAAGTAAATGATCTTGGAAGTATTAAAAGAAGATGGAAAGAGTATATAGATATAGAGTCATTATACCAAAAGGAACTAGCAGGCACAGAATTTCATAAAACATATGAGCAAGATGTTGTGGGGATGAAGGAAGAAGTTCAAACTGCTTTGAAAGAATTGGAAAAAAACAAGGCCCCAGGAACTGATGGTATATTGATATATTTCAACTAACAGATGCTTCCCTAGATGTGCTCACCAAGTTATGCCAAGAAATCTGGAGAACAACCACTTGGCTAACTGACTGGAAGAGATTTAAATTTTTTTCCCATTCCAAAGAAAGGTGATACAACAGAGTATGGAAATTATCAAACAATATCTTTAATACCACATGCAAGCAAAATTCTGCTGAAGATTCTCCAAAAACGACTGGAACAGCACATCAACAGAGAACTACCAGAAGTGAAGGCTGGATTTAGAAGGGGTCATGGTACTAGGGATATAGTAGCTAATGTTAGATGGATCTTGGCTGAAAGCAGGGACTACCAGAGAAATGTCTATCTGTATTTCATTGATTATGCAAAGGCATTTGACTGTGTGGATCATAACAAACTGTGTATAACTCTGAGAAGAATAGGAATTCCAAAACACTTGATCATGCTAATGAGAAACTTATACTTGGGCCAGGAGGTAGTCGTCAGAACAGAGCAAGGAAACACGGCATGGTTCAAAATTGGGAAGGGCGTACGCCAAGGATGCATCCCATCTCCATACCTTTTCAACCTATATGCAGAACAGATTATCCGGGAAGCTGGGCTCTATGTGGAGAACTGTGGCATAAGAATTGGAGGAAGATTTATCAACAATCTACATTATGCAGATGACACAACCCTGCTTGCTGAAACTGAGGAGGGCCTGAAGCACTTGCTGTGGAAAGTCAGGGACTGCAGCCTTCAGTATGGATTGAGGCTCAATATCAAGAAAGCAAAGATTCTTACCACTGGGCGAGCTGGCAGCATCAGGATGGATGGTGAAGAGATTTAGATTGTACGCAGCTTTAGTGTGCTTGGCTCCACAGTCAATACTCTTGTTACCAGTAGCCAGGAAATTAAAAGACGTATTGCGATGGGAAAGTCTGCTGTTAGAGACCTCTCTAAAGTACTGAAGAGCAACGATGTCAGTCTGGAGACTAATGTGCAGCTGATACAGGCCATGGTCTTTGCAATCACTTGCTATGTATCAGAAAGCTGGACAAATGACTAGGGATTATAGAAGAATTGATGCCTTTGATCTGTGGTTCTGGAGAAGAGTATTGAATATACCATGGACTACTAAGAGAACAAACAGGTTTGTCTTGGAGAAAGTGGAGCCAGGCTGCACCTTGGAGGCAAGGATTCTGAAGCTTCATTTGATATACTTTGGACATGTTGCAAGGGGGGACCAGTCCTTGGAGAGAGATGTCATGCTTGGGAGTGTGGAGAGACAGCACAGGAGAGGAAGACCTTCAATGAGATGCATTGATTCAGTGACTGGGGTAATGGGAGTAGGTGTGTCAGAGACAATAAGATTGGCACAGGATAGAGCAGGGTTTAGGGCTGTTGTACATAGGGTTGCTATAAGTCACAGATGACTTCACAGCACACAACAACAACAATGTTCTTAATGTGGAGCATTTGAGACAACCAAATATACTTCCAATTAAACATGTTTTACAGGCAATGAAAATGGAATCAGCCTGGAGAGGGAGGCCCCAAGAGTCCTGAACCCCAGACCGCGTGCTTTTCCTCTACCAGGTTTTTATGTGTGTGCATGTTGTGATGAGAGTCTGCTATTGAGATTTAGACTATATGGCTGGACTTGATTTGAAAGAGTTTGGTAACACTCTGAGATAAAGTTGATGATTATGCGTATTTGTGTCCATTTCCTATGTACTTTATGGAATCATCTGTGATCTTACAATGACATGTTATTCAATGTGACAGAAAAGATTAAAGTAATATTTCATGTCAAACTATAAATAACTAGAAATGCTGCAGAAACCTTCTCCTTATACCTTCAACACAGAGAAGAATAAGGTGAGGGGACCAGTCTATCATTTGAAAGATTTTTTTATTTCCTGACATCTTTCTCTATAATTTTGAAAAAGTTTTTTTAAATGTTATGGCATTGGAAAAAATGGAGAATTTGATAGTCCTCCTTGCATTAACTAGTACCAAGGAAGTAAATAGTAGAAGGAGGTGTTGTTGTTGATATAAAGTTGATTCCAACTTACTATGAGTCCATGTACAACAGAACACTATTCTTCCTGATCCTAAATAATCCTCAGACTCTCTGGTGAACTTAAACCTTAGACTTTCTTTTCTTAAATGTCTCTCTCTTTTTTTTTTTTTTTTAAGTGGCAGTTTTAATGCACTGGGCAAATTTTACATAAAAATCAGGAGTCATTGATTCACTCTGCTCGGATCTGTGAAAACATGAGCTAGCTGGGTGAGCACGCAGGTACGTGAGCTTGCCGGGTGAGCTCGCAGGTCTGTGTTCTGTTCTACTTCCCGTTCTCAGCACTGAACATGCGTTCCTCGAGTACACGCTCTAGCTTCCGTGAGTCCGCGGCAAACTTGCGGATTCCGTCCGAGAGCTTCTCCACGGCCATCTGGTCCTCGTTGTGCAGCCAGCGGAAGGCCTTCTCATCCAGGTGTACCTGCTCCAGGTCACTGGCCTGGGCTGACTTGGCTGAGAGTGTGGGCACCAGCTTGCTGGTGTCCTTGAGCAGCTCGCCCAGCAGCTTTGGGGAGATGGTGAGGAACTTGGGGAGATGGTGAGGAACTCGCAGCCCACCAGCGCCTTGATATCGCCGGTGTTGCGGAAGGAGGCGCCAATCACAATGGTCTTGTAGCCAAACTTCTAGTAGTAGTTGTAGATCTTAGTGACACTCTGCACTCCCGGGTCCTCCAGGGGCTCGTAGGTCTTCTTGTCAGTGTTTGCCACATGCCAGTCGAGGATTCGGCCCACGAAGGGGGAGATGAGCATCACCCCTGCCTCGGCACAGGCCACGGCCTGGACGAAGGAGAAGAGCAGTGTCATGTTGCAGTGCACGCCATGCTGTTCCTCCAGCTCCTTCCCAGCCTGGATTCCTTCCCACGTGGAGGAAAGCTTGATGAGGACCCGGTCCTTGCCGATGCCGGCTTCCTTATAGAGCTCGATGAGGCACCGCGCACGAGCCACCATGGTGTCCTTGTCGAAGGAGAGTCTGGCATCCACTTCTGTGGACACACGCCCTGGAATTTTCTTTAGGATCTCTGCTCCAAACAACACAGACAACTTGTCGACGGCATGTGTTACCTGTTCCTCTTGGGACCCTCCCAGCTTCTTCCCATAGGCCATGGCTTCCTCCACCAGGTCCTGGTAGGTGGGCATCTGAGCTGGGGCCAAGATCAGGGAGGGGTTTGTGGTGGCATCTTGGGGTTTGTACTCCTCAGTGGCATTGAAGTCGCCCGTGTCGGCCACCACAGTGGTGAACTGCTTGAGCTGGTCCAGCACAGACTCCATCCTCTGGAGCTTCACCGGCGAGGCGGACATGGCGAGACTTTCAGCGGCGGGACCAAGACGAAGCGGACCGAACCTAAATGTCTCTTTAGTAATCAGTTTTCTTTCTTCATTTAGTATCTCTATTTTGCCAGTGAACATCTCCTGATCCTTGGTCATTAGTATTCAACACATTGAATTTACTTTTGTAATGACTTCCAAAGTAAGCAGAAACATACTTAAAAGCGCATTTGAACACTTGTGAATTTGTTTTAATTTTCTTCATCTTGAACTTGCATGTGCTCAATGGATGGTCTGTTCCCCAGTTGGCCCCTGGCTTTGTTATGATTGATTATATTCAGCTTCTTCGTTGTCTCAGATGTAGTTGATTTGATTTCTGTGTATTTCATCCAGTCAGGTTTATGTGAATAATCATCATTTGTATTGTTGAAAAGGAGATTGTAATAAATAAGCCATTGTTCTTGAAAAATTCTACCACGCATTTTTTATTGTCATTCCTGTCACCAAAGCCTTATTTCCTAGCTGCTTGGCCTTCTTCTTTATTTCCAGTTTTGCATTCCAACCACCACTAATTTTCAGTACATCTTGATTTCTTGTTTGATTGATTTTTAGACCACAGAAGCTTGTAAAAAATTTCCAATTTCTTCATCTTCGACAATAGTAATTGACATGTTGGTTTAAATAATAGTCGTATTAACTTATCTTCTTAAATAGGCTTGTGGATGCCAGTCTATCTTTAACAGCTTAGATCAGGATAGATCTTGACATATTCTTTATGATAATCATTCTTCTTTGTCATTCTGGGCTGAGTAGATCATTAGGCTGTCTCCTCAAAAAACAATCATTTCACCTTACCAGTTACACTCACCTTTATATGTTCCATTTTCCTTTTTCACCAGTTTTCATTTTCTTAGATACTTCATACCGTGGCATTCTGATCACGAATAGATGCTTGCAGCTTCTCATTTTCAGTTGCTCCACACAAGCAAATGAAAGTCTTTGAAGAAGCTTTCCTTCGTGTTTTACTGCATTACCCTGAACTCAACTTGAGAGGTGGCTCGGCCTCTGTGGCGTTTTAATGTCTTACAACCTGAAAGGCTCACTTCCCAGGACTATTAATGGTGCTTCTCAAAAGATTTACTCTCAGTCTTTTTTATTTATTTATGTTTTAATGAATTAGGTGAGCAGGCCCTCTTCCTGCCTGTCTTAGTTTGGAAGTTCTGCTAACATCTGTCCACCATGGGTCACCTTGTTCGTATTTGGAACACTGATTTTACAGCTTCAGGATCACAGCAATAGGCAAGCTGTAGAAAAGTATGACAAACTGTAAGACCAATAGTGGTCCTGGGCTGTACTGATTGTTAAAAAGTTCTTTCAAATCATGTCCTGAAAACTAGAAAGCTCCCAGCACCAGCTTGATACATACAAGGCATTTGATCTCAATTGCAGTTATGTATCGTCAAGCAGGATCCATCTCATAGCCAACCCTCCAGCAGGTTTTCAAGAGGCAGTAAATCTCAGGGAGGAGATTGTTCATCTTTCTCTGGTGAAGCAGCTGGAGTACACCTCTGACTTGACAGCACAGCTCCCTACCACTAGGCAACCGATCTCAATTAGTATTACGTATTCCACGCTAGAATCCGTAGAAATTCAGCTGTTGTATTCTATGTCTTTTAGCCTTAAACATAATGATACTGTAAAAAAGTTGTACCGTTATTACAGATTTTTTGAATATGCAACATAGTAAAGGAATAAAAATTAAAATGTGGTTATAAACAGATGGTCTCAGTATTCAAAAGCCCCCTGCACTTTACAACAAAATAGCCCTCGGCATTTTTTTCAAGGTTGTTCTTTCTTCTAATAAAAAACCAACAACTGAGAATCTCTGGAGGTGAATTCTTCTTTGGTAAATTATAGGCTGAATTTAAAAATAATAGCCATTTATGTACATTTCCTACTAATTTTATAAATCATAATGTAGCAAAGCTTACTAATGTTTATGCATTTAAAAGTACCACGGTAAGAGTGTGGGTGTCGTCCTGCAGTTGCCTATAATAGTCATAAACTCAGTCCTCACACATTGGTTATCTAATGGTTATCTAAGCAATATTTGCTTATAATTTCAAACCGTTACAAAAGTCACTGAACATAATAAGGTCTTTCACAATTATTAACAACAAACACCAAATTATGCTCCAATTATTTTAAGATGTAGATTAACTGGATTATATAAAATACTGGTAATTTTGCTGTGAGAGCTTGGGCATTTTCCATAAACAGATGGTTCTAATATTCAGAAGCCCCCTGCACTTCTCAACAAAATAGCCCTCAGCAGTTTTTCAACTCTATTCTTTCTTCTAATCACAAACCAACCACTGAGCATCTTTGGAGGCAAACTCTTTTCTGAAAACGATTTGTATTTTCCTTTCCAGATTACTTGGCATCAGAGCTCCAGTTACTTTGCATTGATCAATGGGACGTATCTGGGAGAGTCCTGGATGTGTCCAGCGTATCGTCACCAGTCCTCTGCAGGTTTGCTCTGACAGCTTCCATGTGGGCTCCAGAAAAGAGCTGGATTGCCAAAGGATTGTAAATATGAGTCTTGGGTGTGGCCCAAGTCCTCCAGATGTAACGACTTTCATATTTTCAATGTGAATTCAGAGACCTACCCTCCTTGCTGACGGATCTAACAAGTGTCTCAGTCCTCATCTCATAATCAAAAAAATGTGGTGCGTTGAGTGGGAATGGTTACACACAGCTTTTCCTGCCCCCTACCCTTGTGACTAATAAGTTTGATAGCCTAGACTTTTCTCTGGTCAATCTAGCCATTCTGAGGATATGTCTGAACATTTATTATTTTTACTATTTCAAAGAATTTTTTTTTTTTGGCTCTACCTCTTCTGTATCTTCCTATGAGAATCGATGTAATCTTAGACTGGACAAAAAAAAA
>NW_006399753.1:19120592-19145662 GCF_000299155.1 Elephantulus edwardii
AAAAAAAAATTATATGAGGAAGTTACATATCAAATGAGTCAAAAAAGTGTCTGACTAGAGCTTCCTTCCCCTGGGACTTCCCAGCTTTTAACCTTGTCAGCTTAGTGATGTTAGTACTTGAAGCTAAATTCTTGTGATCATCTTATCATCTTAAGACAATGGGTCATCCAGGATGAATAAGGATTAGTCAGACAATTTCTTTGATGTTAGTATTATTTAAAGTGTAATCCTTATAAGGCATATTTCTTGCCAAAATGGAAAAAGACTTACCTAGCTAAATAAATAGGTAGCTACTATCTACTTAACTAGGCATGTTGGACACCTCCAGATTGTGGTACTAAAATTGGGGGAGGACTTTGTGAAGGGAGGTAAGAATAGATAAGAAGCTGGTCAAATTCTTCCTAGTCTTTTCTTTGCCTAGAAATAGTTTTATTTCGTCTAACATGTTATGAGTAAAAATGTTAAATAAAATACAATTTAAAAAGTAAAATAAACAAGAAAGTTGCTTCCTAGTCAACTCTGACTCATTATGACCTACATGTCAACAGTAAAACAATATTTCATGGAATTTTAAATATCTGATTTTGGAAGTAGATTGTTACAGCTTTCTTCAGAAGCACCGGTGTGTGTCCTAAAACTTTCAACCTTTTCATTATCAGTCACATATGCTAATTGTTTGTATGGCCCAGATTGCTGTTGTTGTTGTGTATCATAGAGTTATAACCAACCCATAGCTGACCTATCAGTGGGTTTTCAGAAGCAGTTAATCATGTGGGAGAAGATTGCCCAAACTTCTCCTGAAACAGATAGTGCCCTTTTGAAATTGCAGCACAGCTTCTTGCCACTAGACCACCAGAACTCCCTATGATAGAGGTACAACTCCAAATAAAATATTCTTTTATTTGTTCATTATATTGGTTCCAACTCACAGCAACTCTGTGCACAGCAGAAAGATTTGCTGCCTAGTCCTGTATATTTGTTGCTATGTTTGAGTCCATTCTTGCAATTAGTGTCCATTAAACTCATTGAAGGTCTTCCTCTTTGGACTACTTTGTTTGAGCATCATATTTTAAAAGACTGATGCTTCTTTCCTAGTGTCACATGCAAACAAAATGTTGCTGAAACTTGTTCAAAAAACAGCTGCAACAGTAAGTACATTGGTGGAGAACTGTCAGAAATTCAAGCTGGATTTAAAAGAGGCCAATGCATCACAACTATTATTGCAGATGTTAAATGGACCTTGGCTGAAAGCAAAGAATACCAGAAGGATGTCTGTCTGTGCTTTAACTTTGCAAAGACATTTGACTGTAAGGAGCACAGCAAATCATGTTTACTATTAAGAATAAGTATCACAGAAGACTTGGTTAATGAAAACTAAGACTGAGAGCCTGTTGCACAAACAGAGGAAGGGAACACTGCATGGCTTAAAATCAAGAAATATTTATTTCAGGGCTGAATTCTTTCTCCATACCTATTCAATACATAGTCTGAGCAAGTCACTGGAGAAGGTAAACTTTATGTAGAAAGATACTGCATCAGATCAGACTCATCAACAACTTATGTTATATAGATGACACAACGTTACTTGCTGAAAATGAGGAGGACTTGAAGTGCTTGATGCAGAAGATCCAAGACTAAGTCCTTCAATATGAATTACGTGTCAACATGAAGAAAACAAAAATTTTCACAACTGGGTCAATAGACAGCCTCATGATAGATGGAGAAAAAATTGAAGCTGTAAATGATTTAATCTTGCTTGGATCCACAATCAGCACCCTTGGTACCAGCAAGAAATTGAAAGATATGTTGCTTTGGAAACTTGGTCATCAAGGACCTCTCCAAAGTATTACAGAGCAACAATGTCTGTTTAAAGACTAAAGTGCACCTGATCCAATCCATAGTCTTATCAATTACTTGCTATGCATCTGAGAGTTGGACAGTAAATAAGGATGGCAGAAGAATCAATGCCTTTGGGTTAATGGTGTTAGAATATCCCAACAACTCATTCTTACAAAAAAATAGAATGAATGTGTCTTAGAACAGACATGGTGCTCGTCAGGGCAAAGGTGGTGAAATTTCATCTCACATACTTAGTGCAAGTTATTAGGAGGGGGCAGTCCTGGGAGAAGGACAGCCTGTCTATCAAAGTGAAGAGTCAGTGAAAGAGAAGAAAGCCCTCAACAAGACAGATTGACACAGTGATGGTATCAAAGGGCTCAGGTATATCAGAGATGGAGAGGGAGGCACAAGGCTGAGTAGGTTTCAGATCTGTGGTTCATAGGGTCATTATGATTTGTAGTTGACTGGAGAGCACTTAACAACAAGAACAACATAACCAGAGTAAATGAAATCAAGTCTCCTCATCCTCATGTGCTGACTCCTTTTCTTCCAAGACAGAATTGCTATTCTTCTATTTTTTATTCAATATTTTTCGTTAACACCTTAATTCAAAGGCATCAATTCTTGTTTGGTCCCCTTGATTCGTTGCACAGCATCATAATGCATTTAGAATTATTAAAAGCATTATGGCTTATATCTGATGTAAGTTATGCCTCAAAGTGACATGGTTTTATGTTGCGGTTTTTTTGACGACTTCAAGGAAATCTTCTACGGCGCATTTGTCTGATGCAATGTAATGTTTCATTCCATGATTAATACTTGGATGGGTGTTCTTTGTGGATCAATGTAAAATTAAATCCTTGTTAACTTTAATATTGTAGCTCTGTATTATATTTCTTATTGGTCCAGGTGTGAGATTTTTTTAAAGGGATAATCAATACTGATGACTATCATCTTTGATCTTCATCAGTAAATGCTTAATATCCTCTCGGTAGTCAACAAAGTTACATGGATTTCTTATCAGAAGTTGTAAATGTCATGTTCTTTTTCATATTGTCCTGCTTCTCAAGTAATTTAGTTATCGTGCAAATTGAATAGATATGGTCAAAATACACAACTCAGACCCACCACTTTTCTGTTTTTAAACCATGTAGTATTTCCTAGTTCTGCTCAAAAGACTGCTTTGTGGTACAGGTTCTGTATTGACACAAGTAAGTGTTCTGGAATTCTCATTCTTTGTAATGTTATCCATAACTTTTTTTATGATTTTCAATGCCTTTGTGCATACTCAATAAAACACAAAAAAAATCTCTTACTGTAATTCTCCATTTTCTGTAAAGATACAACTGTTGTCAGAAATGATATCTCATTCCTTGTTGAGTTTCTAACAAGAATTTCTATTAGAATACCACTAATACATGTGGATATATATTCTTTCAATTGTTTTTAATTATATTTTAGAAAATTTTACTTGTATATGTTATTAATAATACTGTTTTATAATTTCTGCATTCTGTGGATCACCTTTCTTTGTAATGGGTACATATATGAATCTCTGTCACTTGGTTGACCAGGTAGCAAGTTGTCTTGTAAAACACTTGACATAGATGAGAGATTGCTTTTAATGTTACATCTGTTTATTCAAGTATCTCAAATTATATTCTGTCAATTAGTATCACATGTGATTCTTTGTTACATGATACTTTCCAAGATAATTGATTATTTAACAATTCTTTTTAGTGCTTTGATGCTTCTAGAATTATTTAACATTTTGTTCATAGTTTCCTTCAATATTGCAACCCAAGGCTCGAATTTTTTCTTCAATTCTTTCAACCTGAGAAATACGAAGTGTTTTCTTCCTTCTTGATAGTATAATGCCATGTCCATGCACATTTCATTATAATAGTTTCTTCTTAAGCCATTCTTTGAAAATCTGCTCAACTTTTTTTTTTGAGAAATATGATTTACTAATGGATCTCTGGTCTGGTGACCTAGTGGCAAGAAGTTGTGCTGCAGTCCCAAAGGCATGAGGTTCGAGGCCACCAGCTGCTCCATGGGAGAAGGATGGGCAATCTCTTCCTGTGTGATTAACTGCTTCTGAAAACCCAATGGAGAGTCAGCTATGGATTAGTTCCAATGACAACAACAACAACAATGGAGAAGTTGTTAATGCAGTTGGCTAAGTACAACTTTAATAGTAGTAGGCAGGGCTTAAGTTTCCTAATCACCACTGCAGTTGGTTTATGTTTGTGTTTTCCTCAAAGAATTTCGGGTGGGAACTCACAGACTATCAAAGTTTGTACAATTGTATTCAGTTCTATTAGGTAAATCTAGCTACATCATGCTCAACTTTTTTATCTGATCATTTATAACATTCACTTTAGTGACTCTACATTTAAGGACAATTTCAGAGTCTCTTCTTTCATCCATTTTGGCCTTTTCTTCCTTTTCTGTTTTTAATGACCCTTTATTTTCTGCATGCATGAAGTCTTTCATGTCATCTCTCAAATTGTCTAATTTTTGGACATTTGACCCATTAGTGTTCAATGTGTCAAATCTGTTTTAGAGATGATCATTAAATTTAGTAGGGTACACTCAAAGTTGTACTCTGACTCTCCTTGGGCTTGTTTTCCTTTTCTTCAGCTTCAACTTTTAAGTGTGCACTAGTTTATCATCGGGAGCTCTCATGGCTTAGCGGTAAGGCATTGCACTGCCATTGCAAAGTGCACAGTTTGAATCTATGAGCTGCTCCATGGGAGGAAGATGCACAATGTCCTCCCATGTGATTTATTGCCTCTGAACACCCTCTAGGAGGTAAGATATGGGCTAATTCAGACTCAATGGTACACAACAACAGTTGTATTCATTATAGCTAAGTGTTGATGTGAGGTCTACAATGGCATAAACAGGATCACCTAAAGAGGACAGGTTTCAGTGGAGCTTCCAGACTAAGACTAGAAAGAAGGACTTGACACATGCTTCTGGGAAAGATTGACTAGTGAAAACCTAATGAATAACGGTGAACACTAATACAACACTGAAAGATAACCCGAGGTACTCCAACTGTGACGGTGAAGAGTGTCTTCTTCACGTAGAGTTGACCTGAACAGCATGAGCGGTCTAAACCTTTCAGGACCTTCATTTGCTGATGTGGAATGACTAAAAAATGAGAATAAACAACTGCAGACATTGATTGTTGTGTTGTTGTTATGTGCCATCGCATGAAGCATAAATCCAGAAATATTGGAAGTCATTAAAAAATGAAAAGAAACATTGGAAATCATAAAAAATGAAATGAAACACATACAGATTAATATTCTAGATACTGAAAGGTGAAATAGACAACCCAATTTTGCTTAGGTAGCCATGTTTTGCTCTACTGAGAATGAAAAATTAAGGCAGAATCATGTCACATTCACTATTAAAAATAATATTTCAAGACTTATTCTGAAGTTCAACACTGTCACTAGCAGATGATATCTATCACTTTAAAGGAAGACCATTTAAATAAGGCCGTTATTTAAATTTATACACCAAATACAAATGCCAATGATAATGAAATGTATTATTTTTACCAACTGTTATTGCTGTTGTTTCATTTCTTTTTTTAAAAATTGTTATTAATTTCAATGAAAATTTACAGAAACTTTGGATTTCCATTCATTCATTGTTGCACTTTTCTCCCCTCCCAACCCTGCCCCCAGTACACTACCCTCTTGGAAAAGTAAAAGAAAAATTCCCTCACTGTTTTACAAATCCTCCCCCAGGTCTACTCCACTATGCAGCCTTCGCTCAACTTTTTTTTTTTTTAACACACAGCTCTTTATTATTTTGAAGAAGGGGTCATACAGATACATTTGATGTTGTTGTTATGTGCCATTGAGTTCTTTTTTTAATTTTATTTTATTAATTTTAATGAACATCTACAGAGATTTTAGATTTCCATTCATTCATTGTTGCACTTTTTTCTCTACCCCCTATTTTTACCAACTTTTGCAGTCTGAAATTGATCAAGCATGCAACGAGATGTACTTTTAATTACTAGTTACTGAAATGTGAATGTTGGAAACAAAAAGGGAAATTTTACTTTGGTGATAGGAATGACACCGGAGAATATGTGATAGAATTTTATAAGCGCATCGACCTCTCCTCTGGAAATAACTTCCAACAGCAACAAGGACAACTAAGCATGTAGACTTTGCTGTATTGAATGCACAAGAATCAAATAAGCTTTATTAATGGAAAGATACATTGAGGAAGCTCAAGATCATCAGTCATAACAAGGCTAATGACAGAGCAGAAGTATTACAAGGCATAATCAATAAGGGAATCATTAGGTACATCGATATCTTCATATTATTTATATGGAAATGCTTTGAATATTTAGAGTATATTGTATTTAAAGCCAAAGCAAGAGGACTATTTTTATTTTAAGCAAGCTTTGAGTATATACATTTCAAGGAATAGTTATCTTCTCAAAGATCATAAGCTTATTTTAAACTCATTTTCCTCCCTCAAAAATTGGTCCTCTTTCACTATGAAAACATAGATTATTATCTTTTCTTTCCTAATAAAACTTGCCTGAGGTATACAATAACGTTCCATCCCCTCCCTCCAGCCTATGGGTTTTAAGTAGGTTACTAAAAAGCGACATTTCTAGTAAGGGTGTATCAGAGAACATAGTGATATCTGTATGGAAGTAGGGCAAAAATTTTATTGCCACAATTTATATAATGTGGAACGTTCATAAATAATCAAAGTGCTCACTATTGAAGATGTGACTAAATTCTAAAACAACTGTATGATGTTGTACATTAATTGTACAATGTTTCACTATTAAAATGATATCGAGAAGGTATCTTTAATTATTTGGGAAGAAATGTTAATAGTAGAGAGTTTTTAAATAAAGATACAAAAATTGATATAAGAAGTCAAGATTCTTTAATATTTTTTGTTTTATATCACCTGAACAAAGTGTAGGTAAATAGAGAAAAATCCAGAAAGAAATGCATTAAAACTACAAGCAAATCCCTGTGTTTATGGAAACTGTGGAGATTGTTTTCTGCTTCTTTATTCTTTTCTGTGACTACTGATCTCCAATTATCTGATATTATCTTGATAACTAAATAACATTAAGCATAGAATAAAAGGAAAAAGAAACATGCTGGTGTCAACATTAGAGTTCAAGTATTCTTTCTCTCCCTAGTTAAAAATGCTAGATATGAGGGTGTCCTTTCCACACTTCAAGATAACAGAGCCATTCATAGATAACAGACACTCTTGTGTTCCTATAGCTTCTTAAATTGTTTCCATCCATCCCTCCTATTAAACTTCCCCTTCAAAGTTAAGTAGACATAGCTCTGCTTTCAATTCCCTTAACTTTCATTTCTGTGTATGAGAAGGGCATTCTTACCGGTCAGTGATTTTCAGAAACCTATGGTATCTACATGCTCTCACAGTCTCATCCTGAGCTGCCTTTTCTACTTTGGCTATTCATTGCATGGGGCAGAATACTTAAAGCCAGCTTTGTCTGCTTCTTCCCTTTGGCTGGCAGATGCCTCTGAAAAAAAGACAGAAAAGCCCATCCACTTTTGGACCGTAAGCTAGTCATTCATGTATTGAAGTCACTGGAGTCTGATGTAAGATAGCAACCATTCATGTTGGCAGACAAGAGAAGCCTGTATGCAGCACGAAACACTGGGGTGATTTTAGCTGGCCATTCCCCTCATGGAAACGCTGTTGCAGGCCTCTGATTAGGTGGATTTAAACAGACTCTGAAGGATGTGTGAGGTGGCCTGAACGACTACAACACATCTAGAGAGTGTCTCCTTCCTTCTTCCAGCCCAAGTGAAAATCCAGCAAATGACTGAATGCACTGGCTTCTGGAAATACGTGACCAACATATGTCAGCCGTTGTGCAAATAAATCAGGCGAAAACTTATCTTCCTCATAAATCATTATGGTGTATTTTTAGTCTCTGATATAAATAACTTCAAACATTACCTTTTCTTACAAAAACCCTAAAACTATACTTAAGGCTACTGTGTAAACAAAAAGTGACTCTTAAACATTGTTTGACAGGCAGGATTAATGCCATTAAAATGGTGCTAAAATTGTGCTGACTCTAAAAGTTTGGGGCTTAATTAATGAAATGATGATGGTCATTGAGCACCTTTTCTTCAGACTTTAAAATTAGAAATAAAAGCAGTTGTTTTTCTGGAAGTTAATGTACAAAGGAGCTGGCATGAGTGGGGGCTATTGTTGAATGGCCCATTTATAATAATACTTGGCATTTTTATACCAACTAAAAAAAGATAACTATGGGAGAGACTAGGCAAACATTTCTGATGAAAATAATTTTTCATAGTCTCAGTTACCAAGTTTGTCAGGAATAGTCAATAAGTGGGATTTGAAGACTGAATTCAGTGACTGCTCATAAATCTGAATAGTCTCATACAGTGTCTGACAAGTTCTTCTCTCAAAAATCAGGCGATTCTTATTCAAATTGTCCAGATCTATTTTCTTAGTTTTATCCATTCTCTTTTGTTTATGTAGGAACTAAAATGTATTTGTAATACAATTTCCTTGAAATTACACAGATATAAATACTCCTGATATTTTCCCCATTAGGGTTGATTTTGTTATCTTTCCTTAGTGACAGTGAGGGAGCTCTGGTGGCCTAGTGGTAAGAAACTGCTGCAATCCTGAAGGCAAATGGTTCAAAGCCACCAGCGTCTCTGTGGGAGAAGGATGGGCGATCTTCTCTTGTGAGATTAACTGCCTCTGAAAACTGGCTGGAGGATCAGTTATGGTTTGGTTCCAACTTGATGGTGCACAAGAAGTGAATGATGATAGTATGACAAGATGAACCTGAATAATGTGAGCAAATTTTACCTCCTTCTGGCTCCCAGTGATCTCTGAATTCCTATTTAATCCTTTTCTAGTAAGAGCTAGGAGTATTTGTCCTAATATTCATGCTCATTCTCAAAAAGGTTATCCAACAGAATGTGGAAATTATCAAACAATATCATTAACATCACAGGCAAATACTATCTTGGTGAAGATTATTTTTAAATGGCTGGAACAGAACATTGACATCAAACTGTCAGAAAATCAAGCTGGATTCAAAAGAGGCTATGGATATCCCATTACTGATATCAGGTGGTCCAATACAATCACATGATCTCTTAAAAGCAGAAAAAATACGTCTAGCTTGACAGGTGCAGCAGCAGAAGATGTTAGAAGAGTTGTAGGAGACAGGAAGTTGAAGAAGTTCCAAGTGTGTGAAGGATTTAATGGCCCTTGGCTTAATCTAAGATGTAGGGTTTCACATACAAGGACAGAAGTTATGCCTCTAGACACTAATAATTGCCCTAGAGGATAGAACATAATGAAGAGGGGACTTCAATTCTGCAGCTCTAAAGAATCAGCTTCTTCCTCAAATGAGTCTGCAAACAGATTCTTTCCAGGAGTACTTATCCATTCCCCAGAAGAATCTGGATGGTAGAAACCTGGACTTTGCTGTTATTGTTGTTAGATGCAGTCGAGTTGAGTATGACTTATAGCAATCATATGAACAGCACATCTGAACTCCGTCCTATCTTGTGCCATCTTCACACTTCCTGACACACAAGAGCCCACATCACCAGTCACTATGTTAATCCACCTGGTTGAGGGTCTTCTCCTTCACCGACCCTCCATCCTTCCAAACATCATGTCCCTATCCAAGGAATAGTCCTTCCTAGCAACATGCCCGAAGTATGTGAGGTGAAGCATAATCATCCTTGCCTCCAAAGAGCACTCTTATTACGCTCTCTTTAAGACATATTTATTTGTTCTTTTGGCTGTCCATGAGATGTTCAGTGCTCTTTTCCAACACCACAACTCAAAGGCAGCAATTCTTATTGTCATCCTAATTCTTTGTCTAACTCTCAGAGGCATAGCAAGTGAGCAGAAAGACCATGGCCTGTATCAGTCACACCTTAGTCTTCAAACTGACATTATACTACTCAATATTTGGAGAGGTCTCTAACTGCAGACTTTCCCAGTGCAATGTATCTCCTTACTTCCTGACTGCTGGTACAAATGTTGCTAATTGTGGATCCAAGTAAGATGAAATAGTTGACAGTTTCGATCTTTTCTCCATCCAACATGATGTTGCCTATCAGACTAACTTCTCAGATAATATGCTGAGCATACAGACTGAATAGGCATAGAGAAAGAATAAAAGCTTGACACTCCCTTCCTAATTTTAAACTATACAGTGTTCTCCTGCTCTGTTCGAACAACAGCCTCATGGTCCGTGAACACAATTATGTGCTCTGGGACTCTCATTCTTCTCAATGTCAGCCACAATTTGTTACAATCCACACAGTCAAATGCCTTTGCATAGTCAATAAAGCACAAATAGACATTGTTCTGGTGTTACTTGCAGCTGGGATACATCTGATATTACCATGATATCCTTGGTGCCAGTAATTTCTAAATCCTGCGTGAACTTCTGGCAAGCTGGTTTTGAATTATCTTCAGCAGTACTTTGCTTGCTTATGATATCAATGATATCATTCTATAATTTCCATATTCAGTTGAATCCCCTTTGTTGAGAATGGGAAACAAATATGGATGTCTTCCAATACATTGACTGACCAGACAGCTGTCCTCCGAATTTTCTGGCATAGGCTGGTGAGTGCATCCAAGGCTGCATCTGTTAAATGAAACAATTTCCCCCCACCTCCAATACCTTCAATACAGCTTCCTCTTTCTCCTTTATTTCCATTGGCTCCTGTCCATATGGTACTTCCTGAAATTTTTCAGTGTTAATCATTTCCATCTTCTTTGGATGCTTTTTAGGTCATTCAATATATTGCCCACATCATCTCTCAATACTGTGACACAAGGTTTAAATTTGTTTTTTAGTTCTCTCAGGTTGAGAAATGCAGAGCAAGTTCTTACCTTTTTATTCTCCAATTTAAGCTCTCTACACATTCCATAGAATTACTTTTCTTTGTCCTTTTGTGTTGTCCTTTGAAATCTTCTTTCAGCTTTTACTTCAGCATGTTTTCCCTTCCATTTTTATTTTTTTCTTTCTCCTATTTTTTTGTAATTATCTTTTGCTTTCTTCATGGATGATATCTTTAATATCATCCTAAATCTCATCTGATCTTCAATCATTGGTGTTCAATGCCTCAAACCTATTTCTAAAATGATCTCAAAATTCACAAGGAATTGATTCAAGATCATATCTTGTTTCCTGTGGACTTATTTTAATTTTACATATCCTCAATTTGAATTTGCATATAAGTAATTGATGGTCTGACCCGCAGTCCGTCCGACCTAGTTTTTTGACTGCCAATACTGAGCATCTCCAATGATTTCTTTCAAAATATAGTCAGTCTATAGATGCTATAGATACACAGATTCCTGTGTAGCCCACCAGGTGATATCCATGTGTAAATACAAAATTACTTTTACTTGACAGTCTGGTGTAAACTGTTTGATTTCATTTTTATAACCTGGGCTTTGACCTTATGCAATTTGAAATATTAACCAGCCTGAACTTGTTGTTTTAGGTGATATGGAGTTAACCATGACCTATAGTGACCCTATTTACAGGATGTATGTACCCTGCTCTGCCTCGGGCCATTCTCATCACCTCTCATGTACTTAAACTCATTGTTACAGTTACTATGTCAATCTATCTTGTTGAAGATATTTCTCTCTTTTCCTGACCCTCTGGCTCTTACGATATTTGTTACCCCCCCACTCCCCGCCCCAAAGACTGACCTCTCTTTACAACATGCCCAAAATATGTGAGACAAAGTTTCACCAACCTTGCTTCTAAGGAACAACATGATTGCACTTTGCCCAAGACTTATTTGCTTGGTTGTTTGTGTTTTGGGGTTTGTTTGGGGTTGTTGTGTACAAATGAGTCAAGATTAACTCATAGCTGACCTTCCAGTGGGTTATTAGAGGAAGTAAATCATGCAAGAGATGATTGCTTGTCTTTCTCTCACAGAGAAGCTGGCACATTTAACTATGTTTCTTCGGGTTGATAGCACAATTCCTTAACATGAGGCCACCAGTCCACAGGATATTCAATACTCTTCTCTAACACCACAACTCAGTGGCTTAATTCTTCTTCTATAATCCTTAGTCATTGTCTGACTTTCTGATGCATAGCAAGTAATCGAAAAGACCTTGGGTTAGATCAAATATTCCTCAATCTTTAAACTGACACTTTTGCTCCTTAGTACTTTGGAGAGGTTCTTAACAGCAAATTTTCCTGACTGTGATACATCTTTGAATTTCTTGACTACTGGTACCAAAGCTGTTCATTACAGATCCAAGTAAGATGAAATAATTGACAAGTTCTATCTTTTCTCCATCTATCATGATGGTGCCTATTGCTCCACAGGTGAAAATTTTTGTGTTTTTAATGTTGAGGTGTAATCCATATTGAAGGCTGTAGCCTTTGATCTGCAGTTAGGAACCTTTCCAAATTATTGAGGAGTAGTGATGTCAGTTTGAGGACTAAGATGCATCTGATTTAGGCCATGTTCTTTCTGATTACTAGCTAGGTATCTGAGACTTGAACAATGAATAAGGATGACAGAAAAAGAATTGATGCCTTTGAGCTGTGGTGTTGGAGAAGAGCACTGAACAGCCCATGGATGGTCAAGAAAACATATATGTCTTTCAGAGGTTGCAGCTAGAGTGCACTTTGGAGATAAGAATGTCACCTCATATACTTTGGACATATTGTTAGCAGGTGCTATTTTCTGCAGAAGGCATGATGTTTGGAAGGGTAGAGGGTTGGCAAAGGGGAGCAAGACCCTCAAACAGGTGGAATGACAAGGTAACTGCTGCAATGAGCTCTTGTGTGTCAGTGTGACGATGACACAGGATAGGACTGGTTTCAGATCTTTCGTTAATTGGGTTGCTATGAGTCACACTCAACTCAATGGCACCGAACAACAACAACAGCCTTTAATCTTCTGCTGCAAACATTTCAGGTCTTCTTCACATTCAATGAGTAAGATTATGTCATTTGCTTAATGCAGATTGTTAATGAGTCTTCCTCCAATCATGATGCCACATTCTTCTTCATAAAGCCCAGCTTCATTTGTTCAGCATATAGATTGGGCAGATATGGAGAAAGGATATGACCCTAACACACATCTTTCATTATTTTAAACTATCCAACGTTCTCTTGTTCTTTTTGGACAACAGCTTATTGGTCTAGATATAGATTTTGCACCAACACAATTAAATGTTAGCCATAATTTGTCATGATCCACATAGTTAAACAGCCTTTGTATAAAACACATATCAAAAAACATACATCTGCTAGTCTGCTTTTAGAGATGAATCTGGCATCAGTAATAATTTCTCTGGGGCCATGGATTCTTCTAAATCCAGTTTGAATTTGTGGCAGTCCTCTGTCATTGTACTATTCCAGATATTTTTAAATTGTTTTCAAGGACATTTTACGTACATGTGATATTAATGACACTGTTCAATAATTTTCACATTCTGAAAGATCACCTTTGTGCAGAATGAACTGAAATACTAGATGATAATCAGTTGAACCAGATGATAAATGCATATTGATTTAAGTTCTTGATAATTTGTTAAAGCAACAGTAAGTAACTATTCCAGATCCATCTTGAAATACAATGTTGTTGGACAGGAAGACTCAATATTGTGAAAATGACAATCCTACCAAAAGCAATCTACATATTCAATGCAATCACAATACAGATACCAAATTCATTTTTCAAGATGAAAAGGGAAGTTGTCTGGTTTATTTGGAGAGGCAAGAGACCCAGAATATGCAAAACACTTTTGAGAAACAAAAATTAAATGGGAGGTATAGCACTCCCTGACCTCAAAACCTAGTATACAGTGGTAGTAACCAAAACAGCATGATACTAGTACAATGACAGGCACATAGATCAGTGGAACAGAATTGAGAACCCAGAAATAGACCCAGCTATCTATGGTCAACTTATATTCAACAAGGAAATAAAGCTATCAAATGGGGAAATGACAACCTGTTCAACAAATTGTGCTGCCAAAACTGGACTACTACCAGCAGAAAGCTGGAACAGGATCCACATTTCACACCATACACAAAAGTCAAGGAGGAAGTTCAAGCTGCTCTGAAAGAATTGACAAAAAACAAGACCCCAGGATTTAACGGAATACCAACTGACATGTTTCAACAAACAGACCTGGACATACCCACCAGGTTGTGCCAAGTAATCTGAAGGACAACCACCTTGCCAACTGACTGGAAGAGATCCATATTTATTTGAAAAAAGAAAAAGATGATCCAACAGAGTGTGGAAATTACTGAACAATATCACTAATATACATGCAAGTAAAATCCATAAACGATTAGAACAAGCACATCAACTGAGAACTACTAGAAATACAAGCTGGGTTTAGAAGAGGCCATGGCACTAGAAACATAGTCAATGTCAAATGAATCTTGGCTGAAAGCAGAGTACTGAACCAATGTCTGCATTTCTGACTATGCTAATGCATTTAACTGTGTGGATCATAACAAATAGTGGTTGTCATTGAGAAGAATGGGAATTCCAGAGCAACTGATTGTGCTTATGTGAAACCTATATCTGACCCAAGAAACAGTCATTAGAGCAAAGAAACATTGCATAATTAAAAATCAGAAAAGGAGTACATCAGAGAGGCATCCTGTCTCCATATGTGTTTTCTATCTATATACGTAACGGATTATCCAGGAGACGGGACTTCATGAAGAGGAATGTGGCTTCAGGACTGGAGGAAGACTCATTAATAACCTCCATTATGCAGATAACACAACCTTATTTGCTGAAGCTGAGGAAGGCCAGAAGTATTTGCTGCAGAAGGCCAAGGACGGTAGTGTGCAAAATGAGTTGAAGCTTAACATCAAGAAAGCAAAAATTCTAACTGCTGAGTCTATTGACAGCACCATGGTAATGGAGAAGAGATTGAGAATGTTAACAATTTCTGGTTACTCAGATCCACAATCACCAGTCTTGGCACCAGCAGCAAGGAAATCAAAAGATGAATTGCACTAGGAAAATCTGCTCTGCTGTTAGGGACCTCTACAGAGTGCTGAAGAGCAATGATAGAGATGAAGGTGAACCTGATCCAGGCAATGGTCTTTGCAATTATTTGCAATGTATCAAAGAGTTGGACAATGAACAATGAAGACAGAAGAAGAATCAATGTCTTTGAGTTCTGGTGCTGTAGAAGAATATTGAACATACCATGGATTGCCAAGAAAACTAACAAGTCTGTCTTGGAAATGGTGAAACCAAGGTGCAAAGATTTTGAAGCTCCATCTCACATATTTTGGACATATGTTGTCAAAAGGGACCAGTCTTTGGAGAAAAACATCATACTTAGGAGGGTGAAGGGACCGTGGAAGAGAGGAAAACCCCAGATGAGATGAATTGACACAGTAACTGGGGAAATGAGAGTAAGTGTATTAGAGGCAGTGAGATTTGCTCAGGATAAAAGGAGGGGTCAGAGCTATTGTGCATAGAGTTGCTATGAGCAAGCATCTACTTGACAACACATTACAGCAACAGTAGTACAGGGTATTTCTGGACAAAGAGGAAAAAAATATAATATTAGAAGTTAAGTTTATATAAGCACAGAGAATAGGTGGCTTTCAAGTGGGAGAGTTTTTACTGATGTTCTGGACAACTTTAATCCTAGTTTTGTCTTTAAAAAAACCATTATATATTTATTTCGATTTCTCTGTCTTACATTGCCTAAATTGGTATTTCGGTTACAGGCATAATATGTTCAGGATGAAGAGCTATGAAAAGGAGGTTACAAATGAAAGATGTAAAATTAGTTATATGATATCATCAATCCTACTAGTATATGTTTAGCTGCACTACGTTGGATTTTGGGGGTTTTTCCTGATCGGAAAACACATTTCTATTTTTGGAGCATTCTTTTTATGTTAAGCCTAATAAGATCACTTGGGTTTAAAAAAAAAAAAAAGAATTGTTATGTATTGCAGATAAATCATGCTATAGACTTGATGTTTGATTATTTTTTAATACTTAATACTCCTAAGAGGAATATTGTATATTATGTGTCATTAAGATATACTGAAGGGTTTCATTATCTGCAATGAGAAGCATGACTTGAATAGGAGCTTCCTATTTTTTTTCAAACAATTATACTTTAAAATGAACATGGAGCAGGACTGCCAAGAGAGTTTGCTTTTATGGTCCTCACATGCACTAGATATTTCTATCTGTAAAGGATGTTTATGTCTTCCTTGGGCTGCTTCCAAGACTTTATGTTGAATATCTTCCTGGATTCAAACCTTCACTTAGATAACTTTCTCTTGCTTAAAAAGAAGAGAAATAGTTTCAAAAGGAAGAGAATATAACTACTGGTGTTACTTCTCGTGCTTTTTTAAAACTGATATTTTAATGAAAGATTATAAGAACTTGGATTTCCACTCACTCATTGTTGCACATTTTCCTCCCTGCCCACCCCTCCCCCAAGTTAGCGTTTCTCTTTGAAAAGAAAAAAAAAAATGCCTTCCTTTTTATACATACTGCTGAACCCCTGAGTCCACTTTACTGTACAACTCTTATTCTGGACTTTAGTCTTGCAAATAATACCTAATCATATATCTCTTTTAAACAGTTCTCTCCCTCATCTGTTTGAATGCCATGTACATTATTTATCCCCTCTTTTCTTCGTTTCCCCCCAAACCTAATATCAGTCCTATTTTATAACAGCGGCATTATGACTGAGATATTTCACTCAACATAATGTCCTCTAGGATCACCCATTTTGTATAATGTTTTATGAGTTCCTTGTTTTTCAATGCTGCATAGTATTCCATTGTGTAAATATACCATAGCTTCTCTATCCACTCGTTTGTTGATGGGAACTTGAGTTGTTTCCACCTCTTTACTATTGTGAACAAAGCAGCAATAAATATAGGAATGCATATATCTGCTTGGGTTCTGGTTTCTTTAAGGTATATTCCCAATAGTGGAATTGCTGGGTCAAGTGGTAATTCTATTTGCAACTTTTGGAAAAAGTACCATATTGCCTTCCATAAGGGTTGCATCATTTTACACTCCTACCAACAACAGTGTATAAGCGTTCTAGTTTCTTCACAACCTCATCGGCATTTTTCGTTTGTTTAATTCTGCTATTGATACTGGGATGAGATGATATCTCATAGTTGTTTTGATTTGCATCTCTCTTAGAGCTAGGGATATTTAACATTTCTTTATGTGTTTGCCATCTTAATGTCTTCTTTGGTGAAGTGTCTGTTCATATCTTGTGTCCATTTTTCAATTGTGTTGTTTACCTTTATCTTGTTGTGATACTGGAGTATTCTATAAATTCTAGATATAAGTCCCTTATCTGACATGTCATTACCAAATATTCTTTTCCAGACTGTAGCTTTCCTGTTTACCCTGTTGGAGAAGTTTTTGGATGTGCATAGGGATTTGATTCTTAGAAGGTCCTATTCATCTATTTTATCCTTTTCTGGTTGTAGATTTCTCAGGATGCTTGGAAAAGTGTGAATTAGGGCTTCTAGAGTTTTCCCAAGCTTTTCTGTAATGAAGTTCATAGTCCTTGGTTTTAGTCCTAGGTACTTGATACACTTTGTTTTTTGTGTATGGAGTGAGGTGTGGATCTTGCTTGAGTTTTCTGCAGATAGTTTGCCAATTTTGCCAACACCATTTGTTAAAAAGGTGTCGTTTTCCCACTTAACTGATTTCATCACCGTGTCAAAAATCAGTTGTCCGTAGGAAGATGGGCTGATTTCCGGGTTCTCAATTCCATTCCATTGATCAATCTGTCTGTCATTGTACCAATACCATGCTGTCTTGACCACCACAACAGTGTAGTAGGATTTGAAATCAGAGAGAGATGTCTCCTACCTCATTTCTCTTTATAAGGAGTGCTTTGTTTATTTGGTTCTTCTTTCCATTCCAAATGAAATTGGAGATTAGCTTTTCCATCTCATTGAAGAATAGAATTGGTATTTGTATTAGGATTGCATTGAATGTGTAAATAAATTGCCTTTGTAGTATTATCATTTTCATAATATTGAGTCTTCCTATGCATGAACAAGGTATATTCTTCCATTTCTCCATGTCTCTTTTTGTTTCTTGTAGCAATGTTTTGTCATTTTTTTAATAGTTCCTTTGTGTTTCTGGTTAGATTTACTCCCAAGTATTTAATCTTATGATTAGCTGTTGTGATGGATATTGTTTCTCTTCACTCCGGTTCTGTATTCTGTCACTGTAGAGAAAGTCAATTGATTTTTGTATGTTGATCTTGTATCCTGTCACTTTGTTGAATTGGTCAGCTATGTCCAGTAGTTTTCTTGCAGTCTTTAGGGTTTTCTAACTATACTATCATATCATCTGAATATAGGGATAATTTTACTTCCTCTTTGCCAATTTAGATACCTCTTTTTTCCTTCGCTTGTCTTACTGCTATTGCTTAGGCTTCCAATACAATATTGAATAGGAGAGGTGATAGTGGGCATCCTTGCCTAGTTCCTTTTCTCAAAGGGAATGCCTTTAATTTCTCTCTCCATTGAGAACAATGTTAGCTTTCAGTTTTGCATGTATACTTTTTACCATGTCGAGGAAATTCCCTTCTAATACTACTTTGGTGAATGTTTTAATCAGGAAAGGGTGTTGGATTTTGTCAAAGGCCTTTTGCGTATCAATTGATAGGATCATGTGTTTCTTGTTCTTTGCCTTGTTAAATGTGATGGATTACATTGAATTACAAAAATTCTAATTTTATAGCATGGTGATCTGAGAAGATGCTTTGTTTTATTTCTCTATTTTTGAATTATTAATACTTGCCTTGTGGCCTAAAATGTGATCTATTCTGGAGAACATTCCATGCACATTGAGAAAGGTATATTGTGCTTTTTATGGGTGCATTAGCCTATAAATATTTATGAGATCAAGTTGGTCTATTGTGTGGTTTAATTCTTCAGCATCTTTGTTGAGTTTCTTTCTGGTAGTCTATCAATTCTTGAAAGTTGTGTATTGAAGTCTCCAACTACTATAGTGGTGTTGTCTATTTCCTTTTTCAGTTTTGTTAATATTTGTTTTATATACTTTGTAGCGCTATCATTTGGTGCATAGATATTTACTGTTATGTCCTCTTGTTCTATTGACCCTTTAATTATTATTTAATGACCTTCCTTGTCCTTTGTAATGGATTTTTACACTGAATTTATTTTTTCAGAGATTAATATTACTGCTGCTTTTTTCTGATTGCCACTTCCTTGGTATATTTTTTTCCTCACCCTTTTTAGTTTTTCTTTATCTTTACTTTTCAGGTGTGATGGGTTTTGTTTTTTTATGCAATCTCCTACTCTTTTTCTCTTCAGTAGTGGATTTAAACCATTCACATTGATTATTGAGAGGTAAGGTTTTATTGCTATGATTTTGTTGAGTTCTTTTTAGTGTTGTTGCTAGTTACTTTGGTCCATTCTGCTTTCTGTGGCACCTCTGTAAGAAGGACGACTCTCAGTGTTTCCTGCAAAGCTGGTCTTCTTTTACAAACTCCCTTAGGTTCTGTTTTTCTGGGAAATATCTTGATCTTTCCTTCATATTTGATGGACAATTTTGTGGGGTACAGTATTCTTGGTTAACAATTGTGGTCTTTGAATGTTAGATATATGTCATTGCACTGTCTTCTTGCTCACATGATTTCTGCTGAGAAATCAGCAGTTAAATCTTATCTGCTCTCCCTTATAGCTTACTTTTCATTTCTCCCTCGCTGCTTTCAGAATTCTCTCCTTATTTTTTATTCTGGCAAATTTGACTATGGCATGCCTTTGTGTTTTTCTATTGGGGTCTGTTCTATATGGTGTTCACTCAGCTTCTTGAATCTATATTCTCTCATTTTTCATTATTCCTGGGAAGTTTTCTTCTAGTAATTCTTCTACAACTTTTTCAGTGCCTTTACTTGCTTATTCTTGTTCTGAGATTCCTATGATATGCATGTTATTTCTCTTGATGGTGTCTCACCTGATTCTTAGGTTTTCTTCTTTTTCCTTCCTTTTTTTTCTGATTTTCATTCTAGCAGGCCAGTGGTTACAGTTCTATCTTCTCTTTCACTTGTTCTGTGTTCTATCTCTTCAGCTCTGTACTTGTGTCCCTCCTTCATGTTGACAGCATCTGAAACATTGGTCCTCATATTTTGGATTGTGGTTTCTTGTTTTTCCTCTAATGTCTCGTTTTTTTTTTTTCTTTCTGCATTGTTTTAGCTAATTTTAAGCTCCTCCTGGTTTTTGCTTGCAATGTCCTGTTATTATTCAAGTTTGTCTTTCACCCATTGAAAATACTTAATCATATAGTCAATAGTAAATAGCCTTTTAAATTCTGTATTAGAAAATGCCATTAGAGTTTCTGACTTCAAAAAATTCTTTGATCCTTTATCACTTTTTGGGCTGAAATCTTTCTTTGGGCTTGTTTAGGGTGTGAGGTAGCCTGTTTCTTATGTGGCATTGCTGTGGTAGAGTTTTTGATGCCTGAGGCAATAGTCAGGTCCTGATCTGAAGTTACTACTCCAGAAGAGGGAAGGGCAGCTTCTCTGTGTGAGTTTCTCTGCACTTCTGACCCAAGGAAAGATTTGATTCTGTTCAGCCTGGGAAAGCAGCCTCCTCTGTCAGACAACTGTTGCAGGAAGACAAGTCCAAGGCTCTCCAGACTAAAGGCAGTTAGTTGACTGGACATAAGGAGATGCAAGGCAGAGCATGGAGACCCACATAGGGTGGGCACGAGTGCAGGACGGGCACACATGGTGATGCACACATGGTGGGCACACATGCAGATCCTCACTGTGTGGACACATACAAGGACCTCACTCAAATTCCAGCTGTCCTGCTTGTTCCTGGCAGCTTGCTCCTGGTGGCTCACTCCTGGTAATTTTCTCTTGATGGTTTGCTTCTGGTCCAGCAGCTCACTCCTGGTTCGGCTCTCCCAGTCCCTCTCATGCATTTTTAATGACATACCTGCTAGCCATGTTAGGACTTGGAGATGAAGAAAGCATGGCATGTTTAAAGCAAAACTCTAAAGAGGGAATGTTGACAGATGGGGAAGAAAAACCAAAACACATTCAAATTTTCAAAGTCAGACAACCTCTTCTACAAAGTCCCTGATATTCTGCAGACATATAAATAACATCAATGAGATGGGAAATTTTAGGTTTGGTTTTGGGGTTTTTGGGGGGTATCCTTGGTCTGCTTGTTGATTTCCTCAAGATTTTGCATGACCATGAAGGAATAGAACCAGTTTTTTTACTTTAAGATTGATGACAGCTACTCTTCCCCACAGACAAAACATGAGTGATGAACTCCTGTATGGATTTCTGACTCACAGCATCCCACCATTAGTTTTCTAATGTACATTGTCATGAGAAGAGACTGCTTACCTTTCTTCTGTCGAGTGCCTGTTGGATTCAAACCAATAACTTTATGGTGAGTAGCCTGACATGTTAAGCCTATCATTGAGACTCTGAAAAATGTAACAATGGCATGCCAATGTAATGTTTAAAATCTGCCAAAGGCTTACCATTGTCCTTCAAATCCAAATCCCTAGGTCTGGCAGGATCTGATTCCTGTCTCCCTCTCTGATTTCATCTACTTATGTTTATACCATTACTTTCCGTAGTTTTAGGGAGCTCTGGTGGTGCAGTCTGTAGGCAGTTGCAACACTGTTCCAAAGGCTGTAGCTCTCTGGTGGTTCAAGTCCACCATGGGAGGAAGGATGTGCATCCTTTTCTCTTGAGATTTAAAGTCTTGGAAGCCCAATGCAGAATCAGCTATGAATCAGTTCTAACTAGAGGGTAATAACATTGAGTTTAACACTATATTTTAGCTATCCCACCCTGATTGTTTCTTGCCAAGAAGACTCTCATTCCAGACTTAAAGAAGATTATGTACTTTGCATGGAAAGATTTATGCTTCTAATTATGTCTTTGGTTGACTCATTGACCTTTAGATTTTAACTCAAAGGCCACCTCCTTAGTGTGGTCTTTCCTGACTCGCCAATCTAAGGAGTACCTCTTTCCTCCCATGCCAGTCATTTTCCTTTATTATTTTTTACTAGAACTTTTTTGAAAAATACTCATCTGTATACTGTATGGTTCTTTCCTATCTTTCTAGAATTTAGGCTCTGGAAAAGCAGAAACTATGTCCATCTTGTTCTCATTAATCTCCTTAATTTTGAATAGTGCTTAGAACATAGAGAGCACTCAATAAGACCTGCCAAAATTGGCTTGAAAATGATCTTAATTGAGAAGCAATATTTATGAACAGTCAACACAGTATTTCTCTGCTGGTCATCCATTAGTTATAGCTTGGTATTATTGAATTGTTGTTGGTGGTGTGATTGTTTTTTAAGTGCATATGACTCATTGCAACCCTATGAATAATATATCTGAATCCGGTCCTATCCTATGCCATCATCATAATCTCTGACACACTTGAACACATTACTGTTTTCACTGTGTCAATCTATCTTATTGATGGTCATGCTCTCTTTTGCTGATCCTCCACCTTTCCTAGCATGATGTCCCTTTCCAAGGAATAGTTTCTCCTAGTAACACATCCAAAGTATGAGAGACAAACTTTCATCATCCTTGCCTCCAAGAACTACTCTGGCTGGACTTTTTCCAAGACATAGCTATCTGATTGTTCTTTTGGCAGTCCATGGGATAGCGTTCTTCTCCAATACCAGAACTCAAAGACATCAATTCTTCTTCTATCATCCTTATTCATTGTGCAGCTCCCAGACTCATAGACTCACACCTGGCCTGAATCAGGCACACCTTAGTCTTCACATTGGTGTCATTGCTTCTCAGTAATTTAGATAGATATATGATAGCAGAATATCCCAATGTAATACTTCTCCTGACTGCTGGTACCAAGGGTGTTAATTGTGGGTCCATATAAGAAGAAATCATTAGCAGTTTCAACCTTTTCTTCATTTAGCATGATGTTGTTTATTGGTCCAGTGGCAAGGTTTTTGTCTTCTTTTTTTTTTGTTTTTCTTTTTTGTTTTTTGCCTTCTTGTTGTTGAAATGCAATCCATATTGAAGTCTGTTAAATTATAAGTCCCTTGAAAAGAACATCTTATATCTTTTCTGTATTTACTCTTCCCTACTTCTGTACTTCTATCATTTACAGTAAAATAAAAAGAAATATAAGATAACTGACAAATTAACAAGTAATTTTATTAAACTGAGCAAAGGCTCATTCAAATATGCAGTATTACAATACAAAGATCGAAGTGTGCAATATCTTAAGTCCAAAAGTTTCTCATGGACCCTCTACAGAGAGAGCACCTTCTTCTAAGCAGATATGCTGAAGGTAGAGATTTATGTGACTTGAGAGCAGTTGCTTAATCTGACCTAAGTAAACCTATCTTAATAGAATATTTTTGGAGATAGTCTTCTGTTTGGTCATGTAAGTCTTGAGGCCTCATTTCTCATTTTAGTGACTTTATTCTTATATACTAACAATAAAACTTCTTGTTTTTTTTAAAATCTGGGTGGTTTAAAGTTTTCCAAATACTATAGTCATTCCTGAGTTCTACTTTCTTCTAGACCTTTCGTTCTACTCAAAGTATCCACATTTTCCAGCCCTGTCCACTTAAAAAGGCAAGAAACAATGCATTTTTTTAAAAAAAAGAGAACTGGAATCAAGAATTAAATTAACTCAAGTCAGATAATATATGGTTTTCTTTTACTTAATTTTATAAAGATATCTTTTTTGTTACTTTGAAAATCTGATTCTTAATAATTCCTGACATTATTTAGATCAACGTATTTCAAACTAACATTATAATATAATTACTAACAAAAACACTACTGAATGGAATTCTTTATTTCATTATATGATTTTTTTAGGGGGGAGTCCTTCATATGTATCTCATTGGAGTGTACAATTAAAATAAAATCAAAACCAAACTTATTTCCGTCAAATCAATTCCACCTCATAATGACCTTCCATTTGTTGTAAGCTTACAAATCTTAGTAAAAGAAGACTGCCCATTTGCCTCATGAGAAGCAGCTGGTGGATTTGAACTGTCTTTATGTTAGTATCACAACACACTAAATCATAATTGAAACACTTCCCTTAAATCATAATTATTTTTAAAAAGTATCTGCGTTTCTTTGCCTGGGTGTTTGCATATAATAGAGATTTTCCACATTGTCCTGGAAGTATTTACATTCAAATACTTTATTTTGCTTTGCTATTGTAAATTAAATTACACTTGTATTATCTCTTCCATCTGTGTATGTTTGTATATATGAAAGTTATTTAATTTTCCCATACTAATAAAAAACCAATTACTTACTACGTTGTCTTAATATCTTTTATCTTCATTTGTCTGGGTTTTCCAGATTTAAAAATGTACCATCTGTAAATAGTTTGATTTATCATTCCCTTCACTTCTGTTTGCTTTTCATAACCTAATCAAATTTGATAATTTTCCCAATATAATATTAAATAGTAAAGAACATAATGGGCATCTTTGGTATGTTCCAAGATAAATATATCATGGCCTCATCACAGCATAATTTGGAAGCAACTTCAAGAAATTTTTAAATTGTTGTTGATAGGTGTCATCAAATTAAGTCTGACACATAGTGACCCTATGAACAACAGTTCTGAACACTGTCCTATCTCCTGCCATCCTCACAATCTCTGACACACTTAAGCCCATTGCAATAATCACCAAGTCAACCCACCTGGTTGGGGGTTTCTTCTCTTTAGTTGATGTCCAAGCAAGATGTCCCTCTCCAAGGAATAATGTCTGCTAAGAACATACCCAAAGCATGTGAGATAGAGCTTTGTCATCTGTGTCTCCAAGGAGCACTCTGCCTGCACCTTCCCCAAGACATATCTGTTTGTTCTTTGGAAAGTCTATAGGATCTTCCAAACTGTTCTCCAACACAACCTTTCAAAAGCATCAATTCTTCTTCTGTCATCTTTAGTCATTATCCAGCTCTCAATAGTATAGCAAGTGACTGAAAAGACTATGGCCTGCTTCAAACGCACTTTTATCTTCAAATTGACATCAGTACTTATGAATAATTTTGAGGGTCAAGAACATCTTAGCCGGGAGGAGACCCGGGAAGAGCAGCCAGGGGAACGCACCCCGCCGCCCGCCGGGGGGAACGCACGC
>NW_006399753.1:19152735-19162513 GCF_000299155.1 Elephantulus edwardii
TGTAATGATTAACACAATCACACATGGTAGGCACTCAGTGTGTGTGTGTGTGTGTGTGTGTGTGTGTGTGTTATTTTCCCCCTTTTTGAGGTTGTTTTAAAAGGAATACTTTATCCCTTGAGTATCCCTTAAAAATACAAGAACAAGTAGAAGAGAGTCTTGATAAAAGAAACTGTGGCACTTCAATTCAGACACTGGTGTACAGTAAGCAAAGGCGAGGCCAAACAGACTGAGCTCAAATTTAAGGCAGCAGTCATTTAGGCATCTTCGAAAAAAAAAAAAATAAGAAATCTACGGAGTGCCCTCTAGTGGTTAGGTCATACAGCTATAGTTAATCTTTTTGTGATCGAACAGTTTTCTGCTTCAATTCTTCTTTGATAATCCATGTGGTTTCAATTATGAAAGGCAAGCTTACACTAAAGAAAGGGGGGGGGGGAATGAGGAAATAAGGATTTTTAATACAACTATGTGTGACACATATATCCTGACTAGATTCTAATGGTGGGACCAGGCCAATTTATACAAGGCAGTAGCACATACTACAGCAGAGATAGCAGCTTCCCAACAAATTCAAGAGTCTAAAAGTGTTGCTGTTGTTCTTGTTAGGTGCTGCAGTGTGGACTTTGACTGTTAGTGACCCTATGAAAAGCTATATGAGCCCTGCCCTACACTGTACCATCCTCATCATCTCCGATTTACTTGAATCCATTGTTAGAGTCTCTGTGTTGATATATCTTCTTGCAGGCCTTCTCCTTCTTCCCTGACCATCCATATTTCCAAGTATTATGTCTTTTTTCCAAGGACTTGCTCCTCCTAACAACATCTCCCAATTATGTGAGAAGTTTCACCATCCTTGTCTCTGGTTGTACTTCCTCCAAGATGTTGTTGTTGTTGTCGTCTCTGGTTGCACTTCCTCCTAGATAGACTTGTTTAATTTTTTTTGCCAGTCCATGAGATATTCAATACTCCTCTCCAGCACCACAGTTCAAAGGCATCAATTCTTCTGTCATTCTTATTTACTATCCAGTTCTTAAATACATAGCTAAAAAGATTATGTCTTGGCTCAAGAGCACCTTAGTCCTTAAACTGACACCGTTACTCTTCAGCACTCCAGAGAGGTTCCTGATTAGTAGTCCACGTATATCTCAAGTCAAAAAGTGGTGAAATAACAGAATCAACCTTCCTTCCTTCCTTCCTTCCTTCCTTCCTTCCTTCCTTCCTTCCTTCCTTCCTTCCCTCTTTCTGTCTCTCCACTCTCCTCTCTCCTCTCTCTCTCTCATTGATGTCAAATTGAAACCTACTCTTACCTGACCAGAGGCAGATTTTCAGAGGCTTTAAATCACATGGGAGGAGATTGCACATCTTTCTCCTGCAGGTCAACCTGTAGATTCGAACCACCGGAGAAATGCAGCTTTGGGGTTAGTAGCACAACCCACTACTGACTAAGCCACGAGAGTTCCCTAACTAGATCATAGAACATAATATTAATAAGATAGCAAATATTTTCAATGACTTCCTACCTTCCAGGTCCTTAACAAATATATTTACTGCGTTCTCTGGTTTAATTCTTACAGAAATCCTGTAAGACTTGTTTTCTCCTTTTCTACGGTGAGGACATTGATAGAGAGGTTAATTAATGCAGATTATATACCTAATTCACTGGGGTGCTAGGATTCTAAATCCAATGGGTTTTTAGTCACTGTATTTCTCCACATAAAAATCTAGATAATATGAACAGAATAGTAGAATTGGAAGGGTCCTAAGGATCATCTAGTCCACACCCATCATCTACAAATGAATAAATTAAGCCCAGAAAGGGGAATTACACGGTTAACATATGGACAAGCTAAGTTAAATTCCTGGGTCCCCTTCTATTTTTTTTTTCTTTTTAATTGCATGAGCTGCTTGACCTTATTTAATTTGCTTTTCCTGTGATCATTTGCTGTTTTCCCAAGGATAGTAGTCAGTCCTCCCATACCCTTGTAATAAAAAAATAAAAAAAAGAGGATAGGTTTGGAAATCTCTACCCAATTTGACATCTCATTAATTGCACTTTCTAACAGAGGTTTAATTGCTTGCCTTGTATCCTGTTCTGAGCTTTATTCTCCAGGAGCAAATATCAATTAAACTCAGAGTAACAAAGAGTCTCACCCCAGTTGACAAATAATCCCTTTCAGGGTAGCTGCCCTTAGTGACTCTCCGCAGGCAAAATTTACAGTTTTTTCAGCGACGGTTCTTTGCTGGCTGTTTCCTCCACATCAGATGTCCCTGGCCTGCCAGGACAAGAAACAGGTTTGCCCTTTGAGAGTATTTTCCCATCTAATGAGGTGGCCACTGCAGAAACCAAACTGCTGACGCTGACAGGGCACTGTAATTCTTGAATGTTGACCTAAAGGTTGCCCATAATTTCCCAAGCTGACTAGCATCGCTGCGGGTTGGATTTCCTAGAATGACGATCTGATTTCACACTGAAAACGTTGACAATGCAATCATTCATGGTTGATAAGGACAAAAACTGGAGTCCCTAAACAAAAGCCACAGGAAGACGATTTTAGCTGCATCTTTTTCTGTTTGTTTCAGTAGATTCTGAGTCATAGTGACCCTGTATATGCACAGTATAATCACTTCATAGGGTTTTCAAGGTTGTGACATTTGAAAGCATGTCTGGGGGATTTGAACTACTGACGTTATGGACCTCTTCACTAATAGTCAAGCACTTAGCCATTTGTGCCATCCAAGGACTTCTTTAGATCAGTCTCATGTAGCTATTTGTAATAAGGTTTGACTCCACCAACGACCCTGGGAGGAAGATGGGTAACCTCCTCCCCTTAAAATTTATAGTGACAGAAACCAAAGGAGAGGAGCTCTTCAAAAATTATGAATGACAGATCATTGCCTTTGGGTGAATGCATATAAATCAGAGACAAGCGCCAAAGCTTGTGGATTAAGCACAATGTTTATAGTTGATAATGTTAAATATTATAGGATTTTCAAAGGCCTACTGTTGCGGAAGTGGATGCCCAAACTTGTTTCCTAATCTTAATTTGGGAGCTCTACTCACAGTTGTCCTCTCTGAGTGACCCCTCTGGCATTTGGTATATACAGCTTTCAGCATCATAGCAACCCACAAGTTAACTTAGTCCAGCAAGCTGACAGACAAGTGTGTTACTAATTAGAACAATGACAAACAAGTAAGAATACAGAGACAAAGTAATTAGCAATATGGAAAGCACCCCCAACAAAACAAACTGACAAATAAGTCTCATTGTTTAAGAGGCTCTGTGTCTGAATCTCAGGTACCAGATCTAAGTGACAGCTTTCTCTTTAGTGGTTCAGGAGGAAGATCCTCGTCTCTGAGGTCCTGTTCCTGGATTAGTGTGTCTATTCTTACAAGCACAGAAAAAAAAATCATGAGAGAGTGCCCAAGTCAGGCCAGTGGCAGCATGACAGGATGGGACCTTGAGTGGGTGCTGGAGCCTTCTAGCTGAAGTGCATGGCTGTCACAGCAGAATAATGGTGCAGGTGAGGGTGATGGCTCAGCTGTACTCTGTATCCCGAGGCTTCACACTTGGTATGAAAGCCCAAAGTAGAGTCAGGATTCGAAATGCTTTCTTATATTGCCTCTCCTAATTGAAGAGCAATGACATCATTTTGAGGACTAAGATGTAGCTGATCCAAGCCATGGTCTTTTCTGTCACTTGTTACTCATCTGAGATCCAGACAATGAATAAAGGTGACATAAAAAGAATTGATGCCTTTGAACTATGGTGTTCATGAGAGTAATGAGTATCCCATGGACTCCCAAAAGAACAAACAGATATGTCTTAGAGAAGGTGCAGCCAGAGTGCTTTTTGAAGGTAAAGATGATAAAGCTTCTTCTTTGGTTATGGTTCTAGTGGAAGCTACTCCTTGAGAGGGACATCATACTTGGAAAGGTGGTGGAGGGTCAGCTAAAAAGAGGAAGACCCTCTGTCAGGTGGGTTGACATAGTGACTGTGACAATGGGCTGGAGTGTGACAGGATAGGACAGAATTCAGACCTTTTGTTCATATGGTTGCTATGAGTTGTACTCAACTTGCTGGAACCTAACAAGAACAACAACAACATTAGGTAAGGAAGCTCTAGTAACTCAATGGTAAGGATTTGGGTTACTAGACCAAAGGCACACAGTTGAAATCCACCAGCTACTCTGCTGGGGATAGATGGGGAATCATCCTCCCACCTCCCCATGTGATTAAACTGCCTCTGAAAACACACAGAGTCAGCTGAGTCTGTTCTGACTTGACAATACACAGCAAAAACAAAAATTATTAGGCGAAAAAATGAAGTAGAGATCATAGTCTACAGAACTTGGGTATATTATCATTGATCATGTTGTTGTTGTATACTACTGAGTCAGAACCTACCCATAGCTGACCCTCCAGCAAGTTTTCAGAGGCAGTAATCACACAGGAGGAGATTGTCCACCCTTCTCCAGTCAAGTGGCTGGTAGATTCTAACCGCGTACCTTCAAGTCTGCTGCGCAGAGTCTTACCACTAGACCACCAGAGCTCCCAAAGTTAATTTTAATGATGATATTAGAGATTGAATTTTTTTATGCACTAAAAATGGGAGAAAGAATTCCTTTCCCATTTTTTTTTAATTACAGCATTCTACAATTCCAGAAATGAATTTGAAGAGTCCATCAGTGGCTAAAATACAAAAGTGATAATAAAACCTACCATAGATTCAGAATTAAGAAATATAGGTGTTTGCTTCACTCTAGATATATTAGACAAATCACTTTCTAGGGTCTAGGGCTCATCTGATTTTTTCCATAGTATGTACAGTTTAGATGAGGTAATACTGAAACCTTCCACACTCACACATAACTGCTATTGAATTAGTTCTAATTCATAGCAACCTTCCAGGGGGATTTTGAGGTTGTAAACCTTAAAAGGAGGAGATTTCCCATCTTTCTCCCTCAGAGCTTCCACTGGATTCAAGTAGCCAGAGACTTGTGGTCTTTAAGTTGACAGTGTAACTCCTACGGCAATAGGACAGCGGACTGTGTCACCCAAGCTCCTTATGATACGGGGGGGAAATGGTTTGGCTCTCTGCTCCTCATCGATCCAGATTGCCCTCTCTTCTTATGCAGTCTCAGCCACATCCCTGAGAGACGATGGTGAATGTCGGAGTAAATGGATTTGGCCCATTGGGCGCCTGGTCACCAGGGCTGCTTTTAACTCTGGCAAAGTGAATGTTGTGACCATCAATGATCCCTTCATTGATCTCAACTACATGGTCTATGAAAACGTATTGCGATGGGAAAATCTGCAGTTAGGGACCTCTCTAAAGTACTCAAGAGCAGCAGTGTCTCTCTGGAAACTAAGGTCCGCCTGATACAGACCATGGTTTTTGCAATCACTTGTTATGCATCAGAGGGTTGGACAATGACTAGGGAGGATAGAAGGAGAATTGACGCCTTTGAGCTGTGGTGCTGGAGAAGAGTACTGAATGCACCATGGACTGCCAAGAAAACAAACAGATTCATCCTAGAAAGGATTAAACCAGGCTGCTCCTTGGAGGCAAGGATTCTGGGGCTTCATCTGACATACACTGGACATGTTGTAAGGAGAGACAGGTCTTTAGAGAGGGACATCATGCTGGGTAGAGTAGAGGGACAGCGCAGGAGGGGAAGACCCTCTATGAGGCGGATTGATTCAGTGACTGGGGTAATCGGGATGGGTGTGTCAGAGGCAATGAGATTGGCACAGGATAGAGCACGGTTTAGGGCTGTTGTACATAGGGTCACTATGAGTCACAAACGACTCGACGGCACATAACAACAACATGGTCTATATGTTCTGATATGATTCCACCCATGGCAAGTTCAATGGCATTGTCAAGGCTGAGAATGGGACGCTGGTCATCAATGGGAAAGTTATCACTATCTTCCAGGAGCAAAATCCCACCAACATCAAGAGGGGTGATGCTGGTGCTGAGTATGTTGTGGAGTCCACTGGTGTCTTCACAACCTTGGAGAAGGCCGGGGCTCACTTGAAGGGTGGTGCCAAATGGGCAATCATCTCTGCTCCTTCTGCTGATGCCCCCATGTTTGTGACGGGCGTGAACCATGAAAACTATGACGACTCTCTCAAGATTGTCAGCAATGCCTCCTGCAACACCAACTGCTTGGCTCCCCTGGCCAAGGTCATCCATGACAACTTTAGCATTGTAGAGGGACTCATGACCACAGTCCATGCCATCACTCTCACCCAGAAGACTGGGGGGGGGGGGATGGCCCCTCTGGAAAGCTGTGGTGTGATGGCTGTGAAGCTGCCCAGAACATCATCCCTGCATCTACTGGCACTGCCAAAACCATGGGCAAGGTCATCCCTGAACTGAATGGGAAACTTAATGGATGGCTTTCTGTGTCCCCACCCCCAAGGTGTCAGTTGTGGACCTGACCTGCTGTCTGGAGAAAGCTGACAAATATGATGACATCAAGAAGGTAGTAAAACAGGCATCAGAAAGGCCCCTCAAGGGCATCTTGGGATACACTGAAGACCAGGTTGTCTCCTGTGACGTTAGTAGTGACAACCACTCTTCCACCTTTGATGCTGGGGCGGGCATTTCTCTGAACGACCACTCTGTCAAACTCATTTCCTGGTATGACAATGAATTTGGCTACAGCGACCAGGTGGTCAACCTGATGGTTCACATGGCCTCCAAAGAATAAGATCCCCTTGGACCAACAGCCCCAGCAATAGCACTAGAAGAGAGAGAGTGAGAGACCCTCAGCTGCTGGGGAGTCCTTGCTCCAACTTGATCCTCCCACATACTGAGAATCTCACACCCTTGACACAAGTTTCCATCAAATCTCCGTGAGAGAGGGGACAGGGCTTGGAGAGCCCATCTTGTCACATACCACCAATAAAGTCCACTGTACTCAGCCAAGTAGGGAAGAGAAAAATGGTTTGATCTTAGTCTATGTCCTTAGAATGATACATTAGCAGAACAACCAAACCTGCCTCAGAGGTCTTAATCGTGTTACATGAGGGATAATTAAAGACATGGTGGTGAGACTTCATCTCACATATCCTGGCCATGTTGTCAGGAGTGGTCAATCCCCGAAGAAGGATATCACAATCAGTAAAGTAGAGAGGACGTTCGAGGAGATGGGTTGACACCGTGATTGTGACAAGGCACTGCAGCAAATGCGAACGTGGCTATCGACAGTGCAGTCCTGTGAGTGGGAGCTTGCCGTGAGTGGGAAATGAACTTGAATGTACCGAACCACAGCAACAGCAAAATCAGATGTTGGAAGTACACAAAACGGAGAAGATTCAACGGTTACAAATATGCAAATGTCTTCAAGTGTGGATTTATTTTTCAAGACTCCAAGAGATTTAGGTTAGGAGAAGTCCATGCTGACATAATAAATAATGAACCTCACTACAGATGTGTTTCTCGTCACGGAAAGTTCCAATAAACCCTTGACGGCATTTGAACACCATATTCAATATCCTGTCGCTTGAGAATTTGTCATTCTATGAAGGTCTGTTGTCTTACTGAAGAAAGCATCAATACATCCCTATATTGCTAAGCATACCTTTCTAAAAGCTCATTTCTCCTTAGGAAATCTGTGGTTGTCAAACAAATTGGTCATGGCCTTGGCTTTGTATTTGGCGATATGTGAGTCCTCTTCTAACTAGTCCACATTTCAAAGAAAGCAAACCTCCCCGTCCCCCCAACAAAGTCCCATGGCAATTAAGTTCCCCAAAGCACGAGGCTTTCCAGCATACAATCTTTGATTCACTCCCCTTGGGTAGAGTCAAGCTTCATCATGCCTCTAAGTTAAGGGATACCTACCACAGAGTCAGGAAAGGAACTGGTAAAGTATATCTGTCAAAGCGTCGAGCCACCCAGAAGGAGCTCCGGGAATCTTAATCCTTAGTGAACCATGAAACTCCAGGGCAGGCAGCTTGCAGCTGGAGATTTGTTTGCCTATGCAAATTCCACCATAAATCACCTCATCCTCAACCATAAGGGAAAAGCCAAGGTCAAGGTGGCTTTGCAACATTACTCTTGGGTCCTGGAGATGCTGGATTTAGGAGGCAAGTTGGCCATTGATTGGCTGAGGCCTTTATTAAATTTCTATCTTGATCTTCCATTTGACAGATAAAGAAACTGAGTTCTGAAATATTATAGATTTTCCTAAGTCTTAGGAATTTATTAAGATTAGAAATTCTGTTATTTGAACTTGACTTTCTTTTCTACCAATCTGCTGAGATAAGTGGCTTCAGTTCCTGTTACTGTTTCCAAAGAAAGTTCTGATGGGAAGTACTCACTGTGACGCCAGGCCTGTGGAGAACCCATTGTCTCCGCTAATCGCTGCCTGTGTAGTTGTGTATTGTAGGCTGTTGCTAAGCAGTCATAAGGCACCCCTCCACTCACGTCATCAATTCTGTGTTGCCTTGGTGAAGAGTCACAACATGTGTTTCTTGACAAAATGCTTTCTGTCTTAAGAATATTTAATGGTCTCTCTCTGCTGGCTCTGAATAATACTAGGCTAAAGTCAAGCAGTGGGAAGGGGTGATCCGAAGAAAGCTGGAGAGAAAGATAAAACACAGAAGATGCTGAACTACAAATCCCACCGAGAATATCAAGGCCTTGGCTTTGTCTCAGTGTGAATGCGAATTTATGACTGGATTTGGAACGGGTAGGTGTTGAGATCTGCTTCTAACTCTGAAACGCACTCACCAGCTCTGGAGGTTTTGAGAATTCCCTGGAGGGGCCAAGTCTTCTCACTGACAGAAAGGGGATGATTCCCTTGACCTCTGGTGCTAACATCCTAGATGCTTATGAGGCCTGAAATCAAAATGGTTTATGGACTCATCCTAAAAATTGTCAATTGGTGTATACAGAAACAGAGAAAGAGTTATGTTTGTGGGCTTCTGACATTAAGATGTGATATGCTCTCTTAAGGGACCTTGAATGTTATTAATGACAGTTGTAGGCACTCTTCACCCGTCACTTTCCAGATACGTGGTATTGAGTCCCCAAGACTCGTTTTCCTTATTTGTAAATGGATACTCAGTCTTCCAACCCTCTTTCATCATCCTGTGTGTAGGAATGCGCTAGGATGTGAGACATGAAATATATTCGAACCTGCTGAGCATGGTGTTAGGAGCTGAAGGGACAGTTCCCATGTGTGAGCTTTGGACATCATGGAGGCGTCTGACTTCCTGGGGTCCCCGGGTGTAGGAAGAACATCAGGAGAGACCACCTCTCTCCCAGATCCATCTGCTGCGTATGAAGCAGAGGGGCAGTAGTGACAATAGGGATTCTGCTGATGCACACATGCTTGGATTTGAACCGTCAACCTGCTGTTGCTCAGATGGATGATTCTGTGTTAACTCGATGTGCCTTTCTTTGCCTTTGAGGTGCAAATATTTCACTGCTCTGATACTCACAGAAATGTTGGTGGTTCAAACCCATCCACAGGTGCCTCAGGAGAAAATCTGGAGCTCAGGTGGTTTAGTGTATTAGTAACTGTGCTGCTGATAGGTCAGTAGTTTGAATCCACCAGTTGCTCCAAAGGAGAAAAAAAGGGCAGTCTCCTTCCAGAAAGATCTATAGCCTCAGAAGTCCAATGGCACTATTTCCGTGTGTGTGTGTGTGTGTGTGTGTGTGTGTGTGTGTGTATGTATGTGTGTGTGTGTGTGTGTGTGTGTGTGTGGTGGGTGGTTGGAGGGGAAAGCAAGTAAAGCAAGTAAAAACACTATTGTTGTTG
>NW_006399753.1:19167389-19167876 GCF_000299155.1 Elephantulus edwardii
TTCCTTCCTTCCTTCCTTCCTTCCTTCCTTCCTTCCTTCCTTCCTTCTCTCTTTCTCTCTTTCTAAAAAGCTCTCCATTGTTTCGAGACTGTTTCTAGATGTGTACCATATGAACACATGTTCACGCCTGGAACAATAGTGGGAAAACAAAAGTCAACTCTTCTGAGTGGGTTGCTTAGACAAACTCTTCTTTCATTCCAACTGTGTGCAGATGCTTGTTACTGTGTAGCCACCACGTTCTGTTACACCTTGTCAAAGGGGGGAGAGTTTAAGGAGTTGCTTAAGAGTTAGTTATATTTTGTCTGACTTGTTCGAAAACACAAAGAATAAGTTGATAAAACAAAATGCTGTCATGCCCCTTGCACGTCTCCCTTTAACTTCCTGGTGTTCTGCAGCCCAGCTTTTTAAGGTTGGCTTCCTTTGGAAAATATGCCTCCCTGGCAGCTACTGTGTTGTTGTTGTTGTTATGTACCATCAATTGGAATCC
>NW_006399753.1:19168244-19169681 GCF_000299155.1 Elephantulus edwardii
CAGCACCACAGCTCAAAAGCATCCACTCTCCTTCTGTCCTACTGTACCTGGAGAATTCTCTCCCATTCCTTGGGGATAACTCAAAGTCAAGGACAGATCATTATTTTATACATAAAAGATTGTTTATTGCCATAATGAGAACAACAGCACTGTGCATTTGATGTTGAAAGGACCTCCTCTCATCGATTTGGCCAACGCTAGACTTAACACAAAGCCACCTTCTCCGAAGCAGGATTTTCTGCTTCTCTATTTTGCATCTTTTCTTTCTTTATAGACCTTTCCCTTATTGCAACACTTTCACTCAAAGTGCCTCTGGGACTCAGTTTGTGGGAAATTTATCCTAAGACAATGTACCAATGCTATCAAAGAAAACTGCTGAGAAATTCAAAGGCCTAATAACTCTAGAGAAATCTATTTTCAAAAATTTAGATTCTGAACATTCATCATGTGTTTGTTTGTCATCTGAATGACTTCTTTGATGAATGGTTTGTTCATATCCTATGCCCATTTTGCAATTGTGTAGTTTACCTTTATGTTGTTGTGGTGCTTGAATATTCTATAAATTCTAGATATAAGTCCCTTATCAGACATGCCATTACCAAATATTCTTTCCCAGTCTGTGTCTTTCCTTTGGATCCTGTTGGAGAAGTTTTTGGATGTACATAGGGATTTAATTCTTAGAAGATCACATTCATCTATTCTACCTTTTCCTGGTTGTAGGTTTTTCAGGATGCTTGGAAGACTGTTCATGTTGTGGATTTGGGATGTTAGAGTTCTTCCAAGCTTTTCTCTAATGAAGTTTATAGTTCTTGATCCACTTTGAGCTCGTTTTTGTGTATGGTGTGAGGTGTGAGTCTTGCTTGTGTTTTCCGCAGAAAATGTTAAAAATCCCTAGCTCTAAGAGAGATGCAAATCAAAACAACTATGAGATAGTATCACACCCCAGTAGCAATAGCAAAATTCAACAGAGCAGCAAACAATAAATGCTGGTGAAGTTGTGGAGAACCTGGAACACTTATTCACGGTTGGTGGGAGTGTTATATGGTGTAACCACTATGGAAGGCAATATGGCACTTTCTCAAAAAAGTTGGAAATAGAATACCATTTGACCGAACAATACCACTTCTGGGACTATACCTTAAAGGAACCATAACCACCACCCAAGCAGATATAAGCACACCCCTGTTTACTACTGCTTTGTTCACAAAAGCAAAGAGTTGGAAACAACCCAAGTGCACATCAACAAACAAATGGTTAGAGAAGCTGTGGTATACTCACACAATGGAATAATATGCAGCATTGAAAAATAAGGAACTCATGAAATATTATACAAAATGGTGACCATGGAGGATGTTATGCCGAGTCAAATATCTCAGTCACAAAAGGACAAATACTGAATAATGGCACTGTTATAAAACAGGACTGACATGAGGGTTG
>NW_006399753.1:19169781-19181740 GCF_000299155.1 Elephantulus edwardii
TATGTGCCATTGAGTTGCGACTCATAGCGACCCTATTTACAACAGCCCTAAACCCTGCTCTGTGCTGTGCCAACCTCACTATCTCCGACACACCCACCTAGACTGTAAATTCTACTCTGAAGCACACATGGCCCCTATGAAACTGAATCAGTTCTATGGCAACTGCTTTCTGTTTTTCTTGTTTAAAAGTACATGTTTCCTTTTTATCCTTTTTTAATTTTTCCTTTTTATCCTTTTTTAATTTTAATTGTAAATTTAATGAAAATTTACAGAAAAATTGGATTTTTATTTATTAATTTTCTTAAAATTTTATTTTGTGATTTTAATGAATGTTTACAGAGAAGTTAGATTTTAATTCATTCATTGGTGCACAGTTTACTCCCTCTTCCTCCCTTCCCCTTCCCTCAGTTCACTTTTTAAAAATATTCATTCCCTGTTGTACAAATTACCTACCTCCCCACCCCCAATCCTCTTTGCAATGACATACCTCCACTTCCTCAAAAAAAAACCCAACCCCAAAACATGTTTCCTCAGCTATTAGATTATGATTTAAATGCAAGCTTGTGTAGGTATTATAAAGATTAAATGAGCTAATAATACATCTAAAGAACTCGGAGTAAGTAGTGCACTCGCTAAGTAAACCTACTGAGATGAATTATCTCCTTTTCAAGCTGAGCTCAGTCTGGGCTCCCCTCAGCAGGGTTGCCTTGGGGCAGCAGGGCAGTGGGGAAGTGGGATGAAGGGAGTGAGATTTGTCTTTTAAAGCTTGTGCATAGAAAGGCGGTGTTGTATTCATCCCTCAACTTGCCTCCCAGGATTTGCCTCATCTCAAGACTGCTTGGAACTGCAGGTTCAAAAGGATATTGCTGCATTTCCCTAAGTTAATATACCTGTTCACAGTTACTGGGGACTTTTGGGTAAATAGCTTTAGTCTTCAAGCAGTTTGATTCTATGCATTTGTGGGAATTTTCTTCACAATTTTACCGATAGTGAACTAAAAAATGTGAGCAAGCATAGGGTTAAACTGAGTTACTAGTAGTAATGGTTATTGGCCAAGAGCTGAAAGTATTTGTATGGCCTCTTATGGAAGTGATACATCATTTATTTCAGGTGTCCTAATAAGGTTGCCTGTGACAAACGTGACCATGTTCTCACCAGGACATGTCCTAGCAACAATATGATTAAAACTTGTCCCAAACGGAGGCTGGACAGGCATTATTTAGCAATTCCTAAGCCTTGGGGCTTGGTTGAAATCCAATTTTTTTTTCCTTTTTTATGACGTATGCCTGCCTAAGCAGAGAGTAACGCTACAATATTTCTACACACTCCACAGACCTGAAGCCCTATTAATTATACCAATACTCATTTTTCATAACTATTAAATTCTGGTTCTACCAATTAAAACTCTTTTTTAACGTCCATTATTTTAATTAGGATTTGTGGTCTTGAGTTGCTATGACTCCGAATCGACTCAAAGGCAGCTGGCATTACTGGTTTGAGTCAAGATAAAAAGAGCTGACACACCTTTGTGATAGAGGCTGACCTGGAAAGTATGTTCCCAATGAGATCAAGTAGCGGGCCAGGGAAAAGCCGGCCAGCCAGCCAGCCAGACAGACAGACAGACACACACACACCCACACACCCACCCCCAACATATGATTAAGGTGGATGAAATTTAAAAATTATAGATTACAAAACAGTTAAGCATAAGGGAGAGGCTGGAAGCAGAAGGATGTGGATATGCAGGGGAGGGGGAATTAATCATGGGGTTGTATGACTTGATGGAGGGGTGAGGGAAATTGAGAAAATGTGTCTTGAAAACAATGTATTTGGATTTTGTAAATAAACTAGTAGAAAAAAAATTTTTTTAAAGAGTAAGAATAGCTAATGATGTTCCGAAAATTGTACTATGCTTGAGTCTTCTTCTCTGAGGTTCTCAGAAAACCTTCCTCTGGCTTTTTGTCCTAATCATCGTTAAAGAGATGATGTTTGGAGCAGATCCAAATTCTTCCAACAACTTCCTCTAACTGAAGAATCGGAGCCATTGTTCTCTTCCAGGCACCATTAGCTGCAGCCAGACTGTTGCTCCGAGAAACCTACTCCAATAGGAAAAAAGCTTTCTTATTTCCTAAGCGTGGTCAATACTGGTCTCTTTCTCTTAGACGCCCATCTTTACTTATCGTCTCTCCTTTCGTAAAACTGCCACATGTTTTCCCATCATGAAACTCTTATTTACGTTTGATGTTAATCATTCTAATTTCCCTCTGTATTAGTCTGTAATAGACGGGAGGTTTCCCAGGACCACAGACATGTCTGATCTCCCCTCAAGCCGTCACAGCGCTGTTCTGGAGATTTGCTCTACAGCAGTACATAGTTAATGGAAATTTTTAGAAAATTCTTAGAGGAATGAAAATAAGACCAGACTTACTGGAGTGCTAGCTCCCCTGTTTACCAGGTATATGAATTTGTGAGAGCTACTGATTTTGCATCTATAAAATAGAAATATTTATGACAGTTTGATTAATGCAATCTGGTTATGCAGATCAGATGAAAATGAAGATATGGAAACTTCATTTATTTTTACTTACAGAGTATAACCGACTCTGGTTTCAAAAAAATCTAATACTATGTAAGAGGGACATCAAATAAGTGCCAAGTGTTATCTAATTGTGAAGATTTCTTATCACTTTAGTGGCACAATGGTTAAGCGCTCTCCTGCTAACAGAAGAGTTAACAGTTCAAATCCACAAGCTGCTCCAAAGGAGAAAGATGTGGCAGTCTGCTTCTGTAAAAAAGATTACGGCACTGGAAAACACGCAAGGTGGTTCTACCAAGTCCTGGAAAGGCTCGTACGATCCAAGTCCACTTGATGACAGTAGGTTATCGTTGTTGTTGTTGGTATTGATAGCCATCAAGTCGAGCATGACTCACAGAGATCTTCTGAGCAAAAGGCCCAAAACCTTTCTATAACTATTGACATTTATCAAAGTTCATAGTTTCCAGAGGCATGTTGTTTAGAAAGCTATATATTAATTATTGTCTTTTTAAAAAATTTTATTTTATTATTTTGTGTGTGTACCATCATATCGGATCTGACTGGAGGAGATTACCCCTCCTTCTCCAGCAGACCATCTGGTGGATTTGAACCATGTACCTCTGGGATTGCAGTGCAGCTTCTTGCCACTAGGCCACCAGAGCTCCAGAAAGTTCTATATTAGAAAGCCCTCTTCATTCAAAATAATATATCAACTTCTCACTGGAGATTTTTATCACTGACTGACTAGTAAATATCATAAACAAAGTAAGAGTGAAAAGCAGAGTTCTAAATTGGCATCCTTTATCTCCCCTGATTGAAAGCATGACTCTGGAAACTCCATGAACTTTGATAAATGTCCATAGTTGTAGAGGGGCTTCAGGCTTTTTGTTCATAGGGTCGTTACGTGTCATGCTTGACTCGAAGGCAGTCAACAACAAAACACCACCACTACTCCCTCGCACCCTTTTGCACAAACTTAAGTCTTTCTCTTCCGTTCCCCATCTCAGGACATAATACGACAATTCACTTAGCTATTTTGGCTTAACCTCTGGGAATCATCTTTTATTTGTCCCTCTTTACAACCTCTCTTCACACATATCTTGAATAGCCATCAGTCCTCCCAGTGGGTTGGTTGGTTGGTTGGGGTTTTTATAAATACATCATGGTATATATATTTAGATATCATATTTAGATGTGATACATCTTATCATTTTTATATCTCCAAAGACCAAGACTTTATTAGCTCTTCCTAGACTACTAGAAGAATTCACTTGCTTCATTTCTTGTTCTATAGCCTCTACTCTGATACCACACTGATCTTTCAAAGCAGGAATCAAACTTTTTCTAGATTTAAAACTCCCTAACACGAATGAATGGAGACCAGATGAGCTCTGAAAGGATACAAAGAATATCATCCGTGAAGAATGCAAAAGGTCATTACTAAGACAAGGAAGAAAAGACCAAGATGGATGGCAAAAGAGACGCTGAATATTGCACTAGAAAGCTGAGAAGCCAAAGCAAAGGGGAGAAATCAGGAAGTGAAGAAGCTGAACAGAAGTTTTGAAAGGGCTACTTGAGAAGACAAAGCAAAATATTATAATTAAATGTGCAAAGGGCTGGAGTCAGAAAATCAAAAGGGCTGAACTTGCTTGGTATTTCTTAAGCTAAAGGAACTTAAATAAAAGCCTCAAGTGGCAATACTTGAAGAAACTATGGGGAGAATGCTGCAAAAGAAGCTGGAAACAGTACACTGAGTCATTATACCAGAAAGAACTGGCTGATGCCGAAGTTCATGAAACAACATGTGATCAAGAAGCAATGGTGATGACAAAGGAGGAAGTTCAAGCTGCTCTGAAGGAATTGGCAAAAAAAGAAGGCCCCAGAGATTGATGGAATGTCAACTGACATATTTCAACAAACAGAAGCAGCCCTGGGCATGCTCACCAGATTGTACCAAAATCTGGAGGGCAACTACCTAGCCAACAGACTGGAAGAGATTCATATTTATTTCCATTAAATAAAAACCCAAATCAAAATGGTGACCCGACACCAGTGTGGAAATTATCAAACAATATAAATAATATCACATGGAAGTAAATTCCTGCTGAAGATCATTCGAAAATGACTGGAACAATACATTGACAGAGAACTATCACAAGTGCAAGCTGGTTTTAGAAGAGGCCATGGCACTAGGGACATCATAGCCAATGTCAGATGGATCTTGGCTCAAAGCAGAGAATGCCAGAGGACTGTGGATCACAACAAATTGTGGCCAGCAAATTGAGAAGAACGGGAATCCCAGAACACTTGATTATGCTCATGTGAAACCTAAGTGCAGAACACATTATTTGGGATGCTGGATTTTGTGAGCAGGAATGTGGCATCCGGATTGGATGAAGACTCATCAACTACCTGTGTTATGCATATAACACAACCTTGTTTACAGAAACTGAGGAGGACCTGGACCTGAAGTGTTTGTTGCAGAAGGTCAAGGACTACAGTCTTCAATATGTATTGAAACTCAACATCAAGAAAACAAAGATTCTCACTATTGGGACAACTGGCAGCACCATGATGGATGGAGAAGACACGGGGATTGTTAACAATTTCACCTTACTTGGTTCCACAATCAACACCCTTGGCCCCAGAGGTCAGGAAATCAAAACACAAATTGCATTGAGAAATCTTTTGGCAGGAACCTCTCCAGAGTGCTAAAGAGCAATAATGTCAGTCTAAAGAGTAAGGTGTGCCTGATACAGGCCATGGTCTTCACAATTACTTGTTACACATTGGAAAGTTGGACAACAAATAAGGATGTCAGAGGAAGAATCAATGCCTTTGAGTTGTGGTCCTGGAGAAGAGTTTTGAACATACCCTGGACTACTAAGAGAACAAACTGATCTGTCCTGGGGGAAGTGAAACCAAGCTGTTCCTAGGAGGCAAGGATTTTCTGACATACTTTGGGCATAATGCTAGGAGGACTAGTTCTTGGAGAAGGACATCATGCTTAGAAGGATGGAGGGAAAATGAAGGAGAAAAAGATCCAGTATGACATGGATTGCCTCTGTAACTTATTATCAGTAACTGAGATAATGGGGGTAGATATGTCAGAGACAGTGAGACTGGCTCAGGATAGGGTTCAGAGCTATGGTAAATAAGGGTGTTATATGTCACAGGCGACTCAATGGCACATATCAACTACAACACCAAATCTCAGGAGAAGGATGGGCAAACTCCTCCTGTGCCATTTACCGCCTCTGGAAACTCATTGAAGAGTCAACTATGGGTCAGTTCCACTTGGTGACAAACAACAATACCAAATCTGCCTTTAAGCACATAGTACCTATATGACATTATATTCTAAATCCATGTTCTGATATTAGACTTCAAAAGGTATTTCTGCCTCTTAACATCTGTAATCTCAATCCATAGCGCCAGTATCAAATTCCATTTTACAAATTAACCTCACAAATATCCTATTTGGAGTTAGTTCATAACCTATTTCAGAGTAGGTGCTCAATAAACAATCATTTACTCACTCCTGTCGAGTTGATTATGACCCACCTACCTTCCATCGATTTCCTGGGGCCACAAATTGTGAGGAGAGAGAGACTGCCGCCTTTCTCTCAAGTCATGGCTGGTGTTTACAAACAGTGAGAAACGCGTGGCCTGTAGGTTAACAGCACACGGTGCTTCAAACTACACAGCCAGAGGCCCCCTCAATAAATAGTCGTTCTTTTTTTTTTTCTTTACTTACAGCTTCATTTTTATTCACATAGAGACTGTTGACTAATAAACTCTTTTGGAAAACCCTCTGCTTATCTTAGTGAAAACTAAAATACCTAATTCAAATATCACTGTCAATAAATCGTGATTTAAAGACAAATGAAAGACAGTGGTTCTGAGAACTTTTAGCTCCTAGCAGAAATAAGGATGGTAAAGATGCGTTAGTGGGCCACTTTTGGGTGTGAGTTCGTCGTGGGGCAAGTGTGGAGGCAGCTGTACGAGGGGTGAGATCACAGGGTGCACGGCCAAGTTGCTTACCCTCCTCCCTGAGAGGTAGGGAACAAAGCCACAGAGCTCTCGGAGCTCCCAGGCTGCTTTGGTTAGGCTGCGCTTTCCACAGAGAGCTGTTTCGACCACATGCGTGCTTCCGTTTATTTATCTAAAGGCTCCTCTTGTAGGGCCAGACCAGAACTAAAGGGGAGGGCGCTGCCAGATGTGTTAAGGAAGGCAAGTGCCTGGAAAGCCTTGGATGGGGTTTCAGTTAGTCCATAATTAGAAAATACGGAGCATGATCTGGGGCACTCGGGTTTCCCTTCCCAGACCACAGAGCCCTGGGGGAAAGTATATTATAACAAATAAAGGTGCCCTCTCAGTGCACGGGGGAGCTTTCTCAGATTTTCAGACAGCTTTTCGTTCTAGAACCCAGGCAAAAATAGAGTGAGATCTGGAGGGTGCATGTGTGTGTGTATGTGAGGGTATGTGATATGCATGATAGTGGATGATGAAAGCAAAAAGGTGAATGGTTTATAAAGAAATTCTCAAATGTCTGAGTCCTGAGTAATGTTACCCATGGTTTACTCAGCGTGAGGCCTCTTTCCTTTACACTCAGCATGGAAATTCTGTCACAGTGGCTGTAAAAACTTCCTTCTGATGCTGCAAGGGGTTCAAAAACACAGACAAAGCCAGTTCCAAGAGGATCCCTCAGCAAGGGAGGTCTGTAGGATGTTTCAATAGTCTGCACAAAAAGAGGAAAAAATCAGATAGTGGGGAATAGAGGATAAGCTCCTATTATTAAAGACCGGGAAACCCTTCTGAAGGTGTAACTGAAAGTGAAGAATTAAAAACATGGGAAAATTCAGATGATACAATACTACCAAAGATTTGCGTGTTTTAAGAGTATTTATCTGCTATATGAGGAGCACTGGTGGTGTAAAACAGTTAAGTGATCAGCTGTTAGCAGCAAGATTGCAGTTTGAATCTTATCAGCTACTGTTAGAAGAAAAGTCTGATGATCTGTTTCCATAAAGATTACTGGAAATTGTATGGACTCTCATCTGGAGTCACTGTGAGTCAAAATCAACTCAAAACAACTGTTGTTGTTCTTGTTGTTGATTGCCTTTGAGTCGAGCACGACTCATAGAGACCCTATGAACAAAAGGCCTGAGGCCCCTCTACAGCTATTGACATTTATCAAAGTTCATAGCATTTCCAGAGGCATGTTGTTTAGGAAGTGGACGCCACTCCTGCTTCCAAACCTGCCATAGGATGTTATTGTTGTTATGTGCCATTTAGTCACCTGCGATGTATGGCGACCCTATGTACAGCAGCTCTGAACTCTTCTCTGTCCTGAGACAATCTTATTAATTCCAACACACCAGTCACTGTATCAATCCATCTTATCCAGGGTCTCCTTCTCCTGCTCTGTCCGTCCACTCTTCCAAGCATGACGTCCTTCTCCAAGGACCCATCTCTCCTGGCCACATGCCCAAAGTAAGTGAGACAAAGCTTCAAAATCCTAGCCTCCAAGGAGACACTTGGTTTCATCCTCTCCAAGACAGACCTATTTGTTTTATTGGCAGTCCATGGTATGTTCAAGACTCTTCTCCAGCCCCACAACTCAAAAACATCTATTCTTCTTCTGTCATCCTTAGTCATTGTCCAGCTCTCTGAAGGATAACAAGTAACTGATAAGATCATGGCCTGGATTAGGCGCACCTTTGTATCTAGATTGACTTTGTTGCTCTTCAGCACTCTGGAGAGGTCCATGACAGCACATGGCAACTAACAACAGTACATATTTCTTCATAAAACCCTTAGATAGCACAAATAATTAAGTGCTCAATTACTGATAGACAAATTGGAAATAAGAAGCTACCCCCAGGTACCTCAGAGAAAGGTTTGGCTGTCTGCTTCTGAATGTTAATAGCCTAAACAATGTAACAGAGCAATTCTACTCTGTGCACACACATGGGCTGCACACGGGCTTTCCGTGAACTGAAATCCATTGGGAAGCAAGGAATTTCTACACATCTATCATACAAGAAGGTAGTACTGTTTCTAGAAAGAGAAGACCCTAGATTAAACACATACAGAGTTAGTTTCTTTACAGTATTATGTAATTCACACAGGCAAACTGATCATTTGACAATTTAGGATTAGGACTTCTATAATATCAAATGTTGATTTGATATTAATCTTAATCTAGTCTTCAATTCTGTGTACACATTAATTGAATGTCTAACTGTGGGTAATTTTCGGAGTAGTCATTTCAGTTCAGATTTTAGGGGCAAGTGCCACATGACCTCCTCTGAAGAGCTTCCCACATCTAATGTAAAATTAATAAAGAAAGTACACAGTTTAGTAGTTGTCTTCTTTGATATCCTCCAAATAATTGCACCTCATTAGAGGTTATACTTCAGGAGACTGTTACTGCGGATTGGTGTCTGGTTGATTTTGATTCATTATGACCCCGAGTGTGCAGAGAAGAACTGCTTCATGAGTTTCAGAGGTACACTGTGTCCACTCTCAGAAATAGGGAAAGAAAAGCTTGATGATCTACTGAAAAGCCAGATGCTAAAAACACAATAAAACATAGTGCTAAGTTGGCACCAGAAGTTGCTATTTGGGTATGATTGGTGGCCTTTGCTATTTGCAGATTTAACACTGAAAATTATAATGTTTACTTAAATTCACAAGTCATGAAGTAACGGATATTCTGCTGGGTGCACATTCGAACAGAAGTCCAGTCAGAAAGCCAGGAACAAGAGTCCAACATTCTGTTCTTCGACTGAATTCCTTTTACTGTTGTTGTTGTTGTTATGTACCATCAATTGGAATCCATTTCAACTAAGCAATCCCATGTAAAAAGAATGAAGCTTGAATTTCTAGACGTTCCTGTAAAATTTTACTTCTGGAATACTTTCCATAGAAATATGTTCATGTACTTCTTTTTTCATATTTAGAAATTTTCAAAGTCTGGAAACTCCTCTCATGATTGTCAAAATTTGATGATACTACTACTTTGAAATGTTTGCAAATATAAAAGGGAGATCTATCAGCAATCAGTTCTATATATTTTGACAAAGATGTGTTCACCACTAACATTGTAGCAACAACTCTAACAGGTGCTGGAGATGTGGTGGCAGTCAACTCCTTTTTAAAGCTTCCCTTTATGGACAATAAAGTACCATCTATGGGATATGAGTGGCACTGATTTACTAGGGAAAAGAAATACCACAGGATTTCCCTGTGAATAGTTCTTATTCATCTGTGGTGGAGACTTCTCATTCCACTAAACCTCCTCTTTATTGGTAAGCACCACTAATTGGCATTCTTTCTCACCACGATGCACTCTGGCAACCATAAGTAGAGACTTCGAATGTCTAGAAGTACTATCAGAATGTCTAGAAGTACTATCATCAGACAGTTCATGCATGATGATTTGGAGGTCATCCAAGGTCTTTCGTACAAGTGTACTGCCTATCTTCTGAACCACACCCTACAGATTCTACTCATTCTATGAGTCCATTTGCTTCCTTGTTGATTTCCCAAACCCACACAACTCAGAAAAAAGGAAACAAGAATTGATTTGGCTTACTATGTAGTAGATTGTATCATTATGTCCAATTACTTCCCACCTTCTCCTGCAGCTGTTACTCATCCCCTGTCCTTGCCTTGGAAGTTCCTGGATGGCACAGTTTGGGCGCTCAACACTGATTCCTGACTCTCCTTTGCTCATAATTGTTTCAGAAGAATGGAGAACAATTGTTGCGTGCTGGATGGGCTTCTGTTAGCTTTTAACACCCAGGGCACTGTGTAATACGCTGGGACGTAGAACAGAAGTGTTGAGAAACAGTATTAGGCCAATTGATTAGGAATCTCTGCAGACCAAGAAAACACATCTCCCAAGATGTTTGACAGTGTCTAAGAACCTTCATTATTTACATGCTCTCATTTAAAAAGATATAAACAATAGTTGCCAATTTAACCATTTAGATAATAGCTAAATACTTAACACCCAATAATTACTTCTATTTTATAAAATCTGTTTTTAATTGGTTTACATACAATCATTCATATGTTATATTCATATTATGTTATATTCACATTGTTTCATACAATCATTCATATACATTGTATTTTATGTAATTGCTATTGATCTATGCCTATTATTACCCTGTCTTTTCACCTTCCCTTTGAATCTTTCCTATTCCTTCATCCCACCATCTCCCCAACTAACCTCTACTTTTCACATTTTCCCTTTTCTCCCTTCCTAATGACCCTTCTTCCTTTTCTCTTTCTCTTTTGAACATTATACACATCTTGCTAAGTTATCCTTCTATTTTTACAATAATGGTCTTATGCAGGGGTTGTCCTTATGGCATTGAGTTATTTCACTCAGCATAAATGCTCTCTAGACTCTTCCCTGTTATATAGCATTTTACAAAGTCACTGTGCATAGTATTCTACTGTGTGAATGTACCACACGCCCATTCATTGGATTTGAGCTGTTTCCATGCCCTTGTTACTGTGAACAACTCTTCTATGATCCTAGGTGTATCCATCTTGTGCGTCCCTCAGTTCTAATTCCTTGGGGCATATTCCCAGCAGTGGAATAGCTGTGGGTATGTTTTGTGTTTTCTAAGGAAATGACTACTTCTGATAGGAATAAGTATTCATAAAAATTCTAATTTGTTTCCTATGTAGACTAATTCTCCTAGTTTGGGTGCATGTTCTTGGTGGTAAGAGAGACATTTTAAGGGAGCTCTGGTGGCCTAGTGGCAAGAAACTGCACTGCAATCTCAGAGGCACTCAGTTTGAATCCACCAGATGCTCTGCTGGAGAAGGAGGGGCAATCTCCTCCTGTACCAGTCAGATCTGATTTGACAGTACACACAAACACAATAATAATAAGAATAATAAAATTTTTTAAAAAGAGAAATTTGAGAGATGAGAGTTAAATATAATCCGTTCCACATCTGCTGCCCCTGGCCTCTAGTTTGTCACATTGGTGGTGGGTCATTTGTCATAAATTTATATCCAAAGGGCAGAGCATAATTACTCTTTCATATTCAAAGGAAAAGGGTTTTAAAAGGAGAAATGTACAAAGAAAATGAATTCCTCCATTGATCCTTAATTCAGAATCAACATGAACAGCAATCTGCTGGGAAATACTGACGTCATGTTGACACACCCAGCAGTGACAAATAGATCATTTCTGCACCATCTCAAATTAGTGAAGCATCCTTGAGTGAGTTATGGGCTTATCTGTGCGTTAGTTTTCTCCAGAACCACATGAGGATCATAATTATACCCAGACTTTAAAGGAGCATTTTAGAGAATGAATGAAATGTAAACATTTAGAAGAAAATGTTGGCATTTTGTTGCTATTACTAATAATGATACCATCAAAGATCC
>NW_006399753.1:19183610-19192268 GCF_000299155.1 Elephantulus edwardii
AACCACTATGGAAGGCAATATGGCACTTTCTCAAAAAAGTTGGAAATAGAATACCATTTGACCGAACAATACCACTTCTGGGACTATACCTTAAAGGAACCATAACCACCACCCAAGCAGATATAAGCACACCCCTGTTTACTACTGCTTTGTTCACAAAAGCAAAGAGTTGGAAACAACCCAAGTGCACATCAACAAACAAATGGTTAGAGAAGCTGTGGTATACTCACACAATGGAATAATATGCAGCATTGAAAAATAAGGAACTCATGAAATATTATACAAAATGGTGACCATGGAGGATGTTATGCCGAGTCAAATATCTCAGTCACAAAAGGACAAATACTGAATAATGGCACTGTTATAAAACAGGACTGACATGAGGGTTGGGCAGAAACTAAGAAATAAGGGGATAAATAATGTCCATGGCAATGAAATAGAAGAGAGAGAACTGTATAAAAGGAATGTGATTAGGAATTATTGGCATGAAATTAGTCCAGAATAAGAGCTGCATAGTAAAGTGGGCTGGGGGGTAGGGAGGGGCGGGCAGGGAACTGTTTAACAAGAATTTTTTTTTTCCAAAGAGAAGCGTGAACTGGAGGGGGAGCAGGGAGGAAATAAACGGAGATCCAAATTCTCTATAAACTTTCATCAAAATCTCAAAAAAAAAAAACAACCCAAACAAACCTCCACCAAAAACCCCAAAATGTAGGTTCTTAGATATAAATGTTAAGAATTAATAAGATGGAAAATTCACAAAGGTGATGATCAAGGTGCAAGACAACCATCAGCTCATGCTTTGAGAACAGCATATTCTGAAGACGATGACCAACGTTAGCCATTATGGTTGGTTACTCTGTTGTTTGGCTCATTGATTAGTTGCTTAAGAGGTGTCCAACCTTCATTTCTCCTCCTTGTTTGGGGGTTGAGGGAAAGGAAAGAACTCATCATGTGAGGAACTGAAGAAGATACTCTCTGCCTCAAAATGCCTGTTCATAAGGAGAAATCTTTTCTTTGTCTGTTCAGGATTTGGTTATCTGAGTGGTATTTGATCAGTCAGGCCTCTAACACTGAAGCATAAGTCAATTACTAACAGAGGGACAGCCACTGTATTGACAGCAACAATTGTGCATGTGGTACAGTGTTTGGATCTAATTATTATGCCTGAACATTCAATAGTACTGGCAAGAGTGGTGCAGTAATAATCTTGTCTTCCATTACCTGGAGTCTGCATTGTTTTGGCTCCTACCTAGATTCCAACATGTTCTTATTTGCTCACTAATTGTTTGAGTTCCCTATCTTTCCTAATAATAACAAATTCATTTTTTTTTATAAAAATAGCACAGTCTCATGCCTGAAGTCATGAAACCTTACTGATCCAATATTTTGTATATATGCTTACCATGTCAATTACAATCATGAAGGAAACTTAGCCAAGAATCTCAACATGTTATTTTTAAAAGAAATAAACATCAAGCTATATGTCTACATACATGGACTAGAATAGATAACATTAATTAGTTGACTATAATGCAGTGACAGACTTTGCCAACTTTTATTCTGCCCTGTTTTTTGCCATCCTGGTTGAAGTGTTCACTTCACCATCACCTATCATAAGCTCAGTGCAAGCAGAAATGAGCATTCAACATGCGTCTGACCTTGGGTATCATATGTAGCACTGCATTTAAGTGGGTTCCTAATCATAGATACCCAATAAGACAATCTCAAACTGCCTCACAGGGTTTGAGGCTCTATGTCTTTACAAAAGCAACTACTTAATCTTTCTCCTGGTGAGAAGCTGGTGGATTTGAACTGCTCAGCTTCTGGTGAGCAGACAACACTTAACCCATTGTGCCACACCAATCTCTGTTATCACAGAGTTTTTAAAATCTCAAATATAAGTAAGCATACTTTCACATGTGCTGGTCAATGCTGTGGATGTGAGTGTAGAGCACATAGGATAACAATGGAACCCAGCTTCACTCATCCATTCCTCTAAGAAAACACCCCGTTGTTCTCAAATCAATTCCAACTCTGTGAGACTCCTTGTTTTTACAGTAAAAATGCCCCAGGGGGTTGTCTAGGTAACCATATTTTTGGAAGCAGATTGTCCAGATTTTCTTCCATGGTGCTGGGTGGGTTTGAATCACCAACCTTTAGATTAGTAGTGAGGCACCAAGTGTACCACTCGGGGACATACACAGGGATATTAATAAGAAATGATGTCTCCGAGTTCCACTTAACGATGATTTTCTGAACAGGTAAAATTTGGGCAGACATGCCCACGAGCATGAAGACGCCAAGGTAGAAAGAGCTCAGTGGTGGTTTGGTAAAGGGACAGTGGAAGGGCCATTGTGTTAGAACCACACTGAGCCAAGGAGGCCTGCTAATAGGATCTCCCAAACCATGTTAAGAACGTGCATGTATGTGTGTGCATCAATTCTGTTTAAAAAGTCCTTGAAGAACCACACGGTCTACTTCAGTTTAGACCTCTGTCTGCCCTGTGTGATTCAGCAGATCATAACGTTGAGTAGACAGGCAGTCTTTATGGCCAAATAACTAGGTTAATAGAGAAAAAGTGGAGCTTGGGCAGGTGTTGATATTGGATCACAAGAAAAGGGAGGAGAAGCAAGAGAGGACTTAGTCAGAGGGGAGGATCAAGGAATAGGGGCTCCTCCCTTAGACTAGCGTGGCCAGAGAAGGTCATGAGGAGGAGATTATGGTGAACTGGGCAAGCAAATGCGGTCAGCCTTCCAAAACAGAGCCAGAGAATCAGAGGAGGGAGAAGGGGCAAGGCGACAATGAAGCCAAGGCCTTAGGCAATGATGAAATAAAGGCCAAGGGGAGCAGAGCCTGACTGGAGGGAGCGGCTCACTGCTCAACGGTTGCCTACGCAGGCTGGGTCCGCGATGGTTCTACTCTGACTGAAAGGGGTTCATCGCTTCAGGGGGTGAGGTGTTCTGGTGGATGAGGTCCTTCCTTCAGATCCTAAGGTGATCACTGTAGTGTTCTTCCTGTGTGTTAACTCACCTGGTTATCTGAGCCAGGGTATAGACGTTCACCTCAATGAGGAGACACACATAATTAACCTCTCTCACACGCAACTGAAAAGTTAATAGATACCACAAGAGACCGTAACAATTACCAATTTATCTTAAACCGTTAGCTTCCCTGTCTGATTTTTTAAAAAAAAATATAAGCAAAATGTTTGAGAAGTCTAATTGTTTAATTAAATAGTCTCAATTCTCTGCTTAATTAATATCAATTTAACATAAGCATGTGTCTGAGATATTCCCCAAGTTGGTAAATTAGAAACTTTAATTATCTTAGTGAAAGAGAGCTGTTCAAAGAATAACAGATGTTAGTAAATGAACTGTAGATTCTAGGGGAGAAATGAAATAAATGAGTATCTTTTAGGAGTAATAAGGAAATAGACTTATCAATGAATTGAAATTTAAATGCAATAAGAGCAAGTAAACACTTAATTTGTGGGAACTGAATTAAGAGACACAAAGGTATTAATTGTAAATTGAATATCCGGGGGAAATGTGTTGGCAATGTGAACTAATTGGATTGTAGAAGCTAATCTCCCGAGGGAAGGGGCGGACGGTTCATCTTGCATATTAGAGACAACATTCTCACTGGCAGGGGTTAGGCTAAAATGACCTAATAGGTCTTTTCCAACACTAATTTCTATCGTTTGGCCTGGGAAACCTAGCCAGGAGTTACACAATTAAGCACCCTTGCTGAAAAAATAAACACAGAACTAACAGAGAATGCAGTACCTCTAAGAAGAGAAACAACAACAAAACCCAAGACAGTAAAGGCAGCGATCAAATTACCAATAAAATCCATAGGATGCAACCCAGGAGAGCCATTCTCCACCAGGACCAGGATAAAGAAATGCTTTCATTCCCCCAGTTTTCTTAATCCTTGAATTTGAATGGTGGGGGGTGGCAGGTTTTCAGGGGTGCTGGTGGGCAGGGGCTTTGCATAATCTCCCCCTGAGGGTTGGCTCTGTTCGGGGAAAGGTTCTCCTTTGAAGGTGGCTGGATTGGATCCAGAGAGTCTTTCTCCCACTCGCACAATCTTTTGCCCACTTTGCATCACCCCTTCCTTTTGGCTCTGCCCATCTCTGGGAAAGTGGGAAAATTACAAGCCCGAGAGCTTTTCTTGGAGAAGTGTGAGTAGAGCATTATATCCTAATAGCTTGTTGGCAAATCCAGACCCTATTCAACGAAAATCCACTTTGAAAACGGAGTCTGTGGAAATGTGGACATTCTTGGGAAGCCCCGTTTTCTCTTCTTACGTTTTGTTTTCTTCCTTTAGAGGAGGGCTTAAGTTTTCACGTTTCATTATTTGTTTCAGTGCTCCCTTTCTTCTGTTTCTCAGAACCAGCCACCAGTGTAGACAGAACGGAATAGATTAGACATCAATGCCTGTGACTGCTTTGATTGGCACAAGACTGTCACCCTGGCAAACTGGCCAAATTGGGAGAAAAAATAGCGGAAGGGGTTGTAGTTTGAGAGCTAGCTGCCAGAGCACCAACGCCAGTTCTGAGTCTTTTCCTCCTCTCAGACTTTTATAAACGGCTATTTTGGGATTTTATCTCTGATTCATTAACGTTAGGCAATCAAAAATTAATAAATAAATAAGCCAACCTGGCCTGGAGCGGTCTGTCTTTTTCTTTTCTCAAGAGGCTATAACAGCTGCAACCTTTTGGATAACTAGTGTCCATTTTCCAGCCATAAATAGACTTGTAAAAAAACCCCAAAACCAACCATGCAGTCAAGGATGAGGATGCGTCCAAGGCCATCTCTACGTGCTGGCTCAGCTGGCTCGTCAGGACACCCCAGAGACACAGGTAGATGAGAAGCTGCTTAAAGTAAAGGCAGTCAAATCACGGCCCCGAGAAGAGGTCTTTGCACGGATGTTGTTAAACTTATGAAAGTTCAGCACACAGAAAACTCTGGGTTTTTCCTTCTTTCATGTTTTTTTCGCTAAAGAGGGGAACATTTTTAGATTTTCTACAATTTTTATGAATGACTTTGTTTACTCATTTTCACTCAACAAATATATCTTAGCAGTCACTAGATAAGCTAGATTTCTGGGCCAGGTAAGCTAGATTTAGCAGTCATTGTGTAAGACACAATGGACCCAGTTGGCACAGTGATTAAGAGAGTAGCTGCCAGCTGGAAGGTTGTTTAAACCCACGTGTCACCCTGAGAGAGGCAGAATCTGCTTATATAAAGATTACAACCTCTGAAACCCCACTGGGGCAGTTCTACTCTGCTACATAGGATCCGCACCACAAAAGTTGATTCGGGGTTTTGTTTTTAAGCTAGACTTTGTGGATTCAACATAGAAACAAGACAAAAATTAAAATATGAGTGAAGAAAGAAAAGGAATCATTTTTTAAAAAAAAAAAAGAAAAATATCAAGAAAAGAAGATCAGAGGGTAGTATAAAAAAAGAAATGATAAATGTCCTTAAAATTATTTAGTCCAAACTGCAAATTACTCATAGAATTCAAAGGTTAAGTATTCAATGCATTTCCTTAGAAGACTGAATAAGTATATGACTATTTCAGCAACTTCAATCTTTTTTTTTCTCTTATGTTTCCTATTCATCTGGTGGTGAGGACTTTTGTTTCCTTGCTGGGTTTAGAAGAGGCAGTGGTATTAGGGATGTTATAGCTTATGTCAGATGGATCTTGGCTGAAAGCAGAGAGTACCAGAGGAATATCTATCTGTGTTTCATTTCTATGCAAAGGCATTTGACTGTGTCACTGGATCATAACAAACTGTGGTTAACTCTGAGAAGAATGGAAATCCCAGAACATTTGATTGCTTATGCGAAGCCTATACTTGGACCAGGAGACAGTTGTCAGAACAGAGCAAGGAAACACTGCATGGTTCAAAATTGGGAAGGGTGCACGCCAGGGATGTGTCCTCTCTCCATACCTTTTCAATCTATATGCAGAACAGACTATCTGGGAAAGTGGGCAGTATGAGGAGAAATGTGGAGGTAGCTCATCAACAATCTGTGTTATGCAGATGACACAACTCTGCTTGCTGAGACTGAGGAAGACCTGAGGTGCTTGCTGCAGAAGGTCAAGGACTACAGCCTTCAAAATGGAGTGAAGCTCAATATCAAGAAAACAAAGATTCTCACCACTGGGCCAACTGGCAACATCATGATGGATGGTGAAGAGACTGAGATTGTTAACCACTTTAGTCTGCTTGGCTCCACAATCAACACTCTTGGTATAAGCAGCCAGAAAATGAAAAGACAAATTTCATTGGGAAAGTTTGCTGTCAGAGACCTCTCCAAAGTACTGAAGAGTCAGTCTGGAGACTAAGGTGCACCTGATCCAGGCCATGATCTTTGCAGTAGCTTGCTATATGTCAGAGAGCTGGAGAATGACTAGGGACGATAGAAGGAGAATTGATGCCTTTGAGACGTGGTGCTGGAGAAGACCGTTGAATATGGACTGCAAGGAGGAAAAACAAGTTCATCCTAGACCAGGCTGCTCCTTGGAGGCAAGGATTCTGAAGCTTCATCTGGCATTCTTTGGACATGTTGCAAGGCAGGACCAGTCCTTGGAGAGGGACATCATGCTTGGGAGGGAGGAGGGACAGTGCAGGAGAGGAAGACCCTTGATGAGATGGACTGATTCAGTGAAAGGGGTAATGAGTGTAGGTGTGTCAGAGATGCTAAGATTGGTACAGGATCGAGCAGGTTTTAGGGCTCGCTATGAGTTGCAGGCAACTCGATAGTACATAACAACAACATATTTTTGTTTACATTCTATTTTTGTTTGTTTTACTTTCATGTAACTGAGGGCCTGGTGGGTGTGTTACTCTAGTCACTACCAGCCCAACCCCAGCAGAGTTCTCATCACCTCTCCCTCGGAGGATGAGACAGTGGTTGGATATGTAAGTGCAGGTGTCTGTTTGCTGGTGTAACAGGTGGCTCAGGATGTAGATATGCAAGTGTAGGTGTCTGTTTGCTGGTGTAACAGGGTGGTTCAGGATGTAGATATACAAGTGTAGGTGTCTGTTTGCTGGTGTAACAGGGTGGCTCAGGATGTAGCTGGTCTTACTGGCGAGGTGATGTGTCTGTGATGAGGTGATCAGACGATTTCCTAGACTTAAGCATATGTACTTGTCCTAGATTAGGTATAGTGTGTTTTCTCTTCTGATTGCCGGATGGCTGGAGCTAGGTGTGCTGGGTCACCGTTCACTGGGTGGATGATGTAGAGGCTCTCACTAGGTGTGCCAGGTGAGAATTCTTCCCAGTCATGGTCAGAGCAGGTACAACTCTCTAGCTTCTGTGGAAGGCAGTGTGGAGAATGAGGCAGGTGGGATGCTGCGTGTCCACAGGTTCCCATCAGGAGGACATTGGCTTGCCTGACAGAGCTCAATACTGAAGGAGAGTGTGCCATCAATTTTCTAACTCTGGGTACAGGTGACCGGAGGGAATGTGGGCCCATGGTGCAGGTGGCTAGGTGTAGGAGTGGGCCCCTCCACTTGGCAGGGTTCTGGTGTCAGTGGATGAGGGGAGCAATGGGCACTTCCCATCTACGGGTCCCTGGTGCAAACTGCTAGAACGTAGAAGCAGATGCTCCTGTTCTATTCCTTAGCACCATGGCAAGGACCAGAGAGTGATGCCCATGACCTGCGAGTGTCCCATTGTGAGTGACTGAGTAAATGAAAGATGTTGCTACTCCTTGGACCTCTGGCTTAGAGTGCAGGGTACTGGTGCGTGCAGCCAGACTAAAGTCCCATGGGGAGATGGAGTCAGTCCTCCAGCATGGAGAAGCTGGGCAGGCAGGGAGTTTAGTGAGTTGCCTTAACTTTCGCAGGACAGAGAACATTCCTGCCTGGCTTTGGGCGTGGGCAGAGAGTTGCTACTTCTTGGCTAAACTAGGTGATGGAGGCTTCTGTTAGGAAGACTGCTAGCTTTGTCTCAATATGACTGTTCAGGCTTGGCTATCAAGGTGCCTTGCTGACTAGAATTGATTCTCTATGTCCTCTGTTTACACAGTGTGTCTGTCTCTCTCTGTCTCTCTGTCTCTCTGTCTCTCTGTCTCTCTCTCTGTCTCTCTGTCTCTCTCTCTCTCTCTCCTTGGTACTCAGTGTGATAATTCAGTCTTCCCTTTGAGACTCAGGGTTTCAGAGTTATCATCTGTAGTTGATTCCTTTGTGGTTTTTTTTCTAGTCTTTGTTGTTAAAAGAGCATCACGATGCATCTGATTATGCAATCATCTTGGACCTCCTCTAATAGAGTTGCATTTTAATGAAGCCTTACAATGAAGATATTTTTCTCCTTAATTATTTTTTTCCTGATGTATGTAGCTACAATAGACACTCTGTTGGTTAAGGCCTTTGACTGCTACACAAATGGTAGATGGTTCAAACCATCAGCTGCTCCACAGAAATAAGAGGAGTCGCCTCTGGGCCAACGCTACTCTGTGCTATTTTGTTGTTGTTGTTGTTATGTGCCATCGAGTCATTTATGACTCATAGTGACCCTCTGTACAAGAGCCCTAAACATCGTTCTATCCTGTGCCAACCTCGCCGTCTCAAACACATTCATTCCCATCACTCCACTCACAGAATCGATCCATCTCATCGAGGGTCTTCCTCTCCTGCGC
>NW_006399753.1:19192838-19201517 GCF_000299155.1 Elephantulus edwardii
AGCAGGGTTGTGTCATCTGCATAATGCAGGTTGTTGATGATTCTTTCACCAATCCTGATGCCACTTTCCTCCTGGTACAGCCCAGCATCTCGGATGATCTACTCTGCCAGAGAATCTATGAGTCACAATTGACTCAGTGACAGCAGGTCATGACAACCGCTCAGGAAGAAATTTAGACAGAGGTGCTGCTGCTGAATTTATGTCACTCCAGGAAACAAATAAAAAACTTTTAGCATAGCAATATAATAGAAAAAATGTTGCAACTTTATTATACAAAATTTAAATTTTATATATAAATATAAAATTATCTTTAAATTATATATATATATATACATATACACCTCTATTTCTTACTCTTTAGACAGGTTCAGCATCCTAATCCCCAAATCATTTCATACAACTATCGTGGAAATGGAATACTTCCTATATTTAAGAATAGCCCAAGAATCACAACTCCTGATGTTTTTTCTTGAAAGAATGACCGCATAGCTAGTGACTGATTTATTAATGTCTTAATCACTAACTTTAAGTAGATTTTTAGCCAATTTCTCTGCCACCCTTTTTCTTTTTCAGCTTCCTTTTTGCCCAGGTTGGATCAGCTAAACAAAATGAATAGAAAAGAATGACTTGAGGGGGAAAACATGAACGAGAGAGTCTTTCTAGTCCTTATTCAATTCTCACTAAAATAAGACTAAGAAAATGTGAATTTTGTTAATTGTTAGGCTAAGAAGGTGCATAATGGCCTACTGTGTAGTTCATATTTTCACTACCATTTTTTAACACCACCTGGTCACTGAGGCTCTGCCCACGGGGTATTCATCAGAAAGCCAATTCCCTTCAAAAGGATTCCAATTCCACATTCCCCTGTGTCCACTAACATCACTTTGTCAGCCCTTCAGATTCTTATCTGTCCTCATGCAGGTTCGGTCTCATTTGTCAAGGGGATTTTTCAATGAACCGTAGTCTGTCTCTCCATTGGCTTAAGACTGTAAACCTTGGTGGGCTGGGTGGGTCCAAGAAGAAAAGAGGATGTTTTCCTTTTTCCACTGTTTAAATCTCTAGTGAGTAATTCCCCACAGCTGGACATAAACACCCCCTCTCTGAGTGTGGGGGTTGGGATGGGAGGTCTCAGAACAGCCGGGCTCTCTCTGTTGATCAAATGAAAACAAATCATGGCAACAGATTTTGTGCCTGCCCCATACTTGAGCCAAAAGGGAACCTCCTCACTGGGGCCTGCTCTGCAGGGGGCTTAGCTATGTACCCTGGGCTTCAGGCTAGAATTCGTTCTTCAAGAGGAAAGAAAAAAAGATCAAGAGCAGAAAATAAGTTTTAAATTGTTGCATATAAACAAACAGGGTTTTTTAGTTATTATGAGATTGCTAAACAATTAAATAGCTATAATTATAACCCAGACTCTGTTTGACTGGGCTGGCTGCCTGGTGAGGACAGTTGTATTTGCACAGCAGACTAAGCATTTTATTGTGAAAATAAATGTTATTCGAAAAGCAGCTCTAGAGAATACATTTCTGCGGCAGAGAAGTCAATTGATGTTTGTGTTCAAAGAGGTGGAGAGCTTTTTCCTGTGCCCCAGCCCTTGATGGGTGTGAAATAACACCTTTTGCATTGATTGAAAAATGTTTGGGCTTGTTTACAAATCATCTATTGCTCTTGGCACTTTCCAAGCCTCACCACATAGAGTTTTAAGATTTCAGGTTCATTCTCACCTTCTTCACTATGACGGTGTAGTGGGACAAAGGGGAACTCATTTTCAAGGTCACGCATTAGCTTGTAGACTGTGGAGTTCCAGACTTCATTCCGTAAGCCCACCATAGTCCATGTAATTATAGTGATTACTGACTGAATCGTATGACTTCACAAATGGATCATGAGACACAGCTTTATATATGAATGCTCACAGGCGGGAGCCAGGATGGGTGTGTGTGTGTGTGTGTGTGTGTGTGTGTGTGTGTTGTCTGTGTGAATTTGTTGGACAGAATACAAGGCAGTGATGAAGTTAAGCACCACAGTATATTTGCACTCATTTTTTTGTGAGAATTAATAACTGAGTCAAAATCAGAATACAAGACACATTATTAAATGATGCTGTTCTTGAGTAGACTTCATTTATATGAGATTAGAGATGTACTCCATAGTTTTTAGAAGCAGACCACTGGCCTTTTTTCCTAGGAGCCTCTGAATGGAATCTGAAACCTTTTGGTCAGCAGGATGGTATATTTAATTGTTGGCACTACCGGCGTCCTCCTGGTAAGACGTTCCACTGCAATCTCAGAGTCACACAGTGCAAACGTACCGGCTCCTCTGTGGGAGAAGGACGGCCAGTTTCCTTCTGTATTGTTTACTGTCTCTGAAAACCTGTTGCAGGGTGTCAGCTATGGGTTCAGACTCCACAACAAACAAAAATACCACTTCCATGAAAAAAATAAGTATGGATGATAATCGTAGCCCAGCTGGTAGTACTCAAGCCTATATAAATTTCAGAATGTTCTTTCCCAAATATTCTTATTCCCCAAAAGATTGCCTTTGCTGAATGAAAGAGAAGGAAGAAGAATTGTGTAATCTTTATTTCAATTCATTAAGTCTCTTATCTCACTCATTTGTAAAATCATTTAACCCAATTTACAAGTCTATCTTCCTGCTTTAATGTTCTTCAAACTTAGTAACTACAGGAATTACCTTCAGGTTATCTTAAGCAAACTCAAGGACTCAGAACGGAATCTCTGAGAAGTGAAGCTGACTTGTATTGTTGTTGCTGTTGTAGACAATGGAACTGGAGCTGACTCACAGCTGACTCTCCAGCGGGTTTTTCAGGGGCAGTAAATCACTTGGGAGGAGACTGTCCCTGTTTCTCCCTCTAAGCAGCTGACAACTCCTTCCTCCTAAGCCACCACAGCTCCCTTACTGATGTACTAAGTTTGAAAGATAATTTTTGTAAATAATTGCTATCTAACCAAGTCAATCAGGCAAGCCTTTAACATCTTGGGCTGTTCCCACTTTTCCCATGGTGCAAGCTGGACAACGATAGCCCACTCAAGTTTCTTCCCCTCAGCTTTTTCATGATATAGCAATAATCTGCATCTTTCTTTGGGTCAATGACATTTACTTCCTTTCTCAATGTCTTCTAACAGTATCATACACTTCAAAGAAACAGGCTTAAGCCTTATTTTTCCCTACATTTAATCAACTCTTATGCTATACTTACTATGACTAGATATTAGGAGGAGACAAACGGTGAATAAGACATGACTTCTGTATAATTATATTTTTACAAGTAATTTTTATATAAAATGAGTCTCAGAGTGGTGAAATAGGTTGGAGGTTTGAGTCCACTAAGAGGCCCTACCAAAAACAAAACAAAACTAAAAAAACAACCTTGGTTAACTACTTTCAAAAAGTCATTTAACACTATGGAGTAAACCATGGCCCAGGTATAGCTAATATAAATTATGCTCAGCCCCACATGTTCAATAAATAAATAAATGGATTGTGCCTTTAATGCAGAATACCGCAATATTTTAAATGCAAAGAATTTCTCATTTTGGCTTCTGAAAATAATAATTACTCTCAAGAATTATATACATAATAGCAACCCATAGAGCCCTACTATTTTATAGTAGGAGGGAGTTCTGGTGGCCTAGCACAGTATGACACTATGCTGCTCTGTGGGAGAAGGATGGAAAATCTCCTCCTGTGAGAATAACTGCTTCTGAAAACCTGCTGGAGGGTCAGCTATGGGTGGGTTCCAACGCTATGGCACACAACAGCAATGCCAGTTTATAGCAGAAGAGTTTTCACGTTGTTTAAGGGAGCTCTGGTGGCTTAATGGTAAGGAGTGACACTGCTAACCCAAAGGCATGTGGTTCGAATCTGCCAGTTGCTCCATAGGAAAACTATAGACAATCATCTCCCATGTGACTTACTGCCTCTCAAAACCCTCTGGAGGGGGAGATAAAGATTGGTTCCAACTCTTTAGTACCTAATAACAGCTAGTAAGTTTATGGTAGAGAATTCTGGTGGTGTAGTGGGAAGGAACTGCACTGCCAACCCAAAGGCATGTACTTTGAATCCACTAGATGTTCCACAAGAGACAGATGGGCAATCTCTTCCCGTGCAATTTGGTTGCTAAAAACCCACCGGAGGGTCAGCTATGAGTTGGCTCTGACTCGACGATACATAACAGTTTATAGTAGATAAAGGCCTTTAACTTCTGCAGGCTTCCCTCTTCTTGATATTAAGGTACTGATACAGAAAGGGCACATTAAATATTGTAGATCTGCAAACTTTATCTCAACAAGTGGAATTAACCTACATAGTATAAGTCAGATCTTAAAAATGAATTAAAATTCTTGCTAATGCAAGATTAACTCTGAAATGTAAGATTTAACAGTATAAATCTAAGAGCCAGGTTTAAGAGATTAAACTAACTCAGCAGAGTTTAACACTTACTCAATGGTTATTGTTTAAGTCTCTTAACCACATTGACCCTATTTTTCCCCTTACACATCAGGGTTGATAATTTCCACATCACAGAATTGTTGTGAACGTTGAAGGAACCGTTAACATGCTTCAAACATCTTATATGGGAACTCTGGCTAGCTTGCAAACCAAGAAGGACTTACTGTTTGAAACCATACTACTATCTAATGACTACTCTGTGTGACTGATCATAGGCTGATGGCTTAACTGTGGCAGCTGGCCTTGCATTGGCTAGGTTTACGTCCTAGCTCTGGGATTTCTCATCTGTGAGACCTGGTAAATTATGCAATCTGCCTATACCACCATGTCCTAACCTATTGTCAGTTGCCATAAAATTAATTCTGACTCAGGAAAACACTGTGTGCTGTGTAGAGTTTTCATTCTGTGATGTTTTCAAAGCTCTGACTTTTTGGAAGCAGACTGCCAGGCTTCTGAGGCTCCTCTGGGTGAATTCTAACTGCCAACGCTTCAGTCAACAGGCCAGCATGTAGGCACCATTGTAGAAAATATTGGAAAGGAATGGTTGTTGTTAGAGCCATTGAGTCAGTTACAACTCACAACAACTCTATAAACAACAGATCCGAACCCTGGTCTATTCTGTCCCGTCCTCACCACCTCTGCTATGATGAGCCCATGGTTACAGTCACTGTGATAATCAGTCTTGCTGATTCTTTGACATACATAAAGACAATTGCTGGTGCATGGGAGATATTTAACAAATGGTTCTTTTTTCTGGAGTTGTGAACTTCAACTCTCCTTAAGGTTTACGTCAAATTAATATTTTCTAAAAATGTGTTGATGCCAGGCCCTGCTCTTGTTTGAAGCGGCACCGTCATGAGCAAAATTTTCAATTTTCTTTTCTAGAAGTCAGGGGCAATAAAGTTGTCTCTGCCTGGGCCTTCAGAGGGCAGCACGTTAGGCCATGTAGGGAGGGACAAGCAGAGGTCCTGTCATCTGTGGACGGCTGTGATTACCCCGGGGAAACCAGAGATCAGCCAGGCCAAGCCACAACCGGGGACAGTTCACGGAGGTTAGAAGTTCACTTCTCCTAATTGATCCCAGACCTTCCTCATGGAGAGCCGTCGTTGGTGGCAGGCGTGCCTTGTGGGCAACTCTAGGTGTCACATCAGATAACAATGACTTCATTTTCCCCCTGGATATGTTCAAAGCTACGCGCTCAAACTGCTCCTGTTCTTCATGGTGAAGTGTTTCCTCATTTATCAAAAGCCAAATCCAATATATGTAGGCTTGCCTAACTTGCCTACCTCGAAATGAGGCAGCCAGTTCTGTGTTAGTTACGCACCCTTAAAATAGAAGATAAGTCTCTCTGGAAGCTGGATGAACCCGAAGTTATACTTATTAAAATATATGTAAGTGGCCTAGAAAGAAAGAACATGTCTGTCTCTCCTTTCAAGGTGACTGTGGACATTGAGGTGATGAAATTGCTAAATGATATTTTTCACAATTAAAACTTTTATTATGATGACAGACTTCAAGTTACCTGCAGTTGCATTTACTCATTAACTGCTTCCTCCGTGTGATGACATCTTACAAAAGTAAAGAATAATACCATAATTTAAAAACTGATATTGATATATTCCACCAATCTTAATCATTTTAACACTCATTTAACATGTACTCAGCATATGTGTAAGCATGTGTACTTAGTGCTGCACAATTTTATCAAAATTATGGGTTCATGTATCTACCACAGTCAAACAACAAAAAATCCCACTATGGCCAAGTTTCTCTTGTGTCACCTTTTTAAAATTGCACCCACTTTCTCTCACAATCCCAGTCCTTAGCCCCTGACAACCACAAGTCTCCTTCTATAATTTCATTATTTAAAGGATACTTGATAGTTGGAATTATATTGTAACTTCAAAATTTCTGAAAGCACAAAAAAGTATAAACTAATACTGATTATTATTACTACTACTTATTTACAGTGAGTTAAGTAGCCATTATACTAATAATTGTGTTCTTTTTAGACCAATCATCTATTCAGACAACTGTAATTTTTGAGGATATATGTTATCTGGCTTATTTGAAAAGGAAATGTTAGTATAAAGTAACTTGGAAGAGATTGGATTTACACGACATTTTCCTGTTGGAAGAGGAATTGTCAGATCAGTACTTGAGAGAAGACTGTAATCTATAAAACAGAGCTCCTCACTCTGTCTGTAAGGTTTTATTATTAGCCTCACCAAGATAAATGGCTTTTCTCAAAGAGATTTACAGTTACTCAAAGTGTGACGCATAATGTATCAAATAGGATCAGAGTTCAAAGCTGGTGCTGTAGGATGACATTGTTGTTGTGTGTCATCAAGTCGGAACCAAGCCGTAAGTGATAATCCAGCAGAAGCCAGAGTGGGTAAACCACACGGGAGGAGACTGCTCATCCTTCTCCTGTGAAGCCACTGCTGTATTCAAACCACATACTTCTAGGACTGCAGTACAGCTTATTGTCACTAGGCCACCAGAGCTCCCAGTAAGAAGTCGAGATCCAAAGACATCTCCATGATGAAAAGGATGGAGACAATTATAGAGATGACACAAGTAAATGAAATTCTTCAAACAAATAACCATAATTACTTTATCTGTGGTTGGGACATTCTATTTATGGTATGGTATGAATTCTGGAAAGCCCATTTTTAGAAAAATATTTTCTACAATCCTCACAAAAAATAATCTGTATGACTAGGTTCTCTTACTCTATTCTACTGATGAAAAGACTAAGATTTAGAAGGATTAACAGCTCTTTCAATGACCCAAAAGTAATGAGTAACAAGGCTGATGTTTAAAGCAGGACTATCCACCGCAAAACTCGTAGTTTATATTTGAGGAAATGATGGCTCTTGGAACCCAACTGTCACAGTGTTTAAGGACTCCATCATTAATCAACATGTTGGCAGTTTTAAGTCACCATTCCGTGGGAGCAAGGCGTGGCAGTCTGCTTCCACAAAGATTACAGCTCTAGAAACTCTATGAGACAGTTCTATTCAGTCTTATGAGGGAGTGCTAGTGGCTATAGTGGTAAGGTATTGTGCTGCCAACACAAAGGTATACGGTTCAAATACACCAGATACTCACTGGGAGAATGTTAAGCAGTCGCCTCCCATGCAATTTATTGTCTCTGAAAATCCTCAAGAGGGTCGGTTCCAACCTGATGGTACACACACCTCTGTCCTATAGGGTCTCCATGAGTTGGAATCAACTATCTACAGTGAGCTTGGTTGGTGGGTTTGGTGGTGGCTCACCTTACTTTTTTAGTTGCATTATTCCCCCCCCAATATTCATTTATTTTCTTATTTACCTTAATAATATTTTATGGGGAAAGATTTACACAACGATTTTTATTCCTTTTCAACAATTTCTAAGTAAATTGTTCAGTGACATTAGCTGCATTCCTCCCAATGCATGAACAGTCTCATGGTTTCTCTCTGGCTGTTCTGCTTCTACTAGTCTAGCTTCCTTGCAACCTTACCGTATTAAAGTAAATGCTGTCCCATAAAGACAAATACTGTATGGCGGCACTATAGTAGAACAAGTATGAGGACCCAAGGTGGCGGTGAAGGGGAGGTGGAAGGGGGAGGATGGGCGTGGGGTAATCCTACGGTGATGGGCGAGGGGGTGAAAGAAATGGGAAACGGCCAGTGTGAAAAACAATGTATCTGAACATTGTAAATAAACCAGTATAAAATAAATTTAAAAAAAATAAATGCTGACTGTTTCTGATCATGCAGGTAGCCAACATCTATTTTCATAAGATTCAGACTTCTATGAAAGTTGCAAAAATGGTACAAGAAGCAAAAATTGTTTACCAAGTTTTATCAATTGTGAAATTTTATCTCATTCAGTAATATATTACATAAAATAATGTTGTTGTTATGTGCCATCAAATCGCTTGCGACTCATAGAACCCTATGTACAACAGTCCTGAAACCAGCACTATCCGGTGCCAACTTTATTGTCTCTGACACACTTATGTTCATTACCCAAGTCACTGTATCAATCCATCTCATCAATGGTCTCCCTCTCTTTCTCTATCCCTCCACTCTTCCAAGCATGATGTCTTTCCTTGCAGCATGCCCTGTTGTTGTTGTTTGTTGTTATGTGCCGTCGAGTCGTTTCCGACTCAAAGCGACCCTATGCACAACAGCCCTAAACCCTGCTCTATCCTGC
>NW_006399753.1:19204121-19227341 GCF_000299155.1 Elephantulus edwardii
ATTACTTTTTTTACAATAAATGCAACCTCATTTTTCCTTGTCCCTACAGTTGTCAAATGAAGGCTCAGAATCCCTACCTCCAAGGAGCAACCTTTCTTCCTCCTCTTTAGGACGAACCTGTTTGTTCTCCTGGCAGTCTGTGGTATATTCAACACTCTTCTCCAGCACCACCCTTTCTATTATCCTTAGTTATTGTTCAGCTCTTGTGCATAGCAAGCAATTGCATAGAATATGGCCTGGATCAGGAACACCTTAGTCTCCAGACTGACATCCTTACTCTTCAGTACTCTGGAGAGGTTCCTGACAGCAGCCTTTCCCAATGCAATTTGTCTCTTGAATTCCTGGCTGCTGGTACATACAATAATAAGTTATGTATTTATAATGGCCAAAAACAATTGTCCCATAGACACATAAGATATCAATTTAACGATGAACATGAAATAAATTGTAAAGAAGGCAATTCTTCAAGTTCTTTATACCACACCCAACATAAAATGCCCAATCTCATCAAGACAGCTGATTATTAGAGTTATTTTCTTTAGGCAAACTTTCTCTATTTTGCTGTATACTTTGACAACAAATAAAGACATGAGTCCTAGTTGACCCAAATGTGTAAAAGACTAAGTTCCTTAGAGCTTGCAAAGTCTTTAAAAAGTTTTTAAGATGTCTGCTAGCTGAATTCCCAATACTTCATGCAACAGCAAGAAGGTTGACTGAAGAATACCAGTAAAGTAAGCTTATTCCCAGTATGAAGTAGACTGACTCTGAATTTGAATCCTAGATCCATTCTTTTCTAGGTTTGTGGCATTAGGTTTTCACTTCTCTGAAGTACAGTGTCCTTAGTTCAAAAATAGATGCCAAAGGGACCTTGTAACATTTTTATGTGAGAGAATACAGCATTTTGTACTATCAAGTACTCAACATGTTTGGGAGTGTAGCTGTCTTCAAGTAGAAATTACTAAATCCATTAGACAACATACTCTATACCACATTCATGAATATTGGTTCTTTTCCTTAAATTGTTCCAGTTTTTTCCCCTCTAAGGGAAAGTAATCTTTAATAATTCCCCATGTTTTCTAAACATTGTCTAGTATCACCAAAAATTGTTGCATGCAGAGTCCACTGGATGAGATATAGTTTAGAACTGAGGAATTTTCCTTTCATTTCGATGTTGGATTACAACTAGAATTAGGGCTCATCAGACATCGCAGCTTGTGGTTAGAAAGTTGTCCTCTGGGTTGGCCACATACTGATTTTCTCATTCTGTGGTTTGCCGGGCTCCTGACATGCCATATGCACTCTTGGGGAAACTGGGTCAATAGCCTGGATTGTATTGTGAAAGGCAAGATCAGTGCCCCATCTCACTCTCCCAAAGATCACATTTCAGAGAAATAATTCTGTATATGTTGCCATTCTCCTCATTTCCTTAATTATTTATAATAAACAAAATTCTTCATTTCCATAAATTATTAAGAAATCTATTTGTCTTTGGTTTCAGCGTGCTTTCATTTATTCAGAACTTTCCTGAAGCCCTGTTTCAATCACTGTGCAAGGCACTTGAGCAATTGTATCTCATTTAATCCTCACTATAAATCTTTGAATTAGTTACTCCTGGCATCTACCAACCATGAGAACCCTGCTTTCAGTGACTTTGAGGCATGTATCCAAGATTATTCACCTGCTTCAAGTCTATTTTCTTTGTTCAAAAACCACAAATGCCACAACCTTTGAATAAAGAGAGGTTAAAAGGCAATAATTATTATAATCATCTTTAATTCTATAGCATCATGTCATGCAAAATCTGTTAAATCACAAACTACGTCAAAAAAAAGGACACGTGTTTTCAGGGGTACCTAAGGTAACGACTTAGATTCACCACAAAATTTAAGAAATGAAATTAATACTTTTTTTGCTTTACAACAAAATAAATGTACTATTCACTTTAGCAAATCAGTTTTTCATTATTACAATAGTATATTTTCCTTAAGAAATCCTTATGATGATTTTAATTATTTTAGGGAAATTCCATTGTTGGTATTTTCCAGTGTTTGGACTTTTGAGTACCTATAAGTACAGAAATGTTAGTTATAGAACAGAGTTCAGGTCTTTTGTGCAAGGGTGGCTATGAGTTATATTCTACTCGAAGACACTTAACCACTGCTAAATGAGACTAGCATTGTTTTATCTGGAGAAACATTCTTCCAGCTTGTACATCACTCTTTGTCACTATGTTGAATGATGTAACCTGAGTTTGATGTGATGATGAACCTTGTGCCATTGGAGTATCAAATATCACAATGGTTTCCCAGTGTGGACAGTGTTTGGTGGAGCTCTTAGATGTAAACCAGGTTTGGAAGCAGGAGTGGCATCCACCTCTTAAGCCACATGCCTGTCGAAACTCTATGAACTTAGTGAAATGATGATAGTTGATGGAAAGGCATTAGGGTTTTGTGCATAGGATCGTTATGAGTCCTGTTTGACTTGATGGCAATCAACTACAACAGCAATTGTATTTTGATTCCTATGCTATTTTTCCTTTGTCTAGAAAACTACCACTTATTTTTAAAAATGTTTGCCATATAAATCTTGGAGTATGCCTAGCCTAAGTCTAGAATCTATGCACTCTAACACACTTACACGTAATTTATCACAATGATTGCAGCAGTCTCTCACATATCAATTAGATGATAATCTCTTTGACAGCAAAGACCATCTACTTGATAATTATTAACTGTCTAGAGAGGAGAAAATGGGACATGGGGGCATAGGGTCATGAGCATCTCTCTGAAAGGGACAGAGAGTGATGATAACACAAACCCTCATTGCCCCAGAGCAGAAAGCAAATAAAAAGCTGGTAGCCTAGCCTCATGGTGCCCCTCTAAGGACACACCAGCAGCAAGTGGTTTGTTAATTCATTGTTGACTCACAGAGTGTGGTACTGAGAGTAGGGTTTATTAGGAAAGTAAGTTGGAGAGTGGGGAGGCAATGAATGAATATCACCCATTACACGTCCAGATTTTAGCTGAGAAGTCCCAAGGCATAATTCCTCAACAGTCAAGGTGCCAGTTTCAGTCCAATAGTCAGCTTTTCCTTTAATCATCCAGCAAAAACTGTAAAACTTTTAACTGTGACATTTGTCTCAGGGCTCCTCTGGTTACACCTTGCCACAGTTTCTCTACAACAATGTCACAGTCTCTCTACCACCATTACCAGAATCTTGACATCAGGTTCTTGCTCCAGTCTCCCTCAAGCCTTGCTGCTAAGTGAGGGAATTTTCTCTCTCCCCTCCCCTTCCCTCCCCTCTCCTCTACCTTCCTAGACACACAGTTGTTGATGATTTGCTAGAGCATGTATCTGGAGTTAAGGTAACTGGAGACCAGAGGAGGCTAACATAATGGCTAGAAAAGCCAACTTTTAAGCTAACATCACATTAATATAATGCTAGGTGCATAGTGAATGCTCAAAATAGGGAGTGAAGGAATAATTTTTATTTGACAGATTCTGAGATTATTTGTTGTGCCAAGTATTTTTGGGTTGTGATGACAAAAAAAATGACTGTTGTTGTTAGATGCTGTTGAGTAGAGTATGACTCCTAAGGACTCTATGAACAACAGACACGTAAACTCTGTCCTATCCTGTGTCATCCTCATCATCTCTGTTACATTTGAGTCCACTGCTGTAATTGCTATGTCTATGTATGGGGGTTTTTGCAGACCCTAGAACTTTCCAATCATGATGCCCCTTTCCAACGAATAGTCTCTTCTAGCAACATGCCCAAAGAATGAGAGACAAAGCTCAACTGTCTTTACCTCGCAGGAGCACACTGGCTGCACTTGTTCCAAGACATATTTGCTTGCTTTTTGACAGTCTTGGGGATATTCAGTACTATTCTCCAAAACAACTAAAACTTCTTCTTCTTCTGTCGTCCTTATTCATTGTCCAGCTTTCAGACGCATAGCAAGTAATTGAAAAAACCATGATCTGAATCAGATGCACTTAGTCTTCAGAATGACATCAAGGATCTACAGTATTTTGGAAAGCCCTGACAGGAGATTTGCCCAGTGCAATATGTCTCCTGATCTCCTGATTACCAAGGCTATTAATCGTTGATCCAAGCAATATAAAATCATTGACAACTTCAATCCTTTCTCCTTCTATTGTGATGTTGCTTATTGTCCCAGTGGTGAGGATTTGTGTCTTCTTGATATTGAGACGTAATCCTTACAGAAAGCTGCAGTCCTTGATCTTCTGCAGCAAGTGTTTCAGGTCCTTGTCACTTTGAGTAAGCAAAATCTTTCCATCTGCATAAGACAGATTGTTGATGCGTCTTCCTCCAATCCTAATACCGCATTTCTCTTCACAGAGTCCAGCTTCATAAATGATTTGTTCAGCATTTAGATTAAATTGGTATGAAGAAATGATACATTCCTGGCATGTACCCTTCTTGATCCTAAACTATGCAGTGTTCCCTTGCTCCATTTGGACAACAGCTTCTTCGTCTAGGTATAGATTTTGTATGAACATAAATAAGGACTCTAGGATTGTAATTTTCCCCCAATATTAACCATAGTTCCTTATGATCCACACAGTTAAATATCTTTACATAGTCAATAAATCACAGATAGACACTCTTGTGGTATCCTCTGCTTTCAACCAGGATTCACACTACATCAATAATAATTTCCTTGGTGCTACAGACTCTTCCGAACCCCACTTGAACTTCTGGCAGTTCCCTCTCAATGTACTGCTCTAGTCATTTTTTATGACCTTAAACAATATTTTTATTGCATTTATTAATGGCATTAATAATAATTTCCACATACTATTGGATCACCTTTATTGGGGACGGCAAGAAAGGACTAAAGAATAGTTAAAAAACAAAACTAAAAATTCAAGGACATGGAATGTCTAAACTAATATGCTCAGCAAAATGTATAATCTTTACCCACATGTTGTTGTTATTAGGTGTTATCTAGTCGAGTACAACTCATAGCAACCCTATGAAGAGCAGATCTGAACCCTGTCTTATCCTGTGCCGCCCTCACAATCTCTGACATACTCAAGTCCACTACTGCAGTCACTATGTCAACCCACCTGGTTGAAGGTCTTCCTCTCCCCTGCCACCCCTCCACTTTTCCAAGCATAATGTCCTTTCCCAAGGAGTAGCCTCTCCTTGCAATGTGCCCACATAGAATGCTGTAAATATGTTATTTGTTAAATGGCATATGTGTGGTTAGAAAATATTTTTTAAATTAATAAGACTAAGTTTATTTTAAGAATGAGAGTTTTGGTGAAGTAATCCTTAAAGAATTGTGCTGGTAAAACAAAGGCCGCAGCTCTCGACTGGTTAAATCAACCATTGGTTCCTCAAAAGAAAGGTTGGTAATCTTCTGTACAATGTGCATCCTCAAAAAAAATCCATTGTACTTTATAATCAGTTCTGATTATAAAGCAATGAGTTGTTTTTGTTTTATTTTATGAAAGATTTAAGTAGAAGAAATAGGTTTACATTAAGTTGCATTTATTATATACAATATCTGCCAAGTTTACAAATAGCCAACAGATTTTTTTTTACATTCTTTTTGTCTAGTGTCTTTGAAACTATTAATGACTTTCCAGGTATCCTTGTTAATATTAATTCAAAATGCAGTTTATTAAAAATTAACTGTAATGCATCATAGTTTCACATGATAGTTTTATAATACAGTAGGGTGAATAACGTGTAATTATGTGAACACTGGTGGTTTGGACTGCTATCAATGTGTTTGGAGGAAAACATTTCATTGCAATGTATCTGAGAAGACTAAGATAACAATTTGGTCCAAAGAAGGCCATATCAATCATGATTAGTAGATTGGAGAGGGAAAGATATTATTTGTAATAAAAAAATAAGAGGAATAAATTACAACAGTTTGCCAGGGAAAGGAAAATTAAAAACAGGCAAAGTTTTAGTGGTGTTTTGTGTGTTTTTTGTGGTTTGGGTTGTTTTTTTTCTGTTTGTTTTAAATACAGATTGAAGTATAGGAATGAGAGAGGAGAGTTTTGTCAGAAGACAAATCTCATTAGTCATGAGTGGAGAGAAACCACCTTTTAAGTTCTCATAAATAGTTTCAGGATAGTAAGAAGTTTCCTGTAAATTGTACCACAGTCCTTTCAAATACATTACTGGAGATGCAGACAAATGTAGTAGGTATCTAAGAGAAGCAAATGTGTCTTGTATTAAAACCTTCCATATCCTAAAGAACTTTATGCCTCTTAACTTGAAATTGCTCACTCATCACTATTTGCTGTGAAGCTAACTATACACTTTTATGTATCTCAGGGATTGATTCATGGATACACCCAATATAGAAGAAATACTTTTGATTCTATTTAAAGTGCATATAGTGAGGTGTGGCGGCTCTCCCAGTTTTCTTTCATCATGCATTGGCATCTGACAATATCCCATAAAAGTTTCCTCAATAGATGAATCAGTAACCGTTTATGAAGTTTCTACATCTATTATAGTTTATTCATTCTCCTAACATATACCAGAACCTCTGCTAAACTCTTGAGATGGTAAAGTATGAAAAACAAAGCACTTACTCATGAAAAGAAAAAAACCATAAGGGAAGACTGACTTGAGTGAGGCAGTCATCAGAACAGAGCAAGGGAACACTGCATGGTTCAAAATTGGGAAGAGCGTACACCAGGGATGTGTCCTATCTCCACACCTTTTCAACCTATATGCAGAACAGATTATCTGGGAGGCTGGGCTCTATGAGGAAAAATGTGGGGTCAAGATTAGTGGAAGTTCTATCAACAATCTGCATTATGCAGATTACACAACCCTGCTTGCTGAAACTGTGGAGGACCTGAAGCGCTTGCTGCACAGGGTCAAGGACTGCAGCCTCCAATATAGATTGAGGCTCAATGTCAAGAGACAAAGATTCTCACCACTGGGCCAACTGGCAACATCAGGATGGATGGTGAAGAGATTGAGGTTGTTCACAGCTTTAGTTTGCTTTAGTCAACACTCTTGGCACCAGTAGCCAGGAAGTTAAAAGGTGTATTGCCATGGGAAAGTCTACTGTTAGGGACCTCTCCAAAGTACTGAAGAGCAATGGTGTCTCTCTGGAGACTAAGGTGCATCTGATACAGGCCATGGTCATTGCAATCACTTGTTATGCATCAGAGAGTTGGACAATGACCAAGGAGGATAGAAGGAGAACTGATGCCTTTGAGCTGTGGTGCTGGAGAAGAGTATTGAAGAGTACCATGGACTGCTAGGAAAACAAACAGATTCATCCTGGAGAGGGTTAAACCAGGCTGCTCCTTGGAGGCAAGGATTCTGAGGCTCTGTCTAACATACTTTGGACATGCTGTAAGGAGAGACTGGTCCTTGGAGAAGGACATCATGCTTGGGAGGGTGGAGGGACAACTCAGGAAGGGAAGGCCCTCTTTGAGGTGGATTGATTCAGTGACTGGGGTGATCGGGATGGCTGTGTTGGAGACAGTACAATTGGCACAGGACAGAGCAGAGTTTAGGGCTGTTGTACATAGGGTCGCTATGAGTCGCAAGCGACACAACGGCACACAACAACAGTAACAACATAAGGGAAGAACACATATCACTAATCAATACAAAGCATTAAAAATTGGTAAACATAGAGGAGTGAGAGATACATTTGCCTGGAGGAGTACAAGAAGACTTACTACAGAAGGTTCTATCCAAGCTGTATCTTAAAGTTGTTGCTGCTTGCCATTGAACAGAACAGCCCCATAGCTGACACTTCATCAGGTTTTAAGAGGCAATGAATCACATGGGAGGATAATGCCATCTTTCTCTCTCAGAGCATCTGGTGGTTTTGAACCGCGAGCCTTGTGTCTTAGTCAGTTAAATTCAGAAGATATTAACATGATAGTAACACCTGGTATCAGTTAAATAAAGAAAGTGGCTCGCCCTCCACTTGTCCTCCTCCATGTCTTCTCACAGACTGATAGTGTGGAGTAGGGAGTGAGCTACCTTTAACTTGAGTCCCCTGAACGCTATATGAGAGAGGAAAAAATTCATGTCTATATTATTTAAGTCACTCTCGCTTGAGCTCTATGATGTAGTGGCTTAGTGCTTGGTGTTGACTGGCTAACCTAAAGGTTGACACTTCAAACCCATCAGCCACTCTGGAAGAGATAAATGGGCAGTCTTCTCCCATAAAGATGTACAGTGAGAGTCGCTCTAAATCAATGGGTTTGTTACAGTTGTTGTTGTTGTTGTTATGTGCTGTACATTGACTATGGCTCATAGCAATTATATGAATGGATCTGAACCCTGCTCTATCCTGTGCCATCTTAATCTGCTATATTTGATCTCATTGTTAGAGTCACCGTTTAGATCTATCTTGTTGAAGGTCTACTTCTCTTTCTCTGACCTTTCACCTTTCCAAGAGTGATGTCCTTTTCCAAGAATTAGCCCCTCCCGTTCATTGGGAGAAAGATAGTCAATCTCATTCTGTGCAACTTCTCTGAAAACCCACTGGAGGGTCAGCTATGAGTTGGTTCTAACTAGATGGAACATAACTACATACTTAAAGTAGATGAGGTGAAGTTTCATCATTCTTGCCTCCAAAGAACATCCCGGTTGCATTTTCTTCAAGACATATTTGTTTATTCTTTTGGCAGCATATTGGATGTTTAGTTCACTTCTCTAACCCCACAACTCAAAGGCATCAATTCTTCTATCATTCTTATTCATTATTCACATGCAAATGCATAGCTAGTAATTGAAAAGACAATAGCTCGCATCAGGTGCACCGTAGTTTTTAAACAGACTTTGTAACAAAAAGTGTTACAGTACTATAGTCTATATCCTGAAGAAAATTCTGTCCACATTTGTCAGTAAATAAAAATAGAGATTAAGATTACATAGAACTTAAATTCCATAAAGGACTGATACATATAACTGAGTTTCAGATCTTTTCTAGATGGGTGTTCTGTTAGTCCCTTTCCTAACACATGTTGTTAAGAGGGACCGGTCCTTTGGAAGAGAGGAAGACTCTCAACAAGACCGAGTGACACAGTCACTGTAACAATCAGAGATGATGGGATGGCACAGGACAGGGCAGAGTACAGATCTGTTCACAGCATCACTATGGGTCATAGTTGACTCAACGACACCTAACAAAAACAACAACGTGGTGAAGCCCGTGACGGCTGGAACTTCACTGGACTGCCTTGTTTCCAAGGTCTTACATGCATCTTGTCTTGGATAGAGCACAGTTTTACCACTTTTCTAACCTTCTCTGACGGGTTTCTGCCTTACATAGGTTCACCGTACATGTCAGAAGAGGACATCTTCCAGTTGGACAGACTCCCATTCAAAAGCTAGGGCTCAGCCTTGGTATTATTTATTTAGTGCTTTGTCTGGGTCAATAATTGGGCTTGACAGTAGGTGTTTTATTTACTTTTAATGACAACTCCATGAAGTGGTTAATATTTCCATTTTACTACAAAAGAACGTGAGACCCATAAGACCTCACTGGGTCACAAATGTGGAGGCAGAGAGGTGAGAGTGAATACTAGGTCTTTCTTGGCTCTTAAACTTGAACTCTATGTACTACAGTGCTTCATCATATGCGAGCTAAGGTCAGGCTTGAGGATCCTCAGGTCTAAAATTATGTATTAGTTATTGAGGACCTTCAACCTTTACCCACCTTCCATGAGCAATCTCCTCCCATGTAATTAACTGCCTCTGAAAACTCACTGGAGGGTCAGCTATGGGTCAGTTCCAACTCGATGGTATACAACACAACAACAACAGGTGTTTGTTAGAGCAACACTTCTGCTTTTGGTATCAAATTCTCCCTAAGTTATCTAGTGCTTCTCTAAGAAAAACACAGAATTTTATTTGCTCACAAAGAAGCTAGAAGTTCAAAGTCTGGGTACTTGTCTTTGGAGGAAGCTTTCTTTCTCTGCCTGCTTTTGAGGAAGGTCCTTGTCTCTTTGAACTTCAGCTTCTGGGTGATCTTCAGGAGAAGACATCTCTCCTTATTTCTGCTTCTCTTTCATCTTTTCTATGTCTCTTAAGCCCCCCCCACACACACACACTAATTCTATCTCATTAACAGAAGAAGGAAATCTCATTCCCAAATGGGATTAGAATGACAGACGTAACAACTATTGCCATCAATCGTGACCATCCATCCATCAAGTTTTGAGGCTGTAAGTCTTCTTCCTGTGAAGAAGCTGGGGGAGTCAGAGTACCAATTTTCCTGTTAGCAGCCAGACAAATAACAGACCCCCAAGGCTTTACCAAAGATGTAGGAACTACACTTTAAAACATGTATTTTGAGTAGACATAATTCAATTCATTAAAATATGTAAATAATATTAGCCTACTTGTGAGATTATCGTGAGCACTGTATAATCATGCATGCTATACTCTTCCCGATGTTGACACATATTAGATCCTAAAGTGGGGCCCGGCCTTCTCTTTGTATCTTGCTGATCTAGGAGCTCTTTAAGTGAAGAAGTAATATCTCTTTCTGCTTCAGTGCCTTATAAAATGCCTGGCAAGAAAAACTAGACATTCAATAAATACTCAGTGAAAGCAAGAGAATGAGGAGAAAAAGAATAAAACTGTCAAATGGGGAAAAGGGTAATAAAAATAAGGGCTAATGAAATCAATAACATTTCTGTTTTATTGTGAGTTTTACTGTGTTCTGGGAAATGTGATAATTTCTTCAAGTACATTTTTGGTTTTCTTTCAAACGTATCATAAAAAAATAAAATTAATATTTCCTAAAAATATATATTTTTTTAAAGTTGGCTTTATTATTTACCCTAGGATACAAATGAGACTAGTGTTAACGGACTAATTCATGAGCACAAAAAGACAGTAAATTGTATAGCTTGTACTTGACCTGTTTGTCCAGGACACATCTCTCAATGTCCTCCTCATACCTAACAACACCCAAGAAGTTAAATGTTAGTCTCTAACGAGCTTTAAGTTCCAGAATGCTTCTGCTCTGCAATGCTCAGTGTTTCAGCACTGAACTCCCAGGCCCGCTCAGCTGACCTCTCTGTGTCCTGCAGTAGTCAGGTGGGCTGTAGCTTGGCCACTGCTCTCCAGGGAGAGATCTTGGGTGGCCCAACAAGGTCTGTGGGCTATGCAGCTGCCTTCCCTGTCGCTGTCCAAGCAGCTGGGCACGTGAGCAGCTCCAGCAGCCTGGAGTCGAGTTGTGTAAACGGCTGTATTGCTCCTGGCAGCTTTGGGACTGGTGGGGCCCCTTCAGGAAATGAAGGGAAAGCTGGGAGGGAGTTTGACAAGGCTGCTCGGTGGCAGGATGGAACAGACACTTGGCCTTATTGGATCGCCAACACAGTCTTTTCAGAGGCACACGGCTCGTTCTAATCTACCAATAACTTTTTCCTGCCACAATATTTATTATATGACATGCTCAATGAGATGTTAATGAATAAATGATAACTAAAGGAGAAGCAATTCTGCTTGCCATCTGTGGGATCAATATGGAAGCAGAAGTTTATATTGAGGTCAAGCTCCTTTCCTCCCTGGCTTTGTACTCCACAGGTTAACTGTTTCACAAACACGAAGACCACATCTCTCTGGCTGTTAGAATCCATCAGCACCTCTATGGGAGAAAGAGAGGAAATATCTTCCTGTATGATTCCGTCTCCAAAAACCCATTGGAAGGTCAGCTGTGGTTTCTACAAGATAATAAGCAGTTTGAGTTTTTGGGTTTTTACCACATATAATTTACCCATTCTATAATCAGCTGTTAAGAGACAATGTGAGGCCTTTCTATGAAGATGCAAAGAAGACAAAGAAAGAAATCCCTGCCTGCCCAAAGCAAAGGTGTTAAAGGCCAAGAAGGCCATCCTGGAGGGCATCCATAGCCACAAAAAAAGAAGATCCACACATCCGCCATCTTCTGGGAGTTTACGATGCTGAGACTCTGAGGGCAGCACAAATATCCCCCTTCAAAGAACCCCCCAGGAGAAACAAGCTTGACCACTATACCATCATCAAGTTCCCCTTGACCACTGAGTCAGCCATGAGGAAGATATAAAGTAACAGCATGCTTGCGTTCATTATGGATGTCAAAGCCAACAAGCACCAAATCAAACAAGCTGTAAAGAAGCCCTATGACACTGATGTAGCCAAGGTCAACATGTTGATTAGGCCTGATGGAGAGAAGAAGGCCTAGGTTCAACTTGCTCCTGACTATGAAACTTTGGATGTTGCCAACAAAATCGAGATCATCTAGACTCAGTCCAGCTAATTAATTCAAAATATAAACTTTTCACACCAAAAACAAATAAAAAAAGATAATGCTAGGAAATTGCTTTTTTATTTTAACAGAAAGCAGTGTAATTCTGAGATGTTCTAATATTCACTCATCCTCTTATAAAACATAAATTAATTTTATCAAATATTTTTCAGAAAATTCCTCCTATCTTCGTTTAAGACAGTTTTACTAGAAAATAAAAATATCTTTTACCAAAGGTACCCACCTATCTTCAATCTATTACCTATTTTTGTTCTCCTGTATTTAAGACTGACACTAAGTTAAAGAAAACATGAAGATTCCCACAGTTTTAGGAACTTTGCTGTTATGTACTGTCGAGTCAGAACTAACCTATAGTTGACCCTCCAATAGGTTTTCAATTGTAGTAAATTGTACAAGATTGCCCATCTTTATCCCTTGGAGCAGCTGATGGATTCGAACCATGTACCTTAGAATTGGCCACTCAGCTTCTTACCACTAGCCTATAAGAGCTTCCTGAACTTTACAAATACAAGCATATGTATACCTATCACATACATATGTCCATGTAGTCCTCCAGGCATTGATTTATGCCTACTGGAAGTCGGTTTAGCCAGAAATTGTGGACAAATGTAGTTCCAGGGAATATAACAATAAAAGTTCCGTTTTACATTTTAACTCATAGTGAAACATTCATGAAGAACCTTTCTTGGTGATTAACAGAGTAGTGAAGCATTACATTACAATCAAGGATCCAAAAAAAGAAGTAGCTGCAGAAGAAGTCTTATCTGTTTGCTTTAATAAATCTATTTTTAGGAAATATAAGTAGTGGCTATCTGAAATAAAAAATCAAATTAAGACTGGTCACCCCTGTGTATTTTTAGATATATATTGTGATTATAAGGGGATCTCTGTTTAAAATTACTTAGGTTATAGAAATATGGAAAGTAATAGTCTAGAACGTGACACATCTCTCCCTTTCATGGAGTGGTAGCCTCTAGTAACAGTTTATATATGTCCTTTGAAAATGTGATCTGTATGCTTTTCTAAAGCTCTCTTTTTTCACAAATTTCATTAACTATATATGCCAGATCCTATTCTGGATAGTCAGGCTATAACAGTAACAAAAAGAGCAAAGATCCATCCACTTAACAAGACTATTTTCTTTTAAAATTCCAGAAAAATAATAAACATCATGAATGGGTAAATTCTATACTATATTAAGAGGTGGTGGTAAGGCTATGAAAGGAAAGAATAAATAGACTCGGGTGTGGAGACTAGAGAAAGCTAAGGATGAGGGTGGAACCACAGTTTGTCATTTTAAAATAGAAAGGTCAGAGTAGACCTCACTGAGAAAGTGTGACACGAGTCTATGTTCGCCGCGTATGAAACAGCGGAAAGGTGGAACACCTCGCTGCTTTGGGAAGTGAAAGGTAACTGATGCAGTGAGAGAAGAATACCAGGGAAGTACAGGGAGGTGAGAATTTTGGGACAAAGAATCCCTTACGGAGCTCATTATAAGGACTGTTACCTGTCTTGAACGAGATGAGGAAACAATGGAAAGTCTGAGCCAAGATAAACAAAGTCTGATTAATATTTTTGGAGAAATTTCTGTGACTGCTTTGTTGAAAATAGACTGAAAAATCAGGGGCAAGAGGAAAGAGAAATACTTGGTCTCTTTTGCAAAGGAGAGCCGTATCCTGGATCCGAACAGTAGCAGGTAGTATGTGAAATCAGCAAAGTCTGGATGTATTTTCATAATATAACTGAAGGAGAAAGTAAGGGGGGGAGAAAAAGATTAGAGTCAAAAGCAGTCAAGATTCTGAGGGATGCTGTTCATTTTAAGGAACCTTTTCTGAACTGTATTAGTTTTCAGTCACAATATACCACAAACATTGTTATTCTATGACAAATGCATATAGAACCTACTCAATTTCAACAGTTTCATGAAAGTCTATTGCATAACTTCAGTATAATTTAATTAATCAAAGTATGTTTGTTTTTCTTCTCCCCCCTAAATTTTCTCTGTCAAATTATAAAATCACTTTTCCCTTTTTTGAATAAGCCAATATAAAGGTGTAAGTGCATATTTAAAGATCTGGTAATGAATCTTTCAGAATAATAGTTAATTAGCAAAATAAGACACTTATATATGTCCTTGCTGCAATTTGTCATGTCTTTCTGATTTTTCATTATTAGAACCATGTGTGCTCAGGACTTTTTTACATGTTACGTTCACTCTGATTAGAAGACTGGAGAAACAGACAGTGAATTGAAAAAAATTTCATTCTATTCTTGGAGAAACTCTGCATCCAAAAAATAAAGCACAGAGAGGTTTGTAGAGAAAAGAGACATGATATAAAAGAGTATTTAGAAAAGGCATCCATGGCCATTCTTAAGTTGTCTTTTTTACTAGATAAATATGTTCTTGGCCAAGAATGATTTCAACATTTAACAAAAACTTAAAAAGTAATTATCTATAAATGCATTTGTAAATCCTATCAGTTATAGAAGTGGTAGGATTAATCACTTAAATTTATTTTTTCATTTATTTTTACGTTTTAATTATTCAAAAATTCTATGTATATATAGAAACTGATATACATGTGGATAAAAATAATTCTAATTCTTTAACTGACCCAAAATACTTTTCTCACCTAAAAAAACAGTTATATTTACCTAGGACCAGAGTTTTAAAAAAATATGTTAAATATTTGCTTCATTGGGTCAATGAAAGAATAGACTATGTAACCACATGCAGATCTGGTTACGGCACACCCAATGCTACCGAGAAATAAAGTGACTTCACTGGGTCTATGATTAGAATGTGAACAGAAGGATCCTTCTCCAAATGTTAAAGAAACGAAAGACGAGTATCAGGCCCTGCCAGGGCTGTTTGTACAAAGATGTTATACAGCCATGGAGAGAAAGCAAGGACTATTTGCTGAACCAGAGGTCTTCTGAATTTAAGGATTTTAAAGGTATGTTAGATTGAACCTCTGATATAGAAAAAGTTTGAGTAATTTGTAAAAAAAAGGCAATTAGTAAGTAAAGGACTGAAATTAAATGTCAAATTTATTTTCTTCACTTTTTACTAGGATATACTAGGATATACAATGTATATAGTATATAGTATATGGTGTATAGTATATATCAATAAACTATATACTAGGATATACAATGTATAATTTCTAATATTCATGAAATAGTATGTATTTATGTTATTATAATATTGTTATTGTTATGTGCTATCCAGTTGCCTGCAACTCATAGCAACCCCATCTACAATATCTCTGAACCCTGCTCTATCCTGGGCCAATTTCACTGTCTCTGACACACCTAAGCCTGGAAGCACGAGCGGCATCCACTTCCGAAATGGCTTGCCTCCAGAAACTCTATGTATGAACAGTGCTTAGGCCTTTCGTTCATAGGGTCGTTATGAATTGTCTACGACTTGATGGTGCCTAACAACAACAATAACAACTGACACACCTACCCCCATTACTCCACTCGTAGAGTTAATTTATCTCATCCAGAGTCTTCTCCTGTGTGGTCCCTCCACCTTTCTAAGCATGATGTCCCTCTCCAAGGACTGATCCTTCTGGGCAACAAGCTCGAAGTATGTGAGATTCAGCCTCAAAATCCTTGCCTCCAGAAAGCAGCAGCCTGGCTTCACCTTCTCCAGGACATACCTGTTTGTCCTCTTAGCGATCTAAGGTATGTTCAATACTATTCTCCAGCAGCACAACGCAAAGGCATCAATTTTTCTTCTATTATCCTTAGTCCTTGTCCAGTTCTCTGAGGCATAGTAAGTAATTGTGAAGACTGTGGTTTGAATCAAGTGCACCTTAGTCTCTAGAATTACACCATTACTTTTTAGCACTTTGAAGTGGTCCCTGGCAGCACATTTCCCCAATGCAATTCATCTTTTGATTTCCTGACTGCTGGTGCCAAGAGTGTTGATCCTGGACCAAGCAAGCTGAAATTGTTAACAATCTCAATCTCATCTCTATCTACCAGGAAGCTGCCAATTGGCCCAGTGGTAAAAATTTTTGTTTTATTGATTTTGAGCTTCAATCAATATAGAAGGCTGCAGTCCTTGACTTTTTTGCAGCAAATACCTCAGATCTTCCCCAGTTTCAGCAAGCAAGATTGTGTCATCTATATAACAAAAGTTGTTGATGAGTCTTCCTCAAATTCTAACGCCTCATAAATTTCCTCCTCATAAAGTCCAGCCTCCTGGATGATTTGTTCTGTATATAGATAGAAAAGATAAGGAAACAAGATGCATCCCTGGCGTGAACCTTTACTGATTTTGAACCATGTAGTGTTTCCCTGCTCTGTTCTTGGCCCAAGAATATATTATGTATGAACAAAATTATGTGTTCTGGGATTCCCATTCTTCTCAAGGTTAGCCACAATTTATTATCACCCACATAGTCAAATGCTTTTGCATTATAAATGAAATACAGATAGACATTCCTTCTGGTACTCTCTGTTTTCAGCTAAGATCCATCTAACATTGGCTATAATGTCCCTATAGTGCCATGGCTTCTTCTAAATCCAGTAATATTATTATTGTGTTAATATTATATTATTATTTTATAGTAATAATACATAACACATATGTAATTATCTATTATATACAATCACTTTAAATTGTGCAAGAGTAATTAGATACTTGTACTGTAAATTACATGTTATATAAACATGCAATAAACAGAAAGTATCTAATGCAGGCATTTAATAGGTTTGGGAAACACAGAGAATTGTGAAACTATTTGAACCTAACTATTCAAGAGGCTTAATCATTTTGACTTTGGGTTAAAACAATGTGGATTGATTACTTTCATAATAGATAATACATCTGGTTTTTGAAAACTCCAATCTATGACAAATATCCTGGCTTGGCATGTCCCCATGCTATTCTACTACTCAGTGTGAGAAATTACCATTTTTAAAGCAGTTATGTTCTAATAGCTTCCTAAAATACAAAATCAAAACCAAAACCTGTTGGTTCCATCTATGTATATGTAACCAGTAGATGAGTGTTTTAAAAAATGAAAGAGAGATAAAGAGATATTTGAGCTGAAGGAGCAGAAATTGCAGAGTGTGGCTAAATTTTTCATGTTTTATATCACTGTAAAATTTATCTTTAAAATGCTTTTTTTACAAAGTAAAATTCTATGTCATGAAATAAATAAATAAATAGTTTTTACACAACAGAAATGATGTCTGTACAAATACAATTCTATAAGCCAATAAAGAATCTGCTAGACTATTATATTCCATAGACAGTAACTGATCACTTTCATGTAATTGAATTTTGTTCTATTCAAACAGTACTGTATACTGTAATAGGGATTGGTTGGGAAACTACACTAACCTTCATTAAAATGCATTTGCTGGTTTTCTCTTAACTCAAATGACTTCACTTCTTTTTGAGTCACAAGGTTATTCCTATGTGAATATGGATGAAATCTTGACGAATTGTGAAGATTCACGATCTGACACATATATTAAAAAAATGTATGCTTTTTCCAAATAAACTGCTTGTTGTTGTTATGTGCCATTCGTTTGCAACTCATAGCGATCCTATATACAACAGCCCTAAACCCTGCTCTATCCTGTGCCAATCTCACTGCCTCTGACACACCCATCCCGATTACCCCAGTCACTGAACCAATCCACCTCATAGAGGGTCGTCCCCTTCTGCGCCATCCCTCCACCCTCCCAAGCATGATGTCCCTCTTCAAGGACCTCTGCCTCCTTACAACATGTCCAAAATATGTCAGGCAAAGCCCCAGAATCCTTGCCTCCAAGGAGCAGCCTGGTTTAACCCTCTCTAGGATGAATCTCTTTGTTTTCTTGGCAGTCCAGGGTACATTCAATACTCTTCTCCAGCACCACAGCTCAAAGGCATCAATTCTCCTTCTATCTTCCTTAGTCATTGTCCAATTCTCTGATGCATAACAAGTGATTGCAAAGACCATAGCCTGTATCAGACACACTTTAGTCTCCAGAGTGACACCATTGCTCTTCAGTACCCTGGAGAGGTCCCTAACAGCAGACTTTGCCATCGCAATACATTTTTTATTTCCTGGCTACTGGTGCCAAGAGTGCTGACCATGAAGCCAAGTAGACTGAAGTTGTTAACAATCTCAATCTCTTCACCATCCATCCTGATGCTGTCAATTGGTCCAGTGGTGAGAATCCTTGTCTTCTTGACATTGAGCCTCAATCCATATTGAAGCCTGCAGTCCTTGACCCTCTGCAGCAAGCATTTCAGGTCCTCTTCAGTTTCAGCAAGCAGGGTTGTGTCATCTGCATAATGCAGACTGTTAATAGATCTTCCACCAATCTTGACACCACACTTCTCCTCATAGAGCCCAGCCTCTCAGAAAATCTGTTCTGCATACAGGTTGAAAAGATATGGAGATAGGACACATCCCTGGCGTACGCCTTTCCTGATTTTGAACCATGCAGTGTTTCCTTGCTCTGTTCTGACGACTGCCTCTTGGTCCAAGTATAGGTTTCGCATTAGAATGATCAAGTGTTCTGGGATTCCCAATCTTCTCAGAGTCAGCCACAGTTTGTTATTATAATATTTAAAAGGAAAGTATTTGTAAAGGTCAAGAGATTGGGAAATAAAACAGATGATCACTTTTTGTTATTTCTTTGAGTGATGTATTGTTAAGTGCTCACAAGTCAACTACAACACTGAGCAACCCTATGAACAATGGCTCTGAACCTTGCCCTATCCTGAGCCACCTTCACTGCCTCTGGCACACCTGTTCCCACTGCTACAGTCACTGTGTAAATCCATCTCACCCAGGGTCTTTCCTTCCGGCACAGACTCTCCCCTTTTCCAAATATGATAGCTTCTTAAGAGTTGATCCAATATAAAAATCACTGTTTTAAGAATATGTGATAGTCTTGGGTGGTACAAAGGAATTATACTGTAAACTGATAGCCAAAAGGAAGTTTGTGTCCATCCAGAGGTGACGAGGAAGAAAAGTCAAACTCACTGCCATTGAGTAGTTTCCAAATTACAGCCGCCACCATTGGATCTGCTCTAATTCACAGCAAGCCTGAATCAGCTTTCCAAGGGCATAAATCGTAAGTGGAGACTGCCCCCCTTTCTCTCTCTTCAGAAGGTGATTTACTTACAAAAGACAAGCCACTGGAAGCAGCATGGGACATGACTGAATAGCATACAAAAGGAGAAATTGGAAAATTGTTTAGTAGATATTATCATTATGGTTGAAGGGAAAACCAATATGAAATAAACAGACAATTAGACACTTTGGACATGGTAACTGATGTCATGAAACAAAATGTATGAATGATCAAGACACCAATACATTTTGTACATTTTCATTCAAATAAAATTTTGGGGAAATATAAACCATAGTTACTCTATTTACTTGGTCATTGTTCAATATATATTTTGCAGTTTGGGTAGAAATATTTGCTTCATTTACAGATGCTTCCCTTTTATGTGTTCATGAAACAAAATTATTACAAGTTCTAATAAAAATGCCATCTAGATTTTTAAATGTAGCTTTATATTCAGTTATAAAAACTATCATAATAGGATATGTTTTTAATTACAGCAAATAGAGATTTACCAAGTGATGTAAATTTTGTACCAGGCCTCTAAAAAGTTAATGATTCAGTCAGGTTAAGAGTAAGGGATTCTTTTTCTAGGATATGTCTCTATAATTATAATGAGAAATCAAACCGTTTATTTCCAATTTAGGCCAATATTTTTTAGTAGAAAGAGACCGTGTGTTTTTATTTATTTATTATTTTTAAAAAACAAAGAGAAATCAACTAACCTAAAACAAGCAATAATAAATGTCTGTCTACACCAAAACAGTAGAGAACATATTTGCTCATTTTTCCTGTAATCGAACTTGCTGATATTATTTGCAGAATTAGATCTACCAAGAGCTCTGAGGGAGAAAGAGGGGAAATCTCCACTCGTGCAATTGACAGCCGTGGAGTCACATTGGGAGTTAGCTAAGAGTTGTTTCGAACTCCACAATAGTTACCTGGTTCACCACAGTCTCTCTGACCCAGCCCCTCCCATTCTCCTAATACACTCTAGTGTCAAGGCCTTCTTTGTGGTGTCAACATTTCAAGCTCGTTCTTTCTTTAAGATATTTGGAGACCTTAAGTCTCTGTAAACTTTTATTAAAATTAATTGAGAAAAGATAATGGAAGCAATACACAGAACTACTCTAACGAAAAGAGCTGATTGACACTAAAATATTTCAAGAAGCACCAAGGAACAAGAGCCAGTTAAAATGAAAGAAAAAGTTCAAGCTGCACTGAGGCACTGGCAAAAAAATAAAGCCCCAAGAATTTATGAAATATCATCTGACATGATGTAAAAAACAAAACAAAACAAAAGGATATTTGCACTAGCTATACCCTTGCCAGGAATGTTTTTCACAAAGTTCTATTCTTTTTTAAGTCAGATTTCAGAAAGATCTTTGCTAACTACCTAGTATAATCTTGTCATCTACTCATTCACTCTTTCTCCTGTCATTCTATCTGAGTTTTCCATATTCTAACTCTCACTGTTGTTGAGTCAGAATTGACTCACAGCTGATCCTCCATTGGGTTTCCAAGGCTGTAAAGGGAACAGAAGGAGGCAATCCATCCATCTTTATCCTGTGGAGCTGCTGGTGGATTCAAATCATCACAGTGATGTTTCCTTTAACAGTGAAACTGCCCGTGGACTAGGTACCATCAGGCTTCCCCAGAGCATATATTCTTCTTTATATATATTTCTTCTTGATTTGGTCTTTGTATTTCCTGTTCTGCTGTTTTGGATTATAATTTAAGCACTGCCATGATAACTAACCCCCTTGCTTATAACATTCTTGGCATGTTGTTGTTGTTATATAACCTTGAGTCAGAACTGACTCACAGCTGACTCTCCAGCAGGTTTTCAGAAGCATTGAATCCCACAGGAGGAAGGTGATTGACTACTCATCCTTCTGTGCAGCAGCTGGTGGATTCGAATAGCTTGCCTTTGGGATTGGCACTATAATTCCTTACCACTCAGCCACCAGAGCTTTCTGGCACATAGATTGCAAGCACTAAATTAATGAGCATGAACAGAAAGAGGTTCTTCATCCACCTTAATAATTTTTTATGAATTGTATTTTTTTAATACCTGGGTCTGGCTTCATTCTTGCATTGTAGAACCCCATGGGTCCCAGCATCATCTATTACAGAGTTTATTCTTTTCTTATTGAATGAATTTAGCACTTTTGTCAAAAGTTAGTTAAAAAAAAATTGACTGTCTGCTACTCTATTTCATTGGTCAACGTATCATTTTACAAGCACTAGTTTGTTTTGATTACTGTAGTTTTATAATATGCTTTGAAACCAGGAAGTACAAACAAATTTGTTCTTCTTCATTGAGATTTCTTTGGGTATTCAGAGCTTCTTTGTAGTTTCAGATACATTTAAGGACTAGATTTTCTATCTCCTGCCAATATGACAATTGTAATTTTCATAGTAGTTGCATTAAATCAATAGATCGTTTTTGGTAATAACATGTTCACAATTTAATCTTTTTTCTTTCCATTGATGTTATGTGCCATCAAATTCCTTGCAACTCATCGCGACTCTGTGTACAATAGCTCTGAAATCTGCCCCATACTGAGCCAGTCTCACTGACTCCAACAAACCTAACCCCATCTCCCCAGTTACCGAGTCAATCCATCTCTTTGGGGGCTTCCTCTACTGCATTGTCCTCCAACCTTCCAAGCATGATGCCTTTTCCTCTCATGACTAGTCCCTTCTGGCCACGTGCCCCAAATATATGGGAGGAAGCTTCAAAATCCTTGCCTCCAAGGTTGTTATAATGTTCCCCCAATCAGTTGCGGTTTTAATATTTGCATCTCCTTTCTTCTTTTTCTTTATAAACTTAAAGGTTTGCCAACTTTCTCTTTTCAAGAAAGCAACCTCTACTCTTCCTGATACTCTACAGTTTCCCTGTTCTCTTAGTCATTTGTTTCTGCATTTCCCTTATTCTACACTCTTGGGGCTCTCTTTTTTTTCTCTCTAGTAATAATTTTTATCTGCAGTCTTTTTCTTTTTTAAAATATAGATATTTATTACTATCATTTCCCTCCAAGGACTGCCTTCATTTAGGTTTTCTGTGCTTTCATTTTCATTTCATCCTAAGTATTTTTTTTTTAGTTCTCTCTTAATTTCTTTATTTGCCCATTGGTTACTCAATAGTGTACTTTTTTACTCCCCTCATAATTGAGGGATTTATCATTCTGTTAGAAATCTTTAATTTCATTCCACTGTGGTGGTTGGAGAAGCTTCTTTGTATGATTCAATCTTCTAAAAGTAATTGAGACTTGATTTGTTAACTAATACATTGTTCTTTCTGGAGAAAGATCACTGCATATCAGCGGAGAATGTGTGTTGTACTATTATTGCTAGACAGAATGTTCTTTGTTAGATATGGTGGATTTGTAGTGATATTGAGGAAAGACAGCTTATATTTTGAAATTTTTTTTCTTTAGCACTGTGAATTATGCTCAGAAGGCATAATACTGATATTTTATGGTATTAATAGCAATTAAGATAATGCTGACCTTGACATCTCCAAGCATTTAAAATACTGTTCATATAGTACATACAGTTGAAATAGATCTTTCTTTAAAATCATGCAACTGACTTTCTTCATTCTAATTATTTACTGTTTTAAAGGTTGTTACTGGCCAAACTCGCTCAGCATTTCTTAAGCTCAAGGAACTGAAGAACAAATTCAAACCTAGAGTTGCTGTAATCAAGGATGCTGTGGGCAGAATATTAAATGATCCAGGAAGGATTAAAAGAAGATGGAAGGAATATACTGAGTCATTATATAGAAAGGAATTGGCAGATACAGAGGAATTTAAAGAAATAACATATGAGCAAG
>NW_006399753.1:19228746-19251575 GCF_000299155.1 Elephantulus edwardii
GCAGGATAGAGCAGGGTTTAGGGCTGTTGTGCATAGGGTCGCTATGAGTCGGAAACGACTCGACGGCACATAACAACAACAACAACTGGTTATTTAGGAGTGGATTTTCTTTCTTTTCTTTAATTTTATTATCCTTTTAGGAGATTTAAAAAAAATAGTACTGTTGTTAACTATCAGCAATCTGACTCAATGTATACTGAATATTAAAAAATAGACCCTACAATATCTGCAATGAGTTCCTCAAAACCCAATTTTTCTCTTTTTATAAGGAAAACCCAAGACTTCAATAAAACTAGTAATTGCCTAATGGTAATTCATTTATAATTGTCATTCAACACAGACCAAGGAGAGTGTAAATAGAAGTTATTCCTTTGATTATTTATTTAAATTAAGGTAAAGAATTTCACTATATATGGACAATTTAAACATGTTTAATGTTCTGACTCCACAAGGAAATTGCCTAGTTCTATTTACATGAAGAAAAAATAAGGTAAATTGGTGGAGAACGTTATTTTCTGAAAAGCTGAGGAAATTCTGATAATCTGTAGCAAGGGCTAAAGGTCTCGTTTTGAATGTGCTATTTCAATCTCCCCTGAGAGATGAAAGTAACTGACCTTTATAAAGTTCACACTGACCAAAAATGTTGGTTTATTTTTTTGTGTGTCGCCTTGAAAATCAAAAGCTACAAACATGTTCCTTCCCACAGCAATATTATTTATTGTTTATTTGCCTCGTAGGGATGAATTGCCACAAACCTACCCAGAATTTAACTTCACTTGAAATTTTCTTTTTCACCAGTCCCAAGTTGACAATGAAAACTCTGGTGAAGGCAAATGTCAGGGTGTGGTCTCTGTGCTGTTGCAAAATTATTTTAATTTAAAAAAATTTTTTTTCAAAGACTCGGCCAGCAAGAGGGAGGGTAACTCTAGAGAGTAACAGAGCATGCACGCATTTCCCCACTCTGGGTATCAGTTTTGTTGTGTTAGGAACAGCAAACTTGTTAGAGACCAAAGATCTCCAGCCTTTTCGCCTGTCCTGTGTGTTTCTGCCTCCATCAGAAAAAGCTTCTTCAGTGAAGCACTGAATGCAATCTAGGCGTCACCAGGATGGTGTTTCACCCAGAGGAGATGCATCCTCCATTCACTTTGGTTGGGTGATTTCGTAACAGCAAACACACCAGAGAGACAGACTGATTATAAGAGTTTTATTTTCCAACAAATAAACTTGCATAACTTATTTGACTTTCTGTCTGGAGTTCTTAATATTTTATGAATAAACTGAAGCAGAGATTGCAATTTGCCGTCCGGTGGACCCTCTAGTGGGTTTGCCGAGGCAGTAAATCAAACAGGAGGAGATTGCCTATCTTTTCCCTTTAGAACAGCTAGTAGATTCAAACCGCTTGCCTATGGGTTGACATCGCAACTCTTGACCCACTCGCCAACAGAGCTCCCTATAAGGCTCTCTAGATAACAAAGACTACAACCTTCAGTTTGGATCACCTTTCAACTCAAGAAAACAAAACCTCTCACCACCAGACCTATAGGCAACATCATGAGATGGAGAAAAGAGTGAAGTTGTCAATTACTTCATTCCACTTAGAGCTAAATTAACACTCACTCATGGTTGCCACAATCAAGAAATCAAAAGACATGATGCACTGGGGAAATCTGCTGTCGAGAGTCTGTCTAGACTGCTAAAGAGCCCAGAGGTGTACTAATCCAAGCCATGGTGTTTTCATTTTTGTTTCTACGCCTCTAAAAACTAGGCAATGTATAAGGACGACCAAAGGAGAATTAATCCTTTTGAACTGTGGTGTTGGGGGACTATTAAATATCCCAGGGATCCATTTTGGAGACGTGCAACCAGGCAAATATAGTGACAGCTCCTCTTATATACTCTGGGCTTGTTATCAGTAGACAACAATCCTTGGGAAAAAAGGCATTATGCTGGGGAAAGGGAGAGGGTAAGTGAAGACAAGAAGACCATTGGCAAGATGGATTGACAGTGACTAAAGCGATGGGCTTGAAGAAGACAGAGATCGTGATTATGGGGTGGGGGAGGACAGGTTCAGGTGTGTTGTTTCTTAGGGTCACTAGGAGTCATGGTCAACATGACTGGCATCTAACAACAGGATTAACAAGCATTGGTGAGGTTTAAATTATTTGACCATTAACCGAAAGGTCAACTTTTCCAACTCACTTCCACCTCTGGAAAAATATGTGGCAACCTACTTCCATTACAGTATTTAAGAGCCGATTTTTCTGCAGGAGTATTGTTAGTTGGAAACTACGCAGCAGTAGTGGGTTTAGGTTTTGTACACAGCCAACAGACCATATTAAGTGTTGTGCTTTTTGTTTTTTAAAAAAGTAACTATAAAATTCAATGTGTCTTGAAAATTTCAAATGGATTGAAGTCCTCCAAATGTAATGCTTTTTTTTTTTTTTTTGGCTTAATGTACCTATTGGATTTTATCCAGTTGGAGAGAAGAGTCTAATCTGTGATTTTCTCAATAATTTTTTGACAGTTATTTTGATGAGCAATGGTAGAGGCAGGAAGTAAAGATGTTTAGGGACAGTTTGGTTCTTGGCAAAGTTGAGAACCAGATGGATATGAATCTTCTCCCTGCACATCCAGTAAAAGAAATGTTTTAATAACACACATCACCAGGGAATTTCCACAATGAAAGGATGGAGGGGGGTCGAAGTAGGATAATAAGGTGTAATATGGGGGAAAGAGTTGAGATCTCATCTTCAACCACTTATTATCAGTATGACTAATTGTATTTAATGTAACCCACCCACTGCTACCTAGTCCACTTCAACTCATAGTGACCCTTCACTGAGATTCTGAAGCTGTAAATCTCTACAGAAGGACACTGTCCATCTTTCTCCTACAGTGCAGCTGGTGGATTAGAACTACCAACTTTCAGGTCAGCATTTCGATATTCTGGCAGAGCTCCCAGGTTTGTGGGAGTTTTAGTTTATTATATAAAATTTATTTATATTTACTAGTTTTATTTATCTTTTCATCAAATCATTCTTCCTAAATTAGAAGCAAATGCTTGTATTTGTAGATGGTAACTGACAAGAATTTTGACATTATAAAGGCCTCAAGTCCCTAGGGAACAATATGAAGACTATGCCACGTTTGCCAAGAATGCAGACTTGCCAATTTGATATTTTTGGCATGAGCAAGTATTAGCCTATGGATTTAGGTTTGTCACTCTCATTTGTTTCCAAAAATGCCTTGACGGCAAAGTAAATATGAGCTTGGTTACTACTGAAAGGTCAGTGGTATGTGTTAATCTGCTTCCGTGAAGATTGCAGGCCAGTAAACTCGGATTCTTCTACTCTAGTTCACTATGAGTAGGAATTGGCTTGAGGGCAATGGATAGACTCATTAAATTCCTGTCAATATCTGGGAAATGCAATGTCTTGGAGTCTTAGCTGCTGCTGACAATTCAACCTCGGATTATGAATCATTTACAAAGCAGAACATGGAACACATGGAGTTTAGGACAGGGTACTTCATGGGAGTGTGCTGGAGGGAGAGACAGAATGGTCATTAAAGGATGATAGGAGAGGTTTGATAAATGGGTTCAGTAGGTCCAGGAAGAAAAGATGGAAGAGTGGGTGCATGGAAGAAAAAATGCATAGTGTCCTCCAAAGGAGTTAAAGCATATGGCTGACTTTAAGATACTATGTCCTTTTTCTTTATTAATACTTTTCTTATCACCCTTGAGTTTCAGCGGTCCTGGTAGAGACAGCAAACACTGCACTGACTGAAGATCTGGAAACGTGCCACGTGTTGACCCAACTGGGAAGACGTCTTTGTCATTTAAATACACTGGAGTTCATTCTCTGGGCTTGAGTCCCACCAGCAGCTTGTGCTTCCATTGGTCGCCCAGACTTAGACAGGTGCTTTCTAACACTCTTCCACTTGCAAGAGCACAGCAGGCTAATCTGGAAGGCTCTTTTTCTAACCCAGCCAGAAAGAAAGCTGGGGAGACTTCTGAGAAGTGATTACCATCGATCCTATCCTGTAGGGGGACTACTGATTAAAGGCGTGAAATGGATGTAAATTGAGACTCAAAGAGACTGGACTCCTCTGAAGTATGCTTAGCCAGCTCCTAGGGCCTCCTTTTAGCTTCCTATAGGTTTCTAAAACACAAGAAAGGAGCCTGGTTACTAAAATCCTTTCCCAACTATTTGTTACTCCACAGGCTTTAAGGGTTATTTCCAAGGATGTAGAGGGGAATGAAACAAACCAACAATAGATTTAACTTGACAATACACTGATAGAAATAGGGTTATTTTGGAGTTTTGTTTGGATTCTTTTTCCCCTCAAAGAATTTGTCCAACACTAGTCAGCTGAATGTTCTAGTAGAGAGCAAAAAGAAACGGCTGCCAGCTCTTACTATAACTAACCCATTGCACGGATGAGAAAACCAGGAGTAAAAATGATGGCAATTGCATGAGTCTTATAGCTGAGACATGACAGAGCCAGAATGGAAGTCACTGTCTAACTCAGTCTAAATGGCTCCTTGTTATCACACCTAAAAATTCCTGCTATAATGTCAGTAACATAATGAGAATATGACTTGTCTGTGTTAGAGGTACAGGACTATACTACAGCTTGTTTAAGTGACTATTTATGTTTCTGCTTCTGTTATTCTCTCATTGTCTACTGGACAAGTTACCAAAGTGGTACCAAGAGGAACTGGTGGGACCCAGAAGTCATCTTACACGCACAGTTTACAACTCTCAGTTTCTTGAGTCTCGGGTTTGGGGTGTGGCTCCACCCAGGCTTGCACCATCACTAAACGCAATCATAAAGGGAAGATTGGAACCACCGTAGTGAAGCTAGGAGGATAGAGATTGCAGGCACTTCTGGGCAGATTACATTACCAGGACATGGTTGTCTGCCTACCTCTCCCTGGTTGCAGTAATGCACTTACCTTCAATTTATTATAAAAAAAGCTAAGAGCAAAAAGAGAGAAATCTTGTCTGGCTTATTTTCTTCTACAATTACTATTTTTCCCTCCTTGCCTTAACCTGACTTGTCCATTTAATTTTACTTCTGTCTCACTACTTTTCCATCCCTGGAAACCCTCCATTATTAATGCCATCTATATGTAAACTTTTCCTTAGCTTTTTGTGACTTATACTGTAATTGTTCTTTTGTGACTAACTTATGTCACTTAGCATAATTTATCCTAGATTCATCCATGCTGTGCAGTATTTCACAAATTCTTGGGCATTCTTTAGTGAAGCACAATATTCCGTTGTGTACCAGAGTTTCTTTGTCCATTCACTTGTTGATAGATACTTGTGTTTTTCCAATGCTTTGCCATTGACGATAATGCTGCAATGAACATGGCTGTGCATGTATTACATCGTGTTGCAGACTTTATTTCTTTGAGATAAATTCTTAGTATTAGGAGTGGAGATCAAAGAGCATTTCTAGTTCCAACTTTCTAAGAAGCATAAAACTGCTTTCCATAGTGGTTGCATCATTTATCATATCCTCTAATAGTGTATGAGAGTTTCAATCTCTTTACACCCCTGTCAGTGTTTGCTTTTTGCTATCTCATTGAACTCTTCTATTGTTGCTGAGGTGAGATAATAGCACATTGTTGTTGAACATTTCTCCACACCTTTGTGCAATGTCTTCTTTGGTAAAGCGTCTCTCCATGTCCTTCACCTAGTTCTGTAATTCTAATGGTATCTATCAAACATACGAAGGACAGTTTTGTAAAGTTTTTTAGTTATTTTAATAAAAATTCTGAGCACAATGGCATCTGATTAAATGCTAAGTTAAGAAATCAGTTATGGGGGGGAAAAGCACTTCTCCATGAAAAGTTCACAGTCTGGTAACCATGTTGTTTTTGCTAGGTGCCATCAAGTCAAATACAACCCACAGTGACCTTATAAACAATGAATCTGAATCCTATCCTATCCTGTGCCATCCTCCCACCTCCTGACACACTAGAGCTCATTTTGACAATAGGTGTGTTAATCTACCCAGTCAAGGGTCTATCTCTCCTTCACTAGCCCTCCACCTTTCTGAGAATCATGGTCCTCTCCATGGAATAGCCCCTCCTAGCAACATGCCTGAAGTATGTGAGGTGAAGCCTCATCATCTTTGCCTCCAAACAGCACTCTGGCAAGTACTTGAAGTACTTGTTGCAGAGGATCAAGAAATAAAGCCTTCAATATGGACTGCATCTCAATGTCAAGAAGACAAAGATTCTTACCACTGTACTGATAGACAACATCATGATATATGGAGAAAAGATTGAAACTGTCAACAATTTCATCTTACTTAGATCCACAATTAACACTCTTAGTACCAGCAGTCAGGAAATCAGGAGATATAGTGCACTGGGAAACTCTATAGTTAGGGACCTCACCAAATTATTGAAGAGTAATGATGTTAGTTTGAGGACTAATGTGTGTCTGGTTCAGACTATGGTCCTTCCAAACACCTGTTATGCATCTGAGAGCTGGGCAATGAATAAGGATGACAGAAGAAGAATGGATGCCTTTGAGATGTGGTGTTGGAGAAGATCACTGAACATCCCATGGACAGCCAAAAGAACACATAAGTATGCCTTGGAGAGGGTGCAGCAATGAGAGCAGAAGAACAGATAATGCAAATATGGTAAAAGGTGGAATAGAACTAAGTGTGTCATGCAGAGTCACGTGGCTTAGGATAAGGAACCAAAGACAAAGGTTGCGATGGATCTCTGTCTCAAAGGAAAGTAGTCTAAGCATCTGAGAATTAACTATCTCAGGCAAGGGAAAAATAAATGGGGTAGTAGAAATAGAAAGACATAAAAGAAACACAAAGCCTTTTAATGTCAATATATATTATCTCTGTTACTATATCATAAGATTTAAAGTAGAAGTTCAAATCCACCAGATGTTCCGCTGGATAAAGATGGGCAATCTCCTCCTATGCCAGTCAGATCAGAGTTGATGGAACACAGCAGGAAAATAAAAGAAAAAAGTAAAGTAGAAAAGGAAGGGACGAGTTATTCAGAAAATGGAATTTTTCAAGGGCTGACAAGCACTCTCACCTTCCTAACAGAAAATGTCCAGTGTTTAGAACTCAAGCAACAGAGCTATTTGGAATATTCTTTTTTTGTCTTTGTGTTATTCTTTTATTATTACTATTTTTAATAAAATTTACAGAGACTTTGGATTTCCATTCATTCATTCATTGTTGTACTTTTCTCCCTGCCCACCTCTCCCCCACCCCCAAAGCTTGCTCTTCTCTTTGAAAAGAAAAAAGAAAAATTCATTGTTATACAATGCCTCCCCCCAAGTCCACTCCACTATGTAGAATTTGTTCTGGACTTCTGTCATGACAGTAATACCTAATCATATATCTCTTTTAAACAGTTCTCTCCCTCATCTGTTTCAATGCAGTATAATTTATCCCGTCTTTTTCAGTCTCCCCCCCAGCCTCGATGTCAGTCAGTCCCGTTTTACAACTGTGTCACTATGCAGTATTTGTCCTTTTGTGACTGAGATATTTCACTCAGCATAATGTCCTTCAGAGTCACCCATTTTATATAGTATTTCATTAGTTCCTTGTTTTCCAATGCAGCGTAGTATTCCATTGTGTGAATATACCACAGTTTCTCTATCTATTCGTTTGTTGATGGGCATTGAGGTTGTTTCCAACTCTTTGCTACTGTGAACAAAAGCACAATAAACATGGGTGTGCATATATCTGCTTGCGTGGTGGTTATGCTTTCTTTGGGGTATATTCCCAATAGCGGAATTGCTGGGTCAAATGGTAATTCTGTTTGCAACTTTTTGAGAAAGCACCATACAGCCTTCCATAGTGGTTGCACCATTTTGCACTCGTACAAACAGTGAATAAGGGTTCCAGTTTCTCCACAACCTCGCCAGCATTTGTTGCTTGCTGCTCTGTTGAAGTTTGCTATTCTTACTGGGGTGAGATGATATCTCATAGTTGTTTTGATTTGCATCTCTCTTAGAGCTAAGGATATTGAACATGTCTTCATGTGTTTGTTTGAATGTCTTCTTTGGTGAAGTGTCTGTTCATATCCTGTGTCCATTTTTCAATTGTGTTGTTTACCTTTATCTTGTTGTGGTACTCAAGTATTTTATATATTCTACATATAAGTCCCTTATCTAACATGTCATTACCAAATATTTTTTTCCAGTCTGTGGCTTCCCTTTTTACCCTGTTGAAGTTTTTGGATGTGCATAAGGATTTTATCCTTAGAAGGTCCCATTCATTTATTTTATCCTCTCCTGGTTGTAGATTTTTCAGGATGCTTGGAAGACTGTTTATGTTGTGGATTGGAATATTCTTAAATACCGTCAAGTCAAACCCTATAAAGATCAGGAATCAACTTCCTTGACCTCAAAACAACCTATTATTATTACTTTTATTTTACTGATGAGAAAACTGAAGCATAGAGAATTTTTCTTAAATCACCTAATATAACAAGATTAAGTGAGTAAAGCTTAATTCAAACCAGGTATTACAGCTCCAAAATCTATACTATAAAGAAATCTGTTACTACTCATGATGACATAAAGAAAATTACTCAAGATATAACATTCTCTTTTTTTTAACATTCACAGTTCTCAAGCCAATAATTCATGTCCTTAGTTTTTACAAATTGAGAAGATTGAAGCATGAATTAGCATTCTTTGTTGTTATGCCCACTGAAGTAACACCAATGCTTTCTCTCTCACTCTGTCTCTCTCTCTGCCGTTTTCCCTGCTCCCAACAGTTGCAAGGTAGCATAGATTTGAAAATGGTTTTATTTCAGTTTAAGGAAGGAGTAGAGGATACATTTTGCAGATGGCTGTATAGTCAGCCAAATCTCCAGCTCAGAATGCAATACTCATTTTCCTGAAGAACAAGGACTTCTCACACCCCATTTCTTACACTATGTAGATAATATTTTTTTCAGACATCAAATCAATCATTGGACGGAATCTTTGTAAATTGAGAGCATAAACAGTGCAACTTTTGAGGCTGTTTGTTAGTATAGCTGGAAAAATGAAAGCTTGTGCAGTAGATACTAATAGTTAAAATAAAGGAGGAGGGGGAGGGAAAGAGTAAATTAATCCTGTTTAGGACTTTTAGAACAAGAAAATATATCATTGAGTAAGTCCTTGGATCTCAATGGGCATGCCCAGTGTTCTGTTCTAATTGACCTTCAAAGCACTGCCTTCACAGGGAACAGGTGTTGATGACTGAAAAAGAGAAACCTGCCCATGTAGGAAATTTCTCTGCTGAGAAGGAAATAAAATTTCAGTCAGTTCCATTTCCTCCCTGATTGAGCTACCTTTCCTCCAGGTAGTTAATCCACAGAATCACTGAAATTAGTACCTAGAGAATAAAAAAAAAAAAAAATCTCCATTCTAAAGCTGAGTGATGAATATTAGAAGACTGACACTTGTGGTAGCCCTCCCAAGCAGGCATGTAAAAGGGTTGGCTTCTGGGAAACTGCAAATTGATGGGTCCTCCTGGGTCTTCCATTGAGATTTGTTCTTAATGGGTCCTAAAGAATGTGACAGGGAGCATCACAAAGATTTTTACAAGTATACCTGTAGAGCACCTGGTTATTTTATGACAGAGTAGGGGCTAAGATGTGTCTCATGTAAGCCAAGGTATTTTCAATGGCCTTACAGAAGTTAAACAATGAGTGAGGAAGATCAAAGAGTTGACACCTTTGAATTGTGGTATTGATGAAGAATAGTGAATATACTGTGGACTGCTGAAAGAGTAAGTAGATCCATCTCCGAAGAAGTGAAGGTAGAATGGCCCTTAGAAGTGAGGAAGTGCAGCAATGAATGAATGAAAATCCAAAATCTCTGTAAATGTTCATTAAAATTATTAAAATAAATTTAAAAAAAAAAAGAAGTGAGGATGGTGGAGATTAGATACATTAACAAGAGGGACCAGACTCTGAGGAAAGATATTTTGCTTGATAAAACAGAAGGTCATTTAAAAAAACCCTAAAAATAAGAACTTCAATTTGCTGAATTCACACAGAGGTTGCCACAAAGGGCTTAAGCACAGTAGAGATTAGGAGGCTGGTACAGGATCAGGAAATACAGAGGTGTCTCCTATTGTACATAGGGTTGCAATGGGTAGGAACTGACTATAGTACCGACAATAATACATTTACATATTTAAGAAACTATAGTTTTTTGGATTAAATTGGGTTCCCAAGCTCATTTATTATGACTTGTTAACTAAAAACAGATTTTATACTCTTTTCAAATTTTAAAAAATATCTCAAAGAAGAGCATCTTTCCATTCAAACTTCAGTGTCTACAAAACAGTGTTATTGGAATCCAGCTCTACTCCCGCTCTTCCATATTATCTGTGGCTGCTTTTTTGTTACAACGAATGGAGTGGCGTTTGCAAAGCTGAAAATAGGGTTATTTGACTTGCTACAGGCAAAAATTGTTACCCTACAGTCTGGAGTATTCAGGAACTGAATTGAGTGAGAATATTTTCTCTTTCTGAAACTACAGCTTTTTGGAAACTGAGTATTTCTCAGGGATATTTGCAAAATGGCAATTCCATCTACATGAACCTAAGCAGGAGAGATGCACTTTTCATTTCTAGTAGATAGGACTGAAACAATTTAGAAAATGTTTTGAATACATTTATCAGATTTGACACACTAACTTAAATTAGCCACTTAACTTTGAGGCATTCATTAATTATCATGTTGTTCCATACAAAATGAATGAGAATTGTAAACTTTCATTCAAATAAAAGAGAAGATGATGATGATAATAATAATAATTTTATATTAATTATAATTTATTATTATCATTATTATTTTAAAACTAACAAGAATACATATTATTTCTGGCATGTCAGAACCCTTGAAAATTGGCTTTTCTAGCCATTGTGTTAGCCTCATTGGGGGCATAATTTTCAGATACTTTAACTGTGGACATTTGGTCTTGCAAATCATCAACAGCTGCTAAAAAAGGTGATGATGGTGGTGGAGTAACCATGAAGATACTGTGAGAGACAGTGGTGGAGACAATGTGAAGAGACTGTGGCAAGGTGTAGGCAGAGGAACCCCGAAGAGAAAGACCACAGGTAAAGGTTTTGCTTGCTAGATAATTAAGTAAAAAGCTGACTTATGTTCTGAGATAAAGTTTGCTGGATGATTAAGGAAACCAGAAGCTTTTTGCATTTTTGCTGCTGAACTGAAACCTGGACTTTCACTAATTTCACTAATAATTTCATAATTCAATAAGTATGTCTTTCTGTTAATCTAACTTGGTACTGTTGAACTAAATCAGGACATGTATTTGTGCTCTTCATTGCTTCCCTCATGCCCCAACCAACTTATCTCCTTAATAAACCCCATAACTATGAGTAAAGTCTGAAAGTCTTACAACAAATATTGAACCCATGAGAGGTAGTAAAAGGTACAGGACCAAGCAGGATGGCATGTCTGGCTATGTATAGTGAGATATATTTATATAGTACTATGGAAATGAGAACTACATAGTACTACTATTAGTACTATATAGTACTATGTATATACTACAATAGTACTAGATAGTACTACTAATAATGGGGAAAATTCCCCCTTTTGAAGCCAGTAGAAGTCAGACTCAGCCATCCTCATGATGCCCCCGGTTCTTTTCACAATCTCACATTTTGGGAGACCACAATCTGAAATTAAGAGCTAGAAATTTTATTGGAGAATCCATTCTTTGCCCTCCTCCAGCTTCTGTTGACTGGTAGCATTTCTTGGCTTGTGGGTGCATCTGTTGGCTCTGTCTTCATGCCATTTTCTGTGTACGTCATCTATACCTAATCTCCCCCTATCTCTTTGTTGTGAGGACTGTGTGAAAGCATTTAAAATTTGTTGGTATAATTCAAGAAGTTCTGATGGCATGTTGAGCTGGTAACTAAAAGGTCAGAAGTTCTGATTCACCAGCTTCTCTATAAAAGAAAGAAGAGACATTCCTTCTGATTTAGTTACATCCTTGGAAACCTATTGAAGGGTCTTCATAAGAAAGAATTGATTAGACAGCAATGGATTTGGTTTTTGGTTTACTATAATCCAGAATAAATACCTTCTCTCAAGATCCTTAATTATTCATTTTCCATATTTACTTATCTGTCATATAAAGCCATAACCAGAGGTTCTGGGAAATAACAAATGGATATATTTGGATAGGATCATTTGTCTCAGTCTGCCACAGCAAATATGACATCATATTGAAGTAAATATGAAATAATTGCTTGTATAATTTCTGCAAAAATAAGGCCAAAATACTCTTGACAACAGAACTAATTCGAATTACTTTAATACTAAATAAGTGGTCAACTTCTCCAAGACCATTACCTTCTTGACCTGCTAATTCTATGTTATAGTAATAGGCATGTAAATGGCAAATGGGCAAACGACAGAGAAGTTATCAGTCATGTTTCCAACCATTAAGGGGGGAAAAAAACTAAATGAATTATCAAAGAAATATTTGTTATTAATTTTTCAATGTGCTTTTTTATACTCACAAGAAATAGTCCCCAGGAAAGACCTTAGGTCTGATTGAAACCAGACTCTAATAAAAGTGGGCTAGGATCACAATGATAACCTATTTTCAAGAACATGAATAAAAAGTGCCCTTGAAGGGAAAGACTTGCACATGTTCACATTTGATACTGGGAAACAACTGTGTAGTGTTGGGGAATGATTGCAACCAGCTGGAGGTTTGTATGCCACATAGCAATGTCTCGTTCACATAACCCTTGGAAAATCTCTTTCTTGCACTCTCTTTCTCCCAAGAGCTCCATAAAATATGTCCAAATCTTTCCCTTCTTATTGAACACTGACCTTTTCAAATTCCTGAATAGGAAGATAGAGTTTGAGTCTTAAGAGAACAGATGAACAGAAATGAAATTAACTTCTTGTTCTACAAGAATATGATAGGCTAGACTATGAAATCCTACCCTTTCTTCACATTTGGTTATGAACAGCTTTCTGATGCCATTGGTAGACTGAGTCTTGATGGGTCTTCAAAAATCATCACTAAATTACAAGAGAAATTATTCTTACCATCTTGTAGTAAAAGATGTTCAGACCTCAATAAAGGCTTCAATTCTTTATAAACTCATCCTTACAAATACTCATCAAGTGTCATCCTGATACCGCAGAATTTCCAGAACAGTAATATCAGCCATGTCTTCTCTATGATCCTCTTCTACACAATCAGATGTCTCCTTAAAGTCATCTTAACTGTACCCAAGTCAAGATGAGGAAACTCCCCATCTTTCTCTCAGAGCCACTGGTAGATTTGAACCACTACCAGAGTTCCCCCAAGGTCAGGTGCATTGCACATATTACTTCCACAACAACATTATCTCTAAACGAGATAGGTATTGCTATTCTCAGTTTAAGCAGAGAATTCTATTCATACATACTCTTTAAGTGGCAGTTTTCAAATTCAAGCTTAGTTGTTTTCAGCTTTCTAAACTATTCTCTTTCTGCTGCACCACACTGCCATCTGTTTCTAAAAAGCTCTTAGCAATGACAAGGTGGCAGATGACAGATTTCATAATCTGTTTTAGTCATGTTTGTATATGGGATTTGTTCTGCATTTGGAGAGTATTGAACTACAAAAGATTAACAGTCAATGGATACAAGAGACAATGATCGATAAGTAAGTCAAGGAAGTTTCCCAGGACTATGAAAGTTGGAAACGGGCATGGCATCCACTTCCTAAACAACATACCTATGGAGAAACTCTATGAACTTTGATAAATGATGATATTTGTTCAAGGGGTTTCAGGCCTTTTGTTCATAGGGTCACTATGAGTTGGGCTCAACTCTACAGCAATCAACAACAACAACAATGAAAGGAGAGAAGTCAGCAGGAACAGGAAGAAACTGCCCTCTGTAAGGTTGGGGATCTTTCATTGAGACTAAGAGCATTATAAGGCTGCATAATCTCTGACAGAGATTTGGTGGTATCTAGGCTTTGGGGTCATTACCATCACAGCAGTACCAACTCATAACTGATCCTCCTACAGGTTTCTGAAGGCATAAATCACACCAGAGGATATTTCCCATTGTTGATTAATTCCCACAATCAACATCTTAGGCATCTGCAGTCAAGAAATCAAAAGACAAGTTGTAATGAGAAAATATGCTGTCAGGGACCTCTCCAAAGTACTGAGGACCACTTATATCATTTTAAAGACTAAGGTGATCCTGATTCAAGTCGTGGTCTTTTCAATCACTTGCTACATGTCTGACAGTGGGGCATTGAGTATGGAGGACAGAAGAATTGATGTCTTTGAATTGTGGAGCTGGAGAAGAATATTGAATATCCTATAGATTGCTAAAAGAACAAACAGCTCTCTCTCTCTCTCTTGCTCTCTCTCTCTCTTTTTTACAAACAGAGCTCTCTGAAGAAAATGCAGCTACAGTGCTTCTTGGAGGTAAGGATGGTGACGTTTCACCTCACATACTTTGGGCATATTATTAGGAAGGGCTAATCCTTGGAAAGGGACATAATACTTGGAAAGATGCAAAGTCAACGAAAGAGAGGAAGACCCTATAAGAAATAAATGAACATGGCAGCAGCAATGTATGCCAGAGATGATGAAGATAGCACAGGATAGAACAGGGTTCAGATCTATTTTTCATTAGGTCTCTATGAGTAGAACTCGACAGCACATATCAACCAAAACAGGCCTAGGCTACCCATTGTAGCAGCAGTCAAGAAATCAAAACCATATAAAATTAGGTAATGCAATAGGACCTCTCTCTCCAGAGATTGTTTGAAAACCAGAAAAGGGGCAGCAAACAGATCAATCTCTGCTTCAGTCTTTAAATAAGGCTGTAACCCATTCTTTAGTTTAATGGAATGCATAGGAACAAGTTTATTCCATCAAAGGAAAGCTATTTTCATAAAATGGAAATTGGCAATTTATCCGTTGAAGTTTGGAAGAAACTCAAATGTTTTTATATCTGCTGGGAATAAATTCTGACGGCCAGGGGTCTAAGGTGCCCTGACAGTACAAAAACCACCACCTGTTGCTGAGCAGGCTAGGAAGTAGCCAGGTGGGGACACACACCCCATGGAGAAAATGTGCACAGTGTCTTGGCTTTCTCAGGGCTGGGATAGGAAAGGTGGCCGGAGGGAGGCTGAGTGCGGGAATTGGAGCTGATTTCTTAGCTCTCTTGCCTGTGGGAAAAGAAGGATTCAATTGGAGAGACTGTAAAACAGGAAGATTGAAAATAAAAGCCCATGTGTTAAAACACATTTAAACTATTGGAATGCTTTAGAAAGACATAATAATATAACTCCTCAGAATTCCAGGTGTGTCTAGATGGTTGTGAAATTAGGAGTTACCTCAGTCAGTGTCATTCTAGAAATCTAAAGTGTTCAGTAAAATGCTATCCTGAGGAAATGCTGCTTACAGGAAAATCCATTTTAAACAAGAAATATAAGGACAAAGGTATGTGCAAAAAAAACCCCAAAAAACCAACCCAACACAAACAACTGAACTTTGAGGCTTATTATAACCAAAGGCTAGATTTTTTTTATCACATCAGATACCAAATGAACAACTAAGAGCAGGATTTATATATACTTTAATTTCTTTCTCTCATTCATCCCTTTATCTTCTAAGGTAAAGGGGGTGGGGGGAAGGCCAGGGAACACTCTTCAATTTTCCTACTCTGCACGTTTCTAAGATCTTGGAAATTATGCCACCAGATTTTCAAATACCAAAACTGTTACTCCTGGTGGACAGGCTTCTTGGGGCTTCTAGGTTTGAAAACACAATTGCTCTTATCAGAACATGCCTGTGTAGTCCTGGAAGGTGAGCCCTCAGGTTGCAAAATACTCTAACTACGATGAGGCAACAGTGGACTCAGATGTAACAATGATCACGATTTGGTGCAGGATTGGACAACATCTTATTATACATAAAGTCAACATTAGTTGTAAACTACTTGATAGTAACTAATGAAAAACAAAACACCTGCAGGGCAGGGAAAAGATCTCTGGAGACCAGTACGGTCTTGGTTTAATATCACTTAAATAACTTAAAGTGTCCTATTGACTTAGAAATGCAGGGGGTGGGGGGGTTAATCAGAGATTGTACAATTTGATGCATGGGGTGGTGAGGGAAATGGGAAGAATCTATTCTGGAAAACAATATATTCAAATTTTGTAAATAAACCAGTATAATAATAATAATTTTAAAACAATCTTTTTTCAAAAAAAGAAATGGATTAAAAGGGATATAGAAAAATTTACAAGTGTTCCTCATAGGTTATACTGTATTTTAAGTATTTTGCATTTATTTCTCATGCAACAGAGAAAAGTACTATTATTCCTACTTTGCAAAATAAAATGCACAGGTTAAGATATATTCAGTAATTTAGGGAAGCTATGGTGGCCTAGTGGCAAGAAGCTGCACTGCAATCCCAGAGATGCATGGTTTGAATCCACCAGATGCTCTGCTGGAGAAGGAGGGTCAATCTCCTCCTGTACTAGTCAGATACGATTTGACTGTACACACAAAAAAATATAATAGATAGCAGCAATAAATTATAAGATTGAGATCTGATGCTAGAGTCTATGGCTTCAAAGACATTCTTTAACAATATATTACTTATCATACAACACTGTTGTTATTGTATACCATCAAATCAGAATGCAAAATTAGCTATTTTAAAAATCCAAGATTATCTTTTTTTAAAAAAGATAGTAATTGTTTCTAGACAGCAAAGATTAGTGAATGGGTGGTGGAGAGGGTGAAAGAATTGGCAGAATGCCATTTTGCTATTATTCTAAACTATTATCACATTATGCTATTGTTGAGATGGGATGATAAAAGGAATTAATCAATAGTCATTAATTATATAAAACTCAGTGTATATGGACAAGTATATAAAACACAATGTACATTAATGAAACACAATGTTTATGAGTGATTATACAAAAAATAAATTTTAAAAAAGGAATTGTTTCCAGAGAGTTAAATATGTATACCACAAAACTCTTCTAAGTCTTCTCAGAGCACATTTATTCATGTCTGAAGGGAAATAAACTGCTGTTGTTGTTGTTGTTGTTATGTGCTGTCGAGTCACTTGTGACTCATAGTAACCCTATGTACAATAGCCCTAAACCCTGTTCTATCCTGTGCCAACCTCACTGCCTCTGACACACCTACCCCGATTACCCCAGTCACTAATAAATCTATCTAATCTAGGGTCTTCCTCTCCTGCACTGTCCTTCCACCCTCTCAAGTATGATGTCTCTCTCCAAGGACTGGTCTCTCTCTGCAACATGTCCAAAGTATGTCAGATGAAGCTTCTAAATCCTTGCCTCCAAGGAACAGCCTAGTTTCACCCTCTCCAGGACGAACCTGTTCATCCTCTTAGCAGTTCACGGTCTATTCAATACCCTTCTCCAGCACCGCAGCTCAAAGACATCAATTCTCCTTCTATCATCCCTAGTCAACAAGCAATTGCAAAGACCATGGAAACAGATTAGCTCATCTTATGTCTGAGCTTCAAGCCTATTTGAATCCACCAGCAGGTCCTCGGGAGAAGGATAAGCAATCTCCCCCTGTGCCCTTTACCGCCTCACAAACCCAGTGGAGGGTCAGCTATGAGTTGGTTCCAACTCAATAACAATGATTCAGAGTTTGAGAGCTGATTATGCTCTAAGGGTCCTTAAGTAGAATCTTTGGACAAGACAGGGGGGCCAAAGACATGATAGAATGAAAATTAGTAACCTGGTAGCTTAACAATCAGGTCAATGATTGTCAACATACTTTTAATTTGGTTGCAAATTAGAACCCATTACACTCATCAATATAAAGAGAATTCATGACTCACATGTCTCTGTGGTCACTGAAATTCCAGAAACTTAACCAAGACTCGATTTCTCTCCACTGTCATTTTCTGGTTTCATGACTCTGAAATTTTGTTTTCACATGCAAATAAAAGTATAAAAAGAAAGTGTCAGTTTTGCTCCTTTCAATCTTAAAAAATAAAATTCCTCTGTGAGTACTCTGAGTAGGAGCTGGGCCTGTGGAGTTCTAATGGTGGAATCTGTGGAGACTTGAGCTGCTCCAGTGGTGGACGGTCTCTAATGTTTGGATCCGTCTGTTCCTTGGGAGAAAGATGGGCAATCTCGTCCTCCGAGTGATTGACAGCCTTGGAAACCCAATGGAGCATTATCTCTGAGTCATTTCTGACTCGATGACAATGAGGGAGGAATGATCTGCGGACAGATGTGGAGCAAACATAATGAGCAAAGTGAGCAAAAGGTTGAGATCGTACAGGCTGAAACTTGAAATATATAAACAGTCAGAAGGTCGTTTTCCCTTTAAAAAGAAAAATAAGATTGTCCCAAAGAAGAAAGGATTAATTGGAACTGATGACCACTAAAGAGAAATGAGAGTTAAGGCCCAAGGGTAAAATCTATTTTACAAAGTGCAAGCATAAAAACACGAAGATTCAGCCAAGTTTCATTATTATTTAGGGACAAGTAGCCTTATATAATTTAATATTTGAAGTTGCTGTTAAGTGCCATTTGGAACTCACTCCTAGCTGACCCTGCAGCACCTTTTCAGGGGCTATAATTATATAATTGCACAGGAAGAGATTGTCTATCTTTCGCCCATAGAGCAACTGGTGGACTTGAACTGCCTGCCTTTGGGTTGGCAGTGCACCTCAGATCTCCCTAGTATATAAAGTATGTTCCTTTAAAGATGTTGTTTTTCCTATATTGTGGAAGAGTTTGTTTTAAAAAGTAGATATGCTTTAAAACAAAGAAAGAAGTAGTAAATAAATAAAATCTATCCACAAATATTTGACTTCGTGCCCAGCACTGGCATCTCAAGCGAATGCTAAGAGGGATTCTCTGGGTGACACAAATGGCTAAATGCTTAACTACTAGTTACCCACCCAGAGCCACCTCAAATGACAAGCCTGGAAATGTGCTTCTGAAAATCCATGCCCCTGAGAACCCTGCTGAACAACCAGCTGTCCTCGGCACACAAGGGGTTACCATGAGTCAGAAGAACCTAGACGGCTTCTAACAGCAGCCCTGTGCAGACATATGACAGCAATCCCCGCTTTACAGTGAAGGGGAAGTGAGACACAGGGACATTGCCCAAGCCCCAATTATTAAATTGCTCAATTTAACAGTAAAAGAATGTTGACTCACATGCAGTATGATTCCAGACCTTTCCTGCTGAACACTATTGCATACGGCACCAGAGAGGTTTTTAGAAACAGTCATTCTGAATATCACTGCTTTTAAATTTTGTATTCAAAGGGACATGTTTAGTTACATACATTTTAAGATAATCTTAGTAAAATATCATGATATGACCTTACTTTTTTAAAAAAGATAGGAACCAGGCGAGTGGGGGGAGTCTGCTTATGGAGTAATGAGTAACAGTTTACAGTGATAGAAAAATCACATTGGCTAAAGGTAGGATTGTACAGTTAATGTAGATAGTTGCTGTCAATGAGTTGAACACGTGTAGAATGTTGGATTGGAAAAAGTTGTATGATGTATTTATAATGATAAAAAATACTACCTAGTAGGGCTGAAATGTACAACCCAAAACTTCACAGGTTTAAGTTTCCTGATCTGGAGGTTTAACATCACAGTTTCTTGAGACTTGCCAGTAAATTTCCTGACTTGTGCTTAGTGCCTCTGTTCTGTGTCTTAATGTATTGAGTTGTGCCTGAGGTCTTGGAAGCAGTATTGCATTATGTGTTGAGTTACTACTGGAAGGTCAGTGGTTCAAATCCATCAGTCATAGGGAGAATGATTAGGCAATCTCTTCCAATAAAGACGTTCAGCCCCAGAAACCTGGTGGAGTCCATCATGAGTCAGAAATAACTCTTCAGTAGTGCACAGCAATTGTTATTTACTCTCCTGGAGCAACAGAAGAGAGTCAGAAATAGGAAGAAGGTATAAACTGTGTGGCTTCCTGCCTCTTTGACAGGATGCTTCCTGGCCATGAAAGCAGAAGATGTGCATGGTGTCATTACTGTTAATGAATACCTTGATCAAAGATTCTGTAGAATAAGCCTAATTGAAAGGGTGAATTATAAAATAGAATTCCAAATTCTCAGAGCTACAGAGTCATACTGAATGGCAACTAATAACATATGCGTTCATATGAGTGGACTAGCAGTGACGACTCAAAAGATTAGATAGAAAACTTAGAGTCAGCAGTACAATTCTCTACAGATTATGCCATCAGCACTTTCTGTTATGAAATTTAGGAAACAGTGAGTTTATGCTAATAGAGGAAAAGTTAGAAAAGTAGTTGCACTATTAGCAGAATTTAATCAGTATCACTGTAGAAATTGTTGGTGTATGCTTCACTCTGTATATTGTCAACAACAACATTAAATAATATCTAAGTATATTGCATATTTGAAACACTTGTTGCAGAAAATCAGACTATATAAAATAAAACTATAGTCTGCAGTATGGGTTATCTCAACATCAAGAAAACAAAGATTCCCATGACAGGACCAATAGCAGCCTCATGATAGATAAAGATTTAATTTGTCAGTGATTTCATCTTTCGTGGATCCAAAATCAGTCATCCGTAGGGCAGTCAAGATATAAAAAGACGTGCTTTACTGGGAAAGTCTGCTATTAGAGACCTTTCCAAAGTACTGAAGAGCAATGATGTCAGCAAAGGTGCACCTGATTCAAGCCACGATCTTTTCAATCACTTGCTATGCATCTGAAAGCTGGACAATGAATAAGGATGACAAGAAAGATGCCTTTGAGTTGTGGTGTTGGAAAAGAGCGCTTGGCGTCCCATCAACTATCAAAAGAACAAACACACATGATTTGGAGAAAGGGCAGCCAGATACTCCTTGGAGGCAAGGATGGTAAAGCTTCTTCTCATATACTTATGACATATGGTTAGGAGAGGAAATTCCTTGGAAAAGGACATCGTGTTTGAAAAGTGGAGGATCAGTGAAAAGGAGGAAGGTTCTCAACAAGACAGATTGATATAGATATAGGCACTACAGCAATGGGATCAAGGTTGGGATGGTGTAGGACAGGACAGGATGGTTCAGATCTATTGTTCATAGGGTCACTAAGAGTGGTACTTGACTCGAAGGCACTTAGTAACAGTAACAACCTATTATATACATTGGCGATATATTCAATGTTAGAGCTTACTGCTGATTCAATATGTCAAATTTTCTGTTTGTGTTCAATATTATCATTTTTTGACATAATTATTGAGAATCTACTACGCATCTGGCATAAACTACACTCTGGGGTAACAGACTTGCTGTCTATGCTGCATTCCATGTCTTCGCTTGTTTGGTATGCATTCTTTTCCTCAGTAGTTTGAACTTATAATAGCTTTATTAAATTTTTCATAAATATCTAATCCAAAATATTAAAATAATAGCAACCATTCCCCTATGACAGCTAAATGAGAAGGAGGGGAACGAGTAGTAGCAACCAAGAATTCATTTTCATTCCAGATACAATAGTGGCTGTCAAAATATGTTAGCGCTCCAAGTTGTTAAATATCTATCCATCAGTTACTCAGTGAGATTGGCAGACATTTTTATTAGACATTATTAAACATTTCTCTGAATTTTTATGCTCATGGTTAAGTGTCTACTCATACAATGTTGAAAACAAAGACAGGATAAAATATTGCACAAAGATCTTTCCTACAGCTGCAAGGAAATACATACACAGCTTCATAACAAATCTTTATTATAAGAATTGACACATTTCCCCTTCTTTTGGACCTTTCTGAATCTGATATACTGATGATTTTTGTAATATATTCAATTGATTTTTTTTAAATAAAAAGTTAGAAAAATTAGGGGAAGATACAAACTTTTATTTAAAAAAGTGTCCTATTGTTTTCTGTCATTTGAGTAGCATTTAAGTAGTCTACCTTCTTAAGCTGATTTCTGAGAAAACTCACTAAGATTTTATTTTGATTATGAATTTCTTCACCATCTCCTGTCCCTTAAGTCTAGCCAATATTGTCTCCCAGAGCATTGCTTTCCCAAGTCAAGTTACAGTCTCAATATCATTTTCATGTTTCTGCTTTCATGCTGTAAACATCTAAGTTCCACAATCAAACATCCATGAGTCTAGAAAGCTCAAAAGCATTCTTTTCTGTTTTGTGGAATGTTTCAACCCCAGGTCCTCACCCCAATCAGGTACATAGAGATGGTAACAGAGAGGGCTTGGTCAGTCTCTCAAACTTTTGCCACTCTTCCTCCTCTGTTTTTGAGATTAACAAAGACTGAGAATATCATTTAATACCTCACTGGCTGCCCCACTGGACTTGAGTCCTAAGGCAAGTACCCACATTTCCCGTCTGTTACTATGCCTGTGGATGGTTACTATCTGAGGAAGGATATTAGGATATAATGGATTATTAAAAGCTACTCAGTGGGACCTCTCCTCAAGCAGTACCCAGGGCACATTCCATATCCACCTTATCCTATAGTCTGTGCCCAGTGAATGCAACAATCCTAGAAGATAAATTATCCCACCCCACCCTTCATATGAATAGATTTTCAGTAATACATTGAGCAAATCTACTCACCAAATGGAATGAAGTAGATAAGAATCTGATTAGAATCCCTGGGTTCAAATACCATCATGATATTCATAGTTATGTGACCTGTGGGTTTTACTTGACAGCAAAAATATGTCCTCATCCGTGTGGCAGCTTCACAGACTACACTGTGAGTCATTTACCCCACTCAGCACACCGCCATATACTCCACTCAGCAC
>NW_006399753.1:19252165-19252588 GCF_000299155.1 Elephantulus edwardii
TATACTCCACTCAGCACACTGCCGTATACTCCACTCAGCATACTAGCATATACTCCACTCAGCACACTGCCATATACTCCACTCAGCACACCGCCATATACTCCACTCAGCACCCTGACATATACTCCACTCAGCACCCTGCCATATACTCCACTCAATCCACTGTCATATACTCCACTCAGCTCACTGCCATATACTCCACTCAGCACAGCGCCGTATACTCCACTCAGCATACTAGCATATACTCCACTCAGCACACCGCCATATACTCCACTCAGCACACTAGCATATACTCCACTCAGCACACCTCCATGTACTCCACTCAGCACACCACCATATAATCCACTCAGCACACCGCCGTATACTCCACTCAGCCCACCGCCGTATACTCCACTCAGCCCACCGCCGTATACTCCACTCAGC
>NW_006399753.1:19252688-19258186 GCF_000299155.1 Elephantulus edwardii
CACCGCCGTATACTCCACTCAGCCCACCGCCGTATACTCCACTCAGCCCACCGCCGTATACTCCACTCAGCACACCGCCATATACTCCACTCAGCACACCGCCGTATACTCCACTCAGCACACCGCCGTATACTCCACTCAGCACACCGCCGTATACTCCACTCAGCACACCGCCGTATACTCCACTCAGCACACTAGCCTATACTCCACTCAGCACACTAGCCTATACTCCTCTCAGCACACCGCCATATACTCCACTTAGCCCATTGCCTTATATTCCACTAAGCTAACTGCCATAAACTCCACTCAGCACACTGCCTAGTTGAATGTAAAGCATTAATTTTAGATGTAATTATGGTTCTTTATAATCAATTTGTCTGGTGGCATAGTCTGTAGGGGGTTGTGCTGCTAACCTAGAGACTACATCTCTCTGGTGGTTCAAACCTACCTGTGGCTTCAGGGAAGGAATATAAGCAATCTCCTCCCCCGCAATTTCCAGCCTCCAAGGGCTATGGTGGGTAAGCTATGAGTTGGTTCCCACTCAGTAGTAATGAGTTGAGTGAGTTATGGCTATCCTTAGATAAAACATGTATTCAGTAATTGAAAAGAAGATTGGAAATGCACTTATTTATTCTCCTTTAGTCTGTATAAGGTAGCCTTTCTGAGAGCATAGATGATAACCTTGGTTTACTTCTTACTTCCCGCTGCTAGCTCCAATGATTTATGACAATCTGAGGCACAATGAGTGAGAGGCTGCCCAGTCATCCTCAGAATGAGCTGCAGCTCTCATCACAGTGACCCACAGGATTCTCATTGGCTGATGTTTACACGTACATCACCAAATCCTTCATTCTTTTTCCCCCCTCCGTCTAGAAGCTTTACTGAAATAAATTTGGCACCATAGCAACGTGCAAGCCTCCTGTGATGGGTGGATGGTGACTGTGCACGAGGTGCATTGGTTGGACTTGAACCTGAGTCTCTCACAAGGAAAGGGAGATTTCTCTCACATCACTATCAACAGATAGGCAATAAAAGACCACAGAATTGAAACAAATGGCCAAGGTCAAAATCCTGGTCTAACTACTTACTTGTGTGTGGTCTTGAATAAAAGCATTATTTTCTCTCTGAGCCTCAAATATTAACAAATAAAATGGAACTCATGTTGATTTGCACAGTTCTTGTCAGTCTTCAATGTCATAAAGCTCTTTCTAAGGATAATATTTACAACTTTGGATTGAGTGTTTCATTTTTTCTAGGAGTCATCCTAAACACTTTGTATTCATGTTTTATGTAACCTTTAGTTTCTCTGGAATAATGAACAAAGAGTGGTTATCATTCCAGAACTCAAACCAAAGCTCAACTGTCATTGAGTCATGACTCATAAAAACCCTCCATTGGATTCCTCTTCATATAGGACAATACCTGTCTTTCTCCACTGCCCACCCCCCATCCGTGGAGCCAATGGGGGATTCAGGCCTTTTGTTTAGCATTGTGACATGCTATGAACTATACCTTCAGAGACCCTCTACACCACAACTGGATGCCCAATAAACAGAGCCATTACATGTGGAGTCAGGGCTCAAAACACAGGCCTCTGAGAAAAACAATAAATCACCACAGACAAGACGACTGCTTTGAGTTTCCACAGGATGTAAAAAGCAAGACTCCAGCCAAACTTTACATTTTTGAGCAGCTCAACTTTCAGCTTATAATTGAATTATAATCTTTCATTTATATGCCTAAGAACTCTGTTATGCTAAAATATTACAAAGTAGACAAATTCTCAAGAAAAAAACCCAAGATCCACAATGTAGTAATTAATCAAAAGGTCTATTAAAGGGAAGAATTATAAGAAAAGAAATACAAAGTGTCTTTTATAAAAATAAGCTTAAAACTGTAAAAATGCACTTATTTACTAAATTTTTACTTTTCACTGTAATTTAAAGCGATGTTTATGAAGCAAAATATTTTTTTCATTCAGTAGTTTATACACACACTTTCATTAAACTGTTATCCCCACAGTCCAACAGCACGCTTCCCACTTACTCCCTGTGCTAACCATTTCCATCACCCCTTCTTCTCTGGCCTCTCCAGGTGTCTGAGTTTTATCCCTAAATCAATGTGGTCCTTTCAATCTTGCATAGTTAAGCATTCTAAGGCATATCTTACCACCCAGTGTTGTTGTTCACAGTCTTGTCCATTACTTGGATAAAATTTTATCATGAAGGTGAATACAGTTCTAGATCTGTTGTTGTTAGGTGCCAAGATGTCAGCTCCAACTCAGTGTTGTTGTTCGGTACCCTCAGGTCATGTATAACGTACAGCAACCCTATGAACAACAGATCTGAATGCTGTCCTATCCTTCACCAAGACTTATCATCTTGACACCCTCGAGCCCATTCCTAGTCATTGTATCAATCCATCTCAACTAAGGTCTTCTTCTGTTTCACAGACCTCCATATTTCCAAGCATGATGTCCCTTTCCTAAGAATAGCATATACTAACAACATATTCTCTTCATGAATCATATCAATGATGGCATCTCACAACTCCTCTGTCCTTCTGCCATCTGTATTCAATGTATCATATCTATTCCTGAGTTCCAGACCTAAAGGTGACTTAGGGATGTAGTCTCAGGGATTCCCTCAGTCTCCATCAGGCCAGTAAGCCTGTTATTTTCATTATTTTAGTCTTGGTGCACATTCTTCTTCAATCTACACAGGACTTGCTACTGCAATCTTTTTTTATGTCAAGTCATCTATAATCTTTGGGTTTAGGTTTATTGATGAGAAACTTGCCTCATCTCTCTTGGGAAAACCACACTTACAATGAACCCTTCACAATTTCCACATTTGCACCCTTCAAGTTGGACCAGGATCTGTGAAATGATGCAAGCAAAGAAACATGACAGATTTTTTTTATATTGCTTTCTCTACCTTTTATATAGCTATATTTTCCATCTTAACAGCATTTGTTATGGTATCGATTTGTCTTGTTTTGAAGAGCATATAACTTAGTTTTCTTCATAATATAGAATTTCTTATCATCATACATAGCTTATAGGATCCCTGTTAAATTAATTATATGTTTACTATAAAACACAACTAGTATAAACTTGTTTGAAAATGATAGTGTTTGACTCTTGGTAAGCTTCCTTCTCATCAGACTGGTTTAGAGGTTTGTGGACCTGCTACATGCTGTTTTGTTGTTGCTGAATATTATCAAGCTGGAACCAACCTGGAATTTAACCTCCAAGTGTGTTTTCAGTGGCAATAAATCACACAGGAGATTGTCCACCTTTCTTTCACAGAGAAACTGGCAGATTCAAACCACGTATCTTTGAGTTGACAACATAGTTTCTTACCACTAAACCACTAGAGCTGCCTGGTAGGTGCGTGGGCTGCTAATCACTAACTGGTCCAGCCAGCATGTTCAATGGAGCAAATGGATGTGGTGAGCTGGCAAGTCTACTACTAGCCGATTAGTTAAGAACATATTTATTCTTCCTTAAGGCTTACGTTTCAACTCCATTGCTATCTCTGCAGGAGGAAGGAGGACAGTTTGCTCTCATCGGGATTTACAGCGTTGGAACATCAACTGAGGGCAGCTAAGAGTTAGAAGCAAGTTGACATCAGTTTGGTTTTTTAATCATACTCCTTTATAACATTCTTTCCTAGCCTGACTATTCATCATATTTATTTTGAAGAAAGAGGAAAATGTCTACTCATTTAAAAATTATCTTGGCCTTGTTGTTGTTATGTGCCATCGAGTTGAGCAAATACTCAAAAAGCATCTGTTCAGGAAAATAATCCCTCCTGAAACCTTCCTTATATTCAATTCACTTTTTAGTACACTTCCATTTCATTGGTTGCATAGCTCAGCCAATGAAACATCAAACCAGATCTGTTATGTTTCGTTTTCCCTGTATCTTTCTCAACTTTTCATTTCAAGTACCCATTTGCAATGTTGCCCAAGAGCACATATATTTGTTATCATTTTATTCAAGCAATGGAGTTTAAGATCCCATGTGAGTCTTCCCAATCCACATGCTCTCAGGTGGAGAATAACCAGGTTTTTAGGCTTCTCTGCAGGTCCAACAGGGAAATACATGATGGGGCAACTCTGTACTAGCCACCTGGTAACACCATTCATCAACCACCAGATGTGTTCTGTATTTATACTTCCATCAATTTCATACCAACAAATCACCAATTTCCTTTTTATTTTTATTTTTAATAATGGCTATACAGTACTCATTAACTACACTGAGGGGGGGAAATGGAGCTTAATTTTCTAACAATGCTGCAACTATGAATCCAAAATATGGAAGTATCACAATTTTTCAAAAGGTATCAGATTGAAGCAACCTTAAAACATGACATAAATATTGTTCACTAGTCTTCAGGAAAATGATTGTTGAGGTCATTTTGTTTTTATACTGTTTACAGATAAACCATTCAGCAAATTGACTTTCAGATTCCTTAGAAGTCATTCCAAGACAAAGACAAAAGGTGAGAAACCATTTAAAATGGTTTTATTTTGAAAAAAAAAAAAAAAAAGGTGAGAAACCAGAACTACTTAAATGCACCCATGGGAAGCAGATCGAAGTCTTTAGTTTTGGCGTGAAGAAATTCTTTTTATTCACCTTTTGTAGAATTGACCAAGCTGTTTACTCAGGACACTGGACTTTGTTCTACTTGTGCACCGTGAGAAGTATCTCTGTTCCTGTGTCATGGGTGTCCTCTGGGCATATCATATCCACTGACCTTTCAATTTGACCCTTACGTTTACCAGAAGGAAGTAGGAAGCAAACTAAACATGTATCAAGTATCAGTCAACTGGTAGACACAGAGGTGAGTTTTTACATTTAGGTGTTTGCTCTAGAACAAAGACTTTCCAGAAAGGACAATGGCAAAGAAACCGAGCGATATATATTTTGGAAATTAACAAATACCTGCCCATTGTGAGGGGGGAACACCCAACCCCCAAAGATTTATTTAGCTTAGCACAGCAAAAATAGTTTGATTTACAAAGTTCTCTGTGGACAGTAATTTAAGAGTAGCATGGGACAGAAGTAGACAGAATTATTTGGGAATGTAACATAGACCTTAAGTACCATTACACCAGGCAAGCTGCAAGAAAAAACACTCTCTCTCTCTCTCTCTTACTATGTCATCAGGAATATCTTCATGCCGTTCACATTATAATGTTAGAAATCTGCAGTCTAAAAATTGATCAATAATAGCACTTAACTATTTGTATGATTATGTTGTTATTAAGACATTTTTCTTATTAAGCCTGGCAGTGAGCAAAGCCTTTGTCAACCAGTAGCCATGGAGCTGGTAAAATAAGTTAAGAAAGAGCATTCATAATTGATATCCATGTTCAGTCAAATAGGAGAGGGGAAGTCATAAGAGCCCTACAGAGGAGAACTTCCTTACTGATTTTTTTTCAGCTATAAATCTTTGGGCATGTTGCAAGGAGGAACAGGTCCTTGG
>NW_006399753.1:19262921-19276094 GCF_000299155.1 Elephantulus edwardii
AGGAGGGTAGAGAGAATAGTGCAACAATGAATGAATGGAAACCCAAAATCTCTGTAAATGTTTATGAAAATTAATAAAATATAATTACAGAAAAAAAAAAGAACTGAAAAAAAAAAGCTTGATCTTCTCTGCCTATTTTTATAGCAGTTTCTGTCTTTCAGTATGGATGAGAAACTTTAATACAGACGTGAAAAGGCAAGCTGATGGAACGCCCAGATGGTTCCCTGAGAAAGGCTGCCTGAGTTGGGCATGAAGTGAGGAGGTTCTTTTCCTCAGAATTTACAAGAGATTTTACTAAGTGTAGTCTAGGAGTTAAAGACATTTTTAGTAGAAGGGTCCCCTTTTCTCCAAACTTGGTCATGTAATTATAGAAACGAAGACATCCATGAATTCAAGATTATATTTATTTATACTTTCTTGTAAATAATTTCTACAGCTATCAAACAAATATTTGTTCTCAGAACAGTGGCCACAGGAATAAAGAAAACCTCACCTACCATGTTTCCTTCAATGAGGTAGAGACAGTTTACAAATAAATATAAAACTGGAGGGTGGTGGTTAAGTCTCAGAGTAAAATAACACAGAGAAAGTGGATGCACAGTAGAGTAGCTGGAGTGAAGAATCTTTATCTCTTATGTTTAACTGATAACAGTTTTCTATTCCACAACTTCTTCTTTCTTCTCTGGCCCGTATTTGGGCACTTTGATGGAAAGGCTTAAGTATTTCCTCCTCTGACACAGTCAAGAACATCAAGTCCCATAAGACCCAGTGTGTTCAATTCCCAACTTCATCTCAACCTACCCTTTTTGGACCAGCTTGGTCCAAAGTCTGCACCTCTCTGGCAATTCAAATCCAGTAACTGCTCCTCCAGAGAAAGATGGGTAATCTCCTCTAGTGTGATTTACAGGCTTCAAAACCTGCTGGAAGGCCAACTTCAAGACACTCCCGACCCAACGACCCAACGGCAATGAGTTTGAGAGATGATAAGTACATAGGTAGGTAGGTAGGTAGGTAGGTAGGTAGATAGATAGATAAAGAATCACACACAGACACACAAGGTTAAAAAGATAATGTTGTTGTCACATGCCATCTAGTTAAGTTGGAACATCCTGGACACACCAAAAGGAAGAATTGGTGAAGTGAAAAACAGATCAACCTAAATACACAAATGAGATGAATGTTGAGGAAAGTAATAAATACGGAAAAATAATCTCAGTTGAGTAATTGAGAAAAAACTACCAGCAAGAGAGGCTTGCTGACAATGGGTATAATTCTTTACCTAAAAATGTTGGGGAGTTTATTTTTAATTTAAAGTAAAAGAAATTAATAGGAAGAAAAGTCATCAATGTGATTTGAGCTGTTTTTATTCCTATTTGTGTATCTTGAAACCCACGTTTAACTCCCTGGTTGAGGCTGACTTCATCCCACCACACCTGTCCTTCACCTGTTTGTTTCGCTGTTACCATGGAGTTGTTCTGAGGAGAGTGTCTGCACTTTTGAGCAAATCACTTTGGGATATGAACCTGCTTTATTTTTGACATGTAGATTTTATGGCTGCACAAATATTTCACACAGGCTACTGCTGTGATGAAATGATCTTGACACCTGGAAAACCAGGACACAACTTTGGAAATCTGCCGGGAAGACAGTCAGTGTATAAGGAAAATAACGGGCAGAGAGTACAATTTTCACACTGCCCCTTTTACCAGTTATAAATCATCTCTTTAGCTTAATATTTTCTCATTGTGAATCGCAAATGCCTATGACAGGAGAATTTAAAGTATTTGCTGCAGAAGATCAAAGACTATAAGCCTTCAATATGGATTGTATCTTCACATTAGGAAAACAAAAATCATACAGACAACATCATGATATGGAGAAAAGATTGAAAAAATTGTCAACAATTTCATTTTACTTGGATCTACAATCAACACTTGGTACCGAAAGTCAAGAAATCAAAAGATGTGTTGCATTGATGATGGCTGTGATTTGGAGCCAACTGAATGACACAGTAAATATAAACATATTATTTGTGCATGTATCATTAAAGCATTCATTAGCTAATGAAAGGGATACCTAGAAAAATACAAACAAATAAGCAACAGAACATAAAATCTCATACATAGGACCACTAGGATGACACCCAGGAAATGCCAAGATCTCTTGTAACTGTAAATATCTATTTGGAAACATACTCTGAGTAGACTAGACTATCTTCCCATAATGCACCTTTGAGTTGGTTCTGACTTCACCAAGTTTCTTTCTCAGTCTATACATTGTTTTCCAGATTCATGGGCAACTGACTATCTCTTTCTCTCATAGAGCAACTTGTACACTTGAATTGTCAGTTAGCAGTCCAGTCTGTTATGTATTTCATCATCAGAGCTCCTTACAATGTACATATATAGGAAACACTGTGAATAGAGAAAGTGAAATCGGTGTTACTAAATAGACCAAGGAACTCATTACTTGGTGATGCGGTAAACTTTGGCAAAAGCTGGCATCTGTGTTAAGAGAAAAATCTGTCTGAGAAGGAAAACTCAAATATTTCCCACTAACAAAGCATGACACAAAAATGGGAAAACTGCACCCAGACAAAGGTAGAAAATTTGCAATCTCTGTAAAAACAGGACAGTGCCCCGGAGTCCTGGCTCTCCCAAATCTCACCCTATCTGCATGTCTCCTTTCTTTACACAACACAGTTAATGTCTGCCAGGTGCTTTCAGCTCCTCAGAAGAAAAGCACTTTGATAAAATACGAGGTGTCACCTTGAGTGGTGAGCTCTGCCCTCCAAATCCAGGGAGGCTGTGTTTAAACTCCAGGGAGGACAACCATATCGGTTTGACTTCATGGCTTCTTCATTGCTAGATGATCTGCGGCTGATCCGCAGAGCTCAAAGTGCAACTTTCCTACTGTTAAGCTGAATTTAAGAAGCCATTCTTGAGCTCCCAAACAAAACAACAAGAAGTACTACTAGCGAAAGTCCTCTGGCTGTTGGAAGAATTTTAGAGGCAAACAAACACAGCTTCTCTTGCATTCAAAAGGCAGCCCTCCCTTCTCTGCCTCCTCTAAGAATTGCTCTGTTTTATCAGAGGCCACTTCCTTTCCCAGCTAGAGCAAATCCACTCTTATCTGCGATCTTGATCTTAACTAAACACCCTTACAATAAACCAGCCGGCCCCATGTTTGATGCCATTAGCCTCTGACCCCTGAAGAACTTCATCAGACCCTCAGGAAACTTAGTCCTTCAGAGAGAACAGCACCAAAGCCAAAGAAAGAGGAATAGGTGTTACGAACTTTGGAAAAGCAAAATATTTCTCCATTTATTAGAACTATGAGGAGAAAAAGCAGTCCCGGTAGCATGGTGGATAAAGCACTATAACCACACAGGAAGTGGCGGTCTGAAAAGATAATAGACTTGTAAATACTGTGGAACAGTATTTACCGTGCTATGCGGTTACTATGAATCAGAAACTACATAAAAGCAACATGTTTGGTTGTGGGTTTGCTGAGGAGGAAATGAGGAAAGGTCGAGGATAGGGTCTTTTACATAGTCATCTTCTTATATATCGTCTCACAGCCACCTAACTCAGTCATCTCTCATTACTCACTCACTCATTTACTGACTCATAGCTGACCGTCCATCAGGTTTCCCAGGCTGTAAACTGAAACAAGACTGCCTACCTTGGTCCTGAGGAGTCGCTGCAGGGTTCATGCTGCCAGAGATACCTAACTTTTGGATGAGCAGTGCAACTTGCTGCAGACTACACCACCAGAGCTCCCTCAGCCAAAGCTCGCATGTCTCATCCTGGTGCTTAGGAGGCAAAGACTGCAAGAATATTCAGAAAGAGAGAATTTTTAAAAGCACATTCTAATGATATTAGGAGATCCAACTTTAAAAGCAGCTGTGTCACTGAACACTCACACAGGTTTCCACAGTAGAAAAAGACATGAGAAAAAGTCATTCTAATTTTTCCACATCGAGGGTTTTTCTTCTGGTGTTGTTGGGGTTTTTTTTGTGGAGTTTCCTTCCCCGAGGCAAAATAATGTTTCTGTAGTGACTTTTAAAGGAGTTCTTTGGGCCTAGTGGGTAAGGAGTTATCCTGCCAACCTAAAGACAAGAGTTTTGAGTCTACCCGCTGGGTAATTTGTAGCCTCTGAGAACCCACTGGAAAGTCAGCTGTGAGTTGGTTCCCACGTGGAGGCAATGAATAATAACACTGCATTTTTGTTTTCAGACTTTCCAATTTAAAGAAACAAACCCAATTCTTGGCAATCATAATTAGAAAAATATCTCCGTGCTAAAATTTAGATAGCAAGGTGAGTAAATTAAACTCATTGGACCTTGGTGAGGTTGTTAGGAATTTTTCCCCCCCAGTCAGGTTTTGTAAGCAGATATGAAATCTTTAAAAGAGAATGAACTATGAAATTCAGTGGTATTTATCATCCTCCATATTAATTATTCCATCTGGAAGTAGCTAAAAATTGACTCAAGCAATTTTATTATGCTTGGAGGTTGAGCTTATTATTTCCCATCCATTCTGTTGCCAAAGGATGAGAAAGAATCTGTAGGGAGAAAGCACTGGCTTAACTCAATCTTTCACTTATTCTTGTAAATGCCTTTGGTAGAAACCATCTTTATTATTAAGCAAAATTATAAAGTCCCAGGTGGGCTGTTGGGAGCACTGCTCCATCAGTCTTATCTTACACACAGGTGCTGGGTATTTTGTCCAATTAAAGGCATGCAGTGGCTCCTTTCAATTAGAATGACACTTTGTAAAGAAAAAGATATTTTTAGAAATTTTGGAAGAATGCATCATTTGGAATCACAACTCATTGCCTTCTTGTCGGTTCCTTCTCATGGCAAGTCTATATTGTGTTTCTGAGGCTGTAAATCTTTATAGGAAGAGACTACTCATCTTTTTCCCTTGAAGCAGTTGATAGTTTTGAACTGTTGACCTTCTGGTTAACAGCCCGATATGTTACTTACTACACCTCCTGGACTCCAGTGCATCCTTGCACATCGTAAAATACTAAGCTAGCCTTGGACCCTGGCCAAAGATCGGCTGTTTATTGTAAAGAGTGAAAAGAAAAAAAAGTGAAGCACTAAGAAATTGAAGCCCAGCTAACAAGTGCTAGGTATCAAACACAGGTTTATCCTGCAAAATCTAACCAACTGCCTTCTAGTCATTTCTGACTACAACAGCCCAACAAGACGGAGTCAAGGGCCCCATTGGGTGTCTTAGCTATTCATGTTTATTGGAGAAAACTGTGATATCTTTGTCCCTCTGAACAGCTGTTGGGTTTCCATAATCAATGTTTTGGTGCTTAATCCAATGTACTGCCAAGATTCCCTTGGTCTTGCAAAAGTCCTTGTTGTTGTTGTTAAGTGTCATCGAGTCATAGGTGACTCATAGCAACCCTATGAACCAAAGTCCTCAACACTTGAGTGACTTTCATCCTTTCTCCAGGTTCATAGGGTTTTCTGAGGCAAGCTATTACAGAAGTGGATGCCACTCCTGCTTCCAAGCTTATTTTAATTGGGGAGCACCACCAAACACTGTCCGCCATCAGTAACCATTATCACATTTGACACATCAGTGTCATAGTGTTCAGCTTCACAGTGACCACAAGTTACCTCTATGGCAAAAGACTTTAGACAAATAAAAAAGAAAACATACGATTTTTAAGAAATCCATTATATGGCATTGAGCAACAAAAGTTGACAACTTGATAAAAGCACATGACAAATTGTCTGCTGTTGTTGGGCATCACTGAGTGTATTTAAAATTATGTCCACCTCACATGATAGAGTAGACTTGTCCCTTTTCCATGGTGAGGCCAGGTGGCATATTGTGTCATGTGTTAGATGGCAAACTAAAAGATTAGCAGTACAAGTCCACCAGAGGCTCCAAAGGAGATTGAAGGACAGTCTCCACCCGTAAATATTTAGGTGCTCAGTAACCCAGTTGAGCACATCTGTGAGTCAGATTTGACTCAGCAGCAATGCATATAGGAGTTAATCTCCATGGAAGCATAGCTAGGTCATTTTCCCTGTTTGTACCAAAAAGAATGTAAAAAGAGATAGTGAGAGAGTCTTAAATTGTATGCTACTGACTTGAGAATGAAAAAGTATTTAAGGCATAAAGGGAAAAGAAAACCCAAAACAAATTCTGATTGATATACAAAATTTCAGGAATATATTCCCCAAAGTACCAGCCTGATAGTCTATCATGATGATTGTATTCTTTTCTCAAAGAATTTTCAGACCTCAAAAATGTCAACTGCTATTTACTAACTGCTATTTTCTGAAGAAGCTAAGTCTTTTCAAATGGTTGATCTCTCTCTTGAGATGACCACAAGAAAGACAGGCTTTCATTTCCCGATTTTTACAAACAAGTCAATTAAAACTTAAAGATGTTAACATAAAAGTCACATGGGTACTAAGCAGCATTTGGATATAATTCTGCATGTACTTGACCTTGGATTCAAATTTTCTGCCCACTTGATCCCATTTCCTCTTTAAACAAAAACCTATCCTGATAAATAAACTGCAATCAGGATGAACGAAATTGGATTTGAGGGTAGGAAGAAAGAGGGGAGAAGAAGAATGTAAAAGATAATGAGAGTACAAACATTGCCTTGTAACTTCTCTATTTTTCCCATTGAGTGGATTTTTAGACAAATATGTATGCGCAGTAAAGGTTTGCATCCAGTGATTAAGCTACGGATTGTTGTTAACTGAGACTCATCAAGCGCTGCTGAGAAAAAAATGAGCTGGCAATCTACCACCATCAGGTTTCCAACCAGGAAAATCTTAATGTCAGTTCAAGTCTGTCACAAGGCATCAGACGAGTCTGAATGGACTCAGTGATCTTTGATTTGTTTTGTTTTAACACATGGTAAGAAAAATTCTTGTGGCCCAGCACTAAACAAAACGCCTTACTGAACGAATGATACCGCTTCCTTTGCTAAAGAAAGCTTGAAAAGTCTTTGAAAAGGTTTGTCTTCTGTGCAGGTCTTGTTCTCATCCAAACCTAATTACATAATCTCAGGACTACTCCTTTTTCATGACACTCAGTTATGTCGGGGCTGGACTTTTGGACACATGCCCTTAAAATGCTGACTTACAGTGACCATATAGGACACAGCAGAACAGCTCCCACTCTGCCACCAAGTCTTCTAGGCCATATAGAAATCTTTTCTGGAAGCAGAGAGCCACCCCAGCCCATTGAGTGGCTCAAACCATGGACCTTTGAGATATTACCGTAAGTATGTCTTGCCCAAAACCACTGTTTTAAGGAGGAGAGAATGTTTGGGAAGGGAAAGGAAGGAAAGTTACAGCTTCTCCCAACTATTGAACTTTAGCATTCTCTCTTAAAACAGGGGCAGCTCTGGTGGCATAGTTCATAGTGAGTTGAGCAGCTAACGTAAAGGTTACATCTCCCTGGCCTTTGGGATTCACCAGTGGAATGGCTCTGAGGGGAAAAAGATTAGCAATCTCCTCCTAAGCCATTTACACCTTTGGAAACCCAATGGGAGCTCAGCCAAGAGTTGGTTCTGACTTGACAGCAGTTAAGTATGAGTAGAAACAAAAGGAATTTTTAGTTATAAAACAGGTAAAATAGTACACTCACCAAGGACTAAATGATACAACCTCTGCAATGCTGCCCGGTAAACTCCAGGGCAGGAAGAGAGACCCTCAAAAGTGGTAGTGAGCCTGGGTGCCACAGTGAATTAAGTGCTGAGTTGGTAATGAAACCACAGTGAATTAGTGTTGGGTTGGTAATGAAACCATCATTACTCCATGGGAGAAACTGCCTTGTAAAGCTTAAGGGACAGACCTCCTCACAGAGTAAAGGGGAGTTAGAACTGATTGACAACAGTGAGCATTATTACATATCTAGAACTATGATATCATGTTTGTTCCTGGACCTTTTTTGAATCTCATTAAAAAACATGAAGCAAAAGTAAATGCAAATTGCTTTTCCTTCTAGTTGTGTTTCTTTTCCTTGGTTTGAAAACACACTCATTAACATTTTTTTCTTCCTATCAGAAATCCTCTTTTAAAAACATTCTGGCACAATTGATAACAGTGCATCTAAATTCCAAAATCAATCTCCATAATAGTCTATGTGTTTCCTACTGCCAAAGGGGCCCTTTAGAGTAGTGAGAGAAGATCTTCACCCTGAAACCTATAGTGTCCCTTTTCAGCAGGAAGTAGCTAAGAGAATATGCCGCCCCCTTTTCCTTATGAATCAGGGTAATTCTCTCTCAGGGAGGAGTGATAGGGAATGGCAAAGGACACACTGACAAAGGAGATTAATCAGAACTGGCTTCGACAAGCACTATGGCAAATGGACAATTAAAACAGACATTTGGGGTGGGGGGAAGAAGAACAAACTGGGGCGGAGGGTAGAGAAAACAGTGCAACAATGAATGAATGAAAACCCAAAATCTCTGTAAATGTTCATTAAAACTAATAAAATTTAATAATAATTAAAAAAAAACATTCTGAATTATTATTATTTAGTATTTTTCTGTCTTCATTTATGTTTCATCTTCTAACAATTTCTCTAGTCTGTAACGTTGTTCAGGGCCCACTGCCCCTCACTCTGTACCCCTGTTTGTCTCTCTAGCCTTCGCAGTGTTCCCACGTTGGTTTCTGTAGTCACATCAGCACCTTTGACCACTGACAGCCAGCTAATCACTGCCCATTTCTTTGCTGACGGCCAGCTGGCCTTTGGGGAGCATTATGTCATGGTGATACTGAGTTCTTTAGATGTTCACAAGTCAATCTGGAAATTCAAATCCTAAATTGAAAACATATTTCAGCAGAAATGAGATACAGGTTTTCTTGAACACATGCCTCCTCCCAGAACCACAACAAGGTAGTGTTGCTGAAAGAAGAAAGCAAGACAGGCGAAGGGAACCTGACCTTCAGAGGCCGTGACCTCATTCTTCCTCTGGAAGTAAATACGCTTCCAAGCTACAAGATTTGCCTTCTTCTGAGTCTAAGCAGTTGATCTTAGACTATCTTTGAGCTGAAAGAGCAAGAGACAATGACCAGGCAGAGCAACCCATATATTTTAATGAAATTCAGGAAAATTTTTTCCGATAACTTGACTTCACTCATACACGTAGGAATCAGAGGTGCTCACATCTTCATCGGAGCCCACTCCCTGGAAGCTGTTATTTCAAACTTCCAACACTTGCCCAAGGACTGAGAAGCATAAGATAATGTTTCCTCTTCTATATCCTTAGAATTAAGATTTAGAAGAGTCCTGGGGTGACAAAAAATTGACAAGCTCAACTACTAAAGAAAATAACTGAGGGGTAAGCTTGGCTCCACAATCAACACTCCTGGCACCAACAGCCAGGAAATTAAAAGACGTATTGCGATGGGAAAGTCTGCTGTTAGGGACCTCTCTAAAGTACTGAAGAGCAATGGTGTCTTTCTGGAGACTAAGATCCACCCTATACAGGCCGTGGATTTTGCAATCACATGTTATGCATCAGAGAGTTGGACAATGACTAGGGAGGGTAGAAGGAGAATTGATGCCTTTGAGCTGTGGTGCTGGAGAAGAGTTTTGAGGGTACCATGGGCTGCTAAGAAAATAAACCGATTCATCTTGGAGAGGGTTAAAGCGGGCTGCTCCTTGCAGACAAGGATTCTGAGGCTTCATTTGACATACTTTGGTCATGTTGTAAGGAGAGACAGGTCCTTGGAGAAGGACATCATGCTTGGGAGGGTGGAAGGCAGGTGCAGAAGGGGAAAGCAATCTGGGAGGTGGATTGATTCAGTGATTGGGGTAATCAGGAGGAGTGTGTTGGAGACAATGAGATTTGCACAGGACAGAACAGAGCTTAGGGCTGTTGTACATAGGGTTGCTATGAGTTGCAAGCTACTCAACGGCACATAACAACAACAACAAATCCTCCCAAAAGCACCTCAGTAGAAAGGCCCAGCAATGTGCTTTAAAAGAAATCAATGAAAATTATATGGAGCACAATCCTGCTATGGCATTTGTGAAGTTACCACTCAATTCAGCAGCCACTGGTTAGTGGTTTGTCCTTTGTTGTTGTTAAATGCCATCAAGTCAATTCATAGTGACTCTATGAACAACAGAGTTGAACCCTGTCCTAGCCTGCGCCATCCTCACCAGCTAAGGGCTTACTTAAGCCCATTGCTACAGTCATTGTATCAATCTACCTGGTTGAGGATCTTCCTCTCCTTCACCACCCTCCATCTTTCCAAGCATGATGCCCCTATCCAAGGAATAGCATCTCCTAACAACATGACCAAAATATATGAGATGAAACTTCATCATCTTTACCTCCAAGGAGCACTCGCTGGCTGCGCTTTCCCCAAGACATGTCTGTTCATTCTTTTTGCAGTGAGGTAGATATTCAGTACTCTTCTCCAACTGAAGAGTATTAAACTCAACTCAACTTTGAGCCATTGCTCTGATGTGTCAGGAAGTGTGAGGGTGGTGCAGGCTAGAACAAGGTTCAAATCTTTTTCTTCACAGGGTCGCTATGAATTATACTCGACTGGACGGTACCTAACAACAACAACCACAACTCAAAGGTATTGATTCTTCCTCTGTTATCCTTGGCTAGTTTCCTTCTCTATCTATGTTTTATTATGAATGCCTTAAATACTCTTGTGATTTTCAGCTTTTCATTATTATAAAGATTTGCAGAACAACAATAACAATTATACGTATGTTGTTGTCACGTACCATTGAATCGGAACTGACTTGGAGCTGACCACCCAGCAGGTTTTCAGAAGCTGTTAATTAATTGCACAGGAGGAGATTGCCCATCCTTCTCCTGAGCTTGGTGGATTGGGCTTGTGTCCTTTTAGGGTTGCAGCACAGCTTCTAACCACTGGGCCTCCAGAGCTCCTTACATATGTGTATTCTCTCAACTCTCACTTTCGTCTAATGGGAACTGCTCATAGCTGACCCTATAGCTACCTTTTGGAGGCTATATATTGCACTGCAGAAGTTTGTTCATCTTTCTCCAGTGATGCTGGTGGTGAGTGAGAACCAGCAGAGCAGCTCAGCCTTTGGGTCACCGTCAGAACTTACATAGTCCTCTCTGCATTACAGGAACTTTCCTTAAGGTTTATATTTGTTAGGGCGAGTATAGCTGTTATAAGAAAGCATCCCATTTTGTATAATAATAGTTCATGAGTTTTTTTTTTCAGTGCTGCATAATATTCCATTGTGTGAATATACCACAGCTTCTCTATCCATTCATTTGTTGATGGGCAATTGGGCTGTTTCCAACTCTTTGCTATTGTGAACAAAGCAGCAATAAACATGGAAGTACATTTATCTGCTTGAGTGGCAGTTCTGGTTTTCTTAAGGGTATATTTCAGAAGTGGACTTGCTGGGTCAAATAATATTTCTATTTCCAACTTTTTGAGAAAGCACCATACTGCCTTCCACAGTGGTTGCACCGTTTTACACTCCCACCAATAGTGAATAAGAGTTCCAGAGTGAAATATTTCAATCACAAAAAGACAAACAGTGTACAATGCCACTGTTATAGAACAGAACTGATATGGGGCTTGGGGGGAAGCTAAAAAAAGAGGGGATAAATAACGTACATGGCATGGCAACAGAAAAGGGAGAGAACTGTATAAAAGGAACGTATGATTAGGTATTATTGGCACAACAAGAGTCCGAAATAAGAGCTGCATAGGAAAGTGACACAGGCGGGGGGGTGGGGCGGGGGAGGTAGGGGGAGGGGAGAGGGGGAGGGGAGAGCTATATAACAATGAAAGAATTTTTTTTTCCAAAGAAAAAAGGCAAGCGGGGGGGTGGGGCAGGGGGGGAAGGTAGGGGAGACAGGGAAGAAAATGTGTAATAATAAATTAATGGAAATTTTTTTAAACATATTCAAACCTGTTAATACCAAATAAAGTATACATTTTATATTAAAAAGAAGGAGGAGGAGGAGGAGGAGAAGAAGAAAGAATCCCCTAAAATTCAGTGACTCAAAACAGGGAGAACTTTGTTTTTCACTCACATGATTTCCCAAGGTTCTCCCCCAGGGGCTCATGGAGGGATCACAGATGACTGCTGAAATGCCATCTTTAGATAAGACCTCCAAGTTTGCTGTGTTGTTGTTAGATATTGTTGAGTTGTTCTGGGTGGGGGCGGAGGGGGGGAGGAGGGGAACTTTTTTTTCCCCACCAGGAAAAAGAGAAAAGAAAGTCCATAACTAATAAGTCTTTCTTAAGCAAGTGGGGAGGAATTTACACACATCACTCTGGCTAATATTCCATGGTTGAGAGCTGTAGTTATGAGGTGTTGACAGGGTTGCTGGGAAAGCAGTCCCTGGCTGAGCAGCCCCAAAACAACAACAGCTCTGCATCTGAAGAAAAAGGGAAGAATGGCTTTTTCATGGCCAGTTAACTATTTACACAATACCATTTTACATGGTATTAATCTGATTTCTTTCTCTACACCGTATAAGGAAGATGAAAAGATGCATGTCTGCAAACTTAATATATTATAAGTCCTAATATATTAAAATGATTTATAGTCTTGATGCTATTATTTAAAAACCTCTGATGGATATCAATGGACTTGAGGCATTGTATGGAATGAGATGTTGTGGCTAAGATTGAAGTTCTAGACTTCTGTTGTTAATCTTGAAAGTAGATACAGAATGCATTCAAAGTCACAAATATTGTTTCTTCAAGAAACAGAGTCCTGAATTTGAGGATAGGTTTTTTTTCCTTGGGCAGGTGGCAGAAATAAAAGTTTAAAAGATTTGGCCCAGTGCAGCCCTTTATGTATGGGACTCTGTTTAGTATGGGACTCTGTTTAGTATGGGACTTTGTTTACGTATGGGACTCTGTTTACGTATGGAATTCTGTCTTTAGCTTCATGAACAGTCAAGTTTGTCTTGGATACACCAAGTAAGTCCCTTATTTTGTCCAAGTAGATTTCAAAGTAAAATTCCATTGTATAAATATACCATCTCCTTTTAATACTCCCATTTTACCAGCCCAAAAGCCAAATAATAAGTAAATTTTTTAAATAATTTTAATGAGCATTTACAGAGATTCTGGATTTCCATTCATTCATGGCTGCACTTCTCTCCCTGCCAGCCCCCCCACACACCCCCCAGTTCGCTCCTCTCTTTCAAAAG
>NW_006399753.1:19277063-19291282 GCF_000299155.1 Elephantulus edwardii
GTAGAGAGAATAGTGCAACAATGAATGAATGGAAACCCAAAATCTCTGTAAATGTTTATGAAAATTAATAAAATATAATTATAGGGGAAAAAAAAGAACTGATGCCCTTGAGTTATGGTGCAGGAGAAGAGTCCTGAATAGCCCATGGATTGCCAGAAGCACAACAGATATGTCTTGGAGAAAGTGCAGCTAGAGTGCTCGTCGGAGGTAAAAAATGGTGACGTTTCATTTTTCATACTTTGGACATGTGGCTAAGTGAGGCTGTTCCTTGGAAAGGGACATCAAGCTTGAAATGATGGAGGGTCAGTGAAGAAGAGGAAGATCTGCAATAAGATGGATTGAGCCAGTGACCTCAGTAATGAGCTCTAGTGTGTACGAGATGATGAGGGTGGTCAGGAAAGGGCAGGGTTCATGTTGACTATTACAGAGTCATAATGAGTCATACTTGACTCAATGGCACCTAAACAAGATAGTCCCTTCACTCAATTTAAGGCATTTCACCTATTGTCCAACTATTTTGCACATCAATGATATATGTTAAGAAGTAAGAGAAATTGAGGTGCAAAACAAGAGTAATGATAATCATTAAGGCTATGTGTTAATTGAGGTGATGTCTGTGATCATTAAGGCTATGTGTTAACTTGACAGGACAGAGATTCTAGTATTTCTGATAGTTATGTAATGTTAGTACTTTTTTTTTCTTATGTAATGGTATAATTTGGCATTATTTAATGATAACTTCATTTTATGATTTGATATAATCAATCATTTTCCCATCATGCTAATTGTCATCCAACAATCTATGGAAACTAACGACACCAATAAGCGAGTAGTGAGTATATAAAATTTAAAAAGAAAAGAATTTTTTCTGTAAGAGGTGAATAGAATAATGTACCTTCAAGTTGACCAGGGTGATAATAAACAGGTTTAATGTTAGTTGAACTGTACCTCTGAAGGCTGTAGTTCCCTTAGAGAGTTAGTTCTTTTCCATATATGACATTGAATAGCACCATGCCTGCACTGATAGCTTGTTCATAGGGAACTGTGAAAGTATCTATCTGATTCTTCCACATCAAATCTTAGCTTCTCGTCTTACTAAGTGGCATTTGTTATTTATCTTAATGAAAGTCATTGATGCTGTGTGCTATGAAATTTATTCTGACTCATAGGGACCTTACAGGACAAAGTAGATTCACTTCAATGGTTTAAAACACTGGAATCAACATGAGAATAGATCATCAGGTCTTTTCTCCAAGTGGTGGGTTTGAGCTAACAATCTGGGGATTAGAAGCTGAGAACTGTGCTCACTTTGGCAGCACATATGCTAAAATTTGAACGGTACAGGGAAGAAGAATTAATGAGACTGGCCCATGATATGGCAGGGTTCAGAGCTGTTGTACATAGGGTTACCATGGGTCACAGGCAACTTGAAAGTACATAACAACATAACAGAGAAGAATGGCATGGTCGCTGTGCAAGGATGACACAAAATTTGTGAAGTGATCTATAGTTTAAAAAAAGAAGAAGCTGAACACTTAATCACTGGATGAACAGGCCTTCTGAAAATTTCTAAGGACCTATAATTTATAAACAGACTTGTTTCTGTTATTTGCACTTGATATGTAAGAACTTAGCCAGATAGGTGATTGTCTTGGTCATCTTAGGAGTACCTAATTGGGCCAGTAATTAAACATTCTAGTGCTAACTTGGTATTTGAACTCACCCAGAGGTGTCAGGGAGAACAGCTTAGGCGATCTGCTTCTGAAAGACTGACGACATCTATGGACACTTTATAGAGCCGTTCTCCGTGCATGGAGTCATAATAAGTTAGAATTACGTCAAGGGCAATTGGTAACAACACAAAGGGTTCAATATGAATCTGGAGTTGATAATAAAGAAAGAGACCTATCAGAAAGAACAACATCTCTCAAAACACACAAAACAGACTTGAGTTGAAAATTGTCATCTTCAATTTTCACAGAAGAAATTATTTTGACCCAGTCATGGAGTGTCTTACTTTTGATGAAGAGTAAACTAGAAGGGAAAACAAGAGTGAAAATCTGTAATAAATGGTAAATAAATACTATGATTTCTTAAATTTATGTTGTGTTAAAAAAACTTTCACATACTTAATATGGTTGGATCATTTGTTATATACATATAATTTCATCTCAATGTGTTAAGAGTCTATCATGTGCCCAAGGTATATAATATTGCACAAAACAGAAATATAGATATATAGAGAGATAGCTGGGGAAAGAGTTAAAGTTATACTAATAAATGCATAAAGCTGTGATGGCTTTTTCTAATTCCTTAGGTGGCACCTTGATTAAAGCACTCTGCTGTTAACAGAAAGGTTGGTAGTTTAAATTCACTAGCTATTCCTTGAGAGGAAAATATGACAATCCAATTCCATAAAGATTTATGGATTTGGTTATGTTGTTGTTGTTATGTGCCATTGAGTCACCTGAGACTCATCGCAACCCTATGTACAACATCCCTAAACCCTGCTCTATCCTTTGCCAATCTTATTATCTATGACAAACCTATCACCATTACCCCAGTCATTGAATCAATCCATCTCATTGAGAGTCTTCCTCTCCTGTGCTGACCCTCCACCCTCTCAAGCATGACGTCCCTCTCCAAGGACTGGTTCCGCCTTGCAACATGTCCAAAGTATGTCAGACGAAGCTTCAGAATCCTTGCCTCTAAGGACCAGCCTGGCTTCACCCTCTCCAGGGCAAACTTGTTTGTTCTCCTAGAAGTCCATGGTATATTCAATACTCTTCTCAAGCAAAGATATCAATTCTCTTTCTACCATCCCTAGTCATTGTCCAGCTCTCTGATACATAACAAGTAATTGCAAAGACCATTGCCAGGATCAGGGGCACCTTAGTCTCCAGACTGACATCATTGCTCCTCAGTACTTTGGAGAGGTCTCTGACAGCAGACTTTCCCAATGCAATTTGTCTTTTAATTTCCTTGCTGCTGGTATCAAGAGTGTTGACTATAGAGCTAAGCAAACTGAAGCTGTCAACAATCTCAATCTCATCATCATCCATTATGATGTTGCCAATCAGCCCAGTGGTGAGAATCTTTGTTTTCTTGACATTGATCTTCAATCCATTTTGACGGATGCAGTCCTTGACCTTCTGCAGAATGTGCTTTAGGTCCTCCTCAGTTTCAGCAAGCAGGGTTGTGTCATCTGCATAATTCAGATTGTTGATGAGTCTATCTCCAATATTGATGCCACACTTCTCTTCATACAGCCCAGCCTCTTGGATAATCTGTTCCATATATAGATTAAAAAGATGTGGACATAGGACACATCCTTGACATACACACTTCCCAATTTTGAACCATGCAGTGTTTCCTTGCTCTGTTCTGACAATTGCCTCTTGATCCAAGTATAGGTTTCACATAAGTTCAATCAAATGTTTTGGGATTCCCATTCTTCTCAGAGTCAGTCACAGTTTGTCGTGATCCACACAGTCAAATGCCTTTGCATAATCAATGAAACACAGATAGACATTCCTTTGGTACTCTCTGCTTTCAGCCAAGATCTGTCTGACATTACCTATAATAGCTTTAGTGCCACGGCCTCTTCTGCATTTCAGGAAGTTCTCTGTTGCTGTGCTGTTCCAGTCATTTTTGGATAATCTTCAGCAGAATCTTGCTTGCATGTGGTATCAATGATACTGTTTGATAATTTCTGTTGGATCACCTTTCTTTGGAATGGGAACAAATATAGATTTATTCCAGTCAGTAGGCCAGGTGGTTATCCTCCAAATTTCTTGTTATAAATTTCTTGTCATACAATTTGATGATGGAGGGAGAGGTGGGAAAAGAAAATGGGACAGAGTAAGCAGTGGTCTGGAAGGGCAGGGAAATGGTGTGCATATTTCAATGTTGATTCATTTTATAAAATATAGTGAATAGAAATAATTCCATAAAACACAATGTGAATGAAGATAGCATGAAAAACAACGTATATGAACTTTGTAAGCAAACCAGTACAAAAGAAAAATTTATTTAATTAAAAACAATTTCTAGATTTGGAAACCATATGAGACAAGTCTATGCTGCCCTGCAGGGTCTCTAGGAAGTAGAATCGACTTTTATTTACAATGAAAAAAAAAAATAACCCAAACAAACCAAGAACGAAAAACCTGGTAGTGCTGTAGAGAAAGATCTACTTTAGAAAGACAATCAAGAATAATTGAAAAAGAGGTCAGAGGCGTCAGAGGCTTCAGAGACTTACACTGGGTCAGACAGACAGAGGCAGAACTAGAGCTGGATTCCAGAGGACGCCCACAAAACAGGAGGTTGTCCAAGAAAAATAAGGATTTTCATGTTTGCATTGATGGTTGGAAAAGTTTCAAGACTTACTGCTCTAAAGTAACTGGAATAAGAACGGCATCCTTTTTTCTCCACAATCTCAGAATGACTGACTGGGCTCTATGGCACGGGTTGGGAACAAGAACACCCCTTTCTCATCCAGGTGACTCGTTGCAGCCAGGCTTGCTGATGAATGGGTCTGACAGGATAGCAGTTGATGGTCTGTGTTCATGGTTCACCTTACTAGATCAGTAACTCCAGTACAACTTCAGAAGTTACATTTACTATTCCTGCAACCCTTCTAGAAGGAAGCCACATTTTTTAATTATTATTAAATTTTATTAGTTTTAGTGAACATTTACAGAGATTTTGGGTTTTCATTCATCCATTGTTGCACTGTTTTCTCTACCCTCCTCCCCAGTTCGTTCTTCTTCCCCCCTCCCCCGAATGTCTGTTTTAATTGTCCAATTGCCACAGGGCTTGTCAAAGCCAGTTCTGATTAATCACCTTTGCCTTTCCCTATCACTCCTCCCTGAGAGAGACTTCACCCTGATTCATAAGGAAAAGGGGATGGTGTATTCTCTTAGCTACTTCCTGCTGAAAAGGGACGCTGTGGGTTTCAGGGTGAAGATCTTCTCTCACTACTCTAAAGGGCCCCTTTGGCAGTAGGAAACACATAGACTATTGTGGAGATAGATTTTGGAATTTAGATTCACTGTTATCAATTGTGCTTAGCTGTACGTGCTCATATCCTTGAAGATGTGTCATGGAAGTGTTGCAGCCTAGAAGACACAAATTTAACTAACAAGTTAAAAGTACATGAGTCAAAAATTAAAAAGCAATAATATTCTGAGCAGAAGTTCTAATAGTGGAAGCCACATTTCTTAGGGAAGGTTATCAATCCTCCTGTAGCTCATTAACGCTCCTTAGATAAAGGGCTCTTATGCTGAAGGACATTCAGGCACATTCATTTCACAATGAGTAAGTCAACTGCCATAGAAGTCGTTCTGACTCATGGTGACTTAGGAGCTCTGGCGGCCTAGTGGTAAGAAGCTGTGCTGCAATCCCAAAGGCATGTAGTCAAATCTCCCAGCTGTTCTGCAGGAGAAGGATGGAAAATCTCCTCCCCTGTGATTTACTGCCTCTGATAACTCACTAGTGGGTTAGTGATGGGTCAGTTCTGATTTGATGGCACACAACAACAACAATATGTTGACTAGGCGTGTGTCAGAGAAGAAAGTGCTCTGTACGTTTCCAATGGCTGATGTATCAAAAGTAGATCTCAAAAAACCTTTATGCCTCTGGGTAGACTAGAACCGCCAACTTTTTGGTCAGCAGCCAAGTAGCTTAAATAGTTGCACTACCCACAGACTTCACCACCAAAAAATATTCCCAAATTATCCTCTCTTATTTTTTTCCTTTCAAGATTTTCCCAGATACTTAGTTAATGGACTGTTTGTAGTTATTACTTCCTATTGAGTTAGGAACTGAAGCATAGCTGTCCTCCAGTGGGTTTTCAGAAGCAGTACATTGCCTGGAAGGAGATTACCCAACTTTCTCCCATGGAGCTGCTAATAGATTCAAATCATGTGCCTTTGGGTTGGCAACTCAAGGTCTTACCGCAAAGTCACCAGAATTCCCTAGTTAATGGATTAAATAAAACCTGATAATAAAGAACAATTGTGTTACTTTTGTTTAGACTTTCTCCATTGGAAGAAACTACCTGGAGTGCCTACCTTCAATTCTGTCTCTACCAGGAAGCATTAACACAACTCTGAATTAAAGAGTTTCCTTTTCTTAATATCTGTCTTACCCATAGTTTGTGCTCTCTATTATCGCAAAGTCAAGCACTAGGGAAAGAAGAGAGGAAAGGATGCTAATTTAATTGAGAACAGGCAAGTTGCTGGAGGAGTACTTCAATGACGGGCTACCAGGGCTCACTGTGACAGTGCCAAAACCCACATGTCCTCCAAGCCAGTGCACCCTAGTGAGATGCCAAACATCACACAATCAATATCACCCTGGCCTCAGCACAGACACCCAAAACCTGGTCTACACTGTTACGTGACCGCACACAATATCATGAAATCAAATTCCTGTATGGACAAATCCAGAGTTAAGGAGACAACCGTGACACAGTCCCACTGAGTGCAGAGCCCCTTCCTCCAATCTCAGAGTTCCTACTCCCTGTCTTCCTGCCTCTGGCACTCACTCAGGGCTCCCCCTTTAACCCAGATGCTTCCCCTTTAGGGATTCAAGTGGCAGCTGTCCAGATGTCTTTCCCTTGACTCAGCCGGCTGCCCAATCTTTTAAAGACACAGGATCACAATTCCAGTCCGAGATCATTGCAGTTTTAGTCAAGTAACTCAGGCACTTCGAGACCATTTGGCCCAGACCCCACTGTCCCTGGTGAGGACACAGCAGTGGAAGAGCTGCTCAGATGAGCTGAGGTCCCCACGCCATGTGGCTGGGCTCTGTCCATGTTTTCCTAGCCTGACGCTGAATCTCAGGCCAAGTATGTCTCCTTCTATACCTTGGCTCTCACCTGTGAGTTTGTTTCCACATCTCAACCTACCAACTTTTACTTTCAACAAAATATCTAAAGAAAAGGTTATTTTTAAACATTAATTTAAAAAATATTCTAGAGCTGAGAGCGTGTGTGTGTGTGTGTGTGTGTGTGTGTGTGTGTGTCTGTGATTTTCCCTTCTCTCCCTATTGTTCCCATCCCCCCATTGTATGGAAGAGGCAGGGAATGAGTTCACATTCAGATGCACAGAGGGCTGACCAATCCTACAGCTGACCAATCCTAAGTAACAAGACATCTGGCCTTTGGTTTCAGCTCTACTCCAAACAAAAAAAAAAGGGGGGGGGGGTAAGGAAAAGAAGAAGAAAACGTCTATTACCATTTAGTGGGTGCTGGCTCAGGGATCCCTGGCAGTATTAGAGAGTAAAATTGGGTTCCATAAGATTGTGGGCTGTACATTTTTCAGCTCACCAGGCTTTTCTACTCTTTGGGGGGCAATCCAGTGCAGATAGTTTTTGCCCCCTCTGCTCCAGACCTGCTAACTCTGGCTCTGGCAGCCTTCCTGACATGGTTCTCAGGGGTCCTGAGCTCTGTGAATGTGGGGACGTGGACATTTCACCCAATATGTCCAGCTTTGCTCTTGAGGGGATTCGCAGACAGGAGCTCACTTGTCTTGTTTGGGGTGAAGGGGTTTTGCAGCCCATCATCACCCGCCCCCCTCACCAGCAGCCGGGCCCTCCGTTTCTAAGTGACTCAGCTGGCTTTCCCAGCCAGGTCCAGCTGAAAGCTGTCCACTTGGCAGAGTTATTGGGGGGAGTTCCCCCAACTGCTCAGTGAACTGGCGACAGTGAGAGAACAGCGGGCCCTCCCTGGTCGCCTGGGGAGCTGTGCGCGCAGGACAGGAGCATTTCAGGGACGTCATTCCATTGCAAAGTGGGCTCCTCCACCCGCACCCTCCGCCCTCCAGCAAAACACAGCAACATGAAACATGAAGAGTCTCACTGCCTGGTCAGCCTGTTTTCCCCAAGGCCCCACTGATCACAAACAAAGCCATGTGCACTCGGTACACGGGATCCCTTCATCCGCCCAGTGACGCAGCCACGCTGAGGTGGGGTGGCCACCACAGCTGCAGAGGCCACACAACTGCAAACTCAGGGGCTGGGTGGGGTGGCAGGTGGGTCCTCAGATTGGGAGGAGGCCAGGGGACCCAAGCTGCAAACGTTCATTTTCAGGAAGAAATGATCATCACTGTCTGACTTAGTCTACAAACATGTACTGGACACAGGAGCTACAAAGAGCTGTTGTTGTTGTTGTTGTTGTTGTTGTTAGGTGCTGTCAAGCAGAGTATGATTTGTAAGGACCCTACGAACAACAGATTGGAAACCTGTCTTAACTTGTGCCATCCTAATCATCCTGATAGAGTTGAGCTCATTGCCACAGCTACTGAGTCAATCCGGCTGGTTGAGGGTCTTTCTCTCCTCTGACCCTCTGCTTTACCAAGCATAAGGTCCCTCTCCAAGGAACAGTCTTTCTCTTTTTAAAAAAAATTTATTATTAATTTCAATGAAAATTTACAGAGACTTTGGATTTCCATTCATTCATTGTTGCACTTTTCTCCCCTCCCAATCCTCCCCGCTAGTACACTACCCTCTTGGAAAAGGAAAAGAAAAATTCTTTCACTGTTTTACAACCCCTCCCCCAGGTTCACTCCAGTATGCAGCCTTTGCTCTGGACTCCTGTCATGACAGTAATACCTAATCACGTTTCCCTTTTAAACCGTTTTCTCCCTTATCTGTTTCAATGCAGTATACATTATTGAAGGAACAGTCTCTCTTAACATGCCCAAAGCATGAGAGAGGAAGGTTGGTCATCCTTGCTTCCCAGAAGCACTCTAGCTGCTCCTTTAAGACACACAGGAGAGGAGTGGTTCACATGTGTAAGCTTGGCCTTTGCCCTTGGGGAGCGCATTGTTTAACTGGAGACACCCCAAGGCACAGGAAGAATTCTGGCCAACAATGCATAATAAACCCTGAGAATGGAAAGTGCTTGTAGTAATGGTTAGTTCCATAAAGTTTGCCCCCAGAAACTGTGCACAATGGCATGACGGCTGCCCAGCCCGGCACCATTCCCATGATTGTATCATGAATTGGGCAACTGTGACCTATGAGTTTGCATTGGCAGTTTTCTGCCATTCAATTGCCAGCCCTTTCTTCCTAGTCTTTCTTCCCAAAATCTTTTCAGCCTTGTAGCAGCACAGAAGCGTCCATTGGTGGAGGAGCACGAGGTGCACTGAATGGAATGTAAACCCAGGTTCTTGCATGGAAAGTAAAGATGAACCTATCACAAGGCCGCTGCTTCCCCCTTAAGCCTCTTTGTAAAAGAGTGTCTGACCTTTGCTATTCAGCAGGAGTCGTGTTCAGCTCTCTTTCCCCATTTGCTCCACCTGGACAGTCACCAAGTGTCCTTATCAGAGTCTATTCACATCTGTTCTCTTCCTTGCTCACCTCTGTCACTCCGTCTTGTAACCATAAGACAAAACCAGGATTCAAATCTATACTGTCCATTCTTGCCCAGGACCCAAGATCTTCATGAACTCAATACTCACGTGCTTTTTTTCCTTTTTTAAGGCAAAGGGGTTTTTTTCTCCCAAATCATACACACTTTTGTCTCTTCACAACTGTCTTCTTCCTGAGGCTGCTGGTATTTGTCTTCACAAGCCCAGGAGGAAAGATGCCGTGCAAAGGTACATACCTTGTCTAAAAGCCTTTGGTGTTTTCCTCTGTATTTTCTTTCTGTCATTTCTTACCAAATGGCACGGCTTCACTTTTGTGAACAAAGCTGATATAAGCTGCTGAAAACCTCTTGCCAAGATCCAATGCTAAGCAAAGCCCTCGAGTCAGCTCACAGCCCGCAAGAAATAATTCAATGGATAATGGAAACGCTGAGCTCATCTCTACGTTCTGCTGCATGAATAAAAGATCCTGAAAAAATAGTACATTGTAAAGCCCATAGACCACTTTGGTTTTATAACCGCTAATCCTATCTTTTCAGTGCCTCACTTGCCAGAGCACAGCCTATAAAACACTCTCCTCTCAGAGCCAACATGGAAGACATTCTTGGCCAAACAGGCCCATTCAGTGGATCAGAGAAGGCCCTGATGGGAAAAGATGGCCTTTTCTTCCATCTTCAGGTTTCACAGGAGAGACCAAAGCATCTCGGACAGTGAAGAGACTTGCCTCATGTTGCATGACAGCCATGTGGCAGACCTACATGAAAAGTCTAGGGATCAGGAGGCCTGACCCCAAATTAGTCTTCTTTCTACCTTGTCAGATCCTGTGTCCATTATTCACGGCAGGGGCTTTGTCATAATGATACCATACCATTAAGTCAGTTCTAATGGAGACCCATATTGTTATGTACCTTTGAGTTGGAACCAAGCCATAGCTGACCCTCCAGTGCCTATCACAAAAGGAGGAGATTGAACATCTTTCTTCTGTGGAATAGCAGCTGGTAGATTTGAACCACAGGCCTTTGCGTTGTCAGCATGACTTCTTGTCACTGAGTCCCCAGAGCTCCCTCATCAAGTCACATAGTGGCACTAGTAGATCTGCCCTCTAGGCTTCCTAGGGTATCACCTTTATATAAGGAAGTACAGCGCAGGCCTTTTCTCTCACACAGTGGCGGCTAGCTTGAACTGTCCACTATTCTACTAGCAGCTGAGGACTTCAGTAGCTGCACTACTAGAGGCTTTAGCCTGCACCTGAAGAGTCTGGGTAATCTGGACTGCGTTTCTGCAGGAGCGAAGGAGTGATTCCGAGCATTGGTATGTACCTCGAGGAAAGCAGCGGCACTATCTAGCAATTGCTGGTGAAGTAGCCCTTAGTACCACGTTGTTCTTGAATCACCTGGGTGTTGCACACAGTGAGTGTGCCCAGCTAGCTAAAAGGCTGGAGGTTTGAGCCAACCCAGAGGTGCCTCCAAAGAAAGGCCTGACATTCAGGTTCCTGAAATATCGCCCCTAAAATCAGTCACTGAAAACTCTACAGAACACAGTTCTGTTGTGACACATTCTGCGCTGAGTCAGTGGCAAGTGGACTGGGCCATGGTTGTTCTAATTCATTTATTTATTTACTCAGTCAGCAAGGATGGCTTCGAAGACTCCAAGCAATAGTGCAGCCACATCTGTTTTGCTTGGGTTTATGTTTGTGTAATAACACAGATCTATATACTAGCCACAGGTTCTTGGAAGAAAGGAGATCAAGCAAAAGGAGCCCTTTTGAGACTGCACTTGATTTTCTCAAAGAAATCTAAGAACTTGTACTCTTAGAATAAATAAACAGATTTTTAAAAATTGTGATGTGAGTAAAAGTTTACAGAGCAGACTGATTTTCCATTCAAACATTCGAGCACATTTTGTTTTAGGACATCAAACAGGTTTCTATACACAAGCAGGGCCTAGAGGTGGAGCCCTCCCTGTCCAGAGCCATTAGTACCTCTCAGTAGTATGCAAAGTTGAAGTGAATTATTGACTGGGCAGAGCCACCAAGAAGAGATTCTCTCCTCCGGTCCAGAATCCTGAACTGGATGATACGATCTTTGGAGAAGGATCTTGCTCCTTTGGGTCTGAACCCATCCTGGGGTAATCTGAGCCACGGATTCCTAAAGTTGCAGCTTTTTGTGCCCAAATTAACAGTATCTTCAAAAGAACCAGACCATATAGACTAATTCATTATTATGTGTCTATGGGATGTAGAGCATCTACCATGCTCCAAGCTCTTATTTGGCTTAAATAATCCAACAGGGAACAATTCAGGCAAAGTTTCTGCCCTAACAGAGTTTAACTTTCCAGGATCCAGTATGCATCATTTCATGCATTTAAAATAATAGCATCCTTCTGTCCCCAGGGTGTCATAGACAGATTCTATAAAAGCTTTTGTCTTTAAAAAGTTCAAAATTCAGATAGTTTAATCATCCTTTTTCTTCTCATTCTTGATAGTATTTGTGCTATTCTCAGAAGACTTCAGAAGAAAGCCTTTACTACCTCACCCTGCAGGACACACACAGATGCCTTCAGACCTGGTGTTGGTGACCTTCACCATTGCAGAAATGCTTCTATCTAAGGAAGAGAGATCACCAGTGTGATGATGGGACATAGGCTCTCACACCTTTTAGGGGCAGAGACTCCAGTTGTTTGGAAATGCCATCATCATTCAAAGATCATTTCCTGGCACCTTACCACCAAAGAAAGATCGAAAGATAATCTCTTGGGGGCACCTCAAATAATATCACACAACTCTCAAATCCAAAGGGATCACCCACTCTAGTGGTCTTCAAGTTGTTTTGGGGGTCAGAGAGACCACATAAATAGTAAGAAATAAAGAAATCCTGAGGACATAAACCAAATTTGGGAGAGATAGTAAAAGATCTTTATTCCTTAAGTTCACTTTCTATTAACAGTATGTTGTTGTTGATGATTGCCTTCGAGTAGAGCATGACGCATAGCAACCGTATGAATGGCCTGAAGCCCCTCTACAACTATTGATATTTATCAAAGTTCATAGTTTCTGAGGCATATTATTTAGGAAGTGGATGCCACTCCTGCTTCCAAATTAGCAGTATTAATTCATCTAAACTTAAAAATAAAACAAAACAAAACAAACAAACAAAAATAGCATGTGGATAACAATTTCTAAGACCAGGATAACAATGTAATTAAAGGAATAATATTAGAAAGTGCTGACTCTCACTCTCATTCCTATTGAGTCTAAATTGACTCATAGTTGACCCTTTAGTGGGTTTTTGGAGGCTGTATGTCACAGGGTGGAGGGTGAAGAGATTGAGATTGTTCACAGCTTCGGTTTGCTTGGCTCCACAGTCAACACTCTCGCCACCAGTAACCAGGAAATTAAAAGACATATTGCAATGGGGAAGTCTGTTGTCAAGGACCTCTCCAAAGTACTGAAGAGCAATGGTGTCTCTCTGGAGACTAAGGTGCTTCTGATACAGGCCATGGTCTTTGCTATCACTTGTTATGCATCAGAGAGTTGGATAATGACTAAGGAGGATAGAAGGAGAATTGATGCCTTTGAGCTGTGGTGCTGGAGAAGAGTATTGAGAGTACCATGACTGCTAGGAAAACAAACTATTCATCCTTTAAAGGGTTAAACCGGGTGGCTCCCTGGAGGCAAGGATCTGAGGCTCCGTCTAACATACTTTGGGCTTGTTGTAAGGAAGGACCAGTCTTTGGAGAGGGACATCATGCTTGGGAGGGTGGAGGGATAGCTCAGGAGGGGAAGACCCTCTACGAGGTGGATTGATTCAGTGACTGGGGTAATCGGGGTGGGGGTGTCAGAGACAGTGTGATTGGCACAGGATAGAGCAGGGTTTAGGGCTGTTGTCCATAGGGTTGCTATGAGTCACAGGTGACTCGATGACACATAACAACAACAATAACAACATGTCACAGGGGAGAATTTGTATCTTCTCCCTTGTAGTTGCTTGTAGATTTGAACCACCAGAGAGAGAGGAATGACATTTGGCTAAGCAGCACAATTCTCCACAGATTAAACTACCATGACCGCCCAAGCCAATTGTAGTCAATGAGAAACACATATCACAGAGGTGAACAAAAAAACAACTTGTCTTTGGCTTCTTTCTTCATTCCTATCTTCATGAAGACAAAAGGTTAGTTGAACAACACAACAAGATAAAGGTAAATAACCCAGTTACAAAATGGGCACAGGATATGAACAGACACTTCACCAAAGAAGACATTCAGATGGCTAACAAGCACATGAAGAAACGTTCAAAATCCCCAGCTCTGAGAGATGCAAATCAGAACAAATATGAGATATATCATCTCAGTCCCAGTCAGAATAGCAAAATTTAGCAGAACAGCAAACAACAAATGCGAGGTTGTAGAGAAACTGCAACCCTTATTCACTGTTGGTGGGAGTGTAAAATGGGTCAACCACTATGGACGGCTGCATGGCGCTTTCTCTAAAAGTTGCAAATAGAGACACCATTTAACCCAGCAATTCCACTACTGGAAATTTACCCTAAAGAAACCATAACTGCCACCCAAGCAGATATATGCACACTCATGTTTATTGTGGCTTTGTTTGCAATAGCACAGAGCTGGAAATAACCCAAGTGCCTATCAACAAACAAATTGATAGAGAAGCTCTGATATATTCACACAATGGACTACTATGCAGCATTGAAAAACAAGGAACTCATGAAATATTATACAAAATGGATGACCCTGGAGGACACTATGCTGAGTGAAATATCTCAGTCACAAAAGGACAAATATTGCATAGGGCCACTGTTGTAAAACAGGACTGACATCAGGGTT
>NW_006399753.1:19291492-19333458 GCF_000299155.1 Elephantulus edwardii
GAGAATAGTGTAACAATGAATGACTGGAAACCCTAAGTCTGTGTAAACTTTCATTAAAATTAATTTTTAAAAAAGGTTAGTTGAAGATATGAAGCTGAAAATCATTATTGTAATTAACAATAAACCTAATTATCATAATGAAGCAATAAAATATAATATCAGGTGGCCAATTCAGACATGAAAGATTACTTTAACTTTATCAGGAAAATAAATCATATGCACATCACAAATTCATGTTGGTAAATAAGGATCCCTATCCCAACATCTATTCAATATCACTGAGCATCTATAACTGAGAAATGGGCAAAATAAAGTTCTGCTTCTTGGGTTTTTTTGGTTGTTTGTTTTCACTTAAAGGAAAACTGACTTTGTAACAGCTTCCTTCTAAGATTTAACCATAATTCTGCATACCCATGTTTATTGGTGCATTGTTCACAATAGCAAAGAGATGGAAACAACCTAAGCACCCATCAACAAACAAATGGGTAGAGAAGCTCTGGTATATTCACACAATGGAATACTATGCAGCATTGAAAAACAAGGAACTCAAGAAATATTATACAAAGTGGGTGACCTTCAAGGACATTATGCTGAGTGAAATATCTCAGTCACAAAAGGACAAATATTGCCTAATGCCACAGTTCTAAGACAGGACTGACATCAGGGTTGGAGGGAACTAAGAAAAGAGGGGATGAATAATGTACACTGCATTGACACAGATAAGGAAGAGAACTGCTTAAACAAAATATATTGATAGGTAATTTGTATGACCACAGTCCAGAATAAGAGCTACATAGTGGACTGGACTGTCAGGGATTGGGGTGGGAGGAAGGGATGGGGATTGTATAACAATGAAATTTTTTTTCCCCAAAGAGAAAAGTGAACTGGGGTGAAGGGTGGGCAGGGAGAAAAATGTGCAACAATGAATGACTGGAAATACATGTTCTCTACAAACTTTCATTACAATCTCTATTTAAAAAAAGATTTTACCACAATTCTACATTAGAAAAAGAAATGTAGGTACCAATAAATGCAGAAAAGAAAGGAAAAAAATATATACTAATGTCATTCCTTCAGCTTCTTCTTTCTAGCCACTAAAAAGTGAACATTTTGATTATACAAAAATATTAATATAGAGAGCCATATCTTATTGTACTCAGTTTTATAGTACTTTGAAGATACCGCATTATATGTGTGTGTGTGTGTGTGTGTGTGTGTGTGTATTTTTTAAATTGAATTTGTGGCAATCTTGCATTAAGCAAGTCTATTGGCACCCTGGCACTATTTTTCCAGCAGCATATTCTCATTTTATATCTCTTTGTCACATTTTGGTAATTCTCACAACATTGCCAACTTTTAAAATAATACTATTGCACACATAACGTGCTACAGTGTTGTGTAAACATAACTTTTATATGCACTAGGAAACCAAAAACACCATGTGACTCACTTTCTCGCAATAGTCACTTTATTGCAGTGATCTGGAACTGATCCTGCAGTATCTCTGGGCTAGGCCTGCATTTGGATGTGGAAAGGGAATCCAGACCCTTGTGGAGAACAAAATTATACTACTTTAAAAAAAAAAAGTGAGAGGAATTAAGTTATCAAGTGGGAACCCTGAAGAGTAGGCCCTGGGCATGTGGAAAATGCGCCATCAGGCATAAAGTTCAGCTAAAGCCACCAGGACTGCGGTCAGGGAAGAGGGAGGGAAATGGAAATACTCCATGAAAAGAGTAACTAAAGGACTGTGAAGGGAAGAGCTGTCCAGAGTGAGGCATTAGTTTGCCACACGAGGCTCTGGCCTAATCCCTTCCATAGTTCTAACTCTTCAATAAAACCTATTACCTACCCAGGTATCTTGTAGGAGTAACTGATAGAGAAATAATAGGAAAAAGACTATTTCTCACTGTGTCTGACATGGTAAAGACCAGGTATAATTTTCAGTCTCTTCTTATTTATTTAATTTTTTCTTTTTTTTATTACTATTCCTTTTAGTTAAAGTTTACAGAGACTTTGGATTTCCATTCATTCATTGTTGCACTTTCTCCCTGCCTATCCCTCCCCTCCAGTTCATTTTTCTCTTTGAAAAGGAAAAGAAAAATTTTTTCATGGTTATACAATTCCTCCCCCCAAGTCCACTCCACTATGCAACCTTCTTTCTGGACTCATGTCATGACAATAATACCTAATTATATATATTCTTTATAAACAGCTCACTCCCTCATCTGTTTCAATGCAGTATACATCACTTATCCCATCTTTCTCAGTCTCCCAGTGTTAAGGGGCAAGACCATCATCTAGGTCAAAGTTTCTGGAACTCACCACGAATGATGTTCTAGACTGGATACATCTTTGTGTTCAGAGATCTCATGTACATTGTGGGACGTTTACAGCATCCTTTGTTTTTACCCAGTAGATAGGTCCCTTCCCTTTCATTTGTACAAGCAAATGTCTCTAATTGCCAAATGTGCCCTACAAGATGAGGATGGGAGAGATACAATCACTTTCATGGTCAGTTGACTAGCACTACTCTGAAGTGGATGCAGAAAGAGCTTCTTCATAATGTTACTCCAGTGTATGTCAACTATGGCCCAACCAGTGGGAGGATGGGCCCACAAATCCAAACAAGATCATATATTGAAAAGAAACATTTCTTGATCCTTCACATGTACATACAAAAACCACTGCCACTGAATCAATTCTGGCTTATAATGACCTTACAGTAAGATTTCCAAGGCTCTCTCTGGTGGCTTAGTGGTAAGGAATTGCACTTCTAACTCAAAGGTACATGGTTCAAATCCACCAGCTTCTCCATAGGAGAAAGATGGGCAATCTCCTCCCATGTGATTTATTACCTAAACCCATTAGAAAGTCAGTTTTGAGTCAGTTCCAACTCAGTGGAATTCAACCACATCTTTATGAAAGCAAGTTGTCATGTCTTTCTCCCGTGGAACACTGAGCTAGTGGTTTTCAACTTCTGACCCATTAGTTATCAGCAGAGTGCTTTAATCACTATGTCACCAGGTCTCCTTTTTCATGCGTAGCAATGGCTAACTTCTTCAGGCTCCGTTAAAATTAGCAAAGAATCACTGCTTTATGGCTTCTGCAAGCAGAAATAGATGTCTTCTTTACTTGCTTTTGATCTGACATCCTTGCATTATTCAAGAGACCAAACACAATAGCACTAATAACAATATAACAGAAAAAAGAAGGAAGGTAGAATCTTTCACTTCATAATAATAATATTGTTTCTGAGTTTGTACAAGGATGGTATCAAACTAATTAAATGGAAGGTGCATTGGACAGGATTTTGTACTAACTGATACATTTAATAATTTAGAACAAACAACTTCTGTTTTCTGTCATTCTATGCTAAATAATAATAATAATAATAATAATAATTTGGATCAGGTGAAGGCAGACATTTCTTCTATTTGCTGGATGTCTTTGGCCCCACCCAACTTGGATGGAAGAAAAATAAAGCATTTCCCTGAATGTAGAAAAGGGCCATCCTCCTGAAAACATGTGTTCCCAATAGCTCTTCCAGCCCCTTGGGGGACGCAGGGGTGGGCAGTGAGCAGAGTCTGTTTTTGCCTCTGGTCTGGACACTGAAGAAAATCCTGCCAGGAACCAGAAGCACACAACACAGAGGGACAGGACGGTGGGGAGAAGGGCAGGCTAGAAAGCCAGTGCATCGGCCCAGTCATTCCTTGGTGCCAGGAAACCCCACGGATTCTGAAATAACCATCTGTAGGGGGAGCGGTGGGGAAGAAAATGGGCTTCAGAGACAAGGATAAAAGCATTCAGCTCAGTGTCATAAAATCACCGTGAGAGTGAGGAAAAGCCTTAGGAATCCCTAAGCAACAATGAAGACAGCAACATTGCCAAGTAACGATCTTCCCATAAATGTATTTTGATGGTTCTACCTTGTGTTCCACCTTTCGCCAAACTCTCATCTGTAAGACACCCAGACATAAATTTTATATGGTTTAACTCCACCTAAGAGTGAAGTCAACAGGCTCGGATTTCAATAGAAGTCCGGTGAAACTGAGGCAGCTCGCTCCTCTGTGATGTCATGGATTACTCATCAGAGAACAATCTACAGTCCCTCCGCCACGCCCCTTGTTTGGAAGGTTTTATGTATGGAAATCGCAGGAGTGTGTTTCTCTTCCAAGAAGAGGTTGCAGAGCTCAGACGGCTCCTCCCTGGCCCTGAAGAGAGCTTGCCTCCCTGTTTTCATTTTCACAGACACAGAACTGCAGCAGAGCCTCCAGGCCCTACAAATAATAGCTTAGAAGAGGACAGATAACCTAATGGAATCCACAGACGGAAGGAAAGGTCCCATGAAGAGGAGAGCTTCTCAACGGTCACCCACCTCTCTGACAGGTGCTGTCTTCCTTCCATGGGGAGCAATGAAGGGAAGGTCAGGAGGTGTTGTTGTTGTTGTTGTCACTGTTGTTAAGTGCTGCTAAGTCGTAGACTACTCATAGCGACCCTATGAACCTTATGAACGAAATACCTGAACACTTGTATAACTTTCATCGTTTCTCCACATTCTTAGAGTTTCTGGAGGCAAGGTATTTCAGAAGTGGATGCCACTCCTGCTTCCAAGCATGTTTTAACAGGGGAGCTCCACTAAACACTGTCCACCATGGGTAACCAATATCACATTTGACACATCAGTGTCACAGTGTTTAGCATCACAGCAATCATGAGTTACCTCTGTGCAGCAAATGGATGCTATACTGCTTAGAAGAATGTTTGACTAAAAGCAATTAAAATCCTCCACCTTTGGCTTGGTAACATCACTTTCTATCTAACTTTCTAAAGAGCTTAGAATCTACACTTTTTCACTCCTAAGTTGTTGCCCCTGAGCTGGGAGTACATTGGACGGCGGCTTTGTCTCCTCATTGGTTAAGAAAGCATTTCCTGCCTCTGTGAAAACTACAACCCGGCATGAGCAACCTCAGACGGTGGTGTGAGTTTTGTCAATGAAGATTCGGATGCTATTAGCAAGACATTGCTAGGATCTTTAAATGTAGGACATGTATGTCCTCTCATCAGAAAGAGAATGGCAGGGGTCAAACAAGGCACTACAGGAAAGAATAGGCAAAACTATGCAATAATAAGCATTATAACAGAATTTATAGTTATGTTTTCATGCATACATTCTCATTTTCCATAAGAGCTCTATATTTTCAATATGCATTGTTTTTTTTCACAGGAAGTGTCTGGATAGTGTAAATGGTTGTATGCTTAGCTACTAACAAAAAGGTTGGAGGTTCAAATTCACCTACAGATATTTCAGAAGAGGGTGTGAGTCATTTACTTTAGAAAGGTTGGTCATTGCAAGTCCTGTAAAACAGGACTACTCTGAAACACACCAGAATGGCCAGAGTCAGAACCAACTGAGCAAATGGCTTTGGTTAGGTTTTTTATTGTTTTTCAACAATCAATCAATCAATCAATCAATAAATAAAAGCTCAAAGAAAATAATTATTTTGCTTAAGGTTGATTAATAATTAAATGCTAAATCCTTACTCCAAATCCTTGCTTCTTCTTTTCTATCTTCCTAGAAATAGGAACTTCCAGATTTCATTTGGGATCAATTTCTGACAGAATTCTCGAGCCAATTTTCTGGGATGAACAAACATCTACTTTGCAAGCCTTCCTGTTCCTAACCAATTTTTATTTACTATCTTCTAGTGTTACTAGCCTGGTCCAGCCAGGGACCTATTCTGAAACAGACTTGGAATGTCTGTCTGCAGGGATCAGAGGGATGCAAGAACCACTTTCAGTTAACTTTGATTTGAGACCCCAAATCTTCAGAATTGGATTTCTCTTATTTGTGGATATCAAGCATGTGCTGAAGTGGCCTCCTTTGTCCCCAGATTCTCCAGTTACTGAGCTCTCTATCTCCTATGACAACCTGACAGTAATGGTGTGGCAGCTCTTTATCTTGTCTACCTAACTGTGGATGCAATTCTATGTATATCTTGGGTGCAAGTCTCTCTATGGCTGGCTCCCTGGGGCCTACTATGTGTCACACCCTCCTTGCACTTCTGCTGGATTTTGGCCACCACCTTGTTGGACAATTATCTTGTCAAGTGATCCTGGAAACTGATAGCATTAATTATATGCTTAGTCTTGCACTGAGAACTTTACCCACATTATGTCATTTGCCTCTTGAAACATTCCGGTGAGATGCAGGCATCACTAATCCCATTCAAACTTGGCCCGGTAGGCTATTTGTGCAGACGTGTGTAAAAGCAGAAAGACAATTGTTCAACATAACTTGGCAAGAACATTTTCTATAACAGACATGAAGCTCTTTATCTTGGCATTTTAAATTCTTGTAATTAGCTTATAAAAAAAAAAACCACACAAAACAAACCAACAAACCAACACAACCCTTAAGTCATTGAGCCGCCAGTAAAACGAGTCCTTGGCAATCACTTGCCCCTTAACTATCCAGGAAAATTAGATGAGAGCTCAGATGTTATGAGAGAACTTCCTTTTGGCCAGATTGTTTCGTTTTTGGCCAAGTGGTGGGGGAGAGAGAAGCAAAATAAGAAAAAAAATAAAAAACAAAACCATTTTCCCTTAGATAAACACAAAAGCCTAAAAACAGTGATTTTTTTAAACCATTAGAGCGTCTCTATTGAAATGCACTGGAGATTCATTATACTATTAGAAAAGGACAATGTCCATTTACTATTATTTAACCACATTAATCATTATGATGAGATATGCTGTGAACTAATGTGAAAATTTCATACTTAGACTATTACAGTGTTGCATGGGGTAATGATTTTAAGCAGTGACAGGTAAACTCTTTCCATGTTGACTAAAATGAATAAGTACTGACTTTTCCCTGTGGGGACCAGAGATTTTGACACACCCAAGCTTCTATAGAAATATGCCAATAATGTGAAAAGAAGATCTACTTATCACTTTACTGTTAAAGATTTTATTTATTTTATTTTATCTTATTTATTTAATCTCCTGCAAGAACTTGGCATTATCACTTCTGGGAAGGATGTTAAGCTGAGGCAGAATTTGCTTTTCCTGAGCTAAATAAAACCCGATGGTGTGCGGTTAATGATGATTAATAGAGACCCTATAGGGTAGAATTGCTACAACTGCCCCACAAAGTTTGCACTGGGAAAGTCTGCTGTCAGGGACTTCTCAAATTATCAAGGAACAATGATGTCACAGGACTAAAGTGCATGTGATTTAGGACATGGTCTTTTCAATCACTTGCTATGCATCTATGAACTGGGCTATGCAAAAAGATGGCAGAAGAAGAACTGGTGCTTTTTTTTGGGGTTTTTTTTTAATTTTTAGAACTGGTGCTTTTGAGCTATGGTGTTGGAGAAGTATACTGACTATCCCATGGACTCCCAAAAGAATAAACAGATACATCTTAGAGAAGGTGCAGCTAGAGGGCCACTGGAGGCAAGAAATGACAAAGCTTTGTCTCACGTACGTGAGGCACGTTGCTGGAAAGGGACAGCATGCCTGGGAAAGTGGAGGGACAGTAAAAGAGAGGAAGACCCTTAACCAGATGGATTGAGCATGCCACAGCTTGTGAGGATGGGATAGGACGGGGTTCAGATCTGTTGTTTATGGGGTCACTATGAGTTACACTTGAGTCAACCACATCTAACAACAACAATAATATTTATAGAAACTGACTGCCATATCTTGCTCCCCTGGGTGATCTGATGAGTTTAAATACAGTACAATATTTTCGTTATCAGCTTGATGCTTTAACTACACCACCACCCACACTCCTCTTGCTTTCCATAGGGAATCTAAATGTCCAATAATCTCTTTGCCTGTTTTTATACCTCTCAAGAATCAATTAACCTTTTTTAAAAAAGCTGGTTGTCAGTGGCTCTATCAGGGTCAAAATTCACTTAAATTCATCATTGATGAGTCAGAACCAACTCAAAGTCGACCTTCCATTGGGTTTTTGGGAGGCTGTAAATCCCATGGTGGCCGATCATCGGCTATTTCTTCAGAGGAGGACATGGTGGACTTGATCCTCCAAAGAGGTACCACCTTTGAGTTATTAACACAATTCCTTAAAGACCACACCACCAGAGCTACCCCCTGAGATCAGAAACTGTATGATTTGGAGATGACAATACTTTTGTTGTTTAGCACAAAAGCAAACCAAAAAAAAAGTTGCCATTGAGTCAATTCCTCAATTTCAACTCAAGAGTAGTAGGATAGAACTGTGATCACAGAATTTTCAAAAACCATGACATCCAGAAGCCCTTCGCTAGGCTTTTCCCCCTTAAAATACCAACTGGACCGGATGGATTGAAGCTGCTAACTGTTTAGTCAGTCATCAGGTTCTTAACTGATTTTCATCATCTACAGACGCCATGCCTAGTACTTAATAAGGGCTCAAGAGATAATGACTATTCCAGGCTTTCTGATTTAGCCCATTACCTGTATGTTTTGGGACTGGTCATTGAATAAGACAACAGATTTGAACATAAAGAATTCTCATATCTTTTTAAATTCTTGGTAATTTACTAGGACGTGGCTCACTTCCAGGAGTTTTCACCAGCTTACTACAATGACTTCAGGGGAAAACAGTGTTCCTCCCAAAATCACTTATGATGAAGTAATCCCCTTCTCCCTCATTCAACCAATCTGTGGATGTTCCTGACTCTAAGGAACATCTGCCCAGGGAACGCCTGGTGCTCCTCCTTTATACACAGACTCTCAAAACCCAGGCTACATGCTGCCAACAGTTTCTTGCTCAGAAAAAGAAACATATAGTTCCCTAGTTTACGTTGTTCCCATTTGATTCTCATCATTTATTCTTTCTTATTCATTTATTTACTGCCCTTGTCGGTAAATTAAACCAATTCCTCCTGTACCACGTCATCTGTTATTTACAATAACAAAATCTCTTCTTCACACCACTAGAAGGCAGTGATGAGGTAGCTCTAAACTAAAGAAAAAACCATTGGTTCAGGAAATATGTCAAATGCTTGAGAGTCTTCAAACTGGAGGTTTCCCCAGGCTCTGCTTAAAGAAATAATAAATTACCTTAACTCCTCCCTCATCAAAAAATCACTAGTAGAAGTAAGGGTATGTGTGCAACTGAGTCCATCTAGAAAATAAAATAAAACCAAAAAACTCTGCAGTGTATCATTTAGAAAATTCCTGAAATTTAATTGACCACTTACCATTCAAAGCAATTAGTCGTGACACTATGTATTATTTATTATTAGCTGGTGAATGGTCTCTGCTGTTTGATGATGCAATCTGTATTCAAAGGATATTGTTCTTGTTAGGGGACAAGTGGATTTTAAAAATTTTTTTTTAAACCATATTGACCTTTATACAGTGTAGATCTGTCACATTGGGTTTTCTAGGTAATAGATGCATTGGAACAGATCACCCACTCTTGTTTCCCGTGGAGCCTCTGGTGGTTCAAATAGCCAATGAAAGAATTTTTCTTTTACTTTTCAAAAAGAAGAACGAACTGGAGGGAAGTGGTGGGCAGGGAGAAAAGTGCAACAGTGAATGAATGAATGGAAATCCAAAATCTCTGTAAATTTTCACTAAAATGCATAATAATTTAAAAAAAACTAGCCAACTTTTCAGTTAGCAGTCTAACCATATTACACCACTCAACCTGTTGTCAGGGAGTCGATGAGCTAACAATTTCAAGCTCACTGTCCTTGCCTCAGTTCTAACTCACAACAGCTCCCCATTGGGTTTCTGTCATAACTGGAGTTGTTGTTGTTATGTGCCATCAAGTCATTTGCGACTCACAGCGACCCTATGTACAACAGCCCTAAACCCTGCTCTATCCTGTGCCAATCGCATTGCCTCTGACACACCCATCCCGATTACCCCAGGCACTGAATCAATCCACCTCATAGAGGGTCTTCCCCTCCTGCGCTGTCCCTCCACCCTACCAAGCATGATGTCCCTCTCCAAGGACCTGTCTCTCCTTACAACATGTCCAAAGTATGTCAGACGAAGCCCCAGAATCCTTGCCTCCAAGGAGTAGCCTGGTTTAACCCTCTCCAGGATGAATCTGTTTGTTTTCTTGGCAGTCCATGGAACATTCAATACTCTTCTCCAGCACCACAGCTCAAAGGTGTCAATTCTCCTTCTGTCCTCCCTAGTCATTGTCCAGCTCTCTGATGCATAACAAGCGATTGCAAAGACCATGGCCGTATCAGGCGCACCTTAGTCTCCAGAGAGACACCATTGCTCTTGAGTACTTTAGAGAGAAGATTTTATATATCGAACAACTGGCAGACTCAAACTGCCAAGGTAGCAACTTTTATGTTATCTGCTAAACTCCCTGCTGACTGTACCATCAAAGCTCTCCAAAGACTCCTTCTTTAAAAAATAGACCTAAAACCTTATTGCCTTCCAGCCAATTCCCAGTCACAGTGTCTCTACCGGACAGAGTAGAAACCCAGTGGTGGTTCCAAACTGTACGTCTTTACAGAAGCAGACTGCCACTCTTTCTCCCATGGAGAGACTGGCATATAGAACCACCTAATTTTTTGGTTGGCAGTCAAGTACTCTAATTCACTAGCTCCTCCCTGAGGAGGTGGGCGTGAGGGGAATGTGTAGTCTATCAAGGATTTAAAGTCTTGGAAACTTGATGGTGGGTCTCCTTCAGTAGGTATCGACTTGACAGCAGTGGACCAAGGTAGAAAAACAAGGAAAGAAAATCTCATCTTCTTTAGTACTTACTCTATTTAAAACATGCCTTATTAAAACCTCACAGCACCGCTATGAATATTTTATTCCTATTTCACAAGAGAGATCAGAAACCAAACCTGATTTACAACCAAACAATCAATTAAGCACTTAAGATTCAATCTGAGGTCTGTTAAAGTCAACAGTCCACTGCACTCTGCTGTATTACAAATCATAAACAGTAGCAGTAATGGCATAAAAATAAGTTCACTATATGTTGATATTATTTTTAGGTGCCACTGAGTCAGCTATGACTCACAGCAACCCCTGAACATCAGCTCAAAACCTTGCCCACTACTGCACAATTCTTATGATCTTCTCATGTTCAAGCCCATGGCTGCAATATGTGAATGGACCTTAAGTTGTGTTATGTCCTGTTGAGTTGCGATCTCATAACGGACCCTCCAGAGGGGTTTCAGAGCCTGTAAATCACACAGGAGGAGATGTCTCATGTTTCTAGTGGGTTAAACTGCTTATCTTTGTGTTAGCAGTGCAGCTCCTTACCACCAGGTCACCCGAGCTCCTGTATGCACTTTATTGTATACCACAGTTTGAACCTTCAGTCTCTCTGCCCAGTGACAGGCTCTTGGTCATAATCATGAATGAACACAAAATTACTACGTAGGGGAACCTCCCAGCCGTTGGTTGTACTCAGGCATGTAAGAGGAGCCCTCACTGCTCATTCAGTCATACAGAGGGTGACATTTTCATTTGCATGACTCTTACTATTGTGAGCTTATTGGTTTAAGCCTTCCTAAGCTTCCTTTTCACTGCTGTGAAATGTTATACCCAGAAGAGTGAACAACTCATTCAATCTCACTTATTTCCTAAACATGTTGTTAGTTACCATCAAGTCCATTCTGATTCCTGGTCACCCTGTATGTGCAGAGTAGAAGGGACCCCCGTGTTTTCATTCTTTTTAACACATAGATTTTACCGTATTCTCCGTAACCAAGGGGAAAAACATAGCTAAGGAACTTCTAGAGATGTGATTAGAATGAGCAGTCTGTCCTCCGGGCTTTTCCCAATAATAAAGTCAAATAAAAAGAGTAAAATAATTCATTCTCAAGATTTTTCTGAAATATAAATAGAATTTAATGTAACCACAAAGTTAAGCAGAAATGGACTTTGAAAACATCTATCCAATATTTAACAATTGTTTGTTGTTGTTGTTGTTGTTAAGTGCCATTGAGTCGCAGGCGACTCATAGCGACCCTATAAAGGAGAGTCCCTGATGCTTGGGTGCCTTTCATCCTCTCTCCAGGTTCATAGTGTTTCCAGAGGCAAGCTATTACAGAAGTGGATGCCACTCCTTCTTCCAACAACAGTAATTGATAATAGCTGTATCTAAATGTACATTCAGAAAGGGCCCAGAAAAAACAGCTAAACTACTAGTGTGAAAAGCAGGTAAGAGGATGATTTTTAACTTTTATCTTCCCATTTTCTTAAAAGTAAACATATGCTGCTTTAAGATGAACAGTCCCCAAAAGAACTGACAAACATGTATTGACATAATCAAACAAAAGTGCATTGTTTTAATTGTCCTCTCTCTCTCCACATTTTTATTTGTTAATATGAATAGAATAAATTCTAATAGCTATAGTGTTTTATGTGTTAGGGTATTAACTGCGAAGGTGGCAGTTTGAATCTACCAGTAATTTCTCAGGAGAAGGTGGCTAGTCTTCTTCTGTGAAGATTTACAGCTTTGTAAGGTTACCATGAATGGGAATCAGTTCAACAGCAGAGGGTTTGATTTATAACATGGATGGAGAAAAGTTATTACTTACTGAAAATGAAGAGTTCAAGTAGTTTGGAAAGATTCAGTGAACCAGCAAATGGGTAAGTAAAAAGAGATAAGTAAAAAGTAGTCAGAAGACAAATTTCTGCTAGGTGCCATCCGGTTGACTGGAACTTACAGAGACCCTGTGAACAACAGATCTGAACCTTGCGCTATCCTGTGCCGTCTTCATGATCTCTGTCCTGCTCTAGCCCGTTATGGAAGTTACGATGTTAATCCATTTCATTGAGGGACTTCTCTTTATCTTAACCTCTGCCTTTTCCAACGTGATGTCTCCTCCTGAAAACACTCTCAGAGTAAATGAGACAAAGTTTCACCATCCTTACCAATAAGGAGCACTTTGGTCTCACTTCCTTCAAGACAGATTCATTTGTTCTTTAGGCAGTCCATGGTATACTCAATACACTTTACCTACACCACAGTTCAAAGGGATCAATTCTTCTGTCATCCTTATTCATTGTCTAATTTTCAGATGCTCCAGAAGCAATTGAAAATGCCATGACCTGGACCAGGTAAATGTTAGTCTTTAAATTGGCAACTCTGTTCTTTAGAATTTTGGAGAGGTTCTTGATAGCTGACTTTCCCAAGGTCACATGCCTTTTGATTTTTTGACCGCTGCTACCATGGATGTGGATCCAAGTAAAATGAAATTGTTGACAGCTTCCATCTTTTTTTCCATCTATTTTGATGCTCCCTATAGGTCCAGTGGTGAGGATTTTTATTTTGTTGATGTTGAAATGTAATCCATATCGAAGGCTATAATCTTTGACCTTCTGCAGTCAGTGCTTCAAGTCTTCTTCACTTTCTGCAAACAAGGTTGTGTCAGCTGCATCACACTGGTTGTTGATGAGTCTTCCTCCAACCCTGACACCACATTCTTCTTCATATAGTCTAGCTTCTCAAATAATTTGATCAGCATACAGATTGAGTAAGTCTGGAGAAGAGATAGACGTTTGACACACTTTTTTTCTGATTTTAAACCATGCTAGTTTCATTTCCTTGTTCTGTTCAGACAACTGCTTCTTGGTCTTCATCTAGGTTTCACAAGAAGACCCATAAAAATGTTAAATAAATGAACTTGTAAAACACTACACAACATGGGTGAGCTTGTACTGCATTATGCTGAGCGAAATATCTCAGTCACAAAAGGACAAATACTGCATAACACTGCAGTTGGACTGTCATGAGGGCTTAGAGGGAAAATAGATAAAGAGTGTATGATACAATGAACATTGTATTGGAACAGATGAGGGCAGGAACTATATGGAAGGTGAATACAATTAGGCATTATATATGTTTGACAACAGTCTGAAACAAGAGGTACATTGCCAAGTGGATGTAGGTGGATTAAGAGAGGGGGAGGGAGGAAAATGTGCAACAGTGAATGAAAATTCAACCTTTCTGTCAACTTTCATTAAAATCACAATGTGACATTCCAAAACAAAATAAAATTTTAAAAAGTTGCTATCAAGTTGATTCCAACTCATGTGCTCCAGAATAGAACTGTGCTGGTAGAGTTTTCTTTTTTTAAAAAAAAATTTATTATTTGTATATGTGTGTGTCATCAAATCAGATCTGACTGGTACAAGAGGAGATTGCCCCTCCTTCTCCAGCAGAGCATCTGGTGGAGTCGAACCATTCGCTTCTGGGATTGCAGTGCAGCTTCTTGCCACTAGACCACCAGAGCACCCCTTAGAGTTTTCAATAGTTCACGCTTTGTAAATATATCACCAAGGCTGTCTTTATAACTTCTGTATCAGAAACAGTCCTGATTATGTTTATGGAGCAATGTGAAATGTTGGGTTCTATTAGAAAGTCTAGTTTAAACCCCCCAGTAGCTCTGAGGAAGAAACGACCTAGTGATCTACTTCCTACAAACGCGGTTAAGTCTTTCCACTCATAGTGACCCTGGTGGCACTCCTTCCAACACGGGTTACAGCCTGAGAAATCCCATGGGGCAATTCTACTGTTTCAGAGAGGGTCACTGATAATGGACCCAATGACACACAGCAGAAGAAAGCCCTCCTTGAGAATTGACACAACAGCACAGCAATCGATTCAGACATGCCACCAACAATGGAAAGGATGCAGGGACGGGCAATATGTCATTTCCAGACCCTATTGGAGGGCAACAAAAACAAGCAAAAGTACTCCTGAGAAAGGAAATAAAGCTGCCACCTCCCAGCGGGAGGCATTGAGAAACAGAGAAATGAATGGAATCGCAGGGCTGAACCCTGCAGTGAAGTCCTTTACACTCAGCAGGTGGGTGATCATTCATAATCACCTCCCCGGTGACTTGGACAGCTTCCTGTGGCTAGCTAAAGAGGAACTCGGAACTTCAGAGGGCCGAAGGAGGCAAAAAGAAAAAGAAAAGAAGGCCACAAAGTAAATCACCTTTTGCTGAGAGAAACATAAAATAAAACAACAGCAGCAGCAGCAAATGAAATAGAATGGTGTCTAGAATGCATGTCTTGATTTCAGAAAATTTAAAATGCGGAACTGTGTGGTGGAAATACATCATACTGTCCATATCTTCTCAGACTTATCTGCACAATTGCCAATCTTTCTCAGCTGTCCTGAGAAATACTGATGGAACAAAAAGCATTGGCAATGACAGTGGTTACTGAACATGTGAAGACTGTTGAAATAACAAAGTTACCTGTATACAGTCTATAGTTCTTTAAAAAACTACCAAAAAAACCTCAAGAAAAAGTTTCTAATAAAATTTGAACACTCACCAAGTCAAACATTCTCAACTGAGGACTAGCATGGAAAGCAAAAACTGATTATATATATATATAATTTTTATTTTATACTGGTTCACTTACACAGTTCATACACATTGCTTTTCACATCAGATCTTTCTCATTTCCTTTATCCACCTCTCCCTCTATTCATAAAACTGCACGACCCCGTGATTAACCACCACCATCCCCTGCCCATCATCACCCTGCCCTGTTTCTCCCATCCTCCTCTGGATTCTCATACATGTTTTACAATAATGATCTTATACAGTATTTGTCCTTATGAGACTGAGTTAGTTCCCCAAGTATAATGCTCTCCAGGCCCTCCCAAGTTAGGCAGTGATTTACAAAATCATTGCTCCTGTGTGCTGCGTAGGATTTCATCCTGTGAATGTACCATAATTTCTCTGTAGACCGTTCATTCATATTACATGTGATCATCCTATTGTCAAATGACCACGTTAGGGCATCTGAGAGCTGGACAATGAATAAAAATGACAGAAGAATTGATGCCTTTGAGTTGTAGTGTTAGAGAAGAGTATTATATACTATATTATATTATTACAGAATATTCATGAACTGCCAAAAGAACAAATACATATGTCTTGGGGGAAGTATAGCCAGAATTTTCCCGAAAGACAAAGATGACAAAACTTTGTCTCACATACTCTACTGTGTTGTTAGGAGAGGCTATTCCTTAGAGAGGGACATCATGCTTGGAAAGGTGAAGGGTTAGCAAAAGAAAGGAAGTCACCAAGGACAGACACAGTGACTTCAGCGATGGGCTCAGTGATGTCAGAGATGATGAGGATGGCTCAGGATAAGGCAGGGTTCAAGTCTGTTATTCACAGAGTCACTAGGAGTCATACGTGGCTCAAAGGCACCTAACACTAACATAGGGCCTTCAATGTAAAAGTTTGGAAAGATTTATATGCTGATAAAATATTTCTGGTAGGATGAAAATATTTTGATGCCTAAAACCTCCAGCATTTTACCGGGTATTTGAGAGCCTTCTCTGATCAGGTTTCCCCTTTTTGCACTAGGTGGACAGTTCAGCCATGAGGGCCAGCATAACTGGCTCCTTGTGCTTGCCAGCTGAGGGTCAGTGGTAAATGTGGCTTCTAAGCCAAAAACTGGGCTCCACCCTGAGCAAATTTGGCATTAAAAACAGGCCTTCAAAAACTTTAACTCCTCAGATGCCAAATATTCTAACACTGTTCCTTATTTGAACCCTTTATTGAAAACAAGATAGATCTGAAATTAGAGCGGGGTCAGCTTAAATGCTTTTTGTTCCTTCAATTTTGATCTACCAAGGAATAGGCGAGGAAAAAAGCTGAGACTAGACTATGCTTACTGACTGCTTTGTCTGAAACCAGTGTCATTTTAGGAATTACACAATAACAAAAGATACAATCAGATACACACACATATATACATACAAATATATATGTGTGTATAAATATATATATATGTTGTTGTTGTTTTTTGCCATCAAGTCACCTGCGACTCATAGTGATCCTGTGTACAACAGCCCTAAACCCTACTCTGTCCTGTGCCAATCTCACTGTTTCCAACACACCTACCCTGATTACCCCAGTCACTGAAGGTCTTCCTCTCCTGCGCTGTTCCTCCACCCTCCCAAGCATGATGTCCTTCTCCAAGAACTGGTCCCTCCTTGCAACATGTCCAAGGTATGTCAGATGAAGATTCAGAATCCTTGCCTCCAAGGAGAAGCCTGTTTAAACCCTCTCCAGGATGAATCTGTTTTCTTAGCAGTCCATGGTATATTCAGTACTCTTCGCCAACACCATAACTCAAAGGTATCAATTCTCCTATCCTCCCTAGTCATTGTCCAGCTCTCTGACACATAGTAAGTAATTGCAAAGACCATGTCCTGTAACAGGTGCACCTTACTCTCCAGAGTGACACCATTGCTCTTTAGTACTTTGGAGAGTTCCTAACGTCAGGCTTTCCCATCGTAATATGTCTTTTCATTTCCTGGCAACTGGTGCCAAGAGTGTTGATTGTGGAGCCAAGCAAACTAAAGCTGTTAATAATCTCAATCTCTTCTTTATTTATTATCATGCTGCCAATTGATCCAGTGGTGAGAATCTTTGTTTTCTTGATATTGAGCCTCAATCCATATTAAAGGCTGCATTCCTTGACCTAGACATTCCTCTGGTACTCTCTGCTTTCAGCCAAGATCCCTCGAACATTAGCTATAATATTAGCTATAATTAGCTATAATATCCCTAGTACCCTTTCTAAATGAAACCTGCCCTTCTGGCCATTCTCTGTTGATGTGCTGTTCCAGTTGTTTTTGGATCATCTTCAGCATAATCTTACTTGCATGTGATATCAATGATATTGTTTGATAATTTCCTCCCTCTGTTGGGTCGCCCTTCTTCGGAATGGGAACAAATAACGATCTCTTCCAATCAGTTGGCCAAGTGGTTGTCCTCCAGATTTCTTGGCACAACTTAGTGAGCACATCTAGGGCAGCATCTGTTAGTTGAAATATGTCAATTGGTAGACCATCATGGCCTTACTTTTTGCAATTCCTTACTTTGAATTGTTTGTAAAATCCATGTAATACATGCACATGCACACACGCACACCACACACACACATTTACATACTGTTTTAATTTCTCTATGAAGGTGAGCAAACTAAATATGTATACATAGTCATACACTTACATGTATCTTTATATGTAGTTATGTATCTATGAGCATTTTAAGGAAAACAAGTATTTTTAGTAGAAGGGTTCCTTTCCATTGATCACCAGCTGACCTAAATTATACAGTATATTTCATTCAGAGCAGGTTTCAAAAAAATATATTTGCAGCATTTGGAACAGAAAGGGAAAGAAACAAGCACTTATTAAGACCAAAGCCTTCTTCACCTCACTTAGAATTTTATTTATTTACTAAACACTTATATAGCACTCACTATTTGCTAGGTACTATTCTAAGAACTTTGTAAACATTTATTCGTCTAATCTGACAATGACTTTATGAAATCATACTATTATTATCCCTATTCAGTAGGTGAGGACACCAAGCACAGAGATGTCACACAGCTACCAGGGATCATGGTGAGGTGGCTTCCAGTCAGGCTTATTACCTGTGAAGTTTGATTCCTGATTCTGCACTTCCTCTTTGTGTGAAAATGAAAATCATCTTTTCAAAACCTTCACAGATAAGGAAGCAACAGAACAGAGTCTCTCCTTACCTTGTCTACCTAACTGATGCTAAGTTGAACACCAATATGACAATTCGTTTATGTCTAAGTAGAACAATAGCACTTGGTGGTTAGAGGCTGCTGTGTCAACTCATAGTGACCCTTTGTAAACAGAGTGAGACAAGGCCCGCTCTTTCCCCATCCCCACGGGACACTGCTGTCTAAGCCCAAAGATCCAGCCACTAAGTCAATTCTTCCCATTGGAGTTTTCCCTTTTATTCACTGACCCTCAAACTTTAGAAGCATGATAGCCTTCTCCAGAGATTATTCCTTCCTGACAATATGTCCAAAATTTATGAGATAAAGTGTCACTACTGTAGTCTCAAAGGAGTACAGTGACATTAAGACAGGCATTTTCACATCAACTTAGTGTCATTTCTTTTTAAATTAGCAGCAGCTCTCTTCAATTGGCCTGCACTTGGTGTCGTAAACTTCCTGCAGGCAAGGTGTACACCAGTGATCTCCAGCTGCATCACCGGATGTTCCTCTAGACGTCCCTGCTCACCAGTCAGGACAGTTTAACATTTAAGTGTCCTGTCCTAAGCGAGAGATTAGCAAAGCATGCTCAAAATAAGAAGCTCATGTATTGGTTATAAGTTCTTTGTAAAATGCAGCAAACATTAGATTAGTAAATGTTGTAGTGTATCATTAAGTCAGGACCAACTTGTAGCTGATTCTGCTGTGGGTTTTCAGAGGCTGTTAAAAGCACAGGAGGAGGTTTCACATCCGTATCCCACAGAGCGATTGGTAGATTCAAACAATGTGCCTTCAAGCCTGCACAGTAGCTTCTCACCCATAGGCCACGACATTGTATTAGTGCAACCAGAGTGCTCCTTGGGGTCAGAGATGACGAAGCTTAGACTTTCATACTTTGAACACATAGCTGAGGAAGACTATTACTTGGAAAAAGACATCAAGATTGGGAAGGCCGATCAACAAAGGAGAAGACGACCGCCAATAAGATGGACTGACATGGTGACTTCAGCAATGAGCTCAAGTGTGTCAGAAATGGTGGTCACCTGGAATAGGCTAGAGCTCACGTCAGCTGTTCATGGGGTTGTTATGAGTCATATTTGATTTGACAGAACCTAACAACCACAACATTGGACTTGCTCTGTATAATTATCTGCTGTATACAATGGTTCAACTTCAGATAAAAAGGCCCTTCTGGAAAAATTCACATATTAAGTTTCTGAGATTTGATGTTAGACTAGTTAGTTAAGACATCAGATTCATTAAGGACATTAAGTAAAGGGTCTGTCACTTTCATAAGACATAGGAAACAGAACTGAGACATGAACGGATATATATTCACCTATGTTAATAGCAGCATTATTCACAATAACAAGAAAATGGAAACAGCCCAAATGTCATTAACAAATGGATTGAGAAATTGTAGTACATTCACATAACTGAATACTGTGAAACACTAAGGAACAATGATTTCATACTACATAACGTGGGAGTGTGTAGAGAGTAGTATGTTGAGAAAATTAATTCAGTCTCATAAGGACAAATACTACAAAATAACATTTTTTTGTGTGAAAAATAGAAGATAACCAGTATGGAGTGTAAAAATGACCAGAAGAGGAAAAGGGAGAGAGGACTGGGGAGGGAGAGGGAAGGGGTACCAATCACGAGGACATCAGAGTTTAGTGGGCAGGTGGGGGTGTGCGTGTTGTTGTTGATGATATTGTTGTTATGTGCCATCGAGTTGCTTGCGATTCATAGCAACCCTACGTACAACAGCCCTAAACTCTGTTCTGTCCTGTGCCAACTGTCTCCGATACACCCATCCCGATTACCCCAGTCACTGAATCAATCCACCTCATAGAGGGCCTTCCTTTCCTGCACTGTCCCTCCACCGTACCAAGCATGATGTCCCTCTCCAAGGACCGGTCTCTCCTCACAACATGTCCAAAGTATGTTAGATGGAGCCTCAGAATCCTTGCCTCCATGGAGTCGCCCGGTTTGACACTTTCCAGGACAAATCTGTTTGTTTTACTAGCAATCCATGGTATTCTCAATACTCTTCTCCAGCACCACAGCTCAAAGGCATCAATTCTCCTTCTATCTTCCTTAGTTATTGTCCAACTCTCTGATTCATAACAAGTGATAGCAAAGATCACGGCCTGTATCAGACGCACCTTAGTCTCCAGAGAGACATTAGGAAATACTCAATGGGGATTCAAAAAGACAGAATAATAACGGGCATAAATCAGTAGTAATTCATTATATAAAATACAGTGCATATGAATGATTATATGAAACACTATATAAATGTAAGTTTTGTATAAAGCACAATATACATTAATGAAACACAATGGAATAAATTATTGCATCCAAACTAGTAAATATTTTTTTAAAAATTAGCAAATAAAATTCAATGATACAAAAAAAATGTAATACTTTGAAATGCTTTCAACAGTAGAGTGGATCAAGTATCACATATGAGGAATGCAATACCCCTGTGAAAATGTACAACCACACCTAAGTAAGAAGTAAAAGGTTAAAGTTAATTTCAAAACAATAGTTACTGGATTACTACTTATTCTAGAATAAAACTAGTTAGATTGTGTGTTTGTCAGTGTGTGCTATCATGTGTGACTGAGAAGGACATTTGTCCCCTGAAGGTTCTCTTGACTTTAATCATTACAAGGTAGCATAATAGTTTAATTGTTTGGTTGTTATTCAAAAGTTCAGCAGTTTGAATCTATTAGTTGCTTCACAGGAGAAAAATGAAGCAGTCTTCTTCCATTAAGATTTATAACCTCAGAAATTTGATGTAGGGTCTCCGTAAGTCTGAATCAACTCAGTGCCAATGGATTTGTTTGGTGCAGAATGTTTATCTATAACAGTACATCACCAAAAGAGAGCTCTGGTGGCCTAGTGGCAAGAAGCTGTACTACAATCCTGAAAGTGCCTGGTTCGAATCCACCAGAAGCTCTGCTAGAGAAAGAGGGACAATCTCCTCCTGTGCCAGTTGGATCCGATTCAAGGGTACACAAGTTTAAAAAAAGAAAAAGAGCACCTGGTAATAGTACATCACCGAGCCTTTCTCCCTCAGAGACATTGGATGGGTTCAACTTCTGACTTTTCTGTTAGTAGCACACGATAGCCATCGAGTCACCAGAGCTTATAATGGAGATTAATATTCAAAGGTAGAGGAGTAGAGATAAAATGAGGTAGAGAGGAGCCTTCCTGGTTACAAGTTGGTTTTGTTTTCTTTTGATCTGAAAATTGCATTGTAAAGTCACATTACAAACATTTATCAAGCTCGAGACAAAACTTCTATTTTTTTCCCCTCTGAAAGTTGTAGATCAATATTGTGGTTGTTATATGTCACTGAGTTGGTATTGACTCATAAGTGGACTTTCCAGTGGGTTTTCAGAGGCTGTAAATCAGAGGAGAGGAGATTGCCCATCTTTCTTCCACAAGGCAGTTGGTCAATTTGAACTGCTTGCCTTTGGGTTGGCAGCACAACTCTATGTCCACAAGGCCAGCAAAGAACCTTTACACATCAATGTAGTTGTTATTGAGTATCAATGTGTCAGAAGTGACCCATAGCTGACCTTCCAACAAATTTTCAAATGCAGAAAAATCACACAGGAAGAGATTGTCCATCTTTCTTCCATTGAACACCTTGTGGATTTGAACTTCATACCTCAGAGTTGGCAGCACAATTCCTTACCAGTAGGCTACCAGAGCTCGCTAATACATCTTTAGGGAATTCAAATTTCCCCCCCTCATTTCACTCAGCCTCTTCTACTTCTAGGAAATACTAAACATATCTATGAAATACAGATTTTTTTTAACAGGTGTTTGAGTACTTGAAATTTCTCTTCCCAAATTCAACAGTAGAGATATTCAAAGACCAATTTTTCACCACACTGATGTAGGTATGAGTTTGGCTCTGCCATCACTATTTAGCCATTTAATTTTATTCCCTAAAGTCTGTTCTCTTATCTCCTTCCAACTCTCTCAGAAAACCTCTCAGTGACGTTGGGATCGAGACAATTGCACAACCCTTTTATTGTCAGCCCTGGAATGAAGACTTCATGCATCACTAGCTGTGTGCATGTAACATGAGGTAAAATTAATATCCTTTCTGATGTTTAGTCTATATTTCATTGGCTGGCTGCCTAGAATGACTCAGGAAACTCCCCGAAAAGTAACCCCTTCACCTCAAAAGAAAAAAAAAAAAGACAAGACTATGGGATTATTTCTACTAGAAAGACATTAATAAATGATTTTAAAACTAAACTAAAGGAAGAAAAAGAAGTCTTTATACTAGTGGGCTCCTCATTTCTCACAGGGAAACACTTCATTCTGATCCAGTTGTATTCAAGCCAAGTGGTTACCATGCTCTGGTGACTTACAAATTGAGAGCTGACGTTCACAGGCAAAGCTTGTCTCCCTTCAAAGCGTAATGCATTGTATGCCTTGGATTGTGTTCTACAGCATCTCCTCAAGTAATACTGATAGAGCACTCATAGTTACTTCAGACAATATCCAAAAATCCAGGAATAGTACCTCTGAATTAAGTGGAGTTTCAGAAAGACTTCACTCTTCCTAATAACATTCCTGCAAAATAGTCCATTGTCAGTTACTGTGTCAGTTTGACCATGATATATTTGTGTGTGTGTGTGTGTGTGTGTGTGTGTGTGTGTGTGTGTGTGTGTACACTCACTCACTTACTAAATAGTGCCTGTCTTTGTAAAAATACATCATATCAAGGAGTCAGAGAAAGAGAGGAAGACACTCAACAAGATGGATTGACATAGTGACCTTAACAAATGGGCTCAAGTATTTCAGAGCTGGAGAGGATGGGACAGGATAGAGCAAAGGTCCGGTCTGTTGTTCATACGGTTTCTGTGAGTTGTAGTCAACTCAGTGGCACCTAATAACAACATCTAAATGTTAGTGACGGAAGTGTATTCTCCTCACCCAACACTGGTGTAATTTTAATGATAGAGAAGTAATGATTCTATTATCTGCTGCCCTCACATGGACTTTACAGTGATCCAAATGTTCTTCTTTTAAGAGATGAAAGACTGTGTCAGGAAAGAAAAAAAAAAAAACAAATCCCAAAACACAAAACCAAGCCAACCTATCAGAAGAGAAGACACTTTCTTGCATGGAAAGATAACACACATTGTTAGCTGCAGATTTGTTCTCGGAGGGTCAGATTTTCCCATGGCACCCTACAGATGCTTAAGAACATCTTTGAAATGGAAGCGTTATTCTGACAATTTATTTCTTAGTGTGAGCTATCTTAATCATTCATGTGATTTAAGAAGGAATTAGCTTAAAGAAAGATGCTTCTTCATAGCAGGTAAATGAAAACACCAAACACATTGATGCCCACTTTTTATACACACTGGAAAATCCATGGATGAACTACCATATTTTACTCAGCGTGAACTCAGCTTTGATGTTTTTAGGTGTCTTCTCACAGCAACACCAAGTGACAGAGTAGAATTGCCTTTTAGGATTTGGGTCAGAATTTGGCTAGACAGCACAAAATAAATAACAGCAAAACTTTATGAAAACATTTTCCTAGCCTTTCTCCCACAAATTCTCTGCTCCCTGCTCCCTAAGACAAAGTTGACTGTATCACACAGAACCCAAGGCCGGTCCCCCTCCAGCCAGCCCTCCTGACTTCCCATGTTTGTCTCCTTTTCCCCCAAACTGAAAGGACTCTGTTCCCTGAGGCTTTCCAGATGGTTTGCGATCCCATGTCTAGAAGATTTCTATCTTTCTATTCTTGTTCCAGAGACCACCCAAACACTTGAGGCCAGATACTTTATCTTATTTTTCTTCTTTATATAAGTGTTCAGAGTACCCCCACCCCCTATTTGAGTGAAGTGTCACAAATCATATTTGTTTTTCGCACACTCACTCATGGAAGGGGCTCTGAGGGCCTAGTGGTAAAGAGTGGTGCTGCCAGTTCACAGGCCCTTGATTCCAAACTATCAAGTACCTGTGGGAGAAAGAGGGACAAACTCTTCCCCTGAGATTTACAGCCTCTGAAAACTCGCTGAGGGTGTCAGCTTTGACTCAGTTCTGTCGTCTCAGTGGCACACAACAAAAATATTCACGAGCATTTTACTTTATAACATTAATTTCCGTAGAGGAATGTGATTAATGAGTGTCTAATAGACCCCTATTTTGTATTGCCTTTACTTTTCCCCAACTTCTATTTACTAATTTGAATTCTTACCTCTCTCCATTCTTGACCCTGTTATGCAGCCAAGATTGGTTCTTGTCCTGTGGGTATAGATACTCCTCTGGCCTGCTGCAGCCCTGTCCTGCGTCATATACGGTCGTCTTTCAGGACTCCTTGAGAAGCATCTTTCACAACATAGACTCTAATGTCAGGCTGCTCGTGTTCAAATCCTGGCGCTACTACCTATGAAGGAAGTGTTTGGGGCACTTCCTCTAACCTCCCTTTGCCTCACTTTACTCATGTGTAAATTTATGGTAATAATTTTTCTTATCATATTAGTTTACTTTTCTTTGTGTTTTGTTTAGCAACAAATGAAATAATATATGCACAGAGCTTAGAGTATGTGATTAAAAATAGTGCCCTTTGTCATTTTGACACACTGGTTAATCATCTATGAAATCAAAGTTTGCAAAATTTTGAACTTCGTGAATATAGTCAAATCTAATGCTTACTATAGATCATAAATTTAAATAAAAATAGCAAAAATAGAATTAATAAAATTAAAGAAAAAGATGATATAGAAAACTGACTTGGCAAGATTCATGAAACAGACACTGATCTAAAAGTAGAAAGAAGAAAAAGCCACAGAATATTAAAAGGGCCGTTTTGACTGCCTCATACCCTCTTCAAGGCGAGCGTCTAACAGTAAAATTAGCTAACACCCAGTTTACCATCAGGAGAGGACGGTAGGTGTGAAAACACAAATCAGATCTCTTTCACCAACCTTGCCTTATCTTCTCTCTATGTTTAGGTCAATGTCTAGTTTACAAATCCTGCCCAGTCAGTTCTAAGTGTCACCTTACCTTTAATTTTCCATATGCCATCTTTGCTACTCTTATATAAACTTATGGTCTCACATTGTTGGAACATTTTATCAGATAGGGCAAGTTCTTGGAAAAATCATACTGTGAAACGTGGAGGGTGAGAGAAAACGAGGATGGCCCTCTTCTAGATGGATTTACACAGCAACCGTCCCAGTCGCTGGTTTTGATCATCAGGATGGCGCAGGATAAGGCAACATTCACAGCTGTTGTTAACAGGGCCACTCTGGGAAAGAGCTGACTAGATGGTTCCTAACAACAGTAATTGTTCACAGTATACTTACGGATAAAGCAGAGAGAATACAACCATTCTACACGAAGCCAGAGTTTGGAAAAGGACCTGAAATAGATGAGTAAATGAAAAGCCAAACTGTGTTAATGTCCATTCAAATCACCATGTTTTAAAAAGTGGGTGATGAGAACTTTAAGGATTGTTGTGGGACAGTGTCAGATTGTGTCTGCTCCTCAGGTCGACGGCACTCCAAACACAAATACAGCACAACCATCTCTCCAAGTACAGTTTGCTTTAGTGTTGTGAGTGAAGTGAATCTTTTAGGATCACCATTTGCTGATGTGGCATGAATCAAAATGGTAAAAACAAAAACAGATGCAAGCATACATTAGAAATTTTAATGTGGATTACATCGAAATAAAAGAAGAAAAATTTGAAGTTGTCATATCACACGCAACGTAGAAGGTTTGAAGATCACAATCATCAACATTAGGGTGCTGACAGGACTGGATCAGACAATTAGATGAGCTTCTATACTAGAAATGATTAACTGAAGAGAAATAAGGTCACAATCATCATTAAAAAAAAATCTATCCTTCTAACCAACATCACTCCTTACTGATGGGACAAGGTGCTCTGACTGGTTGTGATTGCATTGATCCTGATTTCTAGGGACTCTATAAGAACAGAGAAGAAAAAAAAAAAGAACAGAGAAGAATGGTCCCAGAGGGTTTTCAAGGTTGTGATTTTAAGAACACAGACTGTCACTTTTTTGGGTTTTTTTTGTGTGAGTTTTTTTTTGGGTGTGTGTAGGTTATTGTTACTTTTTTTTTTATCATGTAAATCTGGTGGCCTGGTGGTAAGAAACTGCATTACAATCCCAAAAGCATGTGGCTCAATTCCACCAGCTGCTCCGAGGTAGAAGAATGGGCAATCTCATCCCTGCTCAATTAACTGCCTCTGAAAACCTGCTGGAGGGGTAGCTATGGGTCTGTTCTGACTTGATAGTATACAGCAACAAAATCATTTCGCCATCAGTGGTTCTTTGTAACCAGGTGCAGTCTGTGTTTATCCCTAAGTAGTGAGTTTCATTCCCCTGCAGCCTATGGAATTATGCCAACAAGTCAGTCAGATTCCTCTGTCAGAGCCAGTGAACAGTCATCCTTTTGAACCACAAAGCCTGCTTCCCATGGTTCCCAGACATATACTCTGTTTCCTGAGTGTGCTTTCTGCAACCTTGTGTGGCATGCGGCATCCTCTTCCCCCAGGATGTGTGTCTACGTGACTAATAAATTGTTATCCATCTCATTCGTTAGTGTTGACTGTTATTTGTAGAACAGGAATTGCTCTTTCACCAACAGCATAAATGGGAGGTGATTAAGATCACTGGCATCTTGAACAGGATGACTCAAGAACATCCAGGAACATCTAGTTACTTTTAACTAACTACTCTTTGCAGTTTGAAGACCAAGGTGCGCATGACCCAAGTCATGGTATTTTCAATTGCTTCATACACAGGTGAAAGTTGGACAATGACTAAGGATGATGAAAGAAAAATTGGTGCCTTTGAATTGTGGTATTGGTAAAGAGTATTTAATAGCTCATGGGCTGTCAGAAGACCAACAATAACAACAAAAATCTCTCTTGGATCTTGCATCCAAGGTGTTCTTAGAGGCAAGGATGGTGAAACTTTGTCTTATATATATTTGGGACATATTGTCAGCAAATGCCAGTCCTTGGGAAAAGATATCATGCCTGGAAAAGTCAGAAAAAGAAAAGAAGACCTTCAATTGACACAGTAACTGAAAAAATGGGCTTGGGTACTGCAGAGAGGATGACAAAGAAAAGTTTTGATCTATTGTTCTTAGGGCTGTTGTAGTCAGAGTTGACTAGATGGCACCAAACAACCCAGACATTGAAAATTAACTGGTTTCATGATATAGCAAAGGCTATGCTGGAGAAGAGTATTGAATTTTATGGACTGCTAGAGAACAAACAGTTTCTTTCTGGAGAGGGTGAAACCAGGCTGTTCCTTGGAGGCAAGGATTCAGAAGCTCTGTCTGACATATTTGGGGTACGTTGCAAGGAGGGACCAGTGCTTGGAGAGTGATAGCATGCATGGAAGTGTGGAGGGATGGCACAAAAGAAGACCCTCAATGAGATGGATTGACTCAGTGACTTGGGTAATGCGGGTAGGTGTGTCAAAGACAATAAGGTTGGCTCAAGACAGAGCAGGGTTCAGAGCTGTTGTACAAAGGATCACTCTGAGTTGCAAGAGACTTGACAGCGCATAACAACAACATGATTCAATTAACAGATACTGACAGGCTTATGTTTTAGTGTTCAATATGAGCTTGAATTCATTCCACCTGAATTTAAAAACCCTCTCAAGAAGAGGTTTAAGGTATCGAATACTATTGAATGAAGATCAGATGAGCTGTCGGATGCTGTAAAGGATATCATCCACAAAGAAAGCAAAAGTTAGTTACAAAAAGAAAGGAAGAAAATAAAATAAAATCTAAAAAAAAAACCAAAACTAAAAAAATACTTGAAAAACAATATATTCAAACTTTGTAAATAAATCCATATAATAAAAAAATGCTTCAGGGAAAAAAAAGGAAGAAAAAGACCAACACGGATATCAGAAGAGACTCTGAGTATTACATGAGAATTTCAAGAAGCCAAAACAAAGGGGGGAAATGATGAAGTTAAATATTTGAACAGAAAATGTCAAAGGGCAGCTCAGGAAGACAAAGTGAAGTATAATAATAAAATATGAAAAGAGTCAGAAAATCAAAAGGAAAGGATTTAGCATTTTTCAAGCTGAAAGAACTGAAGAACAAATTCAAGCCTCAAGTTGCAATACTTAAAGATACTATGGGCAAAATCTTTAATGATTCAAGAAGCATCAAAAGATGATGGAAAGAATATACTGAGTCACTGTATCAAAAAGAATTTGTTGACCCAGAACTATTTCAAGAAATAGTATATGAACAAGAACCAATGGTAATAAAAGAGGAAGTTCAAGTTCCTTTCAAGGAATTGGCAAAAAATAAGGTCCTAAGAATTGATGGAACATCAATAGACATATTTTCTTTTCTTTTTTTTTTTTTGGTATTATCATCACATTTAAAACTTCTGGAAACGGTATTATAATCATATGCTTAGGAGTTAGTGTTTGTAACACATATTTGGGGAACACAATTCAATCCACATCTGTTTTGTCATCTCATCCCATTTTTCCAGAAAAGCACCATAAATAGAATTCAACATGATGTAGAAATCAAGCAAATTCTAGGTGAAATCTTAGATCCTGAGGCCAATCCAAACTGAGAAATCTGCTTTACTCAACAGTGTTAAATTGTCTATAGCAAAGTTCTACTTCCTAATAGACATATTTTCAAATCAGATGCAATCCTGGACATGTTCACCAGGTTGTGCCAAGAAATCTGGAGACACAGCCACATGGCCAAGTAAAATGGAAGAGATCCATATTTATTCCCATTCCCAAAAAAGATGATATAGCAGAATGCTGAAATTATAGAACAACATCACTAATATCACATGCAAGCAAAATATTACTGAAGATTAACCTAAAAGGACTAGAACAATGCATCAACAGAGAACTGCCAGAAATACAAACTGAGTTTAGAATAGGACATGGTACTAGGGATATCATTGCTATCTGATGGATCTTGGCTGAAAGCAAAGAGAACCAGAAAATGTCTATTTGTATTTTATCAACTGTTCAAGGGCTTTCCACTGTGTAGATGATAACAAATTGTGGCTAACGTTGAAAAAAATGGAAATCCCAGAAAACTCGATTGCGCACATGCAAACCTATACCTGGACCAGGAAGTTTTGTCCAAACAGAACAAGATAAAATGGCATGGTTCAAAATAAAGAAATGAATGAATGAATGAATGAATGAATGAATGTATACATACATACATACATACATACATACATACATAAATGGAGTGCATCAGGGATGTATTCTTTCCATTTCAATCTATATGCTGAACAGATTATTCAGGAGGCTGGACTTCATGAAGAAAATGTGACATCAGGATCACTGCAGAAGGTCAAGACCTACAGCCTTCTCAAAGCCAGTGAAATAGAAGTCTATGGTTTTGGATTGTATCTCAAAGTCAATAAAACAAAGATCTTCACTCCCTGGCCAATAGGTAGTATGGCCATGTTTATCAACCCTTGAACAACTGCCTAGCAGTTGTTCTTTGAGAGATTAATAAAAACAACAACAACAACAAAATCCTGAGTATCTTTCACTTTACAGATTCAACTAGAAATCACGGTAACACATGTTTCTAAATATACCAATGCCACAATATAAGACTTCACTGTTGTTGTTATGTGTCATCGAGTTGCTTGCAATTCATAGTGACCCTGTGTACAACAGTGCTAAACTCTGCTTTATCCTGTGCCAATCTCATTGTTTCTGACACACCTACCCCCTTTACCCCAGTCACTGAATCAATCCATCTCATTGAGGGTCTTCCTCTCCTACCCTGTCCTTCCACCCTCCCAAGCATGAGATCCCTCTCCAAGGACCAGTCCCTCTTTGCACCATCTCCAGAGTGGGCCAGATGAAGCTTCAGAATTCTTGCCTCCAAGGAGCAGCCTCTCTAGGGTGAACCTGTTTGTTCTCCTGGCAGTCCATGCTACACTCAATACACTTCTCCTGCACCACAGTTCAAAGGCATCAATTCTTTTTCTATCATCCTTAGTCATTGTCCAGCTCTCTGATGCATAGCAAGTAATTACAAAGACCATGGCCTGTATCGGGCATACCTTAGTCTCTGGACTGACATCCTTGCTCTTCAGTACTTTGGAGAGGTCTCTGCAGCAGACTTTCCCAATGTAATTCATCTTTTTATTTCCTGGCTGCTGGTACCAAGAATGTTGATTGTGGAGTCAAGCAAACTGAATCTGTTAACAATCTCAATCTCTTCATCGTCTATCATGATGCTGCCAATTGGTGTAGTGGTGACAATCTTTGTTTTCTTGACATTGAACTTCAATCCATAGTGAAGGCTGCAGTCCTTGATCGTCTGCAGCAAACACTTCAGGTCCTCCTCAGTTTCAGCAAGGAGGGTTATGTCATCGGCATAAGGCAGATTGTTGGTGAATCTTCCTTCAATCCTGATGCCACTGTTCTCCTCACAGAGCCCAGCTTCCCAGATGATAAGTTCCACACATAGTTTAAAAAGGTATGGAGATAGGACACATCCCTGGTGTACACCTTTCCCAGTTTTGAACCATGAAACGTTTCCTTGCCCTGTTCTAACTACAGGCTGATAAAAAGGACACTTTTTAACCACTCTAGGGTTCCAGATTTTATTGACAGTGACCATGGGGACTCTTCACTTCTCAGCAAATGCAATCCTGGGACTCTATAGAATTTTTCCTTTGCCATAAGACCCTGAGAGCAGCAACACCCACTCCTTGCCATCAAATTAGAACCAACTCATAGCTGAGCCACTCAATATGTCTTTAAAGCTGTAAATCCCACAGGAGGAGACTGCCCATGTTTCTCCTTCAGATGGGCTGGTGGATTCAAAGTGCCTTTGGATTGGCAGTGCCATTCTTTACCCACTAGCCCACCAGAGCTCCCTAAGGGGACATAAAGACCTTCTCAAAGAGCTTTCATTTAAGTTCACACTTATCTAAGTTTATGCAACTTGGGGGCACGTGTTCCCTATGCAAATGGCACACTAGCCCCTCCGTTGTTTTCAATGGCCATAAAGAGAAATCTTTCTAAAGTATATGGTCTAAAGCACATGCTTTGGATGATCCCTGCACCCTGTGGGTCACTTTTCTCCTCAATTCCTAGGGTGGCACCTTCGGTCTCTAGAAAAATCCTTGATAAGTTACATCCAGATATCAAAGGGTTTATTGTGGTATAAGAAGCAAAATGAGCATTATCTGCTCTCTGGACACCTGATGAAATCAGAAGGACCTCAGATAGTCACAATGCAAGCTGCTCTCACTCTGGCCCCCACCGATGAGGTCCCCCAGCCAAATGACCCTCTCATCAAAAGGCCACATACAATTGCTGCTTATCTAGGAAGAGTCACCTTGTTCCCCGCAAGTCCACAGAATTATTCAACAAGCCAGTCCCATCCTAGAGTATTAGACACTCTAATGTCTGCTTCCCACAGACCACAGTTGTTCACTGCTCTGGAGTGCAAACCCACCCCCACCCAGGGCTATATATTACTAGTAAACAGCAACTGCTCTCTGTCTTATCTGGTCTGCATCCGGAGCCTGTCATGTGTTTGTCCAGGTCCATAACACTAGTGCAGAAACCCCTCCCTCCCAAATGAGGTGAAGAGGAAGTGACTAAAATATGCCTCAGTTCCATTCACCACTCACTCACCACCAAACCCTAATTTTAAAGTTCAGTGGGATCAATCCCTCTCCCTCACTTCCTGGAATTTTCATCATCATCCTGGCAACAGGGCTTGTTTTAGGAATGAGAAGGCTCCAAGCCATGATAGTGAGCTTAAATTCTAGGGCTTCTTAGATAGCTCTTTTAAATAGAAGCAACCTCTTGTTCCCTGCAAGAGGGAAATGCTTGTCTTCATTAGACCCCCATGATGTGAGGGGATTAGGGGAAAGGAAGCTGTCTTAAACAGAAATTAACTGAGAAATAGCTGGGCCAAGCAAGGCAAAGAGAGACAGTCCTGGGCATGGTCACGTCCCACTTTCTATTGTTAAGTAAGGGCCTCGAGGTGATTTTGTAGACAGAGTGGAATTGGCTCACAGGTTAGCAGCTAACCATTTAACCATCACACCCTACTCTCACCATAGTTGAAACAAACCCTACCTAGAATTTCACCACTGCTGAAAACAAAATGTTCTCTGATTCTTAAACAACTGTGAACAGGGCTTTCTGTCTTTTTCCCTCAATGAGGGCTGCAATAAACGCAGGAAGCAGTCAGTCACACAGGTAGAAAGCTGACGCCAGCCTAGAAAGGTAAATGATTGCCCTACTATAGCTCTTTCTGGAATGTACAGGATCCCTTCAGCACCAAACCTTCTTCTCTGCTCAGAGACTTTGCTGAGTTACTTTCTGAAACACCCTCAGATTAACAAGTTTGTAAAGTTTTGCTTGTCTCTAGGCCTACGGTCAGAAGGCAGTTGTCACAAAAACAGCATCAGGAATCATCAATGATGGTTGCAGAGTCTCTCTCTAAATTGTATTTATGTTTTCTAATCATTGCCTTAGGGAGCTCTGGTGGCTTATGGCTAAGAGCAGTGCTGCGATCCCAAAGGCACATAGTTCAAATCCACCAGCTGCTCTGAAGGAAAAGGATGGACAATCTCATTTATTAACTGCCTCTGAAAACCCACCAGAGGGTCAGCTACGGTATGGGCCATTTCCAACTCAACAGTACACAACAACAATTATTGGTACACAACAACAATCATTGCCTTAAATGACTTAAATGATTTAAATGACAAGCTCTTTTGCCTGGAGCTTATCTTTTATGTTTATTACCAATTTTTCAGTGCTTGGCTGCTATCCATAGGGTTTTTGAGGATCCACTATTTCAGAGATTCATGATTAAGTTATGTTTCTTAGTTGTAATCAGGGAGCACCACTGAGACTTGCCCATCATCAAAAGACTTACTGCACCAGGCAAATCTGATGTTACGGATCTCTTTCAAGTACTAAAGAGAAAAGATATCAGTTTAAAGAATAAGGGTTGTCTGGCTTCTGAAAGCTTCAAAATGAATAAGACAGCCCAAAGTTGAATTGATGCCTTTGAATTATGGTGGAAGTGAAGAGGACTGAGTATCCCAAAAGAATAAACATATATCTCTTAGAAGAAATGCAACCAGGATGTATCTTTTGCTTTTCTTTTTCTTTTTTTTTTTTTTTAGGGTGTTTCTTACAAGGTGGTGATACTTCATCTAACACATTTTAGGTATGTGATTAGGAGGGATCTGTCCTTGGAACACCATCCTTCTTGGAGAGAAGGAGGAGATGACATTCAATAAGAATGATGTGACTGCAACAACTGTTGCAGGCTTAACACAGAGAGAGCATAAATGAATTATAAATAAATTGATCATATTTAAATTATTGAAAATACAAGCATGACTTACCAAAAGTTTTGAGATGTAACTACAACAGTGTTCATAAGTAACCTTGAAGCTGTAAATACTTGTATTTTAAAAATATAGATTCACATTAGTAGCCTAACTTTTCCAGTTAAGAAACTAGGGGTGGAGGGTAGCCAACTAAATCCAACACAAGTTGAAGGAAGGAAATAATAAAGATGAACAGTGGAGACCAGAAAATGAGGGAGAAAATCAACATGCTCAAAAGTTGTCTTAAGACATTTTGAAAATGTTTATAAATTTTGTTTCCATTTATTATCCTGGCTTCTTAGTGCTTCAATAAAAGAGATAGCACAAGTGAATGGCATTAACAAACAGAAATTTATTCTCTTAAAATTAATGAGTCTCTCTCTCTCTCTCTCTCCCTCTCTCTCTCTCTTTCTCTCTCTCTGTGTGTGTCTTTCTCTCTCTCTCATTGATGACAAGTCAGAATAAACACTTCCTTAATTCTCCGGCAGGTTTTCAGAGGTTGTGACTCTCCTGGGAAGAGATTGCTCTTCTTTCTCCCATGAAGAGCTGGTGGATTCAAACCACCTTCCTTTGAGATAAAAAGCTCAACTCTTTAACCTACTAGGCCACCAGAGCTCCTTTAAATTCTGAGTTAAAGGTGTCAGTTGTAGAGCAAGGTCCTCGCTCATTGGTGGAGCTGGAGGAAAGTCCTCGTTCCTTCAGCATCTGTAGGAGCAGCACTCCTTACAGATCTCCATGTGTCTTGGTCTTTCCTGGTTTCAAGGAGCTTCTTTGCACAGAGGTTCTGGCCCAAAAGAATTCTCTCCATTTCTGGCGATGACTTCTTGGTGACTCTTCCTATTCTCCCTCTAATAGCTCTTCTCCACTTACCTCTAGTGAGATAAAAGGTATTACAAACCACAGTCTAAGGAAATTCCCCTCACATCTGATCAGGGCTATGTTGCATACCACCTTTAATCCTCTTGCAACTATTTCTATCAGATCATGAGGAATTATTGCATAGCTTTCACATAATATCATTCAACTCAACCTAACTCAACTCATTGACATTGAGTCAGAACTGACTCCTAGCTGACCCTCCAGTGGGTTTTTAGTAGGCTGTGAATTACCCAGGAGTCAACTGACTATCTTTCTCCCTTGGAGCCAATGGTGAACCCAAATCACAAGAGAGATGCCACTTTCAGGTTAACCCCGCAACTCTTTATGAATTAAGAGACCATGAGTTTGGGGGGAACACAATTCAATTCATGAAATTAACAAAGGAGAAAGAATGGGAGACAGAGGGAGAGAGAAGAGAAAGACACAAATGATCAAAAATGAGATTCTAAGCAGGGGTAGCATTAATGTCCTTAGAGATATAAAGAGCATTATAAGGTTGTTTGAATAACCATAGGAAGCACAAGTAGCATAGTTCATAATGTATTAACTGCTACTCTAAAGATCAGCCTCTCACGACATTTGAATCCAGAAGTTTCTTCAAAGGTTAAAGGTGAGTACTAGCCTTTCAAGTGATTTACAGTCTCAGAAACACAACAGAGAGTCAGCTATGAGCCAGTTCGGACTCAGGAGCAGGGTGTGTGTATGTGTGTGTGCGTGTGTGCGCGCGTGCGTGCGTGTGTGTGCGCGTGTGTGTGCGCATGCGTGCCTGCGTGTGTGTGTGTGCGCGTGTGTGTATCTGTCAGAGAGATACATGCATACACAGAGAGACATGAATAACTATGTCAAAAACTTGAAGTGTGCAAGTACATATTAAAACACAACCAGAAAGCTTCCAAAAGAAAGGAGACATCTGAGTAGATCTATAATGTGTAAAGAAATTGAATCAATGGTTTAAAAACTTTCCATAAAGAAAAATCTCAGATCCAGGTGGCTTTACTTGTCAATTATAGCGGACATTTAAAAAAAGGAGAAATGTCACTCTTCCACAAACTGATTTTAAAAGTAGAAAAACATTTACTATTTTATGTCTTGAGACATGCCTTAGCCTGATATTAAAAACCAGACATGACTACAGAAGAAATTTTTTTAAACCTACAAATCTTCAGTATAATAATGCAAAGATCCTCAAAATAATACCAGCAAATAGTTTTCTACAGAATGTAAAAGCTACAAACATCATGACAAAGTGAATTTTATCCCAGAAATCAAAAGTTGATTTAATACCTCAAAAACATATAATTTGTCCTGGAAATAAAATAAAGGCCAAATACCTTATGGTCATATTACAACATGGTAACGATGTTTAACAAAATTCAGCTCTCTGATAGTACAGTCCATTAGGAGTTGTTGCTAATCCAAAAATCACGCCTCTATGAACTCACCAGCGGCTCTGCAGGGGAAATACGCCATCTCCTCCCGTTTAATTTACAGACTCCAGAACTCTGCTGAAGGGTCAGCTATGAGTTTGTGATTATAAGGAGAGAATTCAAGAGACTAGAAAGAAAAGTAAAACTTCTCAACTTCATAAAGGATAGCTAAGAGGAAATGTTTTCCCCACTGGTCTCTCAGTTTGTCACAGTGTGGTGACTTATGGTTTGCTGTGACATTGGAAGCTATGCCACAGTATTTAAAATACTATCAGGGTCGCCTATATGGACAGGTTTTAGTCATGCTTCAGACTAAGTGTCCACCTATGCATCTGAAAGTTGGACAATGAATAGGGGTGACAGAAGAAGAATTGAGGCCTTTGAATTGTTGAGTTGGCAAAGAGTTTGGAATATCTTCTATATTGCCAAAAGAATAAAACAAGTCTGTCTTGAAGAAAATGCAACCAGAATACTCCTTAGAAGCCAGAATAATGAAACTTCATCACAGTTACCTTGGATACCTGAGAACAATTGCTTAAAGAGGTATCATGTTGAGAAAGGTAGAGGAAGACTGGCAAGGAGATAGATTGACTGAGTGACTACCACAACGAACTTGAACATGAGAGATTATGAAGACTGTACAGGGTTGGGTAAAGTTCAGATCAGTTGTTCATAAGGTCACTAGGAACAACTATCAACTTGGTAGTCCCTAACAACAATAACAAGAGAAAATAGACTTCATACCATACTTAATGGTGAAAGACTAAAATATTCTCAGTAAGAAAAAGAATAATACAAGGATGTCTGTGCTTATAATTTCTATTCCACATTATAATAAAGCAGGCAAAAGCATAAAAAATAATTGTTTCAGACAAAAACCAGACCTACTGTCAATCAAGTTGATTCCAACTTACAGAAAACCTACAGGACAGAGCAGAACTGTCCCATACAATTTCCAAGGCTGTGTGTCTTTGCTGAAGTAGTGTGCTTTATTGTTATCCTGCAGAAGTTGTGGGTTTCAAACCATCAACCTTTTGGTTAGCAATTGCGAGCTTAACTAATGAGTTATCAGGGTTCATTTTTAGGGGAAAAATATTATCTTTTCATAAATGATATGATCTTGGGGAAAAATCCAAAGGAATTAGCTTAACATTTAACTATCAAATAGGTTCAGTAAGGTTACAAGAAACAAGATCAATACACAAAAAATGAGTTCTATTTCTACATATTAGCAATTAATAAGACAAAGAGAAAATTAAGGAAATACTTTTACTTAAAATAGCATAAAAATAAAATATTTAGGAATAAAATTTAACATAAAGGCCAAGAATTTGACACGTTATAAAACATAGTTGAAAACAGTCAAGATCTAAGAAGAAAAAAAAGGTAGTCTTCTTTTGTGTAGTGGAAAACTTAATATTATAAGAATACAATGTTCCATAAATGTTTATCAGATTATGTTTAATACAATATCTATCAAAATCTAAGCTGGCTTTTTGTAGATTTGAAAACTTAAATGGAAATGTAAAAATCCCAGAATAATTATCATGTTGTTGTTGTGTGCCATTGAGTTGGAATCAACCCATAGCTAAACCTACGGTGTGTTTTCAGAGGCATAGGAAGGGATTGCCTGTTTTTCTCCTGTGGAGCAGTAGGTAGATTTGAACCCTATTCCTTTGGGTTGTAAGTATAATTCCTTATCACTAGGTCACCAACAAACAAAAATACCAAAACACCACCATCACCACACAACACAATAAAACCCAAAGTTAATTGATTCACACATTCCAATTTTAAAACTTGCTACTTTGTTGATTGCCATTGAATAGATTCTGATTCATAGTGACTCAAGATGGTGCAGAGCAAGATCCAAGAATTCACAGGGTTTTTAAAGCTAAAACTTTTGGGGAGCAGGTGATCAGGCCTCTTCTGAAGCAATCTCTGTGTAGCTTCAAACTGAAAATCTTTCTGGTAGTCGAGTCCCACTTAGGAATTTCAAGCAATAGTCATCAAGATGGTGGTACTGGTATAAAGACAGACATAAAGGTCAATGGAACAAAATTATGAGTCCAAGGGGAAAATAAGAAAAGAAAGAAAAAAATCCCCTGTAATTCGCTATACAAACATGGAAAGATAATACAATGGGAAAGCAAAAGTATTTTCAAGCGATGATTCTGGTATTACTGATAACCCGGGTAAAAGAATGAAGGTTGACTTCTTCCTAAATCATATGGAAAAATAACTAAAATATAATCCTCAAACTTTATTTAAGTGGTAAAATTTTGAAACTCTTAGAAAATGAAATAGAATTCTATATTGTTGTTGTTGTTAAGTGCTGTTGCTAAGACCTTTATTTGGCAATGACTTCTTGAGTAAAATATCAAAAGCGTTCTATGTTTTACCCTTCAATTACTAAGGATGTTAGTTACTTTCATGACTAATATATACCTGAATTGAAGCCATGGCAAGTTCTGTTCCCCCATGGGTATGTGAAAGCTGGACAAGGAAGAGAAAGCCTAAAGAGGAGTTGACAGATTTGCATTATGATTTGGTTAAAACAGTAAATATATCATGGACTGACATAATCACTGTTTTGGAGAAAGCACATCAAGACCATTATTGTAAAAATAGAAGAATAACTAGTAAAACATTCATGAGAACTCAAGGCGCTGAGGATGGGTAGGGGCGAAAGTACAGGGTAGCACAGTTTGATGGGTGGATGGGGGCTGGGAGGGTGGGAAGGAAATAGGAAGGATCCAGGCAAAAGTACAGGGTAATGATGGGCAGGGACCAATGGTGATTAATTTTCTAAAACATAATGCACGAGGATGCTTGTTTGAGACACAACATGAATGAAGAACAACATGAAACACAACACATACCAACTTTGTAAGCAAACCAATAAAAAAGAAAAAAGAACGCTTGTTAGAACCGAGAGTAGTGAAACTTCCTCTCATGTATTTTGGACATATTATCAGAGGGTCCAGTGCCTGGGCTCGCTTTGACAGCAAATATACCAGAAATGGAATGATACAGAGAAGATTAGCATGGCTGCTGTGCAAGGAAGATAGAGGGACCAGTGCCCGATGAAAAACGTCATGTTTTGTAAAATACAGGGTCAGGACAAACGAAGGAGATAGATCCTCAGTGAGATATACTGACATGGTGTCCACAACAATGGAGTCAATTGTGAAAACAACATGTTGTTGCTGTTAGATGCCATCGAGTTGGCGCTGACCCACGGCTGACCCTCCAACAGGTTTTCGGCGGCAGTAGAGGGAGGGACCAACTCAACACTATTTAATAACAAACAAAAATGAAAGCATTAACAACAACAAAAAGTAGGTAAATTAAACTATACAAAATGTTTTGATTGCACATTACAATATCATCAAGAAAATGGAAAGAGGAAACAGAATGGGAGAAAATCTGCCAACGCCTCTATTTGATAATGTCCTTAAATCTACAATACTTAGATCATCATACGATTCAAAACCAAGATGAGAAAAGGCATGATGTTTCAAAGGCAAATTCTTTAAACAGAACTTTTTCCAAAGAGGATTTACAGATAAGCAATAAACACATGAAAACATGCTCAGCACCATCAGTTTTAGGGAAGAGCACAAGTGAAAAACCACAATGAACTATACTTTATAGCCCAAAAACCCCAGGTAATTCTAAGTGTTAGAGAAAATGTGGAGAAATCAGAATCCTCATATATTTCTGTTGAGAATGTAAAACAGTACATTTGCTTTGAAAAACAATTTTTCCACTTCTTCAAAGATTAAGCTAATGTTATCCTAGAGCCTTGCCATTTCATTTTTAGGAAAACAGAAAAAAATAATTGAAACTTATGTGTAAATGTGACTCGTAATACAAAGAAAGTGGAGCTAATGTAAATGGTCATCAACTGAAGAATAGATTAAATCACAGTTCATCTATACAGTAGAATACTATTTGGTAATAAAAAGGAATGTGGAATTCCCATGCAATGGAGTCTTCTCCAGCAATAAAGTGAAATTACATTCTGATGTGTGTTATATCACAGATAGATCTTTAAAATATTGTGCTGTGTAAAACAAATGAAACCAGGCTGCTCCTTGGAGGCAAGGATTCTGAAGCTTTGCCTGGCATACTTTGGGCAAATTTCAAGGAGGTACCAGTCCTTGGCGAAGGACATTATGCTTGGGAGGGTAGAGGGACAGCACAGGAGGGGAAGGCCCTCAATGATATGGATTGACTCAGTGACTGGAGTAATGGAGGTAGATGTGTTGGAGACAGTAAGTTTGGCTCAGTAGAGGGCAGAGTTCAGAGCTGTTGTACATTGGGTCGCTGTGAGTTGCAAGCAACTTGAGAGCACATAGCAACAACAAACAAAACAAATGAGACATGACGGTACAGAGTCAATACTTCATTAATGGATACCAGGCAGGGGTGGTGAGGGAGGGGGAATAGCAATTGCCTGAGAAGATTTCCGATTCTGTTTATGGTACCAAAACATTTCCAAATCATTGATGAGGATGGTTGTACAACCTGGTGAAAGCAATTAATAGCCTTGAATTGTGTATATAATTGACAGTTTTGTCACATATATATATTTAACCACAACACATTTTTTTAACACAACAAAAAATAATGAAGTTGTGATATGTATTATAACATGCATGAACTTTTGATGGTGAAGAGATTGAGATTGTTAACAGAGATTGAGTTAGTTTACTTGGCTCCACGGTCAACACTCTTGGTAACAGCAGCCAGGAAATCAAGAGACGGATTACATTTGGAAAGTTGGCTGTGAGGGACCTCTCAAGAGTACTGAAGAGCAACGATGTCAGACTAGAGATTAAGGTGTGCCTGATCCAGGCTATAGTCTTCGCAATTACGTGCTATGCATCAGAGAGTTGGACAGTGACTAGGGTAGATAGAAAGAGAATTGATGCCTTTGAGCTGTGGTGCTGGAGAAGAGTATTGAATATACCATGGACTGCTAGGAGAACAAACAGGTTTGTCCTGGAGAGGGTGAAGCCAGGATGTTCCCTGGAGTCCAGGATTCTGGGGTTTCATCTGACATATTTTGGGCATGTTGCAAGGAGGGATTGGTCCTTGGAGAGGGACATCATGTTTGGCAGAGTGGAGGGGAAGCGAAGGAGAGGAAGACCTTTGATGAGATGGATCGATTCTGTGACTAGAGAGGTGGGAATAAGTGCGTTTGAGATGGCTAGGTTGGCACAGGATAGAAGAGCATATAGAGCTCTTGTACATAGGGTCACTATGAGTCGCAAGCAACTCGATGGCACATAACAACAACAACAACAATGCCAAGTCAAAGAAGCCAATTACAAAACAGGAAATTAGGCTTGATTATACTTATGAATGAAATTCCATATACAAAAATGTCTACAATGAGCCAATCTATACAGACAAAAGGTGAATTCATGGTCAAGGTTTCTAGTATGTTTGACATTAAAACAATCTAAATTTAAAGTACGGCAGTGGTTGAATAACCTGAAAATATGCTAAAAGCTATTGAATTGCAAGTTCTGCAAAGATTGTTGTTTTTGTTAAGTATGCATCAGAGAGTTGGACAATGACCAAAGAGGACAGAAGGAGAATTGATGCCTTTGGGCTGTGGTGCTGGAGAAGAGTATTGAGAATACCATGGACTACTAGGAAAACAAACAGATTTGTCCTGGAAAGGGTTAAACCGGGTGGCTCCTTGG
>NW_006399753.1:19334293-19336048 GCF_000299155.1 Elephantulus edwardii
AAAAAAAAACCAAACAAACAAACAAACAAAAAAAACGGAAATGACACAGCGGACAGAGGCAATAATTTGCACAGGAGGAGACTGCTCATCTTTCTCCTATGGATCATCTGGTGGATTTGAACCACATACCTCTGGGTTGGCAGTACAATTCCTTACTACTAAGCCATCAGAGGTCCCTATATAAAAACTATTTCTTTGGTATGTGAATGATATCTCAGTAAAGTGGTTTAGAACTTTAAAAATGTAATATAGACAGTCGTTCAGAAACATATCTTCCAGGACATAGTTTAAAAGACTGATATAATAATATTACCATTAAACAGATGCTAACCTTAATATAATATATAGAGTATGTTTTATAACTTCACAAATGAAAAATTCGTGAGATAAGTTTTTTTTCTCTCTCTCTTAAAAATGTCCTTGAAGGGTGTGCCAGCAAAATAACTTGAATGCCACTGGATTAAAAGGAGGAAGTTCAGTTAAATAGTTGTTACAGTCATTCAGGAGAGCAATTACTAGCACTTCCACTGAGACAGTCAGAGAGGAGAAAGGAAGGCAAATATTTACTCATTCATCCATAAACTCTTAAAAGCAGATTCTCAAGAAATGTTTGTTAAATAAATCTTGGAAAGGGACGGTGATGTCTGATCCTTCTCAGAGCAGATGGTTTCTTTTCCCACACACAGTAATTGCCAGGAAAAAGAATTTCAAGTTTAGAACAGAAATTAAATGATATTGTTTTATAATCCTCAACTCTTGCTTTGTCAATAAATTGGCCTTTACAAGGTAAGCTTTAGAAATCTTTTGTGTGATGCTTCCTAATAAGTTGCAAAGATAAATGCTAAAAATAGATTCTCTTATTTAAGGGCGATGCAAGTAAGAACCAGAATGACTGGCAAGTGAAAGAACTCTATCAGGTGCCAATTTAGAACCATTTCTAGATTAAACAAACCAGTCTTTAAATAACAGAGACAGTGTAAGGAGATAATTCCTTTTAGAAGGGGGTGGACTTCTTTAGATGAGGGAGCTGTAATCAAGACCTCTTCTGTTATTATGTGCCATCAAGTAGGAACTGACTCACAGTTGACACTCCAGCAGGTTTTCAGAGACTGTAAGTTGTGTGAGAGGAAATGGTCTGTTTTTCTCCTGTGGAGCAGCTGGCGTATTTGAACATCCTGCCTTTGGATCTGAAGCTCAATTCTTTACTGTTAAACTACCAAAACTCCCCATCCCTCACTGTCCGGAGCCTGCGTTTCCAAATGGAAGTCATAGATAATATTCTTCAAAGGAACTTGCTGGGGAAAGGGTATCTCCATTTAGGAAAGGTGTCAGCACGGGGAGTCATCACTGGGTATGCACAAATGAGCATCAGCAAACCTGTCTTTGAAATGCCAAAGATTTTAGGTAGAACAAATAGGAAAGACTTGTTCGTTCAGATCCCTGGCTATGTGTTTCTAAAATATCATTAACGATCTTTCCCCTCGTGTTAATAAGACAACATCAGTACAAGCTTCAATGCTAAAAAGCCATTGCTGCTGATGTTATTGTACTGAATGAAGGATGTGCTCTTTGTGCCAACCAGGGATTCCTTAGAAAGTCCTTGTGAGCTAATAACTCATTAAACACAGCGCAGTTATTAACACTTCATTATGCTAATCAATCAATTACAAACACCTCTTACCACCAAGCATGAGATTCAGTCAAATGAAGAACTCTGGTGGGATACCCCACAGTGTACGCACTACTGTTGTTGTT
>NW_006399753.1:19336843-19338615 GCF_000299155.1 Elephantulus edwardii
CCTGTGGAGCAACTGATGGATTCAGACCATGCGCCTTTGGGCTGGTAAAACAGCTCTTAACCTTAAGCCACCAGAGCTCCTACATAAAGCTTCAGAGCCTCAGAAAACCTGACGGAGAGTCACTATGAGTCAGAATAGACTCAAAGGCAGTGACATTGAGGTTTTCAGGAGATAAGTCTTTTATAAGAGAATTAAATGCAAAAAAAATGTAATTAAATAGAATCTGATACATGAGGAAACTGCATGTGCTAGAAGACTGGTCAGAAACACACTTTACCAGTTATTTCCTCTTATTTTTACCTTTACTCTAGCACACACAAGGAAACAAATGCTAAAACAAAAATTTTATTAAGCCAATAATAGACATTTTTTAAAATGTCCTTAATAAACTGGCATAACATTACAACAGTAGTTGTGTGCTGTCTGGTAAATTCTAACTCTTGCTGTTGTTGTTATGTGTTGTTGAGTTGACTACAACTCACAGCAACCCTATGAACAATGGCTCTAAACCTTGCCCTAGACACGCCTGCCCCAGGGCCACAGTCATTGACATAACTGCCCCGGGGACCAGTCACTGTGTCATTCATCGCATCCAGGATTTTCCTCTCCTGTGCTCACCCTCTCTACTCATGATGTCCTTCTCCAAGGATTGGTCCCTCCTGGAAACATGCCAAAATATATGAGACAGAGTTTCAAAATCCTGGCTTCCAAGGAATAACCTGGTTTCAACCTCTCAAGGACAGACCTGTCTGTTCTCTTGGCAGTTCATGGTATGCTCAAAACATTTCTCCAGCAGCACAACTCAAAGGCATCAATTTTTCTTCTGTCACCCTTCAGCTCTTGTTCAGATCTTTATCTCTAGATGTGGCTGCTATTAGGGACCATCAAATGTGCTATGACTCGTAGTGATGCTATGAGCAACAGAGCTGGATCACGTCTTATCCTATGCCATCTGCATGATCTCTCACATGCTCCAGCCTGTTTTACAGTCACTGTGTCAACCCACCTTGGTGAAGGTCTTCCTCTCTTTCTCTGACCTTCTACTTTTCCCAGCAGGATGCCTGTTTCCAACATGCTCAAAATATGTGAGATGAAGTTTTATCACCTTTGCCGCTAAGCAGCATTCTGGTTGCATTTCCTTCAAAGACAGACTTAACTTGAAGGACCCCAAAACGTAGATGAGAATTGTCCTACAGGATTTTCAAGGCTGTACTTTCTGGTGGTACAGTCCCAAAGGAAGTTACGTGGCTGTCCCAAACGCAGCACCAATCTGGCCAAATTCATCAGCAGTTCCAAGTGAGAAAGATGGACAATCTACTTTCATGAGATTTATAGCCTCAGAGAAGCAAGAAAGGGTCAACTTTGAATTTTGTTCTGTTGTGGATTGCCATTGACTCAAGCATGATTCATAGCAACCTTATGAACAAAAGGCCTGAAGCTTTTCTATAACTATGTGATTTATCAAAATTCATAGAGTTTCCAGAGGCAGGTTGTTTAGGAAGTGGATGCCACTCCTGCTTCCAAATCTGTCTTAAACTGGAAGCTCCACCAAACACTGTCCACCATGGGTAACTGCTATGGCATTTTTTTAAAAATTTTATTAGTTTTAATGAACATTTACAGAGATTTTGGATTTTCATTCATTCATTGTTGCACTGTTTTCTCCACCCTCATCCCCAGTTCGTTCTTCTTCCCCGCCCCCATGTCTGTTTTAATTGTCCAATTGCCACAGTGCTTGTCAAAGCCAGTTCTGATTAATCTCCTTTGTCAGT
>NW_006399753.1:19339475-19378489 GCF_000299155.1 Elephantulus edwardii
GGACAAATCTGTTTGTTTTCCTAGCAGTCCATGGTATTCTCAATACTCTTCTCCAGTACCACAGCTCAAAGGCATCAATTCTTCTATCCTCCTTGGTCATTGTCCAACTCTGATAACTATTGACTTTTAAATACAAAGGTCCTCCCTGAGGTCTTGTTGACTCTAAACAAAAGGCTTAAAAAAATAAACAAACAACAAAAAAAAAAAACCCAAAACCACAACCAACCAATATAGTACACTGTTGTTAAATGTGAGAGTAAAAAAAATGTTCTAAAGGTACTTATCAGTAAGGATATGAGAAAAGGGCAGGATAGCACTGATTTAAAAAAACAAATAGACAGAAAACCCATCACAAAAAAAAAGTGCCAATTAATTTGTGGTCATGAACAATTACTTACAGTATGGAACCCTACATTTAGTTCATGAAGAAGATTTAAAATAAATGCTGTTTTACGCAAAAACATAGCTCCAATTCGACCTTTCTGCTGAAGCTTCACATGTATAATTCTTTCTAAGCACATGGTGCCTAAGAGTAGACTACTACGTGACTTCAAAGAAATTTTTAAGAAACCAGCATTCTCAAGGCTCAAGTTTTAAAGATCATTTCATGATAACACTACAGACATATCACCTCAACCTCTAAGGAATTCAGAATTCTAGGCGCCATGACATTGAAAAATTCCATTCCTCCCAAAAAGACAAAAAAACATTAAAAGCTATGAGAAAAGGGCAAAATAGCACTGATTTTAAAACAAACAAACAAAGAAATGAACAAAAAACAAAAACAAAAACAACCAATGCAAAACCCATCACACACACACACACACACACACAAAGCAGCCAGTTAATCTGTGGTATGAAATTTTTCACTGAAGCTTTCACTCAGGACAGTGTAATCTCCCCCAGTACCATTTTGCTACGTCTCTAGAGCACTGGATTTCTTGTAAATTGTAACCTCCAATTCACTTTATTCTAGTCTCTTATCCTCTATTCTTATCTGGTGACACCACCACACCACCAAACAGACAATTATATATGATAATATATGATATATATTCATCATGCTTAATCTATTCATTTGCATCTGGCATAAGGCATATCTAACCTCTTTGAAACAGTTTCCCTTTTTTTTTTTATGATGCAGCTTTTATGTCTTTTCCCCCACACTTTCATTCCTTGACATTATGTTTCATACAATCATTCCCACACATTGTGTTTTAGAAAACTAATCACAATTGAACTACGCCCACCATTGCTGGGTGTTTTTGGTCCCCACTGGATCATTCCCATTTCCTTTACCCTTTTCCCTCCACCCACCAAATTGTGAAACCCTGTGACACCCCCCTTAACCATCCTCACCGCTCTGCTTAATAGAACTTTCCAGGAAACCCCACTGCCTTGGTTTTCCTATTAAATCAGTAGCTATTCTTCATTTCTTTTGTCACATTCATCCTATCTTGTATATCTCTAAATATTCAATTCTTAAAGGTTCATCTACTAATTTCTCAAAGATCCTATCCAGTTTTATGTCTTGAATTGCTAATAGTTGCTTTTAACTCCCAAAGTGATCAGTCTAAAGGTGAAGCTTGGTGTGTCCAGAAGTGAATGGTGGCTCTTCTCTCCAAAACCACACAAGAACAACAACAACAACAACGAAAACAGCAGCAGCCTGTCATATGGATTCAACACAAAGACGACAAAAAAGCTCACAACTGGACCCATAAGCACTGTCATGATAAATGAAGAAAAAGTTGAAGTTGAAAAATGTCATTTGATTTGGATTCATGATGGAAGCAGCCATTAAGAAATCAAACAATATATTGCATAAGAAAAATCTGCTGCAAAAGACCTCTTTAAAGTTTAAAAAAAAAAAAAAGAGCAAACGTGTTACCCTGAAGACTAAGATGTACATGACTCAAGGTGTGTTCTTGTCAGTGATCGTGTCTACATATGGTGAGCTCTGGTGGTGTAGTCTTTTGGGCCTTTGGTACCAAAGGTGGGACTTTTGGTGGTTTCACTGTACCAGTAGCTCTGCCGGGGAATGATGGGTAATCTCCTCTCATGAGAAGGATAACTTCCAAAAATCCACTGGAGGGTCAGTTATAAGTCTACTCCAATTTGACTCCAATAACTTATTTTAGTTAGTTGTTCATACCTGGGTGGCTTAATCTAAAGCAAGTTGTGCTCTTAACCCAAAGGCTGACCATCTCCAGAGGTTGAATCCACTAGCTGCTACCCTGTGGAATGATGGTCACTGTCCTCTCGTCCTGATTTACCTCCTCAGACCCCCAAAAGTGGGTGGCTATGTGGTAGGACCAGGTATATGGCACTGAAAGTGAGAAAATACATATGAAAGTTCTTCAATGAATAGAGAAAACTGAGGAAGATTTGCTTGCTTTGAATTCTGATGTTGGCAAAGAATATTGAACATGTCATTAACTGTCAGGAGAGAGGAAAGCATGGCACGACTTACCTGCTGTACTTTGGACGTGTTCTTAATACCAGTCCTAGTTTGTATGCACACACATGCTTAAGGCAAAGGTCACGCTCTCAATCGTGCATTTAACCCTACATTCACCTTTAGTCTGTGACACATGAGTCAGCTGCTTGTGGCCTAACCTACAGATATTTTTCTTTCTCAGCTACTACTACCATTACACATAGTGTTTTCAAAGTGCTTGCTGCAAAAGGTCAAGGACTGCAGCCTTAAATATGGATTGAAGCTCAACATCAAGAAACCAAAGATTCTCGTCACTGGACTGATTGGCAACATCAGATGGTGAAGAGACCAAGATTGTTAACAGCTTTAGTTTGCTTGACTCCACAATCAACACTCCTGGTACCAGCAGTCAGGAAATAAAAAGACAAATTACATTGGAGAAAGTCTGCTTTCAGAAACCTCTCCAAAGTACTGAAGAGCAAGGTCAGTCTGGAGACTAAGGTGTGCCTGATCTAGGCCATGATCTTTGCAATTTCTTGCTATACATTGGAAAGATAATGACCAGAGATGATAGAGAATTGATGCCTTCGAGCTGTGGTGCTGGAGAAGGGTGTTGAATATGTTATGGACTGCTAGGAAAACAAACAAGTTCATCCTAGAGAGAGTGAGACCAGGCTGCTCCTTGGAGGCAAGGATTCTGACCCTTTAGCTGACATACTTTGGACATGTTGCAAGGAGGGCCCAGTCCTTGGAGAGGAACATCATGCTTGGGAGAGTGGAGGGACAGCGCAGGAGAGGAACACCCTCAATGAGGTGGATTGATTCAGTGATTGGGGTAATGGGGGTAGGTGTGTCAGAGACAATAAGATTGGCACAGGATAGAGCATGGTTTAGGGCTGTTGTACATAGGGACACTATGAGTCACAGGCGACTCAACATTACATAACAACAACAATACAACCATGTGAGTGAGAAGTCTCTATGCTGAATTTGAGACTTATTTCTTTGAAAGAACTCTCTATGTCTGCTTTATATATTGTACCGCTAGCTGAGTCTATGCACGCTGAGTCCACCAGCTGAACTGTGGGGAAAAGATGGGCAGACGGCTGTAAAGATTTATCACCTTGGAGACCTGAGAGAGGGTCCACATGAGTTACATTCACCTCAGACGTAACTTATTGCTGTTGAGTTGGAGCCAACTCATAACTAACTCTCCAGTGGGATTTCAAAGTCTGTAAACCTCACGATAAGAGATGGTTCATCTTTCTCCTACAGAGCAGCTGGTGGATTTGAACTTCCTGTCTTTGGATTGGCAGCGTAGCTTATTACCCACTGGACGACCACAGTCCCCTACCTCAGTGATAGTGGGAGGGAACTATGTATCTATACAGTTCACTGCATTTGCTCTTCTTAAGAATGAAGGCTAAGGTAGTCACTGAACAACGTGCATGGACATTTTTTAGTGGGAACAGAAGCCAAAGTGTAAATTTTCACTGAAAGCACAATAAAACAGTATCTTTTTTAAAAAAAAAAAATCAAGCATAGGAAGGAAGTGCAGAAAGAACAGAAGAATGACTGCAGAGACAATTAGAGAGAAACAGGAGCTGGGTCTCACAGGACCCTCTGGATCAAGCAAAAAAAAAAAAACACCTGGATTTTTGTCTAGAAGGTGATGCTTCTTCATGATTTCCCATTACATAATCTTTGTTTCATTTCTTTGGCTGGCATGCTGGGATCACGTTATCTTCTGTTATCACGCAGAGTCTCATCTGATAAACAGTTGATTCAGTGACAGGGTCCACCAGTGTGGCGGTGGTGGAAATTTGGAGGAACACAGAGGGGAAGGTTAGAGTCCTCCTAGATCAGCACCTGAGCAAGGGCTACCTTTCCTGGCTGCAGCAACAAGCCCATTAAGCAGCAGTGAGGGGCCCTGGGCTGCTGAGACCCACTGTCCATGCTAAGCTTTGAGAGTGGAGACCCAGGACTTTGCACCTACCTTCTGACTGCTGCTGTCACTGCAGCCACTGCCACAGTGCTACACAGCTTCTCTCACTACCTCCACCCCTGTCACTTCCCCTGACTCTTTTGCCATTGTTGCTCCTGCTGTTGCAAGAGTTTCAGCCAGAAACCAGAAGAAGGAAAAGGGTTTTGTCACCTTTCCTCCTGACTTCTGTCCTCTCACCAGTGCCTCGAGGTAAGGGCATCTTGAAAGTATGTGTTGATACAGGATCTGCACCCTCCTAAAAGTATGTAACAGAGGACAGAAAAAAAGACACAGGAGTTGAGAAGACGCTATACATAACTGGCTTATTTATTATTGTAAACACCTTCCTACAGCGCAGTTCTGATCCATTGTCCCTGCTCTCTGCCAACTCTAACCCTCTGTGAATGTCATTCCTTCTTCTGAGACACCCTAGCTCCCTGTATGGATTAATTCAATACAGAAATCCTTACCAAGGTGAACTCAATGAACGTCTTCCATTCCTTTAAGGAGATTAAAGTCTACATATGCAAAACATTACTGTTGATGCAGTGCATTACACGTTGAGTGTTGATGGAAGAAGCAGGGGCTTGAATCCGCCAACTTTCTACAGGACTAAGAGAGGTGGTTTTGTTGGTTTTAGATGGTGTCGAGTTGAGTATGACTCCTAGCAGTCCTGGGAACAGCTAACTTGAACCTGACACTATCCTGGACCATCCTCATCGTGCTAGACACCCCAGAAGATTTAGAACCTTAGAAATCTGATGGAGAACCCTTGTTAGTTGGAATCAAATTTCAAATAGTAGATTTAGGTTGGTTTGTTTGTTTGTGTACATTCACCTTTTAATACAATCAGTAAACTAATGCTGTGCATCGAGTTGCCATTACAAGTGAATTGTTGTGATTATTAGGTTCAGCTGTGTTGTTGTTGTTGTTAAGTGCTGTTGAGTTAATTTTTAGCTCATAATGACCTCATGTGACAGAGTAGAAATGTTAGAAATAAATTTTTATTTTTAAACACCAGGTTAGCGCTTAGGTTAGCTACACATAGAGAAAAGTTAACACAATCTTACCATTGATTTTGTTGTTGTGTACTGTTGAGTCACCCTTGACTCATAGCAACCCTATGCACAATAGCGCTGAACCCTGACCTATCCTGAGCCAGTCTCACCGGCTTACTGACCCCCATTTTCCTAGTTCAATCCATCTCATTGGGGTCTTCCTCTCCTCTGCTGTGCCTTCACCCTTCCAAGCATAACTTCTTTCTCCAAGGACTGGTCCCTACTGGCCATATGACCAAAGTATGTGAGATGAAGCTTCAAAATCCTTGCTTCCATGGAGAAAATTGGTTTCACCCTCTCCAAGACAGACTTACTTGTTCTCATGGCGGTCCATGGTATGTTCAAAATTCTTCTTTACTACAACTCAAAGGCATTGATTCTTCTTCTCTGTCATTGTCCAGCTTTCTGATTCATAGTAAGTAATTGTGAAGACCATAGTTTGGATCAAATGCACCATACTCCATAGACTGACATCACTACTCTTTAGGACCTTGTAGAGGTCACAGAGAGGAGACTTTCCCAATGCAGTTCATCTTTTGAGTTCCTGACTACTGGTGCCAAGAGTATTGATTGTGGAATTAAGCAAGCTGAAATTGTGAACAACCTCAATCTCTCTTCTCAATCTGTCATGGATCAATTGTCAGTTGGATCAGGGGTGAGAATCTTTCTCTTCTTGATGTTGAGCTTCAATCCATATTGAAGACTATAGTCCTTGACCTTCTGCAGCAAGTGCTTCAGGACCTCCTCAGTCTCAGCAAGCAAGGTTGTGTCATCTGCATATCACAGTTTGTTGGTAAGTCTTCCTCTAATCTCGATGCCACATTTCTCCTCTTAAAACCCAGCCTCTTGAATGATCTGTCCTGCACATAGATAGAAAAGGTATGGAGACAGGATGCATCTCTTATACACTTTTCTCTATTTTGAAACATGCAGTGTCTCCTTGGTCTGTTCTGAGGACTGCTTCCTGGTCCAAGTATAGGTTTTGTATGGGCATAAATCAAGTGTTCTGAGATTCCCATTCTTCTCAAGGTTAGTCACAACTTGTTTTGATCCACATAGTCAAATGCCATATAAACATTTAGTTCTCTCTTATGTACAACAGTGCAGGTCTGACATCTCTCCATGAATCTCTCAAAAATTGTTTCCTTCTTTCTTTCTTTCTTTCTACTCTGCTCTCTTTAATACCTAGCCTGTGTCTTTCAGGTCAATTCATAGTCTGAGGTGGTTCCTAGATCCTAGCTAGCACATCTTTATTCTAGACTGTTTCAAGGAAGACCATGAAAAAGAGACAGGTATTTCTTTCCCCCCTGGGTCAGCATCTTTTAAGAAGTACTTGTATTCACACTTTACGGACTAGATATTAGCCACAGGGCCATATCTAGCTGGTAAGGGTGATGAGAATGCATTATTCTGGCTATGCACAGTGTTATGCTAATAAAATTGGGTTTCTACTCTCTGGAAACTATAAACTTGGAGAAATGATGAAAGTTATACAAATGTTCAGGTCTTTCATTCGCAGAGTTGCTATGACTCATCTACAATTCAATGGCAGTTAACAACAACTACTACTACTAAGAAAGGTCAACTGGATATTGTTTGGTGAGCTTTTACATCAACCCAGTATATTATTTGTCTTTAGGTGAGTGGTCAGTGCAACTGGGAGCACAGAGACAGATTCCTGGAGAAAATGAGTCTGCACTCTCCCTGGGCTGCACTGAGTTAGAGTATCTGGATACATCTGAAGGTCCCCATGTGGCACAACATTCTGTGCTCAGCTACTCATCAAAAAGTTGGCAGTTTGAACCCAACCTGCAGCACCGCAGAGGGAGATGTAGCAATGTGCTTCTGTAGATGTTACAGTCATGTAACCTGTGCAACTCAGGTCAGCACATTGAGTCAGACATTCTGATTCACCATCGTGCTGAGAACTTGTATTTGCACCCCAGCCATACAGAACCAGAATCTGCATTGTAGTGAGATATTATGTCTATACATGAAATCTATACAAATCATCACCTGGGGAATTTTGTAAAACAAAGTCTCTGATTGAGTAAATATAGGCTTATTTTTGTTTTGTAGTATAAAGGCAGTATCAACTCATAGCTGACCCTCGACTGGGTTTTCAGAAGAGAAGGCCCATCTTTCTCCCTCAGAGCAGCTAGCAGATTTGTACTGTCTGACTTTGACTTGGCAGCTCAAACCCTCATCCACTTAGCCATCAGAGCTCAAATGAGCCTCGAAGAGTTGGTTCAAACCTCCAAATAGTACTACTCTGTGAAAAAGACGGTCACTGTGAGTTAGAATCTACTCCACGCCAGTGGGCTTGGTTTTATTTTGGCCAACATATCCCTCTTCTGCCTTAGCCTAGGAACCCTAAGAGTGCAAAAGTTTGTCCACTTCATATTTGCAAACCTTCTGAAGAAAATGTGTTATGTAGCTGCTGTATTGAGTTGATATCAACTCCTGTTAACCACATGTTTATAGAGCAAAACTGATCCATGGAACTTTCTTGACAAATTGCCAAGCCTCACTGTCAGAGAACCTGTGGGTGGGTTCAAACTTCCAACCTTGGAGAGTAAAGTAAAATCCAAATCGTTCACACCAATGAAGGGCCAGATCCTTGTATTTCCTTGATGAATAGATGAAGTCATGCGAAGAGAGAAAAGAGGAAGGTGAGCTAGATTTTTCCAGAACTTTCATTAGGTGCCTTCTTCCTTTTTTTTTTTCTTTTTCGTTTTTTTTGGTGCCTTCTTCCTAGAAGCTGCCTCAGGCTTTAAATTGCAAAAGCATCTTAAATAAATAGTACTTGAAGTCTTTCTAATCCTGCTGTCCTTTAAAGGTCTCTGTAAGAATTGTTGATGTGCTGTCCAGGCATTTTAATTAAGAGGACTTCCTTCACTCACTCTGGCCTTACAGGGCTTGCTTGACTAGAGATGTTTAGTCCAGTCAACTTCAAAAATCAGGATCAGTCACCAGCTTTGAAGCGCCAAGAGGCAGTGACTCAGGTTGTATAGTCCAGAACTTATCATCATTTCACAGAACACTGCTCCTGGAATAGGTATGACAACAAAACCAACATTTGGACACAGGTCATCGCCATAACTAATTCCCAGATGAATCACATTAGTTCTTTCCGGATTTGTGGGGTTACCTAAAGTTGAACCCAATAACTGCTACTTTAAAGTCTAAAACTTGAACTAAGACAAATCCCAACAACCAGGGGGGAATTTAAGAGCAGTTGCTAACACACCTTCTCTTATTTCATCCTATTTGTTTTAGCTTTTCTGAGTTTAAGCATCGAAAGAATGTCTGTTACATGACTACTGATCAACCCATAATGAAATCCAAGCACCAGCAGCTTGTTACCTTCCTCTTCAGTTTCTCATTCTGTTACTAAGAAACAGCCGTCTCTGCGCGTGCTAATTATGGTGAAGCTGATGGAAACTTGGCTGCCTCGTCTAGACACTGACTAAGCCTGGATCTGGCTGGAGACTGGGTCCAGCTTGAACCTAGATTATTTCTTGACCTCCTGAATTGCCTCTTCCCACATTCTAATTCTGAGAGAGCCTCTTATAGTCATGTTGCCAGTTGCTCCAATTCCGGCATGTCTGCATTATCAGTGTGGTGCAGAGGACAGAAAGCAGAGCACACCCCCTTCAGCTTCGGCCCGGGAGATACGGAGAGTCATGTTGGAATGCGGATTTCCCAGACAGAAGTGCCCTAAAGTGCTCTTCAACAGATGCATTTCCTTCAGTTTGTTCTTATCTTTTAGGAATAAAAAAATACTTTCGATCTGATTTGACGGTACACGCACACACAAAAATAATAAAATAAAAACATTTAAAAAAATACTTTCCTCTGCTTTATTTCCTTTTCCCATATGATAAACAGTTTTTATTCTTCTGGAATCCAAATGGGTTCCTTGGAGGTGGGGTGATGGGTCAAGGTCATTACCTTGTGTTGATCTTTTGAACTTGAGCCCTGAGCCAAATTGATCTCCTAAAAGTCAGCTTTAGGTTAAATGACATTGTTATGTGCCATCGATGTAATGTGCTCTAGTCAGCTCTGACTAATAGTAATCCTCTGAACAACAAGTCAGAACATTGCTTTGCGGTGCACAATCTCCTACATACGTGCTCCACTGGTCCAGTCACTGTATCTATCTATCTTGAGGGTCTTCCTTTATTTCTCTGACCTTTCTCCACTTTTCCCAGCATGATACCGTTTTCCAAAGACTGGCACCTCCTGACAACATCCTCAAAGGATTTGAGACAAAGTTTCACCCTCCTGGTCTCTAAGGAACACCCTGCCTGTTCTTCCTCCAAGACAGACTTGTTTGTTCTTCTGGCAGTGCATGGGATCGTCAGTACTCTTCCTCAGCACCAAAGTCAAGTGCATCCATTCTTCTGTCGTCTTTACTCACTGTCTACCTTTAGATGCATAGGAAACAGTAGAAGATCTCATGGCTTGGATCAAGTGCACCTTTGCTCTTCAGGACTTTGACAGCAGAGGTTCGCCCAATGCAACACATCTTTTGATTTCTTGAATGGTGCTACCATAGGTGTTGATTGTAGATTCAAGTAAAATGAAGTTGTTAGGTCAAAGAGTCTTGCGAATTTTTTTAAAAATCACTTTGTTTTAGAGTATATCATCTTTTGAAGAACTATCTATGTGCAATCAGATTCAAGAAAGAGAAACAGAAACTCCAGACTTAGGCTGTGAGCTGTGTGTTGGAGTATGTTACTCTGAAAACACCCTCTGGATTAATTTCCGTGTCAATACAATAGAAATTAGGAATCACTGGAAATTCTCTCATCTTTGAAACACTTTGACTCTTTAGAAATGTTGCTCAATTTTAAACTGCAGTAAAACTGTCAAAGATTTCATTTTAGTTGGGTTCACAATTAACACCAATGTTGTTGTTATTGTTGTTATGTGCTGTGTGTCGCCTACAACTCACAGCGATCCTATGCAACCCCATGTTAGAAGTAATAAAAATTGGACAAGGAGAAAATAACAACAGTGAATGACTGGAAACCCTAAGTCTCTGTAAACTTTCATTAAAATTAATTTTAAAAAACCTTTAAAAAGTAATAAAATAAAACAACACATTGCATCGGACAAATCTGATGCAAAAGAACTCTTTGAAAAAGCAAAGATGTCACTTTGAGGACTAAGGAGTACCTCACACAAGCCAGGGACTTTTCACTAGGTAGAGAGTTGTGCTGCCTCTGACCCAAAATGAGGACAATTTGACTCCACCAAGCACTCCTCAGGAGAAAGAGGGACTATTTCCCCACCGGCTGCATAATTCACAGCCACTGAAAATTCCCTGGAGGAAGCACTTTTGACTGGATAATGAGTTTGAGGGTTTGAGTTTCACATATACATAATGAATAAAGAAGACAGTGCTGGTGAAGAATTCTGATTACTCCAGGAATCCAAAGAACAAACAAATCTGTCTTGGAAGAATGCTCCTTGGAGCTGTGCACGCTCAGACTTGCTCTTGTGTACTTTGGATAGTTGATCGGCAGTGACCAGTCCCTAGAAGAGGCCATCATGCTCAGTGCCGTGTCAGTAAACATGAAGAGGCCCCCAGTGAAATTATTTGACAACGTCACTGTAAGAATGGGCTCAAGGCAAGCTCTGGTTGCCTAGTGGCAACAAGCTGCACTGCAATCCCAGAGGTGCGGGGTTCAAATTCACCAGATGCTTTGCTGAAGAAAGAGGAACAATCGCCTCCTGTACCAGCTGGATCTGATTTGACAGTACGCACACAAATAATAATAATAATAATAATAATAATAATAATAATAAAAAGAATGGGCTCAAACACAGCATTGACTGTGAGAATGGTGCAGAGTCAGGTAGCGTGTCATTCTATGACTCCCTACGGCTTGGAACTGATTGAATGATACTCAACAAAAGCAACAAAATAGTAAATGAACTTTAAATCAATTTCTATTATTGCCTTAATATAAAGTTTGCTGTGATGCAGATGCCGCTTGAAGAGGAAAGTGCAAAACCACAAGGTCCAAGTGGTTGTTGTTATGTGCCGTTGAGTCGCTTGCGACTATTAGATCAAGGGCTGGTCAATGGGAGATAGATGTGAAGGGAGTGGGAAGAAGTGGATGGGTATCCTGGTGGATGATGGAGCAGGGAAATAAGTGGGTAAAGACACATGTGCCAAAGGCAGGGACAGCACTGACACTAATGGTTAACTCCACAATAAGGGATATACCTTTAACTTGCTGGTCTGTCTGATACTTCTCTAAATCTGAACATTCACATTAAGACATACTAGGAAGAAGGATTGGCCATCCACTTCTGAAACAGCAGGCCTCTGAAAACCCTATGTACAACACAGCACATCAGCAGAGAACTACCAGAAGTCCAGGCTGGGTTTAGACGGGGTTGTGGTACTAGGGATATTGTAGCTGATGTTAGATGGATCTTAGCTGATAGCAGAGAATACCAGAGGAAAGGTCCAAGTTACTATTTAGAAAAACGGGTAAATGACTATTCTGATGGTTGTTATTGTTGTGCACCACTGAGTCAGATCTGACCCATAGCTGACCCTCTAATGAGTTTTCAGAGACAGTAAATCACACGGAAGGAGATTGTCAAACATTCTCCCACGGAGCAGCTGGTGGATTTGAAATGCCTTTGAGATTGCAGCACAGTCTCTTCTTACCTTCTCAGGCCACCAGAGATCCCTTGTCTGATGGTTGTTGTGGTTAAGTGTCGCTGAGTCATAGCTGACTCATAGCGACACTATGAACAAAAGACGTGAACACTAGTATAACTTACATCGTTTCTCCATGTTCATAGGGTTTCCAGAGGCAAGCTATTTCAGAAGTGGATGATGCTCCTTCTTCCAAGCTTGTTTTAAATGGGGAGCTCCACAAACACTGTCCACCGTGGATAACCACTATCGCATTTGACACATCAGTGTCACAGTGTTTAGCATCACAGCAACCACAAGTGTGATGGTAGGTAACGTAAAGATCACTGGGAGCGTCTCATTCACCACAGCTGCCTGAGAAATATTTTAACTACATTAGCTCCAGGAAGAGGGAGAGAAGCAGCCCCTGGAAGCAGAGAGGTTCTCTTTTTTCCAGATGGGTGTTGAGAAAGCTCCTGAACAGAATCTGAAATCCAGAATATCTTGTTTGTTGAGGAGTACAGTGCTTCAGGACTATGGTGGCCTACTGAATAAGGAGTTGTGCTACCAACCCAATGGTAAGAGGTTTGAATCCACTATCAGCCCCATAAGAGAAAGATGGACAATCTCCTTCTGTTCAATTTATAGACTCTAAAAACTCTTAGCCCTGAGTCAGTTCTAACTTAATAGCCCCTAGCAATACAACAACAGCACTTTGAGAAATAGAAGATGAAAGTTCAGAGTCACTGTTTCAGAGTTGTGGGGGTCTTTAGACTTCTAAAGCAACACTCTTGCATTATGAAGATGGAACAAAGACAAAGACAGGTCAAGTATACAATCTAATACATGTAGAGCGAATCTGATAGTAGACTAGCACACTAATATCCATTTCAGTAACACTGGTGTTATTGTTACCTTTAGGAGAAATAAGTTTGTTAGTTGAAAGAAAATTTACTTTTTACTTTAGTTGTATTAGCTCAGCGTGTTCACAGTTGTTGTTGTTAATTGCCATCGAGTTGACCACGACTCATAGAGACTCTTTGAACAAAAGACCTGAAGCCTTTCTTTAACTACTGCCATTTTTCCAAGTTGATAGAGTTTCCAGAGGCATGTGGTTTAGGAAGTGGATGCCACTTCTGCTTCCAAACCTGTCTTAAGCTGAGAGCTCCACCACTATACACACTGGGCAGCCATTATGGCATTTGACCACCCCCCACTCCCATGACACAAGACTCAGCATCACAGCAAACTCAGATTACCTCAGTATCGCAAATTGACAGAAAGTGCTTTACAATTTAGAAGATTATTCCTCCAAAATAAAATAACACTAGACCCTTGCGCTCAACTAACTTTTAAATTCAAAGGCTATATAAAGGCCTAAAGCCTTTCTATACCTATCATTATTCCTCCAAGTTCATAGAATTTTCAGAGGCATGTGGTTTAGGAAGTGGATGCCACTCCTGCTTCTGAGTCTGAATCATCCTGGGAACTCCACCAAACATTGCCCATAATGAGTAGCCATCATGGTGTTTGGTACACCTATGGCACACTTGTTCAACGTTACAGCAACTCCACGTTACTTCAGTACAGCAAACAGACAGACCACTGCTGTACCACTTAAAAAAATGTTAATCCCAAAATCAATTGACATGCCAAGTAACAAAATCAGTAAAAATGCCACAGGCCCTCACATTTTTAAATTCAGGCATGTCCAAATGCTGGTGGACTAGAAACCAGAGACCTTTAGTCCATCTGGCAAGTTTCTTGTAAAAACAATATGTCAAATAAATGCAAAGGCCAATTTAGCAGTAGAAATGTTTTGTATCCTATTACTAACCTCAAGGTTGGCAGTTTGCATGCCACTCAGCTCTGTGGGAAGAAGGCCTGGCAATCTGCTTCTGTAAGGATTACAACCAAGAGGACTTTCTGGAGCTGTTTTACACTGTAAGACATGATGACATGATGGGCCAGAACTGGCTGACGGACCCTGCTTTTGTTTTTGGGGGGGAATATCGGCTCAAAATGGCCTAACAGAAAGAATATGTGTTCAATCTTGGCTCTACTGCTCTTCAATAGGTTGGAAAACTTCCTTAAACTCAACGAACCAAAGCTTTTTCATCTATAGAACAAGGACTGTTCTCACCTTTCAGGGTTGATGATGGAATGCTTCCGGATAATACATGTAAAGAAACCAATTTGGTGTTCGGAACTATTTGTACTCCGTCCAAGGTAAGTACGTTATGTAATTATTCAACTACATAATTATTTAATGCCAGAAAGGAAGAAAACCCAACATGAGGGGAATTTGTTGACTCACTTCTCTACGGATTGTTGAATGGCTTACAATGAACGTTTACAGGAAAATCTCTTTTGTGTTTACAATGAAATCCTAGTTTCACTACCTGGGAGCTTCTATTCAACTTCTCTTAAGTTCTTGAATCCTTTAAGGAAGTGTCCCTCAAGCCTAATGGCCCTGAATTAAATGTTCTTGGATACACTCAAATTGAGCATACATTTGTTTTATTCCAAATGGCCCTAGGATTGCCATGGTATCTGCTACATATAAATCAAACCAAACCCATTGCCAATTCTGACTCCTAGTGACCCTCAATCAGGTTTTCAAGACTGTTAATCTTTGCGGGGGGAGACTGCCCATATTTCTCCCCAAGAAGCTGGTGGATTTGAACTATTTTTTTGGTTAGTACCTGGACACATTACACCTCCAGGACTCTTTTCTATTACTCCCATTGTTATTGTTAGGTGCCCTCAAGTTGAGTATGACTCTGTGATCCTATGAACAACCAGTCAGAACACTGCCCTATCCCGTGCCATCCTCAGAATCTCTGACACACTCACGTCCATTGCCAGAGTCACCTTGTCAAGCCATCTGGTTGAGGGTCTTCTTCCTCTCTTCAGATGCCCTTTCACCCTCCCAAGCATGATGTCACTCACCAGAAAATCTCCTAGCAACATACCCAAAGTATGAGCAATGAAAATTCACCATCATTGCCTCCAAGGAGCACTCTTATTCAAAAAGGAACTTGTTTGTCAATATGAGGAATAGAACCAACATCAGTTTTTTGCTTCTTTATTTGGACTTCTTTTGTTTTATAATCAAGAGTAAGGGTTATTTCAGAAGTAAGTCTTTAATAGTAGAGCTCTGGTGGGTGGCCTTGTGAGTAAAAGGTTGCACCTCCAACCCAAGCACTTGTGGGAAGTGAAGAAGACCTAAAGGGCTTTTTGAAGACGCTCAGAGACTACAGTTTTCAATATGGATTATGTCTCAATATTAAGGCAACAAAAAGCCTCACCAATGCATTAACAGGCAACATCATAACAGATGGAGAATAGACTGAGGTTATTAATGATCCTATTTTACGTGGATCCACCGTTAACACCATGATAGCAGCAGTCAAGAAATCAAAGTGTTACATTAGGAAAATCTGCAATCAAGTACCTCTCTACAGAGTTAAAGAACAAGAATGTCAATTTAAAGACTACGGAGTGCCTTTTCACAGGATTTTCTCTTTCTATGCATCAGAAAGTTGAAAAAGGAATAAGGAAGACTAAAGAAGAATTTATGTCTTTGAACTGTTTTGGAGAAGAGTATTGAGTATTTCACGAAGTGTTGAAAGAACAAACAAGTCTGTCTTGGACAACATGCAACCAACATGCCTCTTAGAGGTAAGGCTGGTAAAATTTCCTCTCACATTCTTTGGGCATGTCGCCAGGTTGTTTTAGTCCTTAAAACAAGACATCCTGCTGGGGAAAGTGGCAGGGAGGGAAAGAGAGGAAGACCCTCAATTGTTCTAACATAGTGACTGAAGCACTGGACTTGAGTAGGTGAGAATTGTGTGAGCTGGGATGTTTCATTGTGTTGTACATAAGGTTACTATGACTTGAAGTTTACTGTCTAGTGCCTAAGGACAACTACATTAAATTAAAACTATCTTAAATTAATGCTGTTGAAATCTTCAGTGAGCAGGAAAAGGCTCCCTGAGGGGATGGACTATGTCAGTTACTCATCTGTGTAACTCTTGTGGCCAGCATTTGTATTTCGCTGTACAGTCCTTTATGATTCATGATTATCTAGGTAAAACACAGGAGAACCTTGCCCAAACCTGCCTCATTCACACTCTATCTGCTCTGTTTTAACTCAATGGTGCTGTCACTGTGCAAATCCATCTCATAAGGGGTTTCCTCATAATGCAGATTGTTGAATAGTCTTCTTCCAATCCTGATCTCACATCTTCGTCTAGTCCAGTTTCTGAGATTATCTGTAGCATATAGATTGGACAAGTATAGAGAAAGAATACAACTTTGGCTCATGCTTGCCCTATTTTCTGCCATGCAACTCCTCTGTTCAATTGACTGCTTCTTGGTCAAAGTACAGATTCTATGTGATGACAATTAGGTTGTTCAGTAAGTCCCATTTTTCACAATGTTATAGGGATAATATTCATTATAATCCACACTGTTGAATGCCTTTGAAAAGTCAATATAATACAAGTAAACAGCTTTCTGATATGTTCAGCTTTAAGAAAGATTCATGTGATATCAGCAATGGTGTCCCTTCTTCCAAGGCCTCTTCAGAATCTAGCTTGAATTTCCAACTTTCCTTTTGATACACTCTCTTCAGCTCTTTTATAATGAATGTTAATTATAATTTTCAGTAATTTCTGCATTCTACTAGATATTTTTTTAATTGGCAGGAATATGGATCTCTTCCAATCAGTTGGCCAGGCATCTGTTTTCCAAATTTTTTGACACAGATGGCTGAGCAAATCCAGGTCTGCATCTGCTTATTCAAACATCTCGATTGATATTGTCATCAATTGCTGGATCTTTGTTTTACATCAAAACTTCAGTGCTACTTTTTCCTTCAGGGCTGTTTTTTCGTAATAGTGTGCACACTCTAGAAATGGTTGGCCATTGCCCATAAAGTCTACTTAGACTTGTTATTACACATTTCACGTATTTTTAGCTAAGGTGCACAAAAGAAGTGTGGACGAAGAAAAAAATAAATGCACAGTAGTATTTCCATTGCCTACATGCTGGAAAAGAGTATTAAACATACCATGGAGTGCCAGAAGAGTAGTTATGTCTTAGAGAGGGTGAAACCAAGTTTCTCCTGGAGACAAGGATTTTGAAGCTCCATCTCACATACTTTGAGCACATGGCCAGGAAGGACTGGTTGTTGGAAAAGGACATCATGCTTGGAAAAGTGGAGGGACAGAACAGGAGAGGAAGACCAGGGATGAGATGTAATGATACAGTAACTGGGGTAATAAGGGTAGGCATGTCAAAATCAGGGAGACTGGCTCAGGATAGGGCAGGCTTCAGGGCTGTTGTATATTGGGTCACTATGAGTTGTGGGTGGTTTGATGGCACGTAACGAGTCTTTTTAGAACAGTGAAGTTGTGTATTCATTCCATCTTCTTTTCCTGCTTCCTGTGTTACTCATTATTTTGCCCATAGAATACTTTTTTATTACAACTCAAGGCATCTTTTCTTCAGTTCTTTCAGCTAGAGAAAAACTAAGCATATTCTTATTTTTCATTTTCTAACTACAGGTCTTTGGCCGTTTTGTTATACTGTATTGCTGCTGCCCTTTGAAACCTTCTGTTTAGCTCTCTTGTTTTGTCATTTCTTCCTTTTGCTTTTGCATTTCTACACTGGAGAGCAATTTTCAGAGTATCTTCTGTTATCTCTTTGGGTGTTTTCTTTCTTTCCTGTGTTTTTAGTGGCCCACTAAAGAGCCAATCATGCAGTAGATGAATCAGTCTTCTGAGTCCAGGGCACTTGTTTGCTATCTGAATTGTTCTTGTTGCACTGCGGTCCCAGACACACATGGTTTGAATTCACCAGCTGCTCTGTGGGAGGATGGGCAGTCTCCTCCTGTATTAGCTGCCTCTGCAAACCCACTGGCAGGTCAGCTATGAGTGAGTTCCAACTCCACGGCACAGGACGATAACCTTTCAATAACGGTTATATGCATTAATGGCTTTTAGTTCAACATCTCATTTGAAATATAGAGATAAGAGGAGGTTGTGTTGAGTAAAAATTAAAAATAAACCAAACATCTCACAAAATTCCAGAAGGACTAGTAAGTCTTTTTTGGGAGAAGGGCAGCTAGCATGCTTAGAGGAAAAGGTGGTGAGACCTCTTCTGATATACTTTGACCTTGTTAAGGAAGATCCCCAATGAAATAAATTGATGAAGAGATTAAAACAGTTGTTTTAAGAATCCTAACACTGTCTCTTTCCCATCGCAATATGTCTTTTAATTTCCTGGCTACTGGTGCCAAGAGTGTTGACCGTGAAACCAAGCAAAGTACAGGTGTGAAGAATCTCAATCTCGTCACCATCCATCCTGATGCTGTCAATTGGTCCAGTGGTGAGAATCTTTGTCTTCTTGACATTGAGCCTCAATCCATATTGGAGGCTGCAGTCCTTGACCCTCTGCAGCAAGCGCTTCAGGTCCTCCTCAGTTTCAGCAAGCATAATCAGTTTCAGTAAGTGTCATCTGCATAACGCAGATTGTTGATAAATCGTCCACCAATCCTGACCCCACATTTCTCCTCATAGAGCCCAGCCTCCCGGATAATCTGTTCTGCATACAGGCTGAAAAGGTATGGAGACAGAACACATCCCTGGTGCACGCCCGTCCCAATTTTGAACCATGTAGTGTTTCCTTGATCTATTCTGACAACTGCCTCTTGGTCCACTATAGGTTCTTCATTAGAATGATCAAGTATTCTGGGATTCCCATTCTTCTCAGAGTCAGCCACAGTTTGTTATGATCCACACAGTAAAACACCTTTGCATAATCAATGAAGCACAGATAGACATTCTTCTGGTATTCCCTGCTTTCAGCTAAGATCCATCTAACATTAGCTACAATATCCCTAGTACCACGACCCCTTCTAAACCCAGCCTGGACTTCTGACAGTTCTCTGCTGATGTGCTGTTCCAGTTATTTTTGGATAATCTTCAGTAGAATCTTGCTTGTATGTGAAATCAATGATATTGTTTTATAAAGTCTGCTGTTAGGGACTTTTCCAAAGTTCTTAAGAGCAATGGTGTCACTCTGGAGACTAAGGTGCATCTTGGTCTTTGCAATCACTTGTTATGCATCAGAGAGTTGGACTATAACTAGGGAGGATAGAAGGAGAATTGAAGCCTTTGAGCTGTAGTGCTGGAGAAGAGTATTGAGAGTATCATGGACTGCTAGGAAAACAAGCAGATTAATCCTGGAGAGGGTTAAACTGAGCTGCTCCTTGAAGGCAAGGATTCTGAGGCTTTGTCTGACATACTTTGGACATGTTGTGAGGAGGGACCAGTCCTTGGAGGGGGACATCATGCTCGGTAGGGTGGAGGGACAGCGCAGGAGGGGAAGGCCCTCTGTGAGGTGGATTGACTCAGTGACTGGGGTAATTGGGATGGGTGTAGCGGAGACAGTGTGATTGGCACAGGACAGAGCAGAGTTTAGGGCTGTTGTACATAGGGTCGCTATGAGACGCAAGTGACTCGACAGCACATAACAACAACAACAACACTGTCTGCCTTTTCAAGAAGACTTGATTGATGCAAAATGGGTTAAGAATTAAACTGTTAACCAAAATACTACTATTTTGAACCCACCCATCACTCAACAGAAAAGAGAGTCTACTTCTAAAAGGTGTAGGAAGCCTACTGGAGCAGTTTTGCTCTCACTACAGCATTGCTATCCATTGGATCGACTTGTGTCAAAGAGATCATTTGGTTTAGAACTTTTCTAGACACAGATTGAACAGCACAGCCTCCATGATATCATCCGAGATTCTTACACCACTTTTTTTTGCTTCTTACTTCCTCTCTCTCACCCTCATCACCCTCAATTACATGCCTCCTTATTCTCTACTCCAGAACAATCAACTCACACCTCCCTTACAACAATGCAGAATTATCTAACTGGCTTCCATAGTGTCTATCTAATCAGATCATGAATATCGTTCCAGCAATCATCCTCACTTCCCATCTTAACTCCCACCTTATAGAGAACACAGCTGACCTTGGCCCCATTCAGTTGGTTCACAATGGATTGATTTCCTTGGAATTGCCAGAAGTATGTGAAATCATTTGCTTTGCTGCTTTTCATGCCCATTTTAACATGACAATTCACTCAAATTATCTCTTATTGAAATTGTATTGTCAGTACAGTTTCCCCGAAATCTTCAATTAAAATAACAAACAGGATAGAGTTGGGTGAGGCTGCCTTAGGTGTGATTATAAGGATTTAAAAGCTGTACTGTAGAGACACGCAAAGCTGTACTAAGAATCTGTCCACCTCTTACTCTTGGTGTCTTATAGGGTTTCTTTTTCTTTTAATAGTCAGCTTAATGAATTGAATGCTGTAGTTGGATTAATTGACAAACTGACAGAAATGCAGAGGAAAAGCCCTAACTCTCTGGAAGCTTTTAATTCTGAAAATATCTCCTGGAAAAGACAATTATAACACAGGCAGAGAAACAAAAATAAAACTAACAAAAGACTAATCTTGATTTTACATATGCTGCAAAACTATTCCAAAGGCTTGTTTAAAATAGCTTTGACAATGATATTTAGTTTCATTAAAAAAAAACAACAACAACCCAAACACCTTAAAAAGCATATGTTTAATATTTTCTTTTAAAAAGTTCTTAGTAAACTACTGTGTTTTTAAAATTCTAAGGTGTATCTGTACATTAAAATGTTTCTATGCATACTGATCTCATATTTTAATGTTTTTAAAGGCCTAATGGCCCCTTCTTGATTTTCAAAATAACTCTTCTGGTAAATAAGCAATTTTATTCATCATCACATTTTAAAACTATACGAGTTCACATAAGATTTTACATTGAGAAAATTTTAAACTGTATTAAAAGTATGTCATGTCTTTTTGCCTTTGAGGCAAACGATTATTTACTTAGCGCGAGCTGGTACAAAAGTCTCCTCTTGGGTGGTTTTCCTTGTTTGTCCAGCAACTGCAGCTCGAGTAACTGTCCTTTCCTACGGTTTCCCACTGTACTTCCTTGGACATTTTGATTGTAATGTAAAATAACAAATAATCAATAGATTAACTTTTCATTATTTAGTCTCTAAAAAGGAGAGGCAGACTCTAGTACAATGTGTGTCCTCATGAGTTCATGTTCTATTGGCATTTCACATCATCCACTGAGAAAACAGAGAACTTCAGGCTTCAGAGTTGTCCCTGGCTGTGTGCCCCTGAGTAATTAGTCTCATTTCTTAACTTTGGCATCCTTTGCTACCAAACATATATGCGTACTCTATTTGGGGTTGTACAATTTGATGGGTGGGCAATGAGGGAAATTGGAAGAATTTGGCCTGAAAACACAGTCCAAGACCCTTTGCAGTTTCAAAAGTCTAGGAAGTAAAATCACCTGTGAAATCTGGTTCTTGATTTCAAAAAGTAGGAAATGAATTTAAGCAACGCCAATGGTATTTAAGCAACAGAACCTGGTGTTTCAAAATGCTTAGGTCTAGATCTTGCCTCCACTGCTTTCTTTGCTCTGTGACTGTAGGCTAGTTGCTTAAATGTATTGTGCTTCTTTCCTTTTTTATTTTCTAGAGACGTCTTGCTTTTAATTGTCATTAAGTCAGTCCTGGGCTCATGATAATTCTGTGTATAGGATCAGAATGTTGTGATTTTTAGGGTTTTCACTCATTAATTTTTAGAAGTAGATGGCCAGGTCTTTCTTCCTAGTTTCTTTTTGCCTGGAAGCTCCGATGAAACCTATTCGGCATCACAGCAGCATCAAACCCTCCACTGACAGACAAGTGGTGGGTTTACATGTGGTGCATTCACCAGGAACCAAACTTTCAAACCTGGACCTTATGCATGGAAGGTAAGAACTTTATTACTGAATCACCACTACTTTGGGATGATGATCATTCCTCTGCATGCATCATAAAGTCCACAGAAGGATTAGAGTAAGGAACATTTGCAAAGTGCTAAGAACTGTGTCTAATCTGTAAGAATTACTAAAAGTTAAAAGCGAAAATAAAATATATCAGCTCATATACTTTTCTCACACCTGTTCTCATGGCAAACAGTTCTCAAACAAAATATTATCGACCTGTAGACAATGCTTGGGAACTGTCCTACACGCTTTCTAGTAAGTGAATTCAAACCACCTAGCAATAGTTCCAATAGTTCTTGGGAAAAGGTCATCATGCTTGGGAAGATGGAGGGACGGTGAAGGAGAGGAAGAGCCTTAATCAGGTGAATTGGCACAGTGACTGCAGCAAGAGGCTTAAGGGTGTCAGAGATTGGGAGGTTGACACAGATAGGGCAGGATTCAGATCTGTTGTTCATAGGCTCACTAAGGGTCCTACTCAACTTGACAGCACCTAACAATAACATACACATATAATACACACACACACACACACACACACACACACACACACACTCTATATGTGTGTGTGTATGTGTGTATATAAATATATATAAGTATATATATATATATAAATTCTATAGAGAGATGGAAAAATCAACTGTCTTTGTGTTCAGAATTATCTTAAATAACTTACTATCTTATTTCTATAATTTCACAAAGATTCTCTGGTATAAATGTCTTAGTTTCCTGGTGCTACTGTGACAGAAAGATCACAAGTGCGTGGTCAAGAATAGAATTTTCTTTCCTCACAGTTGAGCCGCTCTCTCTCCTTGACTCTGGGGAATAGCTTTGTCTCAGTTTTGAAGGTCTGATGTTTGTTGGTTATCTTCTCGTGGTTATCTTCCATTATTCTTGCTTGTCTCTAGGGCTGTGCTCCCCTTTATATCAATCAAAGTGATTCTATTTAGTCTACATTGATTTACATACCAATCTAACAAGAAAAATCATATTTTCAAACAGAAATACATCCCCGAATCTAGAACTTACAACCACAATCCATATTTTGAGAAGAAACAAATAATAATAGTGGGCATAATGGTTCATAATCTCTCACCTATAACAATATATGATCTATAATAATAGTAAAATAAAAATATTCCGTAATCTAATCCTTATGTCTGTCCATTTGCTGTACAGAGGTAACTCGTGGTTGCTGTGATGCTAAGTACTGTGACACTGATGTGTCAAATGCAATAATAGTTACCCATGGTGGACAGCGTTTGGTGGATCTCCCCAATTAAAAGAAGCTTGGAAGCAGGAGTGACATCCACTTCTGTAATAGCTTGCCTCCAGAAACTCTATGAATGTGGAGAAACGATGTTAAGTTACACAAGTGTTCAGGTCTTTTGTTCATAGGGTCGCTATGAGTCGTCTACGACTTGACGGCACTTAACAACAACAACAACAATCCTTATTTTGACCATAATAGTGGGTCTATAATTTCTAATATATGGATGAAGAAAAAACCGTTTTAAACACTGAAAGATTTCATAGTTCATTGGGAGATTTGACTTGAGCTGTTTTGGAAACAAGATACAAATTCACCTGTTGTGAAGGTAAAAATTTTATGTGGTCCAGTTACTGTGAACATTTAGGTGATTCAGCACAGAAATAGTAATAAATTTTGTGAGGTGAGGTCTCACTATTCAGCCTTCTAAGCAGCACTCTGGCTGTACTTCTCGCAGGACATTATATAGTATAGTGAGCCGACAACAGTTTTAGCTACTGTTGCTTTCAGTTTTACGTTGCTTATGGTGAATGAAAATGCTTACATAGAAATTCAACACAACATTTGAGTTATGTTCACCTGTTTTCTCAACATGAGTTTGTACATGAAAGTATTTTCCACTATGGAAGGCAGTAACTTTCTCAAAAAGTTGTAAATAGAAATTCCATTTGAATAAACTAGGAAAAAAAGAACAAATACTGCATAGTGCCACTGTTGTAAAACAGGACTGACATCGGGGTTGGGGGATGTATACTGCATTGCAAGATGAGGAAGAGAACTGTTTAAAAGGGATATATGATTAGGTACTATTGTCATGGCAGGAGTTCAGAACAAAGGCTCACAGCAGAGTGGACTTGGGGGGAAGGATTGGATAACAATGAAGAGTTTTTCTCTTTTCAAAGAGAAGAGCAAACTGCGGAGGGAGGAGTGGGCAGGGAGAAAAGTGCAACAATGAATGAATGGAAATCCAAAGTCTCTGTAAATTTTCATTAAAATTAATAATAGTAAGAAAATTTAAAAAGGTATTTTCTCTAAATTTTAAAACACATATGATGCCAAGAATTTCAACTAAGGGACTAGAGATCCTCATTATTATATCCGTTTTACAAAGGCAGAAACTAGGCTGGAAACATAAGCTACTTACTCAAGGTGATGTAGCTGGACTGCCACTCCAATCTAAGTCTGGAAGATTCAGAACAGACTCCAAACTTTTGTTGTCCCATCAGAAGATAACTTGACACAACAGCACCTAACAGCAACAATAGCAGATATTTGCAGTTGTGGGTAAATATTATTGTTCATGTAATTTTTGTCTTATCTTTCTTTAAAGAAAATCCCCTATAAAATTCTTGAACCAAGTTGGAAATTTCCTTCATTTCTTAGGTTAGACTATTAACCAGCCTACTTTAATACTTTTAGGTGCTGCCTGGTTTTACCAGAAAATTCAAAAGCGTTGACCCCTTTTCTTTTCATTGCCTACATTCTTAAAATTATAGACACTAGCTGAGCTGAAATTAACAGCCCAAAGTAGGCAAGAAACTAGACAAGGAAATAATACAAAATTAAAATATTTCTGCTCACTTGTATTTCCTTTTTAAAATCAAGCTTTTTAACAAATTATGTCCTTAAGCCTCTCTTCTCATGGTGCAGTTAGAGCTCATCCTATGGTATGAAATTGGAGGATGAACTGTTAGATTTGAAAAGCAATAAATACAGCCCAGTCCATTTTCCTGGGAAAGATCAAATGTTTTGAGTTTGACTTCCTCTCTACCCCTGAAAAACATTTCAGAAGGAAGAGACTGATGAATCCCTCATTGGGCTTTCTCCTTTGTATGTTTTGTTAAATACATTTTTATTTTTTTTTTCTTTAGCCAGACTGTGAAGTTTTTTTCATTAATGAAACTCAGAAAGTAGTCAAACCCCTTTGAAGTTGAAGACAGCATCTGTTCTACTATCCAAAGAGAGTGGAGAAATTAACATCTCCATCACACAGGTTTCAACGTAATTTAAGTTACTGCCACCCAGAAGTTGCAGGTGCAAGGATTTGGCCAGCTTTGTTTAATAAAGTATATTCATGTGTGTGAATGTGTGTGTGCGTATGCGTGTACACATACAAAAAAAAATGACCGTTTCTTACAAGGAGCATATATTATGCACCAACTTTCAGATACAATCATGTTAAGTTAAAAGTCCTCTCAGACAGATTTTGCTCAGTTACTCAGTTCTGACTTGATGGCAATCAGGGAGTGACCTATAAAAAGCTATTTAGGATCTAGGTCCAAATACTGAAAACCAAACCTTTCTAAAGGACAACTTGACTTCTTCAATCTAGCTAACTGAAAATTGTGCTTTAGGGGCAGGGAATCTAAATCAGTAGCACATAGAAAAGCTCTCTCATCTTGTCGGTCAATACCAAAAAAGTTAAGTTGGTACAATGGAAGTTACATCACTGTTCTTTTTCTTCTTTAAAGTAAGGTGCAGAAATCTTCAATATTTTTAATAGTTTCCCATTCGTACCTGATAATAATAAGATTACACTAGCTGAAAATTCTCAGAAATGTCTGAAACAATAATACATCAACAGGGAACTGCCAGAAGTTCAAGTTGACATCAGAAGATGTCATGGCATGAGAGCTATTCTTACCTGAAGAGATGAAATTCTGGTGAAATTCTCCAGTTTGCATTTTCCCTGTGGTAAGAGGAGATAGCCTTCGGAACAAATAGCTTTTCTAAGGAGCTGATTCCTGGGACACAGTTGTTGGTGTCTTTCTTGTTAATTATTACTGCAGTGAAAGTATAAGGATGTGATTAGTTAATGGGCAGGATAATGGACATGAAGGGGAAAAAAAGGAGTAATCTGCTGCTCCTAATACAAGTCAGATGAGTATGAGCAAAGAATTTGTTCTGAGTCCAAGCTTCTTCATCTGCAAAATAACTCAAACTCATTGCTGTTGAATTAAAACCGACTCCTCGCTGATGCTCTGGTGGGGTTTCAGAGGCTGTAAAGAGTGGCCTTTCTTTCTCACACTGGGCCTCTGGCAGACCTCAAAGGACAGAGAAGGACCACTTTTAGGTTAGCACGGGAATCTCTAAGATTATGCTACCAGACCTCCCTACCTGCAAGAAAGAGCAATAATAATATCAGTTCTATCATTTTATACTTAGGGAGCTCTGATAGCTTAGTGATAAGGAGTTGCAACCCAACCCAAAAGCAGATGGATCGAATCCACAAGCTGTTCTAAAGGAGATAGGCAATCTCCTCACGTGCACTTTACTTAGGGTCGCTGTGAGTCATACTCAGTAACAACAACACCCATGTTAACTGTAGAAACCCTGGGTGGACAGAAAGGACTGGTGACCTGCTTTTGAAAATCTTCCGATGAACACTTTACAGAGCACATTTGTTCTGTGACACACAAAGGATTTTCCTGAGTCAGAATCTACTTCATGGCAACTGGTGGTCTGAACTTCCTCTGACTTGGTTTATTTCAGCACCTGCAATTTATTTCCTCTTTTTTACTTTCTTTTTTTGCAATGTGTACTATGTAATAAATCTAGAGGCTTGATGCCTCCCAAAACATCCAGCCACAGTGCAGCATCAAGTCAGTTATATGAACAGACCCTAAAGTAGTGCTGATTTCATTTGATCTGTTTTTTTTTTTCACTCAGTCACTGTTTATTAAATTCTTTTTTATAGGCCTCTGTTTTTTATTTTTTTTTTTTAAGTTCTCCTACCAGATTTTAAAAAGAAGCTTATTAAGTGACAATGCAGTTTAAGTTCAGGGGAGGGAAAAACATTAAAGCCCGAAACTTCTTTCCGTTTATTCAAAATAAAAATACACAGAGTTATGAAAAGATAGGTTTACTATTTCCACCACATTAAGTCGATGATGCTGTCTGAAAGGCTTGCAAATTGTTTTTTCAAGTCTTTAAAGCTCATCCCAATCCCTCAATAAAGTATACCTATATTTGCTGGGTGCTAGGTTCTGGAAGGAGCTCTCAGGTGGACTGCTTGCTGTGCCATTGCGACTCCTTTCCGGGAGGCAGTATCGGCTGGGTCAGGCCCATGATGGAATTCTCTGTGCAGTTTTCCAGAATGTAAGTTAAAGATGAACTGCTTGAGTTTTCCAGGAACTAACACATCCTTGATGTCTCCAAACACACACATATGCCTGAAGCTGTCAGTAGCTATCATGGGGCAATTTGCTGGAGTTTTCTGTATGTGTACAAGAGGATGTCTAAATTTGTCACAGGCAGCATGCAAAAAGTTTATTGTACCTATTTCACTTATTAATTGCCGCGCTACTTCATTCTGGAATATTTCTAAACTTTCTGTATCTTCTTTCCTGTGGAAGAGTATAAGAAAAGGCAGTCCTTCTTCTGTCAATTCCTCTCTGTTTTCAAATGTTATTTCTCGAACAAGAGGAACACATTCATCTTTAATCCAATTAAAAGTTACGTCAAAGTTTGTCATAGATCCCAAAGATACCACATCTGGGGCAGAAAGCACTGGTGGCTTGTACATTATGTTGTCTCCACTATATCTTTCTGGTTTTGAAACAGGCACAAAAAAAGGCACAATCATCATGCAAAATATTTGCTACTCTTTCAAACACTCTATAGTTGTCTGAATCTCTTTGCTCAAAATATCCAGTGATATTTATTTTGCTGCAATCAAGCATGGAGATTTCTTCTAAGCTGTGAAGTTCTTGAACAGGGTCACTTTTTGTTGCCTGATGTAATCTGCAAGTGCTTTCACTGAGGGCCCCTGTATTCCCTCTTCATCATCATCCCATTACCAAACAACTTGAAGGTTGGCTATTTGCTTACCCTGTATCTCTGGGCTATATCAGAGTGCTGATCACAATCAACTCTGGCAAACAAGACTTGATTCTCACTTGGGAACTCTTCTCTAATGACATTGGAAGTTTTCTCAAAAATTGGATGCAACATCTGGCTGAAATGACATCAATCTGCATAAAAATTTGCTAATGCAACATCGGCTCTGTTTACAATTTCGTCTGTATTTTCTGTATCAAGACTTGTTATTTCAGATGTTACAGGAGCGAAAACCCAAGTTACCAGGAGCAGTAGGGAGCATCTGAAGTCCGATAAGTAAAAAGACCTCGCAGGTTTCATGGTAGGTAGTGTTGAAGTCCATGGTAGGGACAGGTGTTGGTGGCTGGAGCTGAGTTGGGCTAGGAAAGGACTGGGTGCCGGGAGCCGGCAGCAGCGGAGAATTCTTCCAGCAGCGATACCTCTGTTGATGAAATGTCACTGTATTAAGTGTTCTAAGAGATATAAAGTAAAAAGAATAATTATCTAAGCTTACAGAGATGCTATTTTTTTAAATTGATTTTCATGAACATTTATAGAGACTTTGGATTTCTATTCATTCATTGTTGCACTTTTATCCCTGCCCCCCTTCCCCCTCCCATTAGCTTTTCTCTTTGCTATTTTTAAGACTTTACTCCAAGGAAAACTTGTACAACTTAGAAAAGATGCAACCTGGGGGGAAATGTAAAATAACTTTCAGTACTTTTACATTAAATAACAGGGACAAAATAAAATTCTTAATCAAGAGAGACTGGTTGAACACACTTTAAAGTACTATTATCATCGTTGTCATTGTTAGTGTCATCAAGTCGACTCTGACTCAGAGACCCTGTCCTTTCCAGGAGCTTCCTCTTCATGTCAGACATACCTGAGCCCAATGTCACAGTCACTGTGTCAACCCAACTTACAGACAGTCTTCCTCTCTATTGCTGACCCTGTACCTTTCTAAGCATGATGTCTTTTCCTAAGACTGGACCCTCCCAACAAAATGCCCAAAATACCATTGTTGTTGTTGTTGTTATGTGCCGTCAAGTCCTTTGTGACTCATAGCAACCCTATGTACAACAGCCCTAAACCCTGCTCTATCCTGTGCCAATCTCATTGCCTCTGACACACCCATCCAGATTACCCCAGTCACTGAATCAATCCACCTCATAGAGGGTCTTCCCCTCCTGCGCTGTCCCTCCACCCTACCAAGTATGATGTCCCTCTCCAAAGACCTGTCTCTCTTTACAACATGTCCAAAGTATGTCAGACGAAGCCCCAGAATCCTTGCTTCCAAGGAGTAGCTTGATTTAACCCTCTCTAGGATGAATCTGTTTCCTTGGCAGTCCAGGGTACATTCAATACTCTTCTCTAGCACCACAGCTCAAAGGCATCAATTCTCTTTCTATGCTCCCTAGTCATTGTCTAACTCTCTGATGCATAACAAGTGATTGCGAAGACTATGGACTGTATCAGGCGTACCTTAGTCTCCAGAGAGACACCGTTGCTCTTGAGTACTTTAGAGAGGTCTCTAAAAGAAGACTTTCCTATCGCGATAGGTTTTTTTTAATTTCCTGGCTGCTGGTGCCAAGAGTGTTAAACATGGAGCCGAGCAAACTGAAGCTGTGAACAATCTCAATCTCTTCACCATCCATCCTGATGCTACCAATTGGTCCAGTGGTAAGAATCTTTGTCTTCAGTCCATACTGAAGGTTGCAGTCCTTGACCCTCTGCAGTAAGTCCATGAGGTCCTCCTCAGTTTCAGCAAGCAGGGTTGTGTCATCTGCATAACGCAGATTATTCATAGATCTTCCACCAATCCTAACGCCATGCTTCTCCTCATAGAGCCCAGCCTCTCGGATAATCTGCTCCTCATACAAGTTGAAAAGGTATGGAGATAGGACGCATCCCTGGTGTACACCCTTCCCAATTTTGAACCATGCAGTGTTACCCTGCTCTGTTCTGACGACTGCCTCTTGGTCCAAGTATAGGTTTTGCATCAGCACGATTAAATGTTCTGGGATTCCCATTCTTCTCAGAGTCAGCCACAGTTTGTTATGATCCACACAGTCAAACGCCTTTGCATAATCAATGAAACACATAGACTAATCCACAATTATTAAAAAACAAAGTAAAACAAAAATGGTAGGTCTTTATGTCCCTCCACTGGGAAGATAAGAATATTTCATTAAATGAAGAAAAATGTTGCAAACAACAAATGCTACTCTCTGTACAACTTTTATATATTAACTCTAGTGCCTATGGGGGGAGGGGCCCAGTGGCAGCATTTCTAAGTTTTACTTTCTTATCCTTTTTCCTTTTTTGCATTCTTTTGTAGTATGATTCATTTACATTGAATAAGGATGATTTATTTTAAAACAATGAAACTAGTTTCAAAGCATTGGAAGTAGATGAATGACCCAGACATGCCTTCAAATACTTTGCAAGCAATACCAGGAAACATAACTCTAAAACCCAGTAAGGGAAAATGAGTATGTGAAAGGGAGCATGCAGCAGCATCAGCGGTAAGAGAAGAGAGATGACTAAGAATATCAGCACAAGTGAAATGAGCAAAAGTTAATTTAAGCAGAAAGAACAAAAAGGATTAATGGGTAAAACTTACTGGGATAGAAACATGCTCTAACTCTTCCAGCAAACTTTCCCACAAACACACGTTTCGCTCTCAGTTTCAAAACTTGAAGGCCAGATCAGAGGAAGGCGTGCGTCTTTGCCAAATGGACAATGGAAGAGGGCTTATATTTTGGAATACAACCTCAATTCATTGCCATCGGGTCAGAATAGACTCCTCGCTGATTCCCCAATGGATTTTCAGAGACCATAAAGCTCTTGTGAGGCGACTGCCTCTCTTTCTTCCACAGAACAGCTGGTGGATTTGAATCACCTGCCCTTGAGTTGGTAGTGCATCTCCTTACCTATCAGCGTTCGTCAAGTAGAACAATCTCAGAGTACTTTCATATGGAACCTGGAAGTCCTTACTACCTTTTGATTCCAGGGTGAAATGTTCCAGTCCTCAACCCACGTTTAGTGATAGTGGAAATTGTACTGTAATAGCAGGGTTTGGAGTTGCCAACAAAACACCACTCACATTTTCTGACTCTCCTCTTTCTAATCGTACACAAAATCCTTTACTCACACAGAGAAGGGACAGATCAGCCTTTCTGGCGAGGACTGGTCTCCTCTAGCCATCAGGCTCATCTTCCTTATGGGTGATGCGGGGCAGATGTTCTATCCCTCTTATGCTATAGTACCAGGACCCCAATACCCTTTTCGTGGTAGTGGAGATAGAAGTAGAAACAACTAGGTACCATATAGAATGCTCACAATGGTCAGGAAACAGAGGAAGTTACAGTGTGCCCAGAACAGATGGAACTACCTTGATAAGAAGGAGGCAGAAAGAGTGAAAACCCCAAACTTCTACCCCCTTGTTAGAGGTGTCCTGGGATCAAGTCTTTACTTGAGCAGCCTGGATGGAAGGGACAGAGGCTATGTGGCTGATCATCTACGCCACTGTGGCACCTTCGGTTCAAGAGAGGTGCAGTGATGGCCAATTTCAGGGCTTAAAAAGAGGAGGGTTGGGTTAAGGACTAAGGGTAGGAAACCAGCACCAGGCGACCGAGGTCCCCGGTAGCACGCCATTCTCACACTACCATCCCAGCACAGATAGAACACCAGTGTGTTTGAAAAGTCTAAATTTTAAACTTCTTCCAAGTTTTTATGAAGACGTACTTGTCAAGATAGGAAGAACAACTCGTTTCATTAAATTCTCAGCCAGTTCGACTTATAATTCAAAGGTGTGTTGCAGCAGAGAAATTTGTCATCAAGGACCTCTCCAAAATTCTAACAAGCAAGGACGTCAGTTAAGCAGGTGTGCCTGGTACAAGGCTTGCTCTTTGCAATTGCTTCCTATGCCTCTGAAAATTGGACAATGAATAAGGATGACAGAATAACTGATGCCTTTGAATTGGGGTGTTGGTGAAGAGTATTGACTATCCCATGGACTGCCGAAAGAATAAACAAATGTGTCTTGAAAGAACTGAAACCAGCTTATTTCTTAGAGGTAAGGATGGTGAAACTTCATCTCACTTACTTGGGGCCTATTTTCATGAGGAATCAGTACTTGGAGAGAGACTTCATAATGGGAAAGGTAAGGGTTTGGTAAAAGAGAGGAAGACACTCAATGCGATATATTGACATAATGACTACCAATGAACTTGAGCATGACAGTTCATAAGGAAGGTATAGGAGAGGACAAGGTTCAGGTCTGTTGTTTATAAGGTAACTGTGAATCATAGTCAACTTGATGGTACCTCTACTAGTATCTGGAAACAGCCTGTACTGTGAGTGGCTTGTGCTCTGTAACTGATGAATAAATAAATGTTAATAAGACAGACTTGGAACGAGGAGAGAGAGCAGAGAGCATATCCAATTGGACAAAAGTTCCAAGAAGTAAAATCTTTTCCGGGATTTCTGGTGGTGTAGTGTGTAGAGAGTTGCAAAGGTTAAGTGTCTCCCTTGGTTCCAATCCATCAGCGTCTATCTGGGGAAAAGATAAACGGTGTTCTTCCTTTAGGGTTTACAGCCTTGGAAACCCAATGGCCGGTGGAGTCAAAGTGGACTCCACAACAGCTGGATGAAAGTATTTTGTGATCATTTCAGTTTGAGGTAAGCAGTGAAACACACAAATGAAGCTATGTGGAGTAAGGTGGAAAGTCGTGTTTAAGTGTGGTTTTAAAGAAATTTCATTTTAATAAAGACACAAATAGCTGAAAGATAGCTCTAAAATCAGAGATTTTAGGACATGTTTCCAATTTTATTTGGGACAGTCCTAGTGGAGAAATTGACCATAATCCCTGGCATGAAAGCTCTTGATCCAAACGTTTTGACTCCCGGTATGTGAAGCAGGGCAAATCCCTGGACCTCTGGATGGACACCTTAGATCATGCAGCTAGAATCTTGAGTATAATGCAAAACACTGCTGAAAATTGTACCTAAGACCAAAACTCTTGAATTTAATTGTCAGTGAATTGATTCTAACTCATTGAACTGATCATTGAATTGATTCAATTGACGTTGTATTGATTCTAACTCATGTTCCTTCTCCAAGAAGTTTCTGAGACAATAAATCTTTACAGGAAGAGGCCGTCTCATTCTTGTCCTTCAAAAACACCTGATGGATCCAAGCCACTGACCTTTTGGTGAGCAGCCAACTCATATTTTGCTGAAACCCTGAAAGTTTAAGATAAGGAAATGTGTGCACACAAATGGATTGTACCCTTTCCCATACATAGCCAATCCATGTGTTGTGCAAATAATCTGAGAAGTTGGACCATATATGGGCAACATGCACAAAGTGTGTGAGACGGAGCTTCAAAATGCTTGTCTCCAAGGAACAGCCTAGTTTCACCCTCTTCAGGATGAGCCTGTCCACCCAGCAGTCCATGGCATATTCAATACTCTTCTCCAGCACCACAGCTCAAAGTCTTCTCCTTTTATCAGCCCTAGTCATTGTCTAGTTTTCAGACACATAACAAGTAATTGCGAAGAGCATGTCCTGGATTACACACACCTTAGTCTCCAGACTGACACTGTTGCTCTTCAGTATTCTGGAGAGGACCCTGACAGCTGACTTTCTCAATGCAATTCATTTTTTTAATTTTCTGGCTTCTAGTATCAATAGTGTTGATTGTAGAACTAAACAAACTGAAGCTGTTAACAATCTCAATCTCTTCACCGTCTATCATGATGCTGCCAATCGTCCCAGTGGTGAGAATCTTTGTTTTCTTGATGTTGAGCTTCAATTCATATTGAAGGCTGCAGTCCATGACTTTCTGTAGTAAATGCTTCAGCAGCATAAATTTTGTTGTTGAAGGTCTGGGGAAGAGCCATTGTTGTTGTTAGGTGCTATCAAGTTGAGTATGACTCATAGCGGTCCTATGAACAAAAGATCTGAACCCTGTCCTATTCTGTGCCAACCTAACACTTTCTGACACACGATAGCCCATTGCGGCAGTAACCGTGTCAATCCATCTGGTTGAGGGTCTTCCTTTCTTTCACCCACCCTCCACCCATCCCAGCATCATGTCCTCCAAGAAATGTCCAAAGAATGTAAGGCAAAGCCTCGTCTTTCTTGCCTCCAAAGAGCAATCTGGCTCACCCTCTCCAAGAAACATCTGTTTTGTTCTCTTGTCCATCCATGGGATGTTCAGTGCACTTCTCTAACACCACAGCTCAAAGGCGTCAATTCTTTTTCCGTCATCCTTCTTCACTGTCTAGCTCTCAGATGTGTAGAAAATAATTAGAAAGTCTATGGCCTGTATCAGTTCTCAAACTGACATCACTACTCCTCAATAAATTGGAGAGGTCCCTAACTGCAGATTTTCCAAGTGCAATGTGTCTCCTTATTTCCTGACTGGTGGTACCAAGGGTGTTATTTTTGGATCCAAGCAAGAAGGGCCATAGAATCCATATTTTCAAAAGCACTCAGGTGCTCCTAATAGAGGCCAACCAAGGATTACACTGGGAGAAACAGCTTTACATCTCTGACCACTGATTTTTTGAGCCACCTGGCTTTTCAAAACAAACAAGGAGGCTACTTCCCAAATTGCTTAATTAGAAGTCTGACAAATTTGAGGTTAACAAACAACAGGTGCTCTCTGTAAGCTATTTCTCAGTTCAGAAAACAAAGTATGTCTTAGCTCTTTGCTTCAACCCGGTATATAAATGGAGCCATCGCACACTAAACTATGCAACCCACACAAAACTAGGTGAAACTTCAGAATTTAAAATACTAGAAAGACAAAGTTGTGAGAGAGACTAATCCTGTAACTGAAGAAAGTGTAATTTCGTCTCTAACCACCATGACTGCTTACTGCCATCTTCACATTATCCCAAGAGGACATTCAAGGTAGTCAGGCTTTGATGACTGATGAAAGGAGTCACATTTCTCAGTGACATTGTTAGGGCTGATAGTGGCAAGATCAGCCCTTAGATGTTATTGCAATGTTAAATCTGCTAATTGGGTGTGGAGCAAGCATATCTCTTGAAGAAAGGTAGGAAGTCTCACATTACTGACTTGATTCAGGTTTATCTTGTTAAGGAATTCAGTCTCTGGTGTTTGCGGACAGGATTACCTGCAAGACTTGAAATTGTACTTTCTTTCCTGACCAAAAAAAAAAAAAATAAATAAATTAAAACCAAGGTTTTAATACCAGAGGGAAAAGAAATGTAAAGAATTCTTTAAAAATGTTGAATTATCAGGTTCCCATTTCTCTTCGAGATCTCTGGTTATATTGTGCTTAAGGCATTTGCTAGCCAAATGTGGCTCTGCCCACAGAAGAAAGATGTGACAGTCGCATCTGTGAAGATTACATCTATAGCTTTGGAAACCTTATGAGGTTTTCCTCATTGCTCTACAGAGGAATTCTGTCATTGAGTAGTATTGACTGAACTGTGTCCTGTAAAATTGCAGCCTCTCTGCCTGTGATCATTATCTTATTTGGGAGTGTGCTGTCTTTTTTATGTCAATAAGGAAATAAAAAACGTATTGCAATGGGAAAGTCTGCGGTTAGGGACCTCTCTAAAGTACTCAAGAGCAACGGTGTCTCTCTGGAGACTAAGGTCCGCCTGATACAGGCCATGGTCTTTGCAATCACTTGTTATGCATCAGAGAGTTGGACAATGACTAGGGAGGATAGAAGGAGAATTGACGCCTTTGAGCTGTGGTGCTGGAGAAGAGTATTGAATGTACCATGGACTGCCAAGAAAACAAACATATTCATCGTAGAGAGGATTAAACCAGGCTGCTCCTTGGAGGCAAGGATTCTGGGGCTTCATCTGACATACTTTGGACATGTTGTAAGGAGAGACGGGTCTTTAGAGAGGGACATCATGCTGGGTAGAGTAGAGGGACAGCGCAGGAGGGGAAGACCCTTTATGAGGTGGATTGATTCCGTGACTGGGGTAATCGGGATGGGTGTGTCAGAGGCAATGAGATTGGCACAGGATAGAGCAGGGTTTAGGGCTGTTGTACATAGGGTCGCTATGAGTCGCAAACGACTGGACAGCACATAACAACAACAACAACAAGGAAGAATTAGGCTGTGTCTGAGAAGGTCAATTTTGAGGAAGGGGGATGGGAAAAGACACACATGACGGTTGCCCTGGAGCAGAAGCTGGAAAGACACAAGGACATCTAGACCTGACTTGGAGAAGAAAGGACAGTTCTTGGAGAAGATCATCATACTTGGTAAAGTTGATGGCCCTTGAAGAGGAAGAGACCCTGGATGAAATTGTCAAGGGAATGATTTCCAAAAGAGGTCCAGGGGCTCTTCGAGTAAGAACTAGAAAGTTCTTCCTTATACAAGTTCTTACTTATATGAGACACCAATACCAAGTGAGAGCAAGAGAAAGAAACTGAGGTTTATCATTGTTGTTGTTGTTGCCATTGAGTCGCTTGTGACAAGAGCCCTAAACCCTGCTCTATCCTGTGCCAAGCTCAATGTCTCCGACACACCTACTCCCACTACCCCAATCACTGAATCGCTCCATCTCGAGGGTTTTTCTCTCCGGTGCTGTCCCTCCACCCTCCCAAACATGATAGCCCTCTCCAAGAACTGGTCTCTCCTTACACCATGTCCAAAGTGTGTCAGACAAAGCTTCATAAAACAGGAAAAACTCACCCCGTCTTTATCTTACAAAAGGGCTTACATATCCTTTGCCAGCAGAGAGTGGGGTTTACACAACCGAAGAGGCATTCCTTCTAATAGATGTATGGTGATTTTTTGCCATCTCTTTATCTTTTCTTTGAGTCTGTTTTGCCACACTCCTTGAGAGTCTGTTTTTATTGCCATATAGCCGCATTCCTTGAGGGTTGGTTTCTATTGTTACATTGCCACAGGCTTTTTCAAAACCAGTTCTGTTTGATCTTCTCCAGTCAGCCTTTGCCATTCCCTGTCACTCCCCCACCCCCACATAGAGATTTCAGCCTGATTCATTAGGAGAGGGGCCTCAAATTCTCTTGGCTATTTCTTCCTGGAAAAGGGTGTTGTAGGTCCTAGGGTGAAGACCTTCTCTCACTACTCTAAAGGGCCCCTTTGGCAATAGGAATAGACTATTGTGGTGATTGAATCTGAAATTTAGATGCACTGCTATCAGTTGTGCCTAGGGGTATAGGTTCATATCCTTGGAAGTGCATTGTTATAACATGGAACTGTTGCAGCCCAGAAAACAATTTAACTAACAAGTTAAAAATACATGGGCCAAAACTTAAAAGCAATAATATTTCAACTAAAATCTTAACAGTGGCAGAAACCAAGTCGCAGAAGGAAGACACATACACTGCCGCAGCAGGCAACCCAGAGGCCCAAATTGTTCAGTCTAGATCTCTTAATCCTAGAGTTTACATTTCAGGATCCTCAGGTAGAACAGAGACTAGCCCTACTATCTTCATGGCTGGAGAAAATAGATTCTTGGTCTTCACTCTAAACATAAGATTTCTCCCTAAGAGGGGCAAAGGAGTTGCAGGAATTACCAAAGTCTGAGGAGAAAACATCCAGGAAGTCCACATGCAAGGCAGAGGAGGGAGTAAAGAACTGCTTACAGGGTTTTCCATCAATTCCAACCACTAAGGAATAAATAGCATGAAGAGAGTGGACCTGAGAAGTTTTGTAGGACCGAATAAGAGGCTTCTGTGTCCAGGAGATAATGGAGACTTACCCACAACGTCAGTGCTCACCCATGGCTCTTCTGGGAGCATCTGAATTGTTGAAGCGTCCTCCTTTGTTACTGGCTGGGAACCGGGGCCTCAAAATCCTCTGTGGATTTGGCCATGAGGACCTGACGGGGGCAGCTCTTGGCCAGGTGTCCTTCAGACCCACACTTAAAGCAAGTGAGTGAGAGCTTCCTCTCTACCCACTTGCATAACTGTTGTTCTCACCTGAGGCACTCTCTACTAAAGTGCCTCAGCTTTCCACAATGGAAGCAATTCTGATTCCCTCTATTACCTTTGGCTGGCATTAACTGTTTATTAGTTAAGACTTTCTTTTCTTGGCACAGGCCCTAAATTGACAGCAATGCTGCCTTAATACTTTGGGCCTTTATCTGGTCTTTTCTCTCTCTCTCTCTAGATCCTTGTTGTTAAAGACAGTGACTGCTTGTTTTAAACATTCTTTTGGATTACTTTGAGGTCCTATTGCCTTGCGTTGAAGCTTCCTTCTAATATCAGGGGCCACCTGATTTATAAAATGAGTATTTATAACTACTCTGCCTTCAGGGTTTTCAAGATCTAAGATTGTGAACTTCTTCATGGCTTCATTGAGTCTCCACTTAAAGGCTGTTGGATTTTCTTTTTTTTTTTTTTTGTCTTGAGCATTTTCTATTATTTTTTTTCTATGATTTTTTAGTAATTAACTGGCTTAATCTGGATTTACCCCTTCCCTTTCAGCAAGCAAATCTGCATGTAGTCCTGAGCTGCTCGTCCCTGATTTCCTGGTTAGCATGGCTGCTAATTCCAGTCAGGATTTTGGCCTGGGATTGCCCCATCTACTAGTTGAGGGTGGAACCTGTCTGCTCTATGTCTCGCTGCTGCCAATATTCTTGATTTCTCTATGCCTCACTGCTGCCAATATTCTTAATTTTTTATCAGGAAAGAAGGATAAGAGGATCATTGGGTCTTTCCCTGTCATATCAAAGATTGAAATACTTTTCTGGAATTCATAATCAATTTTCCTGAGTCAGTAGAAAAATATCCCAATTTCTTCTTGCAGTTTTGCAAATCATTCATGGAGAAGGGGACATACATGCCCATCATTCTTTTTTTTTATTAAATTTTATTAGTTTTAATGAACATTTACAGAGATTT
>NW_006399753.1:19379799-19381059 GCF_000299155.1 Elephantulus edwardii
TTGCTTGCTGTTCTGTTAAATTTTGCTATTTTGACTGGGGTGAAATGATATCTCATAGTTGTTTTAATTTGCATCTCTCTTAGGGCTAGGGATTTCGAGCATTTCTTCATGTGCTTGTTAGGCATCTGAATGTCGTCTTCGGTGAAGTCCATTATTCTGTCTCACTTCTTGAAGAGGAAGCAAGGGAGGATACATTTGGGGAGATGGGCTAGGAACAGTATACGGTGGTAGTGTCACTTCAGTTGAGAGAGGCTCTTCATTTAAAGAAGTCTCTTTGCCCAGGGTTGATTTTAAGCTCTCTGGAAGGAGGGGTTTCTGCTGCTGGGTCTCTCACGGGTAGATGATGTTTAGGGTCTACCTCAAGTCTTTATTTTGTGCATAGAGAGATTTGATCACTTAAACACATAAATGCCTGAACACAAGATCTTTCACTCCACTTCCCTTGTCTCCTGCAAAACAAGTCTAATTATGAAATGGTATTATAGGTAAGACTAGCCCCCACTGGCCATCTTGCAGAGTCTCTCAAAGGGTAGGTTAGCCATAGCACATTGGAAAAGAAAATTAACTTTCTCTTCCTTAGGGGGTCCAACTGGAGTCCAAGAGGCACTCCAAAGGTGTAACTCGGGCTTTAGAAGAAAGTTGTGTCATAGTTATCACTAAAGGAAAAAGAAGAGGTTTCTTCAGTAAAACTACTCAAAGCAGGTTATCTGTTCATTTCTAACGTCTTGAAAAGGGGCCTCAATTGGCTTGCTGGGCACCCCACCTCAACGAGTCAAACTCTCCCAGGACAATTACCCTAATCTCAGGTTGTCTGGGCTTCTACCCAGCCCTCACAGGCCTGCAGGAGGTGAGGAGAGGGAAATCCAACTGACCAATAAATGGAGAATCATCACTATCCTTCCCTCATGAGATTCAGGGTCTGAGTTCATAAATTTCTGTATTGCGTCCCCCGGCCAATTCTTAAGAGCTGTGCGGTTCTCTTTTCTTATCTTGTGTTATTTTTACAACCTTAAAATAATTTACAAACTTCACCCAAACATTCTTCATTCCCTGTATGAGATACATCCGCACGTAATCACTTCCTGCTCCTGTTAGCTCTAGCTAGCTCTTCCTACTAATCGATAGTTCCAAAGTAGGTTTATTTAGGGGACTGCCTGAGCTCTATTTGCTATGTGTGGATTAGTAGCATACAAATTATTGGCCTGGTGTCTACCAAGTCTAATAGTTCTGCACTTCCCATCAGAAAAACAGCAGAAAGAG
>NW_006399753.1:19382869-19392508 GCF_000299155.1 Elephantulus edwardii
GCTCCAGTGCAATCTTCAGAGTTTCTTCTGACATCCATTTCTACAGGACATGTCACCTTCCCTTGGAGACAGCACAACTAAACTTAAGAGACACTGGTCAAAAGAAAAATGTCAGCAGTCAACGTTTTTGGAATCACACAAACCAAGAAAGCTTAAATCTTTATATAAAAAAAAAAGGTAGTAAAATTCCAAAACTCCTCTATGAATTCCTCAACATTCTGAGGAGAAATTCCCAGTTTGTCTTTACAATCTTTGAAATCTTCCATACTAAAGGGTGTTTTCTCAAAACCATAAATGCCTTGTATATAGGCTGTCTGATGTTATTTGCTCTGTCTCAGGCAACATAAAACAAGTTGTGTTATACTGTTGCCATTTAGGGAGCTATTGATTGGCTAAACCTCTGAATCATTTCCTCAGAGTGTTTAATTTCAAGCTTCGATTTAAAAAAAAAAATTTACGCAAACAACTTTAGGTTGTCCTATGACCATTCTGGAAAACAAAGGCTTGATAGGAAGACCTAGGACTGTGCCCTGATGTTTCAGGGGCTGTCCTCTCCCATGGGCCTTTGCCCACCCGTGCCTGCTTCTCGAGGTGTCCCTCCACCACAACGAACATGGTACTCCTTGCCCAGGAAAGCCACTTTGTTTCCTGGCACTTCAGAAAGTCCAATTTTCTGGATTTCATAGACAATTAACGGCACCCAACTTCTGTGACCCATCTTCCTATAGTCCTTGTTCCTTACACCTACTCTGTGTACTAAGTTGCCTTTTCCCTCCTGTGTGCTCCCAAATTTCTAGGTCACATGATTTATGCAGCTGTTGTTAAGAGACTGGTCTCTGTGTTTATCTCTGGTATTCTAGACTGCCAAAGGTAAACAAGCTCTCTAGCTTTCCTTGGAGGCAAGGATTCTGGAGCTTCATCAGACATACTTTGGACATGTTGTTAAGGAGAGACAGGTCCTTGGAGAAGGACATCATGCTTGGTAGGGTAGAGGGACAGTGCAGGAGGGGAAGACCCTCTACGAGGTGGATTGATCCAGTGACTGCGGTAATTGGGATGGGTGTGTCAGAGGCAATGCGATTGGCCAGCATAGAGCAGGGTTTAGGGCTGGTGTACATAGGGTCACTATGAGTCACAGACGACTCGAGGGCACATAGCAACAACAACAACAACAACAACAGCTTTTGTTATGTGCCCTCGAGTCATTTGTGTCTCATAGTGACTCTATGTACAACAGCCCTGAAACCTGCTCTATCCTGTACCAACTTTATTCTCTCTGACACACTTATCCTCATTACCCTAGTCACTATATCAATCCATCTCATCAAAGGTCTCCCTCTCCTTCTCCATCCTTCCACCCTCCAAACATGATGTCCCTCTCCAAGAACTGGTCCCTCCTTGCAACATGACCAAAGTATGTCAGACGAAGCTTCAGAATCCTTTCCTATTTCGTGGTAGCTTCACATTTATTTAAGCTTGCTCAGATCCATAATCAACACTCTTAACACCAGCATTGGGAAAATCTGCTGTCATAGACGTCTCCAGAGTGCTGAAGAGCAATGATGTCAGTCTAGATACAAAGATGCACCTAAACCAGGCTATGGTCTTCTCAATTACTTGCTATGCTTCAGAAAGCTGGACAATGACTAAGGATGACAGAAGAATAGATGCCTTTGAGTTGTGGTGCTGGAGAAGAGTCTTGAATGTATCATGGACTGCCAAGAAAACAAATAGGTCAGTTTTGGAGAGAGTGAAACCAAGTATCTTTTTGGAGGCTAGGGTTTTGAAGCTCTGCCCTACATACTTTGGGCACGTGGCCAGGAGAGAACAGTCCTTGGAGACTGACATCATGCTCTGAAGGGTGTATGGACAGCACAGGAGAGGAAGACTCTAGATGAGATGGATTGACATAGTATCTGGGGCAATGTGGGTTGTTGTGTCGGAATCAGTGAGACTAGCTCAGGACAGGAAAGGGTTCAGAGCTGCTATGCATAGGGTCACTATACATCACAGGCATTTCAACAGCATATAACAACAACAATATGCTATACTGGTTATATTTTTAATTTAAGCCTTTTGTTTAGAATCAACAAAACCTCAGGGAGGGCCTTTGTATTTAAAGTTGGTTGTTATTGTATTTTGGAGGAACAGTCTTCTTAATGGCACAGCACTCTTGTGTCAATATGCTGTACTGAGGTAACCTGGGGTTGTTATGATGTTGAACTTTGTGCCATTGGGTTGTCAAATGCCATAACAGTCACCAATGGTGGACAGTGGTTGGTGGAGCTCACAGTTTAAGATCGGTTTGGAAGCAGGAGTGGCATCTACTTCCTAAACAACATGCCTCTGGAAACTCTTTGAACTTTGATAAATGGCAATAGTTACAGAAAGGCTTCCAGCCTTTTGTTCTTAGGGTTGCTATGAGTCATGCTCAACTCGAAGACAATCAACAACAACAACAATTTGCCTTTATTACTCTGCCTGTTGGGCATGAGCTTATTTCTTGCCCTCTTCATCTCCCAAATTAGTAACTTTTATTAGTATTATTAGCTTTATTCCTTTATCTGTTACCTCTTTTATCCTACTGAAATTGTCAGAGTCTATGAGCCCAAAACTATTGCCACATTAAATTTAAAATGAAAAGAAGAAAATTTAAACTTGGACATTTTCTCTGCCCTGTACCCAGCCTGAAAATTCAGGCTGGTGCAAAGTTCCCTGACAGAAAGAAGAACAAACAAAAACCTTTCTGAGCTTTTACCCCTTAAAAAGAAACTAACAAAGGCACGTGTAGGCTTCTGCTTTGAGCATCTTCACTCTTCTCTAATCCTCTCTGCCTATTGCAGTTCCCTACACCACCTGTAGTGGCTGCTGCTTTAGGAAGGGCCTGGAGTAAGCCTGCAAAGGGAGTAATTAATAAAACATGATTTTTCTTTCTCCGTCCTTCCCCCACCCTTCCTTTCCCTATTACTGCTGATCTGTGCGAGATTTGGGTGAGATCAGAGAGTGAAGAGTTAGCAGTGCCAACTAGTTGCTAAAATCTATAGCTCAACCCCAAACTGACCAGATGTCAACAGAGAAAAGAAAAAAAAAAACAAAACCCAACAAACCCCTGTGGACAAACCTCTCTACCATTGCACACAAATCTGCACCATATAGAGGAGAAACACAAACTTTACTTCACCCACAGTAACTAAAATTATTTGCAAAATTAAAGGTTTACTTACAATCGTCCTGTATGCCTCCAAATGGCTGCAGCAACCGGGCTCCAGCAGAATCAATGGTAACAGTGGGGCAAGGCTCGGCAATGACTTTTTTCTACTATATGCAGGGTCGTTATGAGTCAGAACCAACTCCAAGGCCCTAACATCTATCTGTCCAGTCTCTACATGATGTTGGAAACCATTCTGCATTATCTACACTCAGAGATAGGAAACAAAATTTGAGATCAATTTCATTTTTTCACTGTCCAAACTCTTAATGAAATTCTGCCTTTCATGGAGTTGAAATGTATTTTGTTTCATGCATATTTCTTCCATTAAGCAGCTCAGTGGCGTGAGTTCAAACTACTGACCAAGCTCTACGGCCACACATTCACTTAGGATATAAACTAAGACAGGTGAAGAAAGTCCTTGATAAAGCAGTTAAAAAATATCAATTTCCTTAAATGCCTACCCACCCTGGAGTATAATTTCTTAAATAATATTTTTCATGGGGGAAAAAAATGGAACATATCCATAAAATTCTTTTGCCCATCAGGTTTCAAAAAGCTTTCATATGCTTGATTTGTGTGATCTGAGCTAGATATTTTAATTATGGAACCATTTTCGCTTAAAAGAACAATAGACTGGACAGCATTATGCTGAGTGAACTAACTCAGTCCCACAAGGATAAATATTGTATAAGACTGTTATTGTAGAAGGAGTATAAGGATCTAGGAGGGGTGAGGAGGCTGGAAGCTGAGAGATGAAGATGTGCAGGGGGAAGAAAGATTAATCACTGAGGTGTACAATTTGATGGGTAGGGTGAGAGAAACTGAAAAAAATTCGTTCGAATTGGTATTTGAGTTTTATAAATAAACTAGTGGGGGAAAAGAAGAATGGACAGACATAAAGTTTTATTCAGATTTGGTTATTAGGGAAACAACTTTGTTTATAATGAATGAAGTGACTTCAAGGGACAGAAGTGATAGTGTGTGTCAGGTGAAATGTTAGAATTGTGGACCAATTCTGTCTGCCACACTGAGAGTGAGTTTCTCAATATCTGAAGACTCATTTGGTGGAGCTGGGGGTAGTATTTATGTGCTGTATCTTCTGCAGGTTCACAGTAACAAACAGTAACAGCACATACTCTGTTGAATCAAAGCTTTTTATTTACACTGTGGATAAGCAGAGTATACAAAGCGAGCCACAGTTTCAAAGGAGTTCCAGACATCCTGGTAATAATGATATTATTAAATAAATCAGGAATTAACGAAATATTTTTATGAGTTTGCTAGTAATATGTGAAAGTTAAAGAAGGATTAATAAAATGAATATATTATTAATATAATACAATAATATAATGTGGTGAACACAATACATGTGAATTTAGCGAGCTGAAATGGACTGCTATTGGCCTCTATGAATCAGACAATCATAAGAACTACTATGCAGAGAATGAAAAGATGAAGCAATATTTGTTTGCATTCATAGTCAGAAGGACCATTTCTAGATCCATCTTGAAGTACAATGTTAATGAATGACAGGAAAATATCCATACACATACAAAGACCTATTAATACCACTATCATTCAAATACATGCATCAACAACTAAAGTAAAAAAGGGGGAAATGGAATATTTTTATCAATGTTTGCAGTCTGAAATAGATGTAATATGTCACCAAGATTCATTAATAATAATGGTGACTGGAATGCAGAGTTGGGAAGAAGGGAAAAAGACCAGTAGTAGAAAACAAGCTTGATGACAGAAACGAGGCTGGAGATAGACTGATAGGATGTTGCATAATCAATGCTGTCTTCATTGGAAATATATTTTCAAAAAATCCCCCATAAATGGTGACTATACACATCGGCCTCACCTGATGGGCTACATGAGAATCAGATTAATAACATCTGTGAAAAGAATTGTTGGAGAAGCTCAATAAAAACTATGAAAAGCAGGCCTGGTTGACTGTGGAACAGATACGCACACGCAAATTATGTTGTTTGTTGTTGTTGTTGTTATGTGCCGTCGAGTCGCCAATCCACAAAACCCAAAATATTATCTTGAGTTTATCGCAACTAAATGAAAAATGAATCTGAAGAGCAGGTTTGAAGCTTTGAACACTAATGAAAGAAGACTAAATGAGTTGTGGGATGATATGAAAGATGTTCATGAAGAAAACAAAAGGTCATGACAGAGAAGCAGGAAAAGACCAAAATGGATGTCAGAAGAGACCCTGAATATTGAACTAGAATGCTAAGAAATCTAAACAAAGAGAAGAAACGAAGTTTAAAAAGTTGAACAGAAGATTTCAAAGGGCAGTGTTGTTGTTGTTGTTATGTGCCGTCGAGTCGCCTGCAACTCATAGCGACCCTATGTACAACAGCCCTAAACTCCGCTCTGTCCTCTGCCAATCGTACTGTCTCTGACACTCCCATCCCGATTATCCCAGTCACTGAATCAATCCACCTCATAGAGGGCCTTCCTCTCCTGCGCTGTACCTCCACCCTCCCAAGCATGATGTCCCTCTCTAAGGACCGGTCTCTCCTCACAACATGTCCAAAGTATGTTAGACGGAGCCTCAGAATCCTTGCCTCCAAGGACCCACCCGGTTTAACCCTTTCCAGGACAAATCTGTTTGTTTTCCTAGCAGTCCATGGTATTCTCAATACTCTTCTCCAGCACCACAGCTCAAAGGCATCAATTCTCCTTCTATCCTCCTTGGTCATTGTCCAACTCTTTGATGCATAACAGGTGATTGTGAAGACCATGGCCTGTATCAGATGCACCTTAGTCTCCAAAGAGATACCATTGCTCTTCAGCACTTTGGAGAGGTCCCTAACAGCAGACTTTCCCATGAATGTAGGAAACCATAAATGTAGGAAAGTTAGATATTGTTAAGGAAGAAATGGAACGCATAAATATTGACATACTAGGCATTGGTGAGATGAGATGGACTGGCATGGGGCATTTTGAGTCGGATGACCGTATGATATATTACTCTGGAGATGAAAAAGTGAGGAAAAATGGAGTTGCTTTCATAGTTAAAAAAGTCATTGCTAGATCTGTCTTGAAGTACAATATTGTCAGTGATTGGATAATATGAAGACAAAATTTTATAAGGAAATGTGCACAAAGCTGGAATCAAAAAATCAAAAGGTGAGAACTCTTGCAGCATTTCTCAAGCTGAAGAACTGAAGAACAAATTCAAGCTTCAAGTTGTAATACTTAAAGATGCCATAGGCAAAATCTTGAATGATCCAGGAAGCATCAAAAGAAGGATGGAAGATGGAATACATTGTACCAAAAAGAATTGGCTGATACAAAACCTTTTCAAGAAGTAGCAAATGGTCAAGAATCAATGATAATAAAGGAAGAAGCTACTCTGAAGGAATTGGCAAAAATAAGGCCCCATGAATTGATGGAATGCCAATTGGAACAAACAGATTCAGCCCTGGATGTGCTCACCAGATTGTGCCAAGGAATCTGAAAGATAGCTAACAGGCCAACTCACTGGAAGAAATCCATATTTATTCCCATTCTCAAAAAAAAAAAAAATGTGATCCAACAGAATGTGGAAACTATAAGACAATAGCATTAATATCACATGCAAGCAAAGTCTTGCTGAAGATTATCCAAAACAACTAGAAGAGTATAACAGAGAACTGCCAGAAACACAAGCTGGGGCTAGAAGAGGTTGTGGCACTAGGGTTATCAATACTGATGTCAGATGAATCTTGGCCAAAAGCAAAGAGTACCAGAAGAATGTCTATTTGTGCAAAGGCATTTGACTGTGTGGTTCATAACGAATTGTGGCTAACATTGAGAAGAATGAGAATCCCAAAACACTTGATTGTGCTCATGAAAAACCTATACCTAGACCAGGAAGCTGCTGTCTGAACAAAGTAAAGGAAGATTAATGGTTCAAACTCAAGAATGGCGTGTGTCAGGGTTCTATCCTTTTCCATACTTTTTTCAATCTATAGATTGAAGAGATCATTTGAGAGGCTGAATTTGCATTTCGAAAATATGTTGTCAAGGATCTCTCAGAGTGCTAAAGAGCAATGATGTCAGTTTAAAGACTAAGGTCTGTCTGATCCAAGCCATGGTCTTCTCCATTGCTTGCTATGCATCTGAGAGCTAGACAATGAATAAGGATACTGAAGAAGAACCAATACCTTTGAGCTGTGTTACTGGGTAAGAGTACTGACCATGGACTGCCAAGAGAACAAATAGGTTGTCCTACAGAGGGTGAAACTATGTTATTACTCTTTGGAAGCAAGCATTTTTAAACTGTTTCACATACTTTGGGTATGCTGTCAAGAGAGATCGATCAGTCCTTGGAAAAGGACATCACATTTGGAAGGTCAGGACAAGGGAGACAAATCTTGAATAAGATGGATTGAAATAGTAACTGTGGCAATGTGGTCAGGTGTGTCAGAGACAGTGAGGTTGGCTCAGGACAGGGCAAGGCTCATAGCTGTTGTTAATAGGGTCTTTATGAAGTGTAGTCGACTCAACAGCACATAACAAAAAGGAGGCATGATGGCAAACACATGTGTTTTTCAGATAAGTTATACTTTGGGCACGTGGCTAGGAGAGACAGGTCCTTGGAGAAGGACATAATGCTCAGAAAGGTGGAGGGACGGTGTAAAAGAGGGAGACCCTGGATGAGAGGGATTGATACATTAACTGGGACAATGGAGGTTGGTTTGTCAGACTTAGTGAGAGTGGCTCCGGACAGGGCAAAGTTCAGAGCTGCTGTACATAGGGTCGCTATGTGTCACAGGCAACTCGACAGCACATAACAACAACAACATTGGATGGTCGCAGAATAATCTCAGAATATGCTTTTCTGGGAACACATTGAAACTACTAAGCATATTTTTACCTAGGAGTCCATTTTAAAGAAGATTAATCCATAAAGTTGCATATCAAGACCTTTCAATTGTAAATTGTCAGAACCTGCATCTCTTTGACCATACAAGAATTGACACTCACCCTTCACTTCGGGAACTGAGTTTGAATTCATCAGCGGTTCTGAGGGAGAGAGATGAGCAATCTCCATCCATAAAAATACAAAAATTTAGACCATCAGACACCTGATATGGGGGTGTTGTGAGTCGGAGCCCCCTTGATGATTGGTGGGGGAGGGTTATTGTTTATACAGTTGTTTGGTGCTTCCACTTGTTTGTGAAACTGTCTCATGTCCCGCAGCCTGGTGTTTTTTAATCTATATTTTATATATTGTTGTTGTTGATTGCCACCAAGTTGGCATCACAGTGACCCTATGAATAAAAGGCCTGAAGCCTTTCTATAACTATCGACATTTATCAAAGTTCATAGAGTTTCCAGAGGCATGTTTAGGAAGTGGATGCCACTCCTGCATATAGAATCCACATTTTATATAGAGAATATATATGAAGTTGTGTGGTGATTTCAACTGATAATGACCACATATGACAGAACAGTATTGTAGCATAGGGATTTTAAGGGTGCCCTTGATTGCATGTTGCACTGTTTACTTACAGGGCTGGTGGGCTGAATCCACCAGCTGCTCTGTGGGAGAAAGATGTCTTCTTCTATTAAGATTTACAGCATCAGAAACCTGATGGCGGGGCATCATGAAGCAGATGACAGTGGGTTTGGATTTGGGGTAAGTTCAAAACAACAACCTTTCTGTTTGCAGCCAAGAACCAAGAGGTACCACCAGGATAAATGTCAAGATCCTGGACCATGAGCACGTGGCCTAGTTCAATCTATGATAGTCAAAGAGGGGAACTTAGAGAAGCTCAAATAAGCGAGCACACCACACAGGGATAGTTAATATTTAGCAGGAATAACTTCATAGTTACTTAACAGAAAGCCAAGCACTGATGGCTTTGGGGAGTGGCATCCACTTCCTAAGCCACATGCCTCTGGAAACTCTATGAACTTGGATAAATGTCTATAGTTGTAGATAGGCTTCAGGCCTTTTGTTCATAGGGTTGCTATGAGTCATGCTTGACTCAAAAGTAATGAACAACAAAAACATGGCTTAGTAGTAACGATTTGCACTGACAACCTAAAGGTACATAGTTTGAATCCATCAGCTGCTGCACAGGAGAATGCTGGGCCATCATCATCGATGCAATTTAATGCCTCTGAAAAACTGCTGGAGGACCAGCCCTGAGTCAACAGCACAGTGTAACAGACAGTGTGCTAAGGCCTTTTATTGTGGCTAGCCATCATAACAATGGTGCAGTAGGCATTTTTACCATTTATTAACTAGGAGATGAAAGTTCTCAAAAACTGGGGGAAAAAACAGAATGTGAATTCAAGGTTTCTTATTCAAGTTCTCATTGCCATTGAGTCAGTTCTGACTCATAGCTGACACACCCTCAGGCTACTATGATAATAAATTACACTGGAGAATGCTGTCTATCTTTTGCCTGAGG